>NW_027411866.1:131439596-132639596 GCF_047663935.1 Musca autumnalis | reverse complement strand
ACCCAACAGGGCTCCAGTGTGGCTCCAGTCCGGCCCGATTTATCGAAACTGTTGGTACTATCAAGTACTCCACGCCTTCTGAGGATATTGAGCAGACCAAGTTTGAAAAGTTGTATAATCAATTACGCCATTCGTGCTTGGATTTGAGATATAAGAAGTCAAATCCCCCTAGAGATAAACAGTTAGTTCCTCAAAGTGGGATTATATCTCAGGAACTGTTTAACATCTACCATTCGTTCTAGTGCCTTCCTCCATCTTTGAACCATATGTGTATTGTCAGACCGTCCAGAGGAGTGTTACATTCAACCTAAATGTCCTCGGAACAAATAGAATAGAGAGTAAGTCAAACCTGAAAGAGTTGGGCATATAATCGCTTATGCAATTCTTTATGCTTTATTCGCATTTATGCTGTTGATAGTCAGCATAAATGCGATGTCAATAATGTTTAAGTCTTTCGCATGCCCGAAATGTGAAAATACAATCCTGACTCTCGCAGTCTAAGAACCGTCATCTCAGTCTGAAACTGCACCAGAATACCAGAGCTTGGAAAACCAGCAACACATCTAAAGCAGCCTGACGGGTGCTTTTGATTGTTCCGGTAATTAGAATTAACTCAAGGTCTTAGAACCAGATGAGTCCACCATAGGTTAAGAAGGGCAGAAACATGGCTACATACAACCTGAGTTCCCAACAAGCAATAATTCCGTTTATCACTAGAAATCAGAGTAATAATATAATTGTTCCACAAACATCCCAGATGGGACAAGGGAGACTTCTCTCATATCAATGAGTGCACGCCGATTCATATTGGCTCAATGATATGGGACCTACTTTTTATTGCCGAGTCCGAACGGCGTGTCTTACGACACCACTTGTAGAGAAGTTTTTCATGGCTTAAATACTCAGGAAATGTCGCCAGCATTACTGAGGGGGAATTTTGCCACCGTTGAAAATTTGATGTTGCTTGGCCTGGGATTCGAACCGCAGACCTTCTGAGTGCAAGGCGGACGTGCTAACCATTGCACCACGGTGGCCCACCAAGAAATCAGAGTAGAGTTGAGAAAACCCCAACTTGCGGTGTACATCAGTTAACAGTTTTCCTCATCAAACTCTCTTCTATGGGGGAATTGATAATCAGCATCTCATCAATCCATTCAACTAGAATGTAAGAAATTCCTGTGTTACTGACTGCGTTATGAACGGATTATAGCTTTACATTATATCGAAAAAGCTTTCAATTTTTCATATTCTTCTCAACACACCCAGCAGTTTATCGTCATGTAAGGAGGTTTCTATAGACTTGTCCCTTATGTAAGCGTGATAAGATCTGCAGATCTTTTCGGAATTTACATGTGTCCTAATTTCAAGATCCAGTAACCTTGCTATATTTTCTTTCTATTTTTAATAGAAGCAAAAATTAATTGCTCTATAGTCTTTAGGTAGTGTGTGACGCGGTTTCTCCGCCTTGTTGATGTGGGTTACCTTTACCTCTTACCGAGTATGTACAAGAAGCGCACATAAGCCTTAACTCTCCGTCATGACGATTACAACCGGGTCCGCTAAATTCTGAAGCATAGCTGGTACGAGTATTTCACCATCCGATCACGGTTACTTGTAAGGCTGAAAGCTGTTAATCGCCCATTACAGTTATGGGAGGCTAGTTAATCTATCAGCTGTTCATCCTCTACATTGCGAGATTAATTACGACTTTCTGTAGGCAGGTCGCCATTAAAGTACCCGCAACCGGGGAAGCAGGGACGTACACAGGGGTGGGGGCCCGAAATTGTTTGGTCGACTACAATTTTTTGAGCAATTTTAACAAATTATTACGATTTTTTCTCTAAAATAATTTTTGTTTTTGAAATTTCAAATGAAAACTGATATTGTTCTGAAGGTTCTGTACTGAAAATGTACTTTGTCATCAAGTTGTCTAAGAAATATTTAAAATTTTTTTTTTGTTTGAATACACTTTTTAGAGAAACTTACAGTAAAACTGAATTCCTTCATTATGCCACGCCAGTTTTTGGAATTCTGTAATGAGGCTTTAAACTCATTTTTTATTCAAAACAATTACAAATTCAGTATTGTGCGGATTAGAAGTACATAAAATGAAATGTCTATTGGACAATATGTACGACATATCAAGGGTTTTCCGTGGAGTATACCTCGAAAACCAGTTAGAAAATTGTTTTACTGCATTAATCAAAATTGTGTATTCCTACCTTATATTAACTTAATGCTAAATAGTGGGAGAAAACAATGGAGAAAAATTTATTTTTGTGCATCATAAAGTGATAATATTTGCTATAAATAGCATGCCCATCTGAATTTTTTCCTATCAGTAACAAATTTGTAGCTGAAAGTAACCGTAAACGAAATGAATGCTTTCGTTATATGGTATTGTGTTAAAATCTGCTGTTATTTTTATTGTATATCACGGTGCTCTTGAACCAACTTTAAATGAAAGAAGCTTAGATGAGAAAATCAAAAAACAAATTTGGACAATTCACTGACTGTATCGTCTCCTTATAAAACAATGTCAGGGCTACAATTTCCCAACTTAAACTTAAATATCTCAAAAATGGTACAACGGAGTAAAAAAATACGAATCCCAATCTTGAAAAGAATTTTCACAGCTATACGATTTTCTGTAGTCCCATTTCGATAAGACTTACTGTTTTGAAGCAAATCGTGAAAGCCTAACAAAAAAACCTAAAAAGGTGACCTGAACTTCTATATCTCAAAAATGGTAAAACCTAGGAACAAATCAAATAAATTTTCTAAGTTACAACTTTTTCTTTAGCCCCATTCTGATAGAACTTGCGGTTTTTAAGCAAAATCGCGAAAACCTAAAATAATCCTAAAAATGTGAACTTATTTAAAATTCCCTCCAGCGATTTTTTCTTGTTTTTGGATTTTTCTCATCTATGAACATTGATGTTTCAGAATCCACAAAAACTTCCCAGTTGTAAGCTCCTTTCATTTAACGTTGGTTCAAGAGCACCGTGATATTGTAAATTTACCTCATCGAAATAATGTTCTTAGACTAATTATATGTTTTGACGAAACTCGCGTCAAACAATTTCGAGTCGATTTATACTAGTTCGTCCGTCTGTCTGGCTCGTGCCCATTATAACTCTCGAACAGATCAACAGATTTGGTCCTAATTTTGGATCTCGCAATATTTTGTCCAAACTTCCTTTGGACACCAGACTTCAAAATGTTTCCCTAAAATCTTGGGCAAAGTCTAATCCGATTTTTCGAGACCTAGAGTAGGTTTGAATATGGATTATATCGATTCATTCCTTCAGATACCTATTTGACCGATACCGATTTGACCGAAACATCCTAAAATTGATATACATATGTAATCAAATACCAAGAGGGTATATTTGTATAATTTAAGGGCTGTTTGAGGAGCCATTGCAAGTCTATGGTTATTTCAGGATTGGCCCAAAAGCTCTAAACCTTACGCCAACCAACTAAATTGAAATCCAAAATTAGGTCCACTTCCAAAATGTACTATATCAGTCGATTCTTTTGCGCTTTCATCGAAGTCACATTTTTGAGCACAACATAAGCATTTATTCGTAACCCCAACAATCGTGAGGTTGTACACCCCAAATATTTCGTAATTATTGTCGGAAAGTTTATACGTCCAAAAAAGGAGACGAAAATCTGAAACTTCTTGGCTATACAATTTATAGAAAAAAATTGGCTATGTAGCCCGTATTCGATATGTCTATATATAAAAGTTTCAACTCGCACAGGCTGATGGTATATCTCTGTCGGCAAACCCGACTGTTACTTTTTACTTGTTTTCCAGAAAACAAAAGTTATAAATTTTCATAAGTTTGTCTCCGCAGTGCCGACGGAAGTAATTGGTCGTTGGAAAGTTTTTAAGGTCATCGAGTCAATAAACATCTAGTCGTACAATTATGATAAAAATAAGCGGCAACAACAACCATTGATGTATCAGATGGAGTTTTTCGTCTTAAACTATTTTTCCAGGATTTAGCTTAAATGTTGCCGAGCTTTTTTTAGAGATATTTTTTCGACCATGTGTTACCGTAGTCTCAAACAATACTGCTAGTTGGATTCGGAGTCTATGAGTCGTAGATTGCATCGCCCGGCTCCTGATATATATTTTTTCTTTTTTTAATGTAATTTTCTGAATTTGTAGTTGGCTTTCACGGACTCTATCACTTCTGGAAAAATGGTAAAGTTTTGGGGTTTTTATGTACTTAAAGAATATTATTTTCTTACAATAATACAAAACGTTTTTAATGGCACTGAATTTAGTGTGTGACAAAGAAGAAACGGCGTTATGTTCGGATTGAACTGTTTATATCCTCCAAACACTGTATATATCTATTCGACATATTCGCGAATGCAATCCCTGCGTTCGAACGTGGATCTATTTTCAACACTTTTTGCATGGAAGTTCTCCCAACAAAATGATTTCCAAAATCCATATTACTGACGATATTTTTAAAAACTATGCTAAAAGCCTCGAATATAGAAAATGTTTCGAAAGCTATTCGCTGCGGGATTTAGAACCCAGAATGCCAAATAAGAGCTAATGTGGTTTAAAATTCTGGAATACACCAAAACGTACATCTAATAATATTAATTTGAACGATTTTTTAGTTTTTGCTTCTTTTCTGTTGGAGAATTTGGTTAACAACTTTTGTAAGGAGACAATGCCGAACGTGGTCTGATATGGTTCATTTTCAATTCTAAACATCTAAGGACTAATATATTATAATCAGATCCGAATTTCAATCTTGTATCTAAAATATTGTTATCTCTCTTTTGAATGTATATACTTTATGGCAATATTGAATATACATAAAATCAATTAAAACCCCTTTAAAATACCTTTACGTAACGATACACAACATTTTTAATTTTCAATTTTTTGGTCAAGTTGGGCCCCCATCGACATGAAATCCTGCGTACGTCCCTGCGGGGAAGTGAATACGTGATAGTAGAGCCAGAGTCTCTAGTACAGATTTAATGCACGAATCGGAGCTCCCTTCAATACTGCCTATTTATTTGGGATCCTTAGATAGTACTTAGCCACTTCCTTTACTCCCTCTGGTCCAAGACCTCCGCTTTGCATTTTTCATTTCATTCTTGTAATTTAACCATTTAGGCATACCAATCAGCACTGAGTTTCTGTTTCAACGAGGTTTCCTCCTCGAATTGATGATTGGACAGGAGTCCTCATATCAATTCATGAGAGTTGTGATAAATTACTTACAGATCCTCGATTTCCTCCACGGTATGTATATTTCCGAAAAGGAAAACTTTGCAGATATCCTCCGATTCTTTATATCAAGGTCGTCCGTGGTGGTAGAGACCCGATTTAGGATGTCCATTTTCTATGCCACTTTCCGCTGCTCGCGATGGTCTTCTTTTTAACATGGTTTTTTATACCCTCCACCATAAGATGGGGGGTATATTAAGTTTGTAATTCCGTTTGTAACTACTGGAAATAATCATTGTAGACCCCACAAAATATACATGTTCTTGATCAGCGTGCAATTCTACATCGATATAGCCATGTCCGTCCGTCTGTCTTTCTGTCCGTTTGTGGAAATCACTCTAGCGTCCGAACGGATTGAAGTAGGTGGATGACATTTTGGTAAAATCTATTATGTGTACGTATTATTATGGTATTGAAAGTGGGCTATGTAGGTCCACGTTTTCGTATAGCCCCCATACAAATACAAACTATTTGTCCCATTTGACCACCGAATCGGTTGTAATTTGGTACTATGTCTTTTCAGAGGCTAAAAAATATTTCTACCAAAGTTTGTTTATATAGGTCCACGTTTTGGTATAGCCCCCATATAACTCCCCGTATTTTGAATGTATTAGTCCCATTTGAACACAGAATCGGTTGTAACTTTGTGTTATGTGTTTCCAGAGGCTAAGAAACATTCCTACCATAAAATGTTTATATACATAGGTCCACGTTTTGATATAGTCCCCATAGGACGATACCTCCCACTTTTCGGTATTTTGAAGGTTTTAGCCTCATTATTACACCGAAATGGCTGAAATTTGGTATTTAGTCTTCGTTTCTTCTCCCAGAAATTTGTAGGTATCGGTGCACGCCTCATATAGCCCCCATAGAAAGGTTCCTCAAGGTTTTCGGTATTTTGAAGGTTGTGACCTCAATAACCCGGTATACGTCAACGCCCTCATATAGCCCCCATAGGACGATATCTCCCAATTTTCGGAATTCACTTCAATACAGTTCGTGGTGGAGGGTACAAAAAGTTCGGCCCGGCCGAACTTAACGCTTTTCTTACTTGTTATACGCTCCACCATAATATGGAGGGTATAATTAAATTTGTCATTCCGTGTGTAACACATCGAAATATTCATCGGAGACCCTATAAAGTATATATATTCTTGATCAGGATAAAACTCTAAGTCGATATAACCATGTCCGTCTGACCGTCCGTCCTTCTGTTGAAAACAAGATAAAGCTCGCAATTTGTAAGATAGATTTTTGTAATTTGGTATAGAAATATCTATATTTTTAAAGTTTTAGCTTCATTATCAAACCAAAATGACTGAAAACTTTCCCTTAGAATTTTGTCGGTATAGGTCCACGCCTTCATATAGCCCCCATAAAACGGTACCTCCCGATTTTCAGAATTTTGAAGGGTTTAACCTCAAAATTTCACCGAAATGGCTATAATTTGGGTTTTTGTCTTCATTTGGGGTATACAACTTCCCATATGAAATTTGTGGGTATAGGTCCACGCTTTATATAGCCCCCATAAAATGGTACCTCCCGAATTTCGGTTTTTTGAAAGTTGTTGCCTCAATATTCCACCAAATTGGCTGAAATTTGGTGTTTAGTCTTAATTTTGGTTATAAAACTTCCTATATGAAATTTGTGGGTAAAGATCCACGCCTTCATATAGCCCCCATAGAACGGTACCTCCAGATTTTCGGTATTTTGAAGGTTGTGGCCTCAATATTCCTCCGAAATGGCTAAAATTTGGTATTTAGTCTTCGCTTGGGGTATAAAACATTCCCCAGGATTTTTTTTCGGTATAGGTCCACGCCTTCATATAGCCCCATTGAACTATACCTCCCGATTTTCGGTATTTTGAAAGTTGTTGCCTCACCAAATTCCACCAAATTGGATGAAATTCGGTATTTAGTCTTCATTTGTGGTATAAAACTTTCCATATGGAATTTGTGGGTATAGGTCCACGCCTTTATAACGGTAGCTCCGGATTTTCGTAATTCTAAAGGTTGTGACGTTAATATTCCACCGAAATGACTGGATTTTGTTATTTAGTCTTCCAGGGGGTTATAAAGTATTCCTGAAAAGAATTATTAGTATATGTCCACGTCTTCCTTTATCCCCCCTAGAAGCATACCTCTTAATTTTGGTATTTTTAGGTTTAAGCCACATTATCTTACCGAAATATCGGAAATTTGTAGTTAGTCTTCTTTGAGTCTAAAAACTTTCGGCATGAATTTGTGGGTATAGATCGACGAAATTTGCTGAAATTTGGTAATTAGTCTTCTTCATAAACGAAAGGAAACTTATTGTTCCATTTTACTTCTATATAACTCGTGGTGGAGGGTAAAACTAGTTCGGCCCGGCCGAACTTAACGCCGCTCTTACTTGTTATTTGCAACAACATCATTAAAAAATTCGCTCCACTTTTTAATATGACTGCTGTATTTACTTTATTCCCTGGTTAATGACATTCACCCCGTTTCTGTTGCATTGATTTTGTTGCTCTTTTTATTCTGGAATCTCTGTGTGTTTACCCAAAGACTGGACATTGCCAATGCTTTATTTGTTTATTTGCTCATAACAAGTACAAGTGGAAACATCTGGTTGGCATAAATGACTGCTGCAACATTTGCCAGTCAGTCAGTATCTCTGGTACTTGGAAACAGAAGTCAGACAAAGTTATACAAAAGGCAACAGAAGTGGACAGCGAAACAACAAAATATTTGCAGAGAAAAAGCGAAACAGAACAAAAAAAATAATTTCCCTTCTTGTCACAAAGATACAAAAATTATTAATCATTTTACGATAAAAAAGAAGAAAATTAAAAAAAATACAGATTTTGAACAGATTTTTATGTGAAGAAAGATATGCTAAGACGGCGTGGACAAAAACAGAAGCAGAACACCAAGCAAACTTTGCTGACGCTTTTTGTGTTTTTCTCTCGTGAATCCCAAATGAAATTAATCTTCAGCAGTGTGTCTGACGACTGTTGCTGCTAATGCTACTGTGGCCGTGAGTCCGCCAGTCACTATGGCCGGCCATCTTTCATTATCTCCCAGCGCGCTGAGGCCATTGTGCAAATCAATCAATAATCTCGTCGGAATTGATTTGCACAAATACTAGACAATTAATTATTTCTTTCGTTTTTTTCTCTGTTTTGTGACGGGCTGCTAGCCCGTCGTTGTTCGAATGAATGGCTGACTGACTATTTTAATGATTTCCTCGAAAGACACAAGAGACAAATAAAGAAAAACGAAACAAAACCAACTGACAGCAGCATGAACAAACGACACTTGTTTCTTGTCGAATTCATGTGAAGAAGTAAACTTTCTATGTGAAAGACTCGATAACTGTCAGAGGGATATTCATCCATCCAGTCGTCGCTTGCTACAAATGATGTGATATGTATTTTTTTTCTGCAGTTGTCAATATTTAACGTAAAGATATTCATATGGAAAGGAAATTGTCTAACAAAACGTTTAGAGTAAAAGTGACGGGAGAAATGATTATGTTTATGGAAATATTTAGTGGCTAATTGGTAAATATTACAATATATATTTTATAAGAAATATTACATTTAAAACTAACTTTGGGTCATCATAAACTCGTAATCCTTCAAGACAAAAACAGAAATAATTTTTTAATTAAAACTCTGTCTAAAATGTTCCTGAAACTTCCATTTTTCCAACTATCCGTTGTTGTCTACAGTTAGTTCATTTCACATCTTCCAATTTATTACATCTTCTGTATTCAGTCAACTATTTATGGTAAGTACGGTCCCCTCTTGAACTTAAACTGCATTACATGTTACCCTCCCTTCCAGCAAATACAAAATATAGTTGCTGTTGTTGCATGGTTTTATTTAATCTGTTGTTTGCTGTTCTTGTTGTTGTTGTCGTCGTCATCGTCATTATTGTTGTTCCTGTTGCTGCATAAATTAACTTAAAAGTGAGTGACAAGTGTTGTCCACTCCATTTCTTTCTTTGTCATTTTGATTTTATTTATTTCTTTTTTGTTCGTGTTTTGTTTTATTTTCCTTCTTTTTATTTGCGATAAGTTTAATGTTAATGTTTAAAAGGTATACTTGTGTCTTTGTGTGTGTAACAATACACTGTGAAACATAATACTCTAAATTACAGATCTGCCGAAGACTTCTATAATTCCCAAACTTTTGGTTCAGAAGACCGTGTGGTTTTCTAACACAACATCTTGTGGTCTTCTAACAGAAGACATAATGGTCTTCTATCAGAAAATGTTTGGATTTTAAAAGCAGTCTTCTAAAAGATTGCCATGAGGTCTTCCATAAGCATATCTTGTGGTCTGGTATAAAAAGGCTTGTAGTTCTCTATAAGAAGACTTTCGTCTTCTATAAGAATATCTTCAATAAAAAGACATCGAGGTCTACTAAAAGAAGACCACTTCCATATGCAGACCTTGTGGTCTTCCATAAGAAGACCTTGTATAGAATAAGCTAAAGGAAACCCAAATGGTCTTCTTTTAGAAGAACACAAAGTTTCCTTTTAGAAAACGACAACATCTTCTTATGGAAGACCGCAATGTCTTCTTATAGAAAATTAAAAGGTATGCTTATGGACAAGTACAAGGCCATCTTTGCGAAGTGCACCAAGTCTTATTTTAAAAGAACACAAATTTGTCTGATATGAAGTCATTGTGGTCTTCTATACGAAGATCTAATGGTCTTCTATACGAAGACCTTATGGTCTTCTATACGAAGACCTTATGGTCTTCTATACGAAGACCTTATGGTCTTCTATACGAAGACCTTATGGTCTTCTATACGAAGACCTTATGGTCTTCTATACGAAGACCTTATGGTCTTCTATACGAAGACCTTATGGTCTTCTATACGAAGACCTTATGGTCTTCTATACGAAGACCTTATGGTCTTCTATACGAAGACCTTATGGTCTTCTATACGAAGACCTTATGGTCTTCTATACGAATACCTTATGGTCTTCTATACGAAGACCTTATGGTCTTCTATACGAATACCTTATGGTCTTCTATACGAAGACCTTATGGTCTTCTATACGAATACCTTATGGTCTTCTATACGAAGACCTTGTGGTCTTCTATACGAAGACCTTGTGGTCTTCTATACGAAGACCTTATGGTCTTCTAAACGAAGACCTTATGGTCTTCTATACGAAGACCTTATGGTCTTCTAAACGAAGACCTTATGGTCTTCTATACGAAGACCTTATGGTCTTCTAAACGAAGACCTTATGGTCTTCTAAACGAAGACATTATGGTCTTCTAAACGAAGACCTTATGGTCTTTTATACGAAGACCTTATGGTCTTCTATACGAAGACCCTATGGTCTTCTATACGGAGACCTTATGGTCTTCTCTACGTAGAGCTTATGGTCTTCTATACGAAGACCGTATGGTCTTCTATACGAAGACCGTATGGTCTTCTATACGGAGACCTTATGGTCTTCTATACGGAGACCTTATGGTCTTCTCTACGTAGAGCTTATGGTCTTCTATACGAAGACCTTGAAGTCTTCTATAAGAAGACTTTGTGGTCTTCCATAAGAAGACCTTGAGGTCGTCCATAAGAAGACCTTGAGGTCTTCTATAAGAAGACCTTGTTGTCCTCTATAAGAATACCTTGTGCTCTTCTATAAGAAGAACTTGTGGTCTTCTATAAGAATACCTTGTGGTCTTCTATAAGAAGACCGTGTGGTCTTTTATAAGAAGATCTTGTCGTCTTCTACAAGAAAAACCTTATAGTCTTCTATCAGAAGCAGTCCGTGCGGTCTTCGACTTCTAAAAGAAAACTTTATGGTATTCTGTAAGAAGACAATGTGTTCTTCTATGAGAAAACATTGTGGTCTTCTATGAGAACACATTGTGGTCTTCTATAAGAAGACTTTGTTGTCTTCTATAAGAAGACCTTGTGGTCTTCTATAAGAACACCTTGTGGTCTTCTATAAGAACACCTTGTGGTCTTCTATAAGAACACCTTGTTGTCTTCTATAAGAAGACCTTGTGGTCTTCTATAAAAAGACTATTTGGTCTTCTATAAAAAGACCTTTTGGTTTTCTATAAGAAGACCTTGTGGCCTTCTATAAGAATACATTGTGGCCTTCTACAAGAATACCTTGTGGTCTTCTAAAAGAAGATCTTGTAGTCTTGCAGTTTTCTATAAGAAGAACTTATGGTCTTCCATAAGAAGACATTGTGGTCTTCTATCAAAAGACATTGTGGTCTTTCATAGAAGACATTGTGGTCTTCTATAAGAAGACATTGTGGTCTTCTATAAGAAGACATTGTGGTCTTCTATAAGAAGACCTTGTCACCTTCTAAAAGAAGACTTTGTGGTCTTCTATCAGAAGACCTGTGGTCTTTCATAAGAAGTCTTTGCGGTCTTCTATAAGAACATATTGCGACCTTCTATAAGAACACCTTGCCGTCTTCTATAAGGAGACCTTGCGATCTTCTATAAGAAGACTTCGCGATCTTCTATAAGAAGGCCTTGTGGTCTTCTACAGGAAGACATTGTGGTCTTCTACAGGAAGACCTTGTGGTCTTCTACAGGAAGGCTTTTGGTCTTCCATAAGAAGACCTTATGGTTTTCTATAAGAAGACCTTTTGGTCTTCTATAAGAAGATCTTGTGGTCTTCCATAAGTAGACCTTGTGGTCTTCTATAAGAAGACCTTGTAGTCTTCTATAAGAAGACCTTGTAGTCTTCTATAAGAAGACATTGTGGCCTTCTATAAGAAGACCTTGTGATCTATAAGAAGAACTTGCGGTGTTCCATGAAGCGGCCCTGTCCGGCTTTTACATAACAAACTGCAGGACTTATTTCGTGTTGGGTGCCACCGTGGTGCTATGGTATGCATTCCCCGGCTAGGCAACATCAAATTTTCAACGGTGGCAAAATACCCCTCAGTACTGTTGGCGACATTTCCTGGCTTTAACATCATGTTGAAGGTCTCCGCCATTATGGTCTTACAGCCGATAAAAGTTGTATTGTTATAATATGAGCCGCATGGAATTTCAATTCGTAATTTTTCGTGCGCATCAGTTATTTAGTTGGTGCCGGCAGGGTTATTTAGAGCTTTTAGAACATTGTATCATGAAGTATAGTAGTATAATAATAAAAGGGACCCAAGCTGCTGCAAAAAAAAAAATGTATAACGATCCGAGAATAGTTCCTAAACTGCACTTTCGTGAAAAATTTTAAAATTTTTTGTGTGAGATACGCAAAGTAGTGGAAGGGCATAGGCATTATTCGCATCTGATCTATGTTCAAAATGAATGCTCCCTCTGAAAGTTATTATACACACCAATTTGCCGAAAACAATTTTGGACCGAATCGGCTGAACCGTTCGACTGTTATCGTGGGCTGCAGCTTGCTAGACCGACAGACGAACATGGCTAAATCGTCTCCAAATTGTCTGAAACGGATTTCGTTCAAACATACTTAGGATCTTAAACGAGTATTTCGAAGAGGCAAAATTTTGGTCGTATAAAATTGTAGCCTAAGGAACTGAGGATTCCAAAAAAGGTCTGCTCCCCGTTTCAATTGCAAAGAAGTAATTATCAGGAATTCTATGTTATTCCTGGAGTATGTAAAAAGAAGTCAAACAAAAGTTGTGGATGATTTACAGCGCAGAATTTGATATAAACCGCAATCTGGGTACATTGGGAATATTTCCAATAAAACCATACGATATATCGAGCCAATGAGGCCATGCAACATATCGACGAAATCAAGGACTTGCTGTGAATATTTCTACATTAAAGATTGTTAGTCATTGGATGGGTTTCTTTTTAAAGGAGTTTTTTGGACCCCTACCATCCAACCAACTCCCTGCTAATTCGCATACAAAATGATTCTTCAAACCTTCAAATTTCCTAATAAAAGACCGATACCCGCATATGGGGCTATTATAAAAGTTTACAACATTTTTATTTTTTGTTTTTATGGTATGTTTACTGCTATATGTCCGTTTTTAACAGATTAAAATATACACTGAAAGAAAAAGCTACGTAATATGAATGAAATCCTACGTTGTATCAATGAAATTTGTCATTGATATTGAGCCAACGTAGAGCTTCATTGAATAAATGAAAAAAGTTTCATTGAAGTAAAATTAACGAATTTGTTCATTAATGCAATGAAACTTTTTCATTGATGCAATGAAACTTTTTCATTGATGCAATGTAACTTTTTCGTTAATGCAATGAAACTTTTTCATTAATGCAATGGAACTTATTCATTCATGCAATGAAACTTTTTCATTGATGCAATGCAATTTTTTCATTAATGCTATGCAAATCCTTCATTGATGCAATGAAACTTTTTCATTAATGCAATGAAATACTTTCATTGTTGTAATGAAACTTCTTCATTTATGCGATGAAGCCTTACGTTGGCTCAAAATCAATGACACATTTCATTGATGTAACGTAAGATTTCATTCATGTTATGAAGTTATTTCATACTCACGTAATGAACAAAAATGAAGTCAATGCTAAATATGTTTATTTCGTTTTACTGCAATTAGTGTTGACCATGAATACAACAAGTTATTTTTAATTCATCAGGTATTAACCACATTAATGATAGTATTGGGCGTTGTCATCTGTAAGTAAAATTGAAATAATAAACAAATTGTTAACAAATTAACTGGTTTTCTTAACAATATCTTACCTCCAACTTTTGTCGCTGTGTCATCCCCTGTGTACGTCCATGATGTTGGGATACAGCATTTTGTTTCTTAAAGGAGTAGTGCTTCATTGACCCCGGACAGTCTTCGTAATTCCACTGATCATTAGATTTTCTATTTTTATCTCCATTGCAAATACAAATGATAATTGACAAAAAATCAAGACATAAAAAATAGTTTAACCAATATTTGAATTTTTATTTCACATTAAACACTTCATACTTACTTTCAGCGAAGTTAATTATCCTTCTGGGCGTTGTCATCTGTAAGCAAAATTAAAAAAACAAACAATTTTTAGTAATTTATCTGGTTTTCTAAACATTAACTTACCTTTAATTTTTGGCGTTCTACAGCAAACTATGGGCAATTCAATGTGTACCAATTCTCCGCCATTCCACTCATCTTTAGATTTTCTTTTGAATGCTTCCATTACAAAGAAAACTATAAATGAAAATTCACTTAAAAATGTATCATCCTATCTCATAAAAAACAATATTTACATTTTCTTTTCTTATTAAACGCATCACACTTTTCAAAGTTGAAAACACCAGACGTAAAATAACTTTTTTCATCCACACTTCATTGTGGTATAGCACAAACTAAAACAAAGTTCGTGAACATCATTTGGTGTAGCTACGAAAACGGTGGTTGTTTTGTAAAGAGAGAGTAATTTTGCCTACACGTGTTTTCTGCTTGTTAAATACACACACACAACCACAGCTGGAATTCAATGAACAAAAATACAAACAATAACAAAGAACTGAGAATAACATTCTTTTTAATGCGAATGAATACTTATGTATACCAACGCCAATCGGCGACAGTAGCGAATTTGTGTACAGTTGGTGGCACTTCTGCTAGTTTTTGTAAATATTCATGCATACATATTTATGTATGTGTCTCCATACCTATGTATGTAGCCAATATATGTGTTCTTTTTGTGATAGTCAAAAATATAATTTGTTAAAAAAAACAAACTAATTAGAAGACAAATGTTATAAATTAACAGATTTACAAAGAATACAAATGCGAAAAGGGTAATAATACCTACACATAAGATAATATTAGATACGAGTGCATTAGGGATTTCAAACATGTTTCATTTATTTAACGAACCTGTTTCATTTATTTAATGAAACTGTTTCATTAATTTTTGGAGCAACCAAAAACATCGAAAAAATAAATTTTTTCGCAATTTTTTTAAAAAAAATGTTTTGCGTACTAGTTATTTTATACCCATTGTATGTAGTTTGAATTCAAAACTTACATATTTTTCTTAACTTTACAAAAATTAAAAGTTTCATTACATCAATGAAATCCGTTTCGTTTATACAATGAAACCAAAAATCATTAAATTTTAAATAACGTAAAGTTTCATAGCATTAAAGAAACATTTCATTATATTAATGGAACGTTTCATTGCATCAATGAAAAATAATCAATGAAACCCGTTCATTGATACAACGAAGCATTTTTCTTTCAGTGTAGGAAAAACTTAAAAACACTTATATTTTGATGCAAAATTTGAAAAAAAAAAAACTGAAAATTTTGACGTTGACCTTGAATTCCTCTGCAACTAATACACTGCATTTGATTGTTTATATTGCATCGGTAAGCCGAGAAAAAAACATATGAAAATATCTTTATCCGTTCAAAAGTCACAGAGTACCGCTACATGGGGCTAATGAAAACGTGGACCTATGTCCACAACATTTATAGCTATGTCTCCAATTTTTGTGCAGAAATTGTTTCACCACAGGTAGGTCCAACTGCCAAGTTTCGTCTAAATAGCGCCGAAAATAGTTGGCTATTAGAGTTTTTATCGGGAATTTCCGGGACGGGAATTTGGTCAGGAGCTCCACAATAATTATTATTATTTGTAATAATTCGAAAAATATTAGAAAAGAATAAATTTATCTAATTATATCTTTAAATCTGATACCCATGGCTCAATTCCGACATTAGTATACCTTAAAAGGGTAATAAAATAAACAAAAAATAAAGGAAAATTGTGAAATTTTTTGATTTTTTTTCTTCTTGTCTTTATGCTGCGATTTACCATTATAAAATATATATGAGAGGGAATTCCCGTGATTGAAAAATATTTCCCGATTTCCCGGAGAACGAAAAAGTCCGGGAAAAGAAAAACCCTAATGGCTTTCCTAAAAGTGAGCCTATATCCACAATTGACAGCCACAGTGTAAATTGACAGCTAATAAAATGTATCATCCTATCTCATTTTGTTCGGTATGTTACAACAAACCGACGGACATGCCTTTATCAAGTGAAAAATGCACTCTGAAAAGGAATCTATATAAATTGGCTGACTAAATTGTGGGTAAAAATACAATATTTAGCGGTTAATAACAGTTTAATGGATTTTATAGTAAAAAAATATTCCTAATTTCCCCCAGTGTATTTGAACATAACTGAATACAAAACATACAAAAACAACGAAGGGAATGGAATGGGAACTATGTTAGAGAGAAGAAAAATGTGAAGTATGTTCATGAGTTAAATTCTTAAAAACGAACAAGAGGAAGTATGAAATAGAAGGAATTTTCGCATAATGAAGAATGAACAGAATGGAAGAAAAAAAACTATCCTCTTAAACAAAGTAAACATAGGATAAAACTAAAGCACATTTAAAGGGCTTTGGGTATGGTACATTAATTTACAGGTTAGGGTTATGACTTTTCGACATTTTTTCTCAAAAATGATTTCCTGTAGCACGGATGAATTAACGTTCGCCTTTTAATCGCTAAACTAACGTTTATTCCATTGAAATCTAACAAAAGTTCACGCACAAATCGTTTAAAAAAAAAAAAAAAAATTTAAAAATTTATGAAATGAAAAAAAAATTTTCTCAAAAATTATTTCCTATTGCACGAATGAATAAACTTAAGCCTACTAAAAACTAAAATAACGTTTATTCTACTCAAATAATGAAAAAAGTCATGCACCAACCACTTTAAAAAATTGAATTTTTGTGTTTTTGTTAAAAAAATATATCTTTGAAAAAAGCTTTTACGACTTTCTTATGATTCTCAGTATTAAAGAAAATTAGTGAGAAACAAATTTTATGTCAGTTTGGTTATGTCGTGTCGCTCTAAAGTTTATTTACAATTATATATCTGCTTACAGTGACTTCACAAAATTGCCCATAATTCTGATAAATTCAAATTTTAAAATCATTTTGTGTGAGAGGTTTTTTTTCATCGTATCACCTTATAATTAAGATTTTATGTAATCTTATGTCAAATTCCAAAACACATTTTGTATTCTTATTTCTTGGTCTGTTCCAGAACTGCAAGAATCTACCAATTTTTACTATTTTTTCCGATAACACAAAGGAAAACATGTTATCGTAGTAAAAAATAGTAGCTTCTTGCAGTTTCTGGAACAGAGCATTCTATTTTCTGTGTACATTAGGCATATATATTTTTTAAGAGCAAAAAATCATTCAGATTAAAAACTATTTCCCACGAATATCTCCGAAGACTTCCCTCATATCAATGGAAGATTCTTCGAGTCCGAACAAACTGCCTCACATAGTATGACACCACATATAGGGATGATGCTTCAGAACAAGTTCGTGAGGGATTTTAGTCACACGGGAATAGGGTGTCCAAAACCGTTTTGGAACTAGTACAGTGAACTTTGAACTAGAGCTGTAGTAGCTACAATTTAAGACCAATGTTTAGTTCAACATAGTAATTATTAAACAGATCGCCGAATGTTCACTATGATCAGCATTACTAGGGGAAGTCTGTGCATAATTAACAAAATCTTTAGACGAAAGTCAGGTTATACAGTCTAACGGTAACAAAATGAATGTTGGTTTCAGGCATTTCACGATAACTTGAGGTTGGCAAAGCGAGACGAAGAATCCGGACTTAATGGAATGTAAACTTAATAATTTAATATGGTTTACCATTGCCAGACCACAATTTCTGTCTTAATTTTGCAGCCCCCATTTCGAGGTTGAATATAACAAATAACAAGGATATTTTGAGATAATTATATAATAACGAAGTCGTTATACTTAATTTGTCCCTTGTCGCACATTTTTAATCAACTATTTATAAATTATGAGCAATTTTGTACCTATTTAACAAAACCGGTTAACCGGTTTTGGCAAATGCTGAAAACCGAAAACCGGGTTTTGAAAAAATTGAAAATTTCGGTTAACCGAAAACCGTATTGTTTGGAAAAACCGGTTTTTTGGACACCCTACACGGGAAGTTGGCGCCCAATAGTAAGTTTACATTTACGAAATCGAGTGGATTTCAACTATCAATGCCTTTGTGTATACGTCAAATGAAATTTCATTGGATTTCATTTGACATATAAGCAATGGAATTGGCTGTTGAAAATGAGTGGATTTCGTAAATGTAAACGTAGAACAAGACGGACTACACAATAATATACCCAATATCGATCTTCACACTGCGATCTTTCATATTCTTATTATACAGGGTGTTTTTTTAAGCCCGATAGAACTTGAAATTGTAAAAAATAACACAAAAAATTAAATTGTAATCCAAATTTTTTTTTATTCGAAAGATCAATACGTGACATTAACATTTGAAAATGATTTCGGGCATATGGGCACCGCGGCTGTTCTTGACGAAGTGCATTCTGGACGTCCAATTTTTGGCCACTTTTTCGAGCACTGCTGGCCGTATGTCACGAATAACACGAACAATGCTGGCCTCCAAGGCATCAATTGTTGCTGGTTTATCAGCATAAACCAGTGACTTCACGTAGCCCCACAGGAAATAATCGAGAGGTGTCAAATCGCACGACCTTGGAGGCCAATTGACAGGTCCACTTCTCGAAATCAACTTATCGCCAAATTTTGATTTCAATAAGTCGATGGTTGCGTTCGCCGTATGTCACGTAGCGCCATCCTGTTGAAACCACATCTCCTCCGGATCAATGTCATCCATATGTTCAAACAACAAATCATTGATCATGGTGCGGTAACGATCTCCATTGACCGTAACGCGAGCTCCGGCCTCATTTTTGAAGAAATAAGGTCCGATGATGCCACCAGCGTGAAAACCGCACCATACGGTGCATTTTTCTGGATGAAATGGAGTCTGTAGGGTCTCTTGTGGATTGGTCTCACTCCATATGCGGCAATTTTGCTTATTAACAAACCCGTTAAGCCAAAAATGCGCCTTATCGCTGGGTTTTTGGAAATTCGAACTGGAAGGGTACGAAAAGTACAAGAAGGTACTAAATATGGTACCCTTTGTATTAGACAAACGGGAAGAGATACGTAACATAAGTATACGAACATTACTATATGGTACACAATTTGTTTCATTTTTCATCAAATTTTTAACGACTCCAAACTTTTTTGTAACAAATACTCTTACTGCATACAATTATCCATTTAGAGGAATGAGTTTGAAGCATTAGAATTGAACACGAATCGAATTTTCATTCATGATTTTAAAATTTATGTAACCAATCTGAAAAATATTTATTTTTAAAAATTAAAATAATTTATTGACATTTTTTATGTTTTGTTTGCAAATACCAGTGACACTATTATTACCTAAAACAAAAATTTCTATGTGGATTTTGTTACGTTTTTTGTACAACATCACTTGCCTCTATCTGGTAAATAATTGTAGCATGGGCTTTGGGTGAGTTGAAAATAATTTGAGCCTTGTTTTCGTTTCATTCCCTTGGCCATACAATAAAAATGTAAACTAATGTACGGCTTCTCAACCTATTTTCTCTAGTTATTTGTCACAGATGCTTAATTTTATTCTGATAAATATTTAGTCCTTATTGCTAATCGCTGTTATTGTTCCCAAGTTTAGGAAAAGAGCTCCAACGTTACCGCTTATAATTGAAAATCTTCCATTACTGTCATATTTTTCCTAAATTTCATTATAACTTCTTCTACTATGTATGCTTCTATTGTCTATACTTGCCTGTATATCAATTCTGAAATATCCCATTTTTTGGAATATTTTGTCTAAAAATGTTAATGTTCTTTACTTTGTGAAAAGTGAATTACTTTTGTGAAGAAAAACTACAAACTTTTAATTTTCCATCTTTTCCTTTTTTAATGTACTTCTCCGGCCACCACTTAAACTAATTACATGAAAAAGTTGCACGAAAACACTTACGTACGGACAAGTCAAACGATTCATAAGAATCATCTAAACCAAAAAAGAACAAACTGTATAAAAGCAAAAATTCATTTACATTCATTTTCATTGAGAAAAGACTTATTATAATAATTGCTAGAAATTGGGTTAGACACATAAATCTGTCAATGTGAATCTTCTATTCTTTTTGCTTGTTTTCTGTTCACTCCGTTGTAAATAGATTCCATTTTACAAATATGTTTAATGTATCAAAAGAATATTGAAGTGTGAATAACAGTTTAGACAATTCAAAAGTTCATAGAAGGATAAATGGACCAATCTGCAATACCCATGACCCGTCGAATAATGATGCCTACATCACATCTTTGCGGTGTTCCCTGTAAAGAAAGATCAGGATTCCGATGGACTGACCTGGTGGTGGGCGATATGAAAACATGATATCCAATGCTATCATAATTTGTGAGTATTTAATTCTAATACGAGCAACATTTCCAAACATATGAAGTAATTTTTCACTGAGTAATTCAAACACAATAAAATGTGTTTACAACATAAAACAATAAAAATGTTATTGTCAATCAAATGAATTAGAGCAACGCGTGTGATCGTTTAATCGTATCGGTACATAGGCTCTTCCTTTTATTCATTACCACCTGCAGAGCTATTTTTATTTTCAGTGGATATGACAGATTTTTCTCCCCAACAAAGAAAATGGGATATGTGGCGACAATGTGGCTTTTTCGCATTAAAAGCCCCGATGCGTATATAAAATGGCACAAAGCGGACACCAACTAATATTTTGTAAAACAAAAAACATTAGAAAAACAACAGTGTTTCACAGAAAAATGTTAAGGCTATTAATCAATTTACACACTTTAATCACACATATCATATATTGATTATCTTTATTTAGTATACTATATACTATACGGAAATTTAAATTTTAGATTGTCTTTGGAAAATATTTATAGTATTCCACCTGAGAGTGTACTATGTACCCCTTTTGATCACTGTATACCAAATAAATCATTCTGCGAAATCTCAAGTCTGACAATCGTAAAAACCATGTCATTAATATAAATTAGACAATTTTATATATTTTTTGATCAGTTCAAAATGAAATATTATGAGAAAACAAACCAAATAAAAAACAACACAAAAATCACACACAAAAAAATTAAAAAATTGGCAACAAATGAATGGTAGGTAGAATCTTGTTATTGTTGGAACAGAACAGAAGATTATTCGCTCATAAATATTTATAATTTGACGTTACATATTTATGTGTATAGATATCTAATGCTGGGCATTAAAATCCGCCCCCTACTTTGCTGCGTTATGATTCAATGGAAATTAATGCTGCGAAATAAAAACGACACACAAACAAAGGAAACTATGTTTTGGCTTAAATCTACTTATGTACAAGGTTGAATGGGCTGAAAATGGCAAAATAGGCAATGTGTCGAAAAAAGAATCTAAATATGTTTTTTTTTGTGAAATTAAAATGACGATGAAAGATAATGCCAAAATTGCAATTAATTATTAAACAAATAAAAAAAATTGGAAGAATATTTGCAATTTCGTTAGAAATACAATGTATTTAGCTATTTAAAATGGCTGAATTATGTACAAAGTATTGTGTACATAATTCAGGCAATTCCATCATGCGAGAAAACTGACATTTAAGAAATACAAAAACATTTGGCAATTTCTTTGGGTAAATTGTCAATTTGTTGGAGAGAGAGAGAGAGAAACAGCGATGGAACTCATTAACTCCCAATACTCATATTATGGGGAGCCTTTGAACACTCAGAACAAACTTTCTCACCGACAAACTGACAGTTGTTGCATGGATAGTTGTCTAATGTAAATCTTGGTGTACACCTTTTCACATGTAATTCAAAACACTTTAGTTGAAATTCATAACATTCCATTTATAATCCGAAATATCCCATTTGTAATTCGAATTATTGTATTTGTAATTCCATTTGAAATTCGAATTATTCCGTTTGTAATTCGAATTATTTAATTTTTAGTTCGAATTATTCCCCTTGAAATTCGAATTATTTTATTAGAAATTCGAAACAAAAAAATTACAAAATAGTTTTTGTATTGATTTTATACCTGGTTTTTTCGAATTACAAATAAAATGATTCGAATTACAAATGAAAAAATCGAATTATAAATGGAATAATTCGAACTACAAATGGAATATTTCGAATTTCAAATGCAATTCTCGAATTACAAATGAAATGTTACGTATTGCAAATAGAATTCTGGAATTACAATTGAAATATCGAATTACATCTGAAAAGCTGTAGTCCATACTACGCCATTTTCGCATTCCATTCGAAGAATTTCAGTTCTAATTTGATTATTTTATTGGAAGTTCAAAACATTTCACTTGCAATTTGAGAATTCCAATTGCATTTCGAATTATTTCATTTCAAATTTGAGAATTCCATTTGATATTCGAATTATTTAATTTATAATTTGATTTTTTTTTCATTTGTAATTTGAATTTTTCTATTTGTAAATCGAAGCTTTTAATACGAAAGTTCGAATTACAAATGAAATAATTCGAATTACAAATGAAAAAAATCAAATTACAAACGAAATAATTTGAATATCAAATGGGATTCTCAAAATTACAAATGAAATAATTCGAATTTCGAATGAAATTCTTAAATTACAAACGAAATAATTCGAAATTCAATTGGAATTCTCAAATTACAAGTGAAATGTTTCGAATTACAACTGAAATTATTCGAATTACATGTGAAAATGGTGTAGACTTCATTACCAATTTGAGCTCAGTTAAATTACTTTCAGCTACACCATTTTCACATGTAATTCGAATAATTTCAGTTGTAATTCGAAACATTTCACTTGTAATTTGTGAAAGCCAATTTCTAATTATTTCATTTGTAATTTGAGAATTTAATTTTGAAGTTGAATTATTTCATTAGTAATTTGAGAATTCCATTTGATATTCGAATTACTTCATTTGTAATTTGAATTTTTCCATTTGTAATTCGAATTATTTCATTTATAATTTGAACTTTTTTCATTTGAAATTCCAAATGAAAAGCTTCGATTTACAAATAGAAAAATTCAAATTACAAATGGAAAAATTCGAATTTCAAATGAATAAAATTAAATTACAAATGAAATAATTCAAATCTCAAATGGAATTCTCAAATTACAAATGAAATAATTCAAAATTCAGTTGGAATTCTCAAATTACAAGTGAAATGTTTCGAACTTCAAATGAAATAATCAAATTACAACAGAAATTCTTCGAATTGCATGTGAAAATGGTGTAGTATAATTCTCTAAAGCTTGCCTATTAATCAATAATATTTAAGCAACATCACTTTGACTTCAATAAAATTAAACAAACATTTTCAAACCATACTACAATTACTATTCTTTCAATTACTGTAAGGAAGCGGAAACATCAATCTCCTCAAAAGCAAATACACTTTTGGTGAAACGTATTGAAATTGCGTTTTTCACTCCCAATAAAAATAAATGCGCCAAATTGTTTGTTTTCATTTAATGCAAAACAAAATACTTCAACTCTATTGAATGAAATAAAATCTGAAAAACTCAGCGGGAGATTTGTTTGCCAAAAGTGCGTTTAAAAAGACAAAAGTGGAAAAAGAACGCAATGCTAAAAATATAATTAGGGAAAAAAATATAAAAACTGCAAATACAAACAATTACAGTATAATCTCGATAATCCGGACACCATGTGTTTTGGCGGTGTCCGAGTTATCGAATTGTCCGGATTATCGACAAGTAAGAAAAACACTTAATTTTATATTCAAATCAGCTCAAAAAACTTTTATTAAATAAAACAAATTATTTCACATAAGAGAATTAATAAATCGTTAATAAAATATAAATGGGTGACGCAGGGGGTGGAAGATACCAAGGAACGGTCCTGACTGGCTTTAACATGGCAAAGCCCAGGATTTATCTTGGTCCCTCTTTCATCTCAAGTGGACACTGACCTCCCCGTGGTGCCACCTGGGCAACTGCCTTTAACACCCGTTAAAGGTAGTTAGCTAACATGTGCCGCGCGTTCATCCATAAGAACGTTAAAAACTTGGGTTTGGGCGTCGGGTTAGTAACCCTCCCCTAGACTATGAAAAATCGAAAGAAAAGAAAAACAAACCCCTCTAAGGTTGACGAACCCCAAAAACGTTTTAAGGAACATTATCTGCGAATCTGCACCTGGAATGTTCGCACTCTATATAGAGAAGGTGCAGCTTACGCATTGGCAGATGTACTTGAAAAGTACAAGGCCGACATTACTGCAATACAGGAAATAAGATGGATTGGGAAAGGCGTCACAACAACACCTAAAGGTGACGCACTGTATTATAGCTACCATGACTATAATACAATGCATATTCTGACAATAGACATACACATCAAAGCAATTGCAACATGTAATGCGGCAAGGCTGCGGGCTCTAGGTATATGGAACGACAGAGCCTACGGACATGCGTGCGTGCTTCACAAACTACCAAAAGATATAGCAACTACTGCTGATTACTGCGCTCCTACAATGACATTCGATCAGCCTTTTGAAGTCAAATTTCCAAGCAGGAAAGAATGGAATAATGGATTACCACTGACAGGCAATCATGCGGCGCTCCTTGCACTAAAATCTAACTCTGCCACATCAAAGCTAGTAAAAGATTGTAAAGAAGAACTTGCTAAACTAGGGCGCCTGGCAAGATTAACTCTCACCTGAATACCAGGCCATAAGGGACTTGATGGGAATGAAAAAGCGGACGAACTCGCCGAGCAGGATCCGCCTCTAACGAACTCCCAAAGGCGTCAGTCGCAACACCAATGGGAGTAGTTAAGGAGGATATCTTCAAATACTATCTATCATTGGCCGAGAGTAGATGGGACAAAACGGAAACATGCCGAATATCAAAATCTACATGGCCTCAATACAACGCCAAACGCACAAAGTTCCTAATCAGCCAAAATCGACGGAACCTGGTAAGACTTATTGCAGTGTTAACCGGTCACTGGGCTATTGGTAACCACGCAAAGCGCTTAAATATACCATCCCCGCTGCGGGGATGCAGAAGAGGAGGAAATTGTGGAGCAACTCCTCTGTTCCTGCCCTGCACTAATGCAACGACGACTTAAAGCTATAGGACGACCGTTCGCCGATATAGCCGAAGTAGGTCCGGGAGACCTTCTGCGATTTCACAACTCATCAGGTTGGATTTAACTGTCAATTTAATACTACGAAATAATAATTCTTGAACGAATGGTGTGGTTTTCAAAACGGTATTCCTTATATACTAATTGAGGCTGTAAAGTATAGCCACCACGTAAACCAACCAACCAACCAGCCTGCCCATGACATTAAAATTATTCTAGGCGATTTAAATGCCAAAATTGGAAAGGAGAATATCTTTGGCCCAACAGTCGGGAAATTCAGTCTCCACAGTGAAACATCCGACAATGGTATGAGGCTGACAGACTTCGCAGGTGCAAAAAAGATGGTAGTTAGCAGTACTGGATTTAAGCATCTCGATATTCATAAGGGCACCTGGCTGTCGCCAGATCAAAGAACAAGAAATCAAATTGATCACGTTGTGATAGATGGAAGACAGGCATCGAGCATGTTGGATGTACGATCGTTTCGAGGCGCAAACATTGATTCGGACAACTACCTTGTTGCAGCAAAGGTACGTACTCGTCTAAACGTTGCAAATAAAGTACGAAGAGATACAACATGGAAGTTGGACATCGGTAAGCTGCAAACACATCAGATAGACACAGCATATTCCACTCAACTAACCCAATTATTTAATGAAATCACTCCTCGTCCCGATAACATATCAGCACAATGGCAAATTATTGCCCACTCCATGCAAACAGCCGGAAAATCCATACTTGGATACTAGAGACCTACACCGGGGAATCCATGGTATGACCAGGAGTGTCGTGCTGCTACCGAAGAGAAAAATGCGGCATATAAGGCTACTCTCAGTACTCTCAGTACTCTCAGTAGCAACGCGTAGCGCACCAGAGAGGTATCGGGAGAAAAGGAGAGAGGAGAAACATCATTTCCGCAGGAAAAGAGAGAAATGGAAAGGCAGGAGTGTGAAAAAATCGAGATGTACAGGAGCCAGAATGAAGTCCGAAAGTTCTGCCAAACATCAAACTGATGGCTTTGGTACATACGCATCCTCCTGTAGAGACCAGCAAGGTAATTTCGTAACTGATACAGATAGTGTGCTCAGGTTATGGAAAGAACATTTTTCCAAACTGTTGTTATCCGATGGTAGCGATAACGGCGAAAATACCACAGATCCAATCCTAGAAGATGGGACAGCAATAAGTCGGCTGAAGAATAATAAGGCAGGAGGAGCTGATGGCTTACCAGCAGAGTTCAAAACCGGAGGCGACACGCTGATAAGGTGTATTCATCAGACGATTGGAACCTGAGCATCCTGTGCCCTGTCCACAAGAAAGGAGATAAGACTGTATGCTCTAACTATAGGGGCATAAATCTTCTCCCAATGGCCTAGAAAATAGTGTCAGGGATAATGTGCGAACGGCTAAAGCCTATGGCCAGTTAAATAATTGGGACATACCAATGCGGCTTTAGACCTGGCAAATACACCATTGACCAGATATTTACCCTGCGGCAAATCCTGGAGAAGACCCAAAAGATGCAGATCGACACTTAACACATTTTTGTTGATTATAAAGCAGCCTTCGGCAGCCCTATACGTTCAAAGGTGTTCCAAGCCATGTCTGATTTTGGTATTCCTGCAAAGCTCATTCGGCTTTGTAGAATGGCATTAACTGATACTCGGTCCTCTGTTAAAATCTTAAAGAACCTCTTCGAAGATTGTATTACCAAAAGAGGTTTCAGACAAGGTGATGGCCTCTCGTGTGATCTTTTCAACATTCTGCTGGAAAAGGTTATACGAGATGCGAAGGTGAAAAAGGTGGCACAATATATACAAACAGCCATATGTTACTTGCTTTTGCCGACGACATTGACATCATAGGTCGATCGGTAAAGGAAGTAACTCATACCTTTGAAAAAGTCGAAAGGGAATCTGCTAAAGTGGGTTTGGCGGTAAACGGCGAGAAGACAAAGTTAATGGTGTCGTCGCGCAATGCGTCCATAGAGATCGGGCCTATAATTTTGAGGTAGTAAGGGACATCGTCTACCTCGGTACCGCCGTAAACACAACCAACAACATCAGTTGTGAAATAAAAAGAAGAATTGTATTGGCTAAAAGATGCTACTTTGGCTTGAGTAAGCACTTTAAAAACAAAGCCACATCTCGTCAAACAAAAATAACGCTTTACACAACACTGATACTACCCGTGCTGATGTATGGTTCCGAAGCCTGGGTACTTGCGCAAGCAGATAACGCAGTGCTTGGTGTGTTTGAGAGAAAAATTCTTCGAAAGATCTACGGACCAATCTGCGTTGACGGTGAATATCGACGTCGTATGAACCACGAGCTGTAGTATAGTTAAACGTATCGATATGCAGCGATGGCGTTGGCTAGGCCATATAATAAGAATGAGCGATGATTAACCCGCTAAAAAGGCGTATAAATTCGAGCCACATGGCGGTGCACGCAGAATTGGCCGGCCAAAGAATAGATGGCGCAAACAGTGGATGAAGAGATGACAAGGCGCAGTATTCCAAAAAGAGAAGCACGAAACAGAGAAAATTGGAGATCTTTTCTTAGTTCGGTCTATGGAACAAATATTCTGTAATGGGCCAGCTAAATAAGTAAGTCATTTTTGAAAGCGGTGCCCACTGTAGCTCAAAAACAGATGATCCGATTATCAAATTTGTTTGTGGGATTATTATACACATACAAATCTTGTCCTTAAACGGGATACTTTTTTTAATTTTTCTTGACGGATTTAATGCAAAAATCTACCAATTTTTTTCGTTAAAATCAAAATGTTGCCTTTGAACTTTCGTCCCGCTTAAGAGCAATATTATTAGGTTTTTTATCATCCCATAATAATATATTCTGATCGGTTTATGCATTTATTGGGCACCGCAAACGTCCTCAGTAAAAACAGTGTTTCGTACGCGGCCATTTCTCAGGAAGCTATGCAATATTTTTCAACAAAAAATTCCAAAAGTAGCACAAGGTGTGAACTTTCAGATGAAAAAAAATGATCCGAAAAATGTTGTAGGTTTCTTGTAAAAAATGTATGGAAAATGACTTTTTTGGTGCTCCATAAATGGCTTTAATCCATATTTTCAAAGTCCATATTTTGATGCTATTAATATTTGAAGTACCATAGAATGTTTAACAGCTGGCAGTGAAACTGATTGATTCGAGCAGATGCAGAGAAAACTATAGTAGTCCAGTCAAAATAGACATGCGTATAAGGGGGAAATAGCAAAAATTCTCACAAAGCTGAATTTAGGTGGGAAGCTGGGGTTTGCCATTAGAAGTAACGTCCCCATCAACCAAAAATTATAAATATTGCACCTTCCTAAATCTCATGACGGACGGCACAATTGAAGGCAACAGCAGCACAAAACTTAGAGAGTAGAGAAAATCTATTCTAAATTCGTTTTATAACAACATTACATATAAAATATTTAGACGGTGAGAGAATATATAAGTTATGTTAAAAAAAAAATATATAAAATTGCTAATTGCTAAATTTATATTTTAAAACAAAATATACCGTGATTTGTTAAAATGTAGTTCAACTAAATTCTAAGGTCAACTCTTTTTTTTTAAATTTCATACTCATGTATTATATAAATTTCGATTGGAATTCATTGAACAAATAAGTTTTCTGTTCAGTTGAATATGCCTTAATTTTTTGTTGGTGCTGTGTTTTCCTTCGTTGCTATTACAAAATAGTTTGCAGTTATTATTTAGCTTTGTTTTTTTCAGTAATTTTTCTGCTTGACTTCGTGTTCTATTTTTTCGTGCAATTCTAAAAAAAACTTCACTACGTAAGAGAGACAGACGCAACAGACTTACAAAAAATGCATTATTACGACGTATTGCGTGGTTTAAACATAAACCAACAAAAGTAATAATATTGACTTTATTTATTTGTTTTGGTACACTATAGACAGCATTTAAATTTCGAGAAACGGGGAAGGTGCATGTAATCAATTTTTTTTTATAATATGAATACGTACATATCCTTAAGGGCCGTTCCTCAGCATTCGGGTCTTGGGTCAACAAAATAAATTTAATAAGTACGAATATTTTGAAGCAGTTGTCAATATATCCCGGCAAATGATAATACCGCAGAATAATCTATTTATTATAAAATTGATTGCTCCAAGTAATATTTTTGGTCTAAATACTCAGGGAATGCGAGAGTATTTACCACCGCCGAAAACTGTGATGTTCTTCACAAATATTGAACCACAGACTTTTTGTGGACCACGCTATCTTTTTATCTATCATATCTATGAGAATGATAGTCCTTCTGAAAGTCGGAAAGAAATTTTAGGGTATAGAATTGCCAATATTACCAATCTTAATTTTAATCTTCATAGCTTCCATAAATATGTTATTCAAAAAATATTACGTCTAAAATTTAGTAACAGTACAAAAACAAAGTTGCATTTTCATTTGTAACACAGACACACACATGTTTTTTTGTCTATAAAGCCTTCAATTTTTGTTGAAAAATTGTAGCAGCTGAAATAGTAGAAATATCAACAACAAAAAAACCTACAATAATATTATCATCACATGATACACATGCATTAATAGCAACAATAGCACTACCAACAGCAACAACATCAACTATAACAATAAACACCCAAAAGACACAGTCAAACTAACGGACAGACATACAATGCGCAAGCAACAATGAATTGTTGAAATCGACAAAAAACGTTGAAAATGCGCATGTGCAACATTTGTCTTATACAACAACAGAAACAAAAACAGCAGTAACAACTGAATCACAGCTTTACGCTAAACTCCTAGTCATCATATAATTTCGATTACACTAGTGTTCAGGGTTCAGATGGGTTTTGTGTGGCAGAGTATATATAAGTTAAACCCGACCACAAAAAATCTTAACCACCTTTCAGAGAACACTTCATGCACTTCTAGGAGAAAACTTGGAACAGAACCAGGACATAACCGTAGAGGGCTACTTACTCTCTCTGTCCTTGACCGACGACGAGCTGGACACCATGGTGATCAGGGCCGAGTCTACTAAGCGAGATGAGAGTAACATGGATGAAGGCGGTATGGATTCAGATGCTCACCTGACAGTAACCCCTGTTCCAGCTGGCACATGCCGATAAAAAATTCAGAGACAGAATGTCACAATGACATTGACTCACAATGCAGAATCCAAGGAGACTCCAACAACAGTCAATAACTCTAACGACAGATCTTCCAATTGATCACATCAACTTTGTGATTTAACTTCTCAAATTCGTGGGACGAAATCTAAATTTCCATTGGGAGAAGAAGGTCTTCTTCATCAAACTCGAATTATGAAAGGATCTTTATCAGTTCAAAAGTTACAGAATTTTACCAGAAAAAATGATTCAAAACCACTGGGCAACGACGAGCTGGACACCACAGTGATCCCGGTTAAGGCTACAAGGGAAGATGCCAGTAACATCAAGGAAGGGGGTATGGTCTTATATCGGCACATGAGGCTAAAAAAACTTCATAGGCAGAATGTCGCAGCGATATTGACTGACGACGAAAAATCTAGGGAGACTCCAACAACAGTCCAGTACTTTAAGAACATATCTGCCAAAGAAGTTAAAGATACAAAGTACTACAAAGGTGATGATATATATCTTCACAAATTCGTGGGACGAGATCTGAATTTTAATTCTGAGAAGAAGGTATTCTTTATCTGAGGTAAACTCAAATGTATCCGTTCCAAAACTACAGAATTTTGACTAGAAAAAAAAAAACGATTCGACAAGCTGGACACCACAATAATGCCGTCAAGTCTACAATGGATGTTGAGAGTAACACGTAGAAAGCGGGTATATTCGCAGGTGCTCAACTGACAGCAAAAACTTTATAGGCAGACAACAACAGTCAATGATTCTAAGGACAGATCTAACAAAGATGTTAAAGATACAGAGCTGAAATTTATTCTCGCAAATTCTTAGGACGAGATCCAGATTTGTATTCTGAGAAGGATGTCTTATTCACCAGAGATCTACCTCCCAGATCATGTAGCTGCTCAAGTCAAAGCTTCTAAATAAGCGTGGAAGCAAGTAAAAAAGTTGTGAAGACGAAACGCACTGCCTCACACAACGCGGTGGCGTAAAATTCTGTTCCGAGGCCGAACTCAACCCAGAAAGGAATGAAGAAGGCTAAAAAATATTTTCCTAAATCAAACGACATCCAGAAAGAGATCAATTGATATAGTTATCTGCTTCTAAGCCCGACTAAAACCCGAAAAGCAATGGTAAAGCGGAGAAACAATCGGTTCTAGAAACTTTCAAAGCTTGAAAGGAAGTCAAGGCGTTTGGGCCGACTGAAAAACCATCATTTTCTGAGAAGACCAAAAATTCTCCTTAAAAAAAAAAAACTCTATAAAACGAGCCCGCTCTTCCGAAGGCCTTCACCTAAGACAACGGTGAATTCTCATCGTCATCGACTTCGAAAATGCTTAGTTCTCGGGAAAAGAGACTTTCAAGGCTCATGGATATATTGCCTGCGGCGTCTTCGAGTGACAATCATTGATAAAACTAACTCTGAAAGGAGAATCTACGAAAATCACTGGTTGCTAATGGAAACCGATCTTCGGAGTGTCATTGTAAGGGTGTCAAGGTAATTGATTGTCAGGTTGTTAATGGCTTTGGTGAACTTTGCCAAGGGGCTCTATTCAAAAAGGTATTATCATCATGGGTTCTCCCAGCTACAGCGAAAAATAAACTCGTACTAAAAATGGTGGAGCTTTAGAATCCAGATCTAACATCTGGCTTGACCAATACTAGTCTAGCCCAGTGCCATTTGTCGCTGGTTACGAAGATTTTCTGCAATTCACAGAGAGAGCAAATGTTTTGATTTGTTTTTGTTTTGTAGCTTGCTTGCATACAATCTTACTAACACACTGTCATAAATTGCCAATGTTATGAATACATTCATTCTCCCTTTTTTGGTCGGCACTGGTATAACCCCTTGTAAGGGGAATGGAGGGAGGGAAATCAAGGTTGCTGTTGACCAGATAAGCGAGAAGTGTTTGGGGACGCAGGAGGGAAAATTGAATTTAATAGTCTTTTAATGATTGAATAATGATTGAGATTAGCATCCTCCCAAGCATACGCAGTTTGGTAGCTGCTGGTAACTGCTGTGGAATCAAGGAATCCTTAGAATTGCTTGGTAACACTATATATGGCTTCGGAGAACTCTTGGAAGGGTTCCATATAAAAGCCATGAATGTAAAAGGAGATCTCCTATAGTCAGGACTCCAATGCTTCTACCTCCGCTGCCTGCTATCAAAAGAATAAGAGCCGGAAAGATATCACTACCAAGGTAGTCTCAAAGGCTAACCAAAAACCAAAAGTTATAATCTGGTTTTTTTTTCGCACAGGTAGCAGCACTGAAAATAGCACCAAAAGAATAATGATTCCAGACGAACCTTAAGTGTCGATTATAGATAAATCTGATCCTGATGGGGGAAATCAGTGAAAATCTACGACTGCTTATCGAAGATCGTCTGCGATATATTGTGTTATCGGATGCTGGAGAACCTGTGAAAAATCTGCTTTGGGATCAAGGAATCCATAAAATACCATTTAACACTTTAGTTGATCTCGGCGAACTCTAGAAACGGTTCAAACTAGAGGCTGTGAACATTCAGGAAATCCCTTGCAGAAGGGTGTTGACAGATTAATCCGACCCAGGACTTCAAACCTTCTATCTATTCTGTTTGCTACCAAAAGACTGAGAGGCGGAAGGCTACCACTGCGACGCATTGTGTTCAGGGGCGATGGGTATCCCCCAAACATATGCAATCGGTAATGCTATCCCCTATAGAGGAGTCAAGGTTATCTCCTGCGGGATCAAAATATCCTTAAGATTTCTTGTTAACACCTTCGATGGAGAACTCTCTGGACGACCTCTGGGATGGACTGAGAATATTAAGGACATCCATTGTAGAAATGTATTGTGGACCTGCACGCCTTTTGACAATACTTGGTAGGCAGAATTCCAAGCTCAAGACAAGCCCAAAGAAAATTGATCAGCCAAAGACCGGAAAATGGGGGTCTTGTCATCAGGGTGTTAATAGACACAAGACACAGGAATATCTAAGAATGCATGAGGGTAAACTGCATTTTGGTCTAAGATTGCGCCTAGCACAAAGTCTGTAGAATATCGTATGGAGTAGCCACTTCGCATCATGTAGATCAACCTGCATCACTGCCAAGAGGCGTTTGCTGAACTTCTTCAATACCAAAAATAGGGTTGTTGTGCTAAGTAATAGTAACTACACCACATTCGCCACATGCAACGGAGATAAGGTATAACCAAGGCTGGATAAGGATAAATCAAGGCTGTTATGAAGGAAGATCTTGTAGTCTTTTATAAGAACACCTATAGGTCTTCTAAATGAAGGGTTTTTGGTCTTCTATAAAAAGACCTTGTAGTCCTTTATAGGAAGACCTTATGATTTTCTATACGAAGACCTTGGTATCATATATAAGAAAATCTTGTCACTAAGAGGACCTTGCGTTCTTCGGTAAGAATTACTTCCGATTTTATATAAGGGGACCAAGTGATCTTCTATAGAAATACCTTGTGCTCTTTTAAGAGAAAACTTTGTTCTTCTACAGCAGTACCTTGTTATTTTCTGTTGAATGTCTTTATGGTCGTCTTTAGAGAAACCTAGTAGATTTCTATGAGACGACCTTGTGGACTTTGCGGAAATTTTAGTTGACTCTAATAGGAAGACCTTGTGGTCTTATTTATAAGGACTTTCTTCAATCAGACAACTTTACAGAGGTGTTAGAACTTTCTGACAACGGCCACGGAGGTTGAAAACACAGTGAATCATGTATCAAAGGTTATTGTGGATAGCTGTGAGACTTACTACCCACTGACACGCCCAGAACCGAAATGTCAACAAAACTCAAGTTGTTCACAGACTGGGAGGACTAAAAGCTACATTGGGAACCACGGTGCAGTCGTAAGCACCTTCCCCTTGCTCCCAGAAGGTCTGTTCAGTTCAACCCCTGACCACAACAACAAAATGCTCGGCGGTGGCAAATCTCCTCAGTGTAATGTTGGCGACATTTTCTGAGTATTTTAGCCATGAAAAACCTCTCTACAAAGTGTTGTCGTAAGACACGCCGTTCGAACTCGGCGATAAACAGTAGGTTCCATATCATGAGCAAATATGAATCGGCGTACAGCCATTGATATAAGAGAAGTCTCCCTTGGCCCTTCCGGTCAAACTATCGTTTTGCTAACGAAGAACAAAATTCACGTCGGCCCCCAAATTATATTTTTGGGTCATTTGTCGCGAATTAAATAAAAAATAGTTCTTTTTGAAATCCGATATAAACAATGCTTTACGACAGCGGACTCAATGTATAGAAGATTACTACTTTAGTTTTCATTCCATTTCGTTTCCTTATAACAAATAAGGAAAACTTTACTTGTACCTAACACGCAAAGACGACAAGAAGTCTGTCTGTACTCTGCCGTTACAAGAATGCCGCTATACAAAACCAAACCTGCCTTTTATTTTATTGAACCTTTCCGCTCATAAAATATTGTTTACAACTAAGGGAGTTGCCACCGCTAAACCGCATCAGATTCTAGATACAGTCCACTCCAGGCCAACTTACTCTCATTTGTACAATATGTAAAAGTTACCTTTCAATAAGTACATCAGAGAAATCATGAAGCCTAAGGTTAAATTTTAGATTTGATATAACGAGTATATATTCGTAGGATCCAAAATACACCGATGGTATCAAACGTGAAGGTGGTACATTAAACAAACTCTGGTCTAGAGACTCTGAATCTTCTAGCTATCACCCACTCTAATCCCCAATCATACGCTACCATGACATCAGTGAAGTGAGTCTTCATCTAGAAGACTATAAGTCAAAAGTCGTCCGAAAGTAGTATGAGAGATAAAAAAAATCAAAATGTCATTCAGCATTGCAGGAATAACAGATCAAAGGCACATATCGCACATCTGACATACATATATTCTGAGCTTGTCTATGTTTATCGTTCATTCCGGCTCTATGGAGGAAAATCACGTTGACATACATACTCAAGGCGGGACAGACCGATCAACCTATATTCTTTCTATTAAAATGTTGGTGGACTTTAAAGGGAGTAATCCAACCAAAAACATTCTATTGAATACAATTTGTATTTTCTTTGCAGCTTAGTGTTATTTTGAGTTGCTGTTGTTGCTGTTTCCATTTCGAAGAAGATAAAAAACAAGCAAACAATGAAATCATTTGGAAAAAAATAATGATTTCACGATTAAAACAATGTAAAATGCACTGCAACGCTCCAAACACTACTCAGCACAGCGCTGAACTGAACTGCATTACATTTCTTAAATGTCGGTAATAATGAATGCAAGCAAGCGTCGCACTCCAATTGTAAAGGAAGAGGTTAGAAGGGGAAAAACGAACGGCAAATCTTTGCATTATGACGTGAACCAAAAACTGTGAACGAACAATCATTTTGCACTAACAGCGAGTTGGGAATATTAGATGTGTTTTTGTTTAGTGAGGAAAAGCGTTAATCTTTAAACTAAACCGAAAGACTTGACAATGAGACGGTGCAAACCATCGGGATTGAAATGCCATCCAAATTAGTCTATATCTGTTTGTAATCAATAGTTATGGTTCCTTTCATGATAATAAATAATATAGAAAACAACATACATAAAAACACTCCTAATATTTCCTCAGTTTTTTTTAACAATTGTCAGCTTTTATAAACATTTGCTTGACTTTTTTTCATAATATAACAAATTTCGTCCCCAGATGTTACAACGATCGTCTGTGCGTGTGTTAGCTTGCAATATCCATATTTGTAGCTGGTATCTTTGTTTATGTGTGTAAATGAGTTTCTTTTAATTATAGCAAATTCTGTTAATTGCTGTTAATTAAAGTATGATTTAGTTTTTAGAGTTGTTATAAAAAAACGAACAACAGCAACAACAACAATTGTTACAAGTGTACAATTTACGACTTTATGAAGTGTTAAGACTATTAAATGTTTATTAGGAACTCGAACAAAAATGGAAACAATCGATTTACAAGTAAGTTACAAGATTAATAGGAAAAACGAAAAACAATAACGTCAACAGCTAAGTTCACCTCTGTGAACTCAGAACATGGCTAATTTATAGAAGTCAGCATAGATTCTAAAAACAGTTTCACGCAGGCTATAGCTTTTAATTTTTAAGACTATTTTTCAAGGAGCCGGTTCAGAAAAGTAATATTAGAAGATAATCTTACTGTGAACACCCGTTAAGAGTAGTGAACGTTAAAAACTTATGTTGGGCGTTGGGCTAGTAACCCATCGCTCCAAAGAGCAACATGCTATGAAAAAAGAAACGAAAAACAAACCCCAGAAACGTGTTAAGGACCATGAATCTGCGAATCTTTTCGCACTCTTTATAGAGTAATGCAGTTTACTCACTGACAGTTTAACTTGAAGTGAATTTTTCATCTATCGACAATATTTAATCTAATACCGAAGCTTATAGTACATTTATATATAACCGGATTTAATAAACTCACTGGGTTTTAAATGTCAATTCCATTACATATACGTCAAACAAATCCTCCTAAGGTTAACCTTGCAAAAGGCTACAATATAAACATGGCCTTACGGACAAAAAATATATTTAGTTTAAGCTCAACAAGTAAAAAAGTATCAGTTGGCTTTGCCGACAGAGATATACCCTCAGCCTGTGTATATTGAAACAATTTTTTCCCAAAATACGTATGTATTTTGGGGGTTTTAAAAATTGTGGGCGTTTGAAGAGACAAAAATGTTGATTAGGATTAAAGATCAAAACTTTTGCGGAGGAGATACTAAAAGGAATGGATCGAAATTGACCGTTATGGAAGTGGATCTCCAGCCGCAACATATGGTGTCATAGGGGGTTGTTACACTCTTCGGTCTGTTTGCTCAAGAAGTATGGACTTGCCCCTAAACAAGTAAAAAAGTATCAGTCGGCTTGGCCGACAGAGATATACCCTCAGCCTGTGTATATTGAAAAAAAATTTTCCCAAAATACGTATGTATTTAGGGGGTTTTAAAAATTTTGGATATTTGAACCGACAACAATGTTGATTAGTATTAAAGTTCAAAAGTTTTGCGGAGGAGATACTAAAAGGAATGGATCGACATTGACCGTTATGGAAGTGGATCTCCAGCCACAACATATGGTGCCTTAGGATGTTTTTACACTCTTCAGGCTGTTTGCTCAAGAAGTATGGACTTGCCCCTAAAAAAAGTTGACCATCGTAATTGAGGCGAATGCAAGTTGCTTCAACAAAAATCAAAGTGATTCAATATCAGGGGTTAAAGTGAACTTATCCGAAATTTTGTATGGGAGGTACCGGATGGAGTGGACAAATATAGTCCATATTTGAACCTGATTTATATCTGGTAGATATATTAGGATGTGTAAAGTATAGACCAATTCGGCCACCCCCTTCAAGAGTTACCGTACGAACAATTTTTCCGAACAATTTTGAACTTTTGTGGCGGAGGTACCTGAAGGAGTGGACCGATATGGCTTATCTTCAAACTTAAACTATGGTTGGACAAAATATTACTAAGGCCAAATTTTGGACCGAATCGGCAGTTCCGTTCGAGAGTTATCTTGCGCTTCAACCACCTCACACGGTGTCATAGGGTTTTTTTGCAACTTTCAGGCTATTCTCTCGGGAAGTATGGTTTTGCCCCTGCTGAAACTTGTACCGTCGTATGGAGGGCAGTGAATACAAGCTGCTAAAACAAAAATCAAAGCGATTCGGGAGCTGGCCCTAAACTGAACTTTTCCGAAATTTTGTGTGGGAGGTACCCGAAGGAGTGGACCGATTGAGTCCATATTGAAACCTTATCTAAGTCTGGTACACGCTCCACGATGGGCAAAGTATGGACCAAATCGGTTACTCCCCTCGAGCGCACAAATTTTCCGAACATTTTCGAACTTTTGTGGGGGAGGTACCGGAAGGAGTGGACCGATATAGCCCATCTTCGAACTTAAACTAAGTTTGGGTAAAATATTACGAAAGCCAAAATTTGAACCGAATCGGTTTATCCGTTCGAGAGTTATCGTGCGCTCCAGCCAGCCAGACAGACAGACGGACGGACATTGCTCAATCGACTCCAAATTGTCTGAAACACATTTCGTCCAAACATACTTGGGGTCTAAAACCATTATTTTGATGAGGCACATTTTGCCCGTATGAAAGTGTATATGGTAATTTTCAAATTTCTTTTGCAATTCCATTGGAAGAAATGTTAAAAAAATTTTTGCGAGCACATCCGCAATATTTGGAACATAGATTAAGAAAAAAGTCGTGGTTTTAAATCTGTTCGCGTTCACAAAATTGGATGCTGCGCTCCAAAGTTATGGGGGATTTTATTCCCTTATAAAGAACAAATATTTAAAAATTCAATTTTTGCTGTAATAAGAAAATGTATATATAAAGCGTTAACAGCATTTAATATCTATCCGTAGATGCCTAAACATTTACTAAATGTATTTCTATTTTCGCGGAAAATCAAGAAATACTGAAAAAATCTTGGAGTAAATTTAATTTATTCTAATTTAGAGTCCAAATAAAACTCGAAAAAAATTAAAAATACGTACAGATTCTAGACAACTCGTAGAAAAATATGAGACCAAAATTTTAACGATAGGATTTATAACTGCCATATTACAGCAACAACAAAAGACGAAAACTTATTGTTGGAAATTATTTCAAAAATATATATTTTTGTTTAATACGAAAAATAGAAAAAACATTTTTGGGAGTTATTCTACTATTTCGCCAAATTTCGATGCAAGGACTGACGGACTTCGCAGAAACTTCTTCAGGGAAAATGCGATGACAAACCCGAAAGTGTATTTGCTTACTTTAATAAACAATAGGATTATGAAATAGAAAGTAATATTGAAATTATAACCAAAGAAAAAACATAAAAGTTAAAAAACGTATAATTCGCGAATTCGTTAAAATCAGTTAAGGCGCATGCGCTTTTCAGATACAGCGAGTGCATCTATATCAATATGTAGCGATTTTTCCACTTTTCATTCAGCGGCCAAAGTGTGCCGTTAGCTGCATCTTACTGTTCAAAAAACCTTTATGTGGGTACAAATTGCGCGATGTACATACGATCATAAGGCGCATCCGATTTCATTGACCGCCTATAAAAAATACGTCATTATAACAAATTTTAAACAAATTCGTCAAGAACCGCGGATGTGCTACCAAATTCTATTTTATATGAAATATGAATATTACTCCAGAATCTCGGTAATTTATGCCACACGGTTTTGGAAAATAATATAATCGCGAATAAAGGATTCCATTTATGTAAAAAAAACCAAAGAAAATCGCGGTTCAATGCGCGGAATCATCAAAATATAATTTTGCAGAATTTCCTACTTTCAAGGTATATATATCCGCCGTTTTAGTGGATGGATTTGAAAGCGGAAGAGTTCATTAGATCCGGCGCGTAAAAAAACTAAAATCACGCGGGGTTCAAGGGTGCCTGAGTCACAGTTGTAAATTTTGAAGCCAAAAAATAGGTTTTTTAAGAAAATTTACCCACCAAAATTTCTGCTTTGGACTCCTATTACTAGGGAGCTTTTTGAAGCACACTCATGAGATATACATCAAACGACGTGGAATCACGAGTTCTACAATCCAATAAATAGTTTGGGTAATTCTCTGGTTGCGCCCTCCAATTATAAGAAAAATTCAAAAAACCCAGATTTCAAAACTTCAAAATGTCAGCATCGATTTTAGGTGGATGCAGTGTATATATCGAAAAGTCATACATTACAACCATGTTGTCCAAGGGGTATTCTTCAATTCTTTCTTTGAGCTCAGCTCTGAATTTTCCGTGGTTTGACCAGAAATCAAGAAAGAACACTAAAAAACTTGTAAACTTCAACACATTTTTACCCATTTTTTAATATTACCACCAACACAGCTTCCACATAAATTATTTGTTATGGTTCATTTTATGCGACCACGGCTAAAACACTTCAGTTGATATAAATATATTCACATTGTATAAAATATATTCACAGTTCGCGACTTATTAAATTGTGAACCTCAACTTCAACGATTGTAAAACATTTTTGAATATTACCAAATACCCTTCATAGCCTAAAGGCTGAGGGTATAAAAAAACTTACCATCATAAATGAGGCAGCGAATGCAAGTTGCTTCAACAAAAATCAAAGTGATTCGATATCAGGTCTTAAAGTGAACTTATCCGAAATTTTGTGTGGGAGGTACCGGATGGAGTGGACAAATATAGTCCATATTTGAACCTGATCTATATCTAGTAGATATATTAGGATGTGTAAAGTATAGACCAATTCGGCCACTGCCTTACCGTACGAATAATTTTTCCGAACATTTTTGAACTTTTGTTGGGGAGGTACCTTAAGGAGTGGACCGATATGGCTTATCTTCAAACTTAAACTATCTTTGGACTAAATGTTACTAAGACCATAATTTGGACCGAATCAGCAGATCCGTTCGAGAGTTATCTTGCGCTCCTACCACCTTACACGGTGTCATAGGGTTTTTTTTTGCAACTTTCATGCTATTTTCTCACGAAGTATGGACTTGGCCCTTATGAAACTTGTACCGGCGTATGGAGGGCAGTGAATACAGCTTGCTAAAACAAAAATCAAAGCGATTCGAGAGATGGCCCTACTGAATTTTTCCGAAATTTTATGTGGGAGGTACCCGAAGGTGTGGACCTATTGAGACCATATTGGAACCTCATATTACTCTGGTAGAAAGTTTACACTATACAAAGTATGGACCAAATCGGTCACTCCCTTCAAGAGTTATCGTGCGCACAAACTTTCCGAACATTTTCGAACTTTTGTGGGGGAGGTACCGGAAGGAGTGGACCGATGTAGCTCATCTTCGAACCTAAACTAAGTTTGGGTAAAATATTACGAAAGCCAAAATTTGAACCGAATCGGTTTATCCGTTCGAGAGTTATCGTGCGCTCCAGCCAGCAGGACAGACAGACAGACGGACGGACATGGCTAGATCGACTCCAAATTGTCTGAAACACATTTCGTCCAAACATACTTGGGGTCTAAAACCATTATTTCGATGAGGCACATTTTCATCGTATCAAAGTGTATATACCCTCCTTAGCCTAAAGGCTGAGGGTATAAAAATGTTGTAGAAGATGTACTTCAAGGAATGGACCGACATTTTGGAAGTCGATCTTAGTTTGGGAGTCATTCCTTTCGATAGATATTGTGCCCACCAGTCATTTCAGTTAGTCACAGTATAACTAAGAACTTTTGGACCTGTATGTCAGGAAGTATGGACTTGCCCACGAAAAACATAAACACTTAAACAGGACCACAAAGTGTAGCATCGGCATAACTTTTAAAGGATCTTCGAACAGAATCTAAACTGCATTTAAACAAAGTAGGCAGGTACCGGATGGTTCGCACCGACCATCTTCGAACTTAAACTAAGTTTGGACAAAATATTACGAACGTAGAGTTTCTGGTCGGGAATTCCCGGCCCGGTATTTCCCGGGAATTCCCGAAATTTTTTGAACGAGATTTCCCGGGAAAATTTTTTGAAATTCCCGGGAATACGGGTATTTGTATTTTCATGTATAAGTCAAATATTATTTGTCTTATAGTTATTAAATATTGGAAATATAGCAGAATCACGATAATTCGTGCCCCGATTATTCGTAATTGCGGGCCCATTGGAAAAATCGCCATAATTCGTATAAAATATGTATGTATTGGTCCTCTCGATAATTGGTGTTTTTTCTGGAATTTCTTGATTTATAGTTTATCACGGCAGTTCTAGTCTAAATTTTTATTGGTGGCATTCTTGAAGGATATTAATTTGCTAAGGTATAAAAGCTGTGATCCATTCGAATTGTTGTTTTCTCCAAAATTATTGTTTGCAATATAAAATACTGTATAATATGTAAGTGGCAAATAGAGCATATTAGGATTGGAAACCAGTAATAACAATGGTATGTATATATGTTCATATAAGTACGACTCTATATCATTGGTGCCAACGTGTTGCCATTGTGAAGCCGTGTACTCAAAAGGTCAGCCGTGTAAAAATTCGTTATAAACGGATTTGTTATATGATCAACACGCATTTCGAACCATAAGAAGAACATACGATATCGTTGACTTTAAAAATATAATCGGACAGCACTATTCGATATCAAGGAAGCTTTGCTAGGATGGTAGTTGGAAAAAGATATTTTATATAACCTCCGCTAATTAGTCAGGAATAATTGGATTTTGACCGCATACAAAAGATATTCTTGAAAAGCTGCCATATGTCACATATGATTTATTGGTTCTTTCAAGATTTTGGCACAACGTCGTTTAAGATGTTTGCTTATATTGTTCCAAAGAGACAACTAATGACACAACTACACATAAAGGGAGTAGGTATTTCATGTTTGCTTACTCTCTGTCACGTCTATGCCCCACGAATTCGATTTACCATAGTCCCGGGAATTCCCGGGTTCCCGGGAATGAGAAATTTTCATTCCCGATTTCCCGGGAATGGAAAAAAGTCGGGAATTCCCAAACTCTATACGAACGCCAAATTTTGGACCAAGTCAGCAGATTCGTTCGAGAGTTGTCGTGCGCTCCAACCACTACACATAATGCCATAGGGGTTTTTACAGCTATTGGGCTATTTTCTCTGGAAGTATGGACTTGTCCCTGATAAAACTTGTACTGTCGTAATAGTTAATTTGCGGGAGGTACCAGAAGGAGAGGACCGATAGAGTCCATATTGGAACCTCATCTATGTTTGATAGAAGCTTCACGATGGGCAAAGTATGGACCAAATCAGTTACTGCCTTCAAAAGTTATTAAACTAAGTTTGCACCAAATATTACGAAAGCCAAAATTTGGACTGAATCGGTTAATCCGTTCGAGAGTTATCATGCCCTCCAACCAGACCGAAAAACTGACTAAAGCTAAAATCGACTCAAAATTTTCTGAAACAGATTTCGGATACTTGCGGTCCGAAGCCATTATTTCGATGAGGCACATCTTTCCCGTATGAAAGTGTATATACTCTCGTTGGCACAAATACAACACCTAAAGGGGACGTGCTATATTATAGCTGCCATGACATAAAGCAGGACTCTAATTATACCCTCAGCATTAATGCTAACGAGGGCATATACACTTTGATACGACCAAAAATGTGCCTTATCGAAATAACGGTTTTAGACTCCAAGTATGTTTGGACGAAATGTCTTTCCGTCCATGTTTGTCTGTTTGTATGCTGGTGTGCACGATAACTCTCGAACGGATTAACCAATTCGAACCACTTCGTAATATTTTGCCCAAACTTAGTTTATGTTCAAAAATGGGCCATATCGGTGCACGCTTTCGGGTACCTCCCCCAAAAAAAAATTTTAAATTTATCTGTAAAATTGTGCGAACGATAACTCTCGAAGGGAGCAATCGATTTGGTCCAAACTTTGCTCATCATATTATTACTTCCATATATAGATCGGGTTCAAATATAGTCCACTCCATCGTTTAACTCCCACACAAAATTCGGGTAAAGTGAAGATTAAGAGATCCTATCGTATCGTTTTGAAATTTTTTTCAGCAGGTTGTCTTGCGGCTCTCAATATGATGGACAAAATTTTTGGGCGCAAATCCATACTTCCTGAGATAATGGCCTAAAAGCACCAAGAAACCTTGACGGCACTAACTAAAATTGCAAATCCGCAAGATTACTCTCGTTGGGGGATTTGATTGCTTTAAACTTTGTACATCGTATTATTTCATCTAGTCATATAACAGGTCGGAGTATGGAGCATATTGGTCCCGTCCTGCAGGTACTTCCCACACAAAATTTAGGAAAAGTGCACTTTAATAGCTCGTCTCTGATAGTTTTGAAAAGTAGCAGTTTCAGATTTAAGCATATCGATATTCATAAGGGCACCTTGTTGTCTCCAGACCAAAATGGCAAAGTGTTGTCCACTCCTGGCAAACAGCCGCAAAATCCATACTTGGATACCAGAGACCGCCACCAAGGAACCCATTGTATGACCAGGAGTGTCGTGCTGCTATCGAAAAGAAAAGTACATCATATAGGGCTACTCTACTCTAAGGCTCAGTAACAACGCGTAGCTCACAAGAGAGATATTGGGAGAAAATGAGAGAAGAAAAACGTCTTTTCCACAGGAAAAAGAGAGAAATGGAAAAGCGAGAATTTGAAAAATATCGAAATGTTCAGTAGCCAGAATGAAGTCCGAAAATTCTACCAAAAATTAAACATAAAACTGATGGCTTTGGTACAGGAACATACTCCTATAGAGACCAGCAAGTTTATTTGGTAACTGATATGGAGGATATGGAAACAACATTTTTCCAAACTGTTGCTATCCAATAGTAGCGAAGATCATGAATATACCACAGATCCAATACCAGAAGATGGTTTTGAATGTATGCCGCCAGGCCAAGAGGAGGTAAAGATAACAATAAACCAGCTGAAGAATAATAGTACATTAGGAGCCGAAGGCTGTTCCAAATAGGAGACGACACGCTGATAAGATATACACATTAGCTAATAAGTACATCTATCAGGAAGAAATCGTACCCGACCATTGGAACCTGAGCATCCTGTGTCCCGTCCACAAGAAGGGGGATAAGAATGTGTGCTTTAACTACAGGGGCATAAGTCTGCTCCATCGATAACTACTACCTTTCTATCGACTACAAAGCAACTGACGACAGATCCCTACATTCAAAGGTATTTCACGCCATGTCTACATTTGATATCCTCGCAAAGCTCATTCGGCTTTGTAAGATCACATTAACTGATACTAGGTCCAGAGTAAAAATAGGAAAGAACATCAGTACCAAAACAAAAGCAAAAGCTGATGATGAGATTCAGATTATAAAAGAAATGGCACAATTTACACCAACAACCACGACAACTCTTGAAGGGAGTGACCGATTTGGTTCATACTTTATACATTCTAATATATCTACCAGATGTAGATCAAGTTCGAATACTTCCCACTCAAAGTTTCGGATAAGTTCACTTTAAGACCTGATCTAGAACCACTTTGATTTTTGTTGAAGCAACTTGTACTCGCTGCCTCAATTACGAAGATAAAAGTTTTTCTCAGGGCAAGCCCGTAGTTCTTGAGAACACAGTCCGCAAGGTGTAAAAACCTCTATGGCGCCATATGTAGTGGCTGGAGAGCACGATAACTATCGAACTGATCAACCGATTTGGTCCAAAATTTTGCCTTCGTCATATTTTGTAAAAACTTAGTTTCAATTCGAAGATGGGCAATACCGGTCCACAACTTCCGGTACTTCCCCCAAATATTTAAACAATTTCACTAAAATGGTATGCACTATATCTCTTGAACGGGGCTACCAATTTGGTCCAAACTTTGGATCTAATAATATTTTGTTCAAATTTAGTCTAACTTATAAATCCCCCACAAAATTTCAACATTTGTGTCTAAGTGCAGTTTGGGGTCTGTTCAAAGATCCTTTGGAAATGTATACCGATGCTGTTCGTTGTGGTCATGTTTACATCGATATTATGTTATCCTGGCATACTGGTCCAAAAATTATATCTGTCGAAAAGACATAACTCCCAAAATAAAATCCGCTTCCATAATGGACTATGTCGATCCATCCCTTAGGTACCACCTCCGCAACATTTTTGAACCTTAATCCTAATCCACATTTTTGTCGGCAAGTTCAAATGTCCAAAAAGTTCCAAAAATTCTGAAAAGACCGTAAATATGTATATTCGATCTGTCCGTAGTTGAATGGTTCAATTCACATATGCTGAGGCTACATCTCTTTCGACGTAGCCGACTGATACTCTTTACTTGTTTTTTTTTTTTATATATCTTGTCTAGAATAACTTCTCCAAATAGGCAATATCATGAGAATGAGTGATTATGAACCCACCAAAAAGGCATATAAATACAGGCCGCATGCTGGAACACGCAGAACAGGAAGTTCAAGGTTTCGACGTAGTAAACAAAAAAAGAGGCGAGATCAAAACACATGATATTCAAAATTTGGAAAGTATTCGTTGCTATACTATATTTTGAATACCATATGTTTTGATCTCGGCGGAGGAGAAATATATTCTTAATTCGGCTTATAGGACAAATGCTCTTTAGTGGGGCATCGAAGTAAGTATCAATCATAAGGGTCTCTGACTCACTTATTTTTCGTAAACGAAAGTTTGTGACAAAAAATAAACACCACGAACTTTCATGAATTTCTACAGGCAAGTTAATATCGAATTTGGGCAATTTTGAATCAATAACACGGAATGAGGGTTAAATCGTGCTTCACCATAGTGTGTTAAAATTATTCAAAACTATTTAAGGAAAAACTCTAAGTTTTGAAACACTGTTGATACTAATATTTTACTTTACCCATGCTCCTGATTCTGAATATAGCTATGTAAACAATACATTAACGGATGCGATACGCGGCAAATTCAATTGGCGGAACATTTAACATATATACCATAAGCTGAAAAAGAGGAATATTCTGAAGGGATATATCAATGCCGCCGGTATGGGAATGGGATATAGAGAAAATGCGTTCGCACAAACATTGCATGGAATTTTCGTTATTCCGTTTGCTCTTTGTTGTTGTTGTCATTGCTGACGTTTTGTATCGTTTGCCGGAGCTGCGGCGGCTGTTTTCCTTCTTTTCGAGAAAAAATAAAAAGCTAAAGTTGAGACAAAACATTTTTCAAATTCCTCTACGTTGAAAAATGTTGAGAAAAATACAAAACAAAATGACACGAACTCACACAAACACGCACTCCTCACTCTCACACATCCATACATGCGAAAGCATGGAGCGACAATATGTTGACAAACGTTAAATGAGCACGCACACACTCACGTACAATAATGGAGGACGGGCTTTTAAGCCTGATATTGTGGCGTAAATTGGAGAAGTGACACAGACCGAACGAACGAACGAACAAACAGCAAAACCATGCAGCCAGTCAGCCGGCCAAACAGGCATCCGACAATAACGACAAGGAGACAAAATTGAAACAGCTGAACATTTTTTTGAACCAAACCGAACCGATTCGACGGTCCGTATCAACCACAAAATACAATCCAATGAAAAAAATTCAATTTCTCATACACGTTCATATAACTCTTTTCTTTTGCGTTTAACACTCACACACACAGACATGGATTGTCCCCCCTTCTTTGAGTATTTGCGTTTTTATTTAAAAATACATTTTCTGAATTTTCTGTGAGTTTTAAACATTAAAATTGATTTTTTTTTCCTTCGTTGGCTTCTCCTCGTTTTGCTTAAGATAATGGCGAAAAATGTTTCTTTCCATCTCAAGAGGAAAACAAAAATCAAAGGTTTTTTTTATTTAAAACAACATCAAGGGGAGACTAGCAGATAGATACGGCAAACAGACAAACAAACACACACAGCCAAAGGAACGGCCGGAATCCGACTGTGGAGTAAGAGTTGGCCGAGTGACAGGAAGGGTAACAACATGAACGATTTATGTCGCCAAAAATTTAAATTGGATTGTGAGGGATAACAACTTTGGAGCAACGTTGTATTGTCTGCCTCTGGTAGTGGTGTGTGATATTATAGTCAGGCAGTCCCTTTTTGGCAATTTTGTTGCAATTGCAAAATAAGCCACATAAAAGGCAGCAATTGAAGGGAACGACCTGAATTCAAGTCACTTTCATGGTGTAGATTTTTACGTTTGATAAAATTTGATTTAAAAAAATTACAAAACGAAAAGCCGCAATAAATTTTGGGAAACATTACAGTCATGAAAACGACATTGTTTGTCTCAAAATTTGCAAGTATTTTGAAGAAATCCTTGTAAAGATTAACAGTTTGTTGCAATCTCTAAACGAATTTTGTTAATATTAAAGTAAAACAACTAAAAAAGCATTAATCGGCTTTGCCGTCAATGATATATCCCCAGCCTCTATGAATTGCGACTTACATTTATGGACAGATAAAATACCGCTAACACCACCTAAATCTTTTTCCCCAAAATTATGTGCTTAGGGGCTTTTCAGAATTTAGTGTCTCTTTTTAACGTATGGACTCCCTACAAACAAGTAAAAAAGTATCAGTCGCCTTTGCCAAAGAGATATACCCCCAGCCTGTGTGAATTGAAACTCGTATTTTCCCTAAAATAAATAAGAACGCCGTTAAGTTCGGCCGGGCTATATGAAGATGAGATTTCAGGTGGAATGTTTTACACCCCAATCGAAGACTAAAAAAAATTTCAGTCATTTCGGTGTGATATTGAGGCCACAACCTTCAAAATACCGAAAATCGGGAGGTACTGTTCTATGGGGGCTATATGAAGACGTGGACATATACCGACAAATTTCAGGTGGAAAGTTTTATACCCCCATCGAAGATTAAATACCAAATTTCAGCCATTTCGGTGGAATATTGAGGACATAACCTTCAAAATACCGAAAATCGGGAGGTACTGTTCTATGGGGGCTATATGAAGACGTGGACATATACCGACAAATTTCAGGTGGAAAGTTTTGTACCACCAACGAAGACAAAATACCACATTTCAGCCATTTCGGTGTTATAATGAATCTAAAACCTTCAAAATACCGAAAATCGGGAAGTTTCGTTCTATGGGGGCTATATCAAACATCTTAGGAGTAATAGGCGCTTCTATACAAAAGTACAAAAATTCTCTCTTAAAAATTTCGAGCTGTTTCTTGATTTTAGCTGACGGACAGACATGGCTATTTCGACTTAGGATTTTATGTTGATCAAGAATATATATACTTTATAGGGTCTGCGACGAATATTTTGATATGTTATACCCTCCATATTATGGCGGAGGGTATAAAAATTAAGTATATAGGGGGCTTTTCAGCATTTTAGGTTGTATGAACATGCCGACAAAAATATGAATTTGGATTCAAGCTTAAAAGTGTTGCGGAGGAGGTACCTGAAGGAATGAACGGCTGGGATTTGACAGCTGAGGAGCTCGTGTTGAATTAGCGGGTTCTTCTTCAAGGGAACGGTGTTGCTTGTGTTTGGCTGCAGATGCTCGGGAAGGCGATGTATTCAGTGTTCGGCTTTTGTCACGTTACACTATGTCTCGTAATTGTAGACCAAAACGGTTACAGTTATTGTAGCGGCACCAGATTTATCTCGACATTCCTAAAGAGCCACAATAAGTACCTGCTGTAAAAATTATCTGAGACGTACCCTTAAACTGTACTTTTAGGAAAAATTTACACATTTCTATACCCTCCACCATAGTATGGAGGGTATATTAAGTTTGTCATTCCGTTTGTAACATATCGAACTAATCATTTGCGACCCTATAAAGTATATATATTCTTGATCAGGATAAAATTCTAAGACGTCATGTCCGTCTGTCCGTCTGTCCGTCTGTCCGTCCGTCTGTTGTAATCACTCTAGCGTCCGCAATAATTGAGATAGAGTGCAGAAATTTGGCACCCGAAAGTCTTTTTTCCATAGGCAGGTCAAGTTCGAAGATGGGCTATATCGGTCCACTCTTTGGTATAGCCCCCATATAACGGTACCTCCGGATTTGAGGTATTTTGACATTATTCGTCACGAATTAGCTATATTTTGGCACTTAGGGTTCCTAGCGATCAACAAAGATATATCCCAAAGGATATGGACATAGGTCCATGTTTTGGTATAGCACCCATATAACGGTACCTCCCGATTTTCGGTATTTTGAGAATTTTAGCCACAATTTTTAACCGAACTATCTGCATTTTGACATTTGAGGTTCTCAGTGGTCATGAAACATCTCCACGAAACATCGTCAACATAGGTTCATGTTTTGGTATAGCCCCCATATATCGATACATCCCGATTTTCGGTATTTTGAGAATTTTTGCTACAATTTTTAACCGAACTAGCTATAATTTGCCATTTGAGGTCCTGAGTGGTCATGAAATATCTCCACCAAACAGCGTCAACATAGGTCCATGTTTTGGTATAGCCCCCATATAACGGTACCTCCCGATTTTCGGTATTTTGAGAATTTTAGCCACAATTTGTAACCGAACTATCTTCAATTTGACATTTGAGGTTCTAAGTGGTCATGAAACATCTCTACCAAACATTGTCAACATAGGTCCATGTTTTGGTATGGCCCCCTTATAACCGTACCTCCCGATTTTCGGTATTTTGAGCATTTTCGTTACAATTTTTAACCGAACTACCTGTAATTTGCCATTTGAGGTTCTCAGTGGTCATGAAACATCTCCACCAAACATCGTCAACATAGGTCCATGTTTTGGTATAGCCCCCATATAACGGTACCTCCCAATTTTCGGTATTTTGAGAATTTTAGCTACAGTTTTTAACCAAAATAGCTGTAATTTGACATTTGAAGTTCTCAGTGGTCATAAAACATCTCCAACGAAACATCGTCAACATAGGTCCATGTTTTGGTATAGCCCACATATAACGGTATCTCCCGATTTTCGGTATTTTGAGAATTTTAGCTGCAATTTTTAACCGAACTAGCTGTAATGATCGGTATTTTGAGAATTTTAGCTACAAGTTTGTCTATTCAAAAATAATCGTCAATATAGGTCCATGTTTTGGTATATCCCCCCATATAACTGTCCCTCCCGATTTTCGGAAATTTTCAGTGGTCACGAAATTTCTTCACTAAAATTCGTCAACATGGGTCCATTTTTGAGGGTCTACATTGTTTTGATGAAACTACCCTCAATTTGACAATTGAAGTTCCCTGCTGCTAAAAAATTTTTCCGCCAAAAAATTTAAAGATTGCTTGACTCTTTGATATAGCCCCGTAGGTGGTACCTTTCACCTAGCTGAACACATTTGTTAGATTAGATTAGACAACACTGTGCAACAAAATGGAGGTGAAAGTCTGGGGCACGGAAAATTCCTCTTGGGGAAGAAAGGTCTTGGTGAGTATATTATGAACCCCGAAGGACAGATCCGCCGTGAGTCGAACTTCCGCGTTATGGCATGATAAAATTTTTGTTAGAGACCCTGTGGACCATCAGGAATTATCGTTGTATCTTTGTTCACTGTTGCTTAAGTGCTCTACAAAAACAACAAACCAAGATATAATGCTAATTCATGATGGCTTACAGGGTCTCTTGCAAAAACTTCATCACGCCATAACGCGGAAGTTCGACTCACGGCGCATCTGTCCTTTTTACTTTTTTACAACCTCATATCCCTGTATCATAGCGTGATGAGTTTTGGCATAAGATTACATAAAATCTTAATTATAAGGTGATTCGGTGAAAAAACCTCACGCACAAAATGATTTTAAAATTTGAATTTATCAAAATTATGGACAATTTTTTGAAGTCACTGAAAACAGATATATAATTGAAAATAAGTTTTAGAGCCACATGAGATAATTAAAATGACATAAAATTTATTTTTCACTATTTTTCTTTAATTCTGAGGATCGTAAAAATGTCGTAAACGCTTTTATTCAAAAATATAATTTTTTAACAAAAAACAAAAAATTTAAAATTTTTTCAAAGTGACTTTTTTCGCGACTTTTTTAATATTTGAATGAAATAAACGTTATTATAGTTATTAGTAGGCTTATATTTATTCATTCGTGCAACAAAAAATAATTTTTTGAAAAAAATTTTTTTTTCATTTCATATATTTTTAAAAAAATTATTTTTTTAAAATCGATTTGGGCGTGAACTTTTTTATATTTCAATGGAATAAACGATAGCATAGTGATTAATAGGCAAGAGTTCATTCATCCCTGCTACAGGAAATCATTTCTGAGGAAAAATGTCAAAAAGTCATAACCCTAATACACACACCAAGGGCTTTCATCTCCAAAAGGAATTATCGCTGCCCCAACATTTGTGTTCACAGTGTAATTTAAGCAATAGTGGGAGGCAGTAGGAGTCTATCCATTGTTGAAAAGTTGTTCCACCTAAAATTGTGAAAGGACCCTAATTATTCCATTTTAATCAAGACTATTTTATGGTGGAGGGTATAAAAAGTTCGGCCCGGCCGAACTTAACGACTTTTTACTTGTTTTATCTCAGATGTGGTTCGTCGCATGTACCAATTGGACCAATCAGACACGACAGTTTTCTTGTGGATTTCCCATTTTAGTTGGTGCCGTCAAGGTTTCATGGAGATATTTGGTCATTACCGTTGCACAGTGTCCAATTTTACGAAAAACCTGGCCAAAACTCTAAAACTGAATGGCTTTTGACCTAACATGGGTTCATATGTCGGGTCGCTGGTTTCAGTTATAATATTTTTCAACACTCAGACGGTCATTAAAGGGGTCTTTTTGGTCCCTTCTCCTGTAAAATGCGATCGTATCAGATCAAAATATTCTACAAATGTGTTGAATTTTTATTATAGGTCCTAGAATACACCGAAACGCTATATCTTACGTAAACTCCAGAAATATGTAAAATTAAAAACACATTTTAGGGTTAAGGTCGTACTTCATGTGAGTTTTGACAAAATTGTAATACAAAACATCTGGTTAGAAGAACGGCGTCAGAAACAAAAATGTTTTCCTCTAAATGTCACAATAAGTCATCAAAGAAATTAAATTTCTATTTGCATTACATACCAAGGAAACCAACATTGATACCGATGTTGCCAAACAACCAAGAAACTAAAATAGGGGTGCAACCATCTACCATTTCTACAGTTTTGGAAATATTTGAGTTAAGATTACTTGGAATCCTTGCACTTTAAATATATGGTGCCCTTGGCAACTTTACTGACAAGAATTCGAGGAATATTTTTCTTATAAAATTAACTATCTTGCGAATCAAAAACGTTACTTTTTGGTCCCTTTTTCCATAAATCTTTAAAATCTCCTATAAAATGTGGTCAGTAGTGCGATTCTGTAACTCCTTAACGACAGAATTAACGACGAATATCGGTAGTTAACGATAATTTTCGGTAAGTGCTATTCTGTATACAAATTTTAATTATTTTTATCGGTAAATTTTGTCGTTAATTACCGAAAATTATTGGTAAGTTAACAATCAAAAAAAAGTAGTCGTTAAGTCTTAACGACGATATTTAGCGGATTTCTTTTAAGAAAAGAGTTTTTATTTGGACATACGTTAAAAAGGCGGGTATACAAGGTAAATTCCGCGTGATTGACCTATGTTGACAATTTTTAGTGGGCAAGTTTCGTGTCCACTGGGAACCTCAAATGTCAGATATCCTCAAAATACAGAAATTCGGAAGGTACCGTTATATGGACCTATTTTGACAATTTTTTGTGGAGTAGTTTTGTGACCACTTGGAACCTTAAACGTCAAATTACAGGTAGATCGGTCCTAAAGTCTTCAAAATACCAAAAATCGGGAGATATCGTGGATCCACGAACATCCCTGAAGGGAATTTACTCATGCCAAATTTTAAACCTCAATCTTCGTATTTACCATACGTACATACACACTTGACAAGTTTGAAATTGAAGATACCCTTGTGTTGCGCCTTGTTGTGATACTTGCGGGCACTTATTTAAAACACATTACTTCAAATATCAGACATTTATTCCTCATTTAAGCGCTTTATGTTTTGTAGTCGCGAAAATATCATTTTCCACTTATAAAATATATTAATAAATATTTAAATATATCATATTTGACATTTCCTTCCCATCGATATTCGTCGGTATGAGTTAACGATTTCTACATTCGGTAACATAAAGTTACAGATTAGCACATTCGTTAACTCAACCGAATATTTTCGTTAACTACCGATGTCGGTTCGTTATTAAAAAAAGTTACAGAATCGCACTACAGATCAGATCAAAATATTCTAGAAATTTGTTCCCCATAAAATTTTACTATTGGTCCTAGACTACTATTGGTCCTAGTTACCCTATACCCCGGTTACACTTAACCGAATTAACCCAGTGGGTTAACATCCATAAAAACAATAAACAATATCAATTGTTAAATAAGAAGAAAACAATTTTGGCCAACTGATGCTACATTGGATGAATATTCACGCCGTTGTTTAGTTCGATTGGTCAACTGTAACTGTGCTAAAAATTAGTTAAAACAGACAGACAACAAAGAAAGTTAAATAAAACACTGTAAAAAAGAGAAGAGTGGAAATAAATTCAAAGTTCTTACGCCACATGTGTAAATAGTTATCTTACCAATCAAACAAATGGTAAACTATAAATGAAACTTACCTGAAAAAGAAAGAAAAGGTTATTATTACTATATGAAATAAAAAATAGATTTAATCCTAAAATAATTTAATTCGAAAAAAAAATAAAAACAAGCGGGAAAGGACTTTACTTGCAGATGACGTTCTAAACTAGTAAAAACTCCGATTGCCAAATATCAGGTCCATGTAGTACTTTTTGCATCTGTAACTAATTAATCTTCTAACTCATTATCGCAAGGTCATGTCGCCAGAAATATGTAGTTAATCTATGACCGCTAAAAATCAAATCATTTTATTTATTTTTTTGGTTTCAGGGAACAGTTGATTGATTTAGTTTAGAAAGCAGACTTCCTAATATAAAAACAATACAACTTCAAAATTTAGTTTAGAACACACTAGGACAAGTGGCAATTCTCGCCCCTCTTTACAGCCTAAACTAACCTACGAGTTCTCCTTAATAAAAAAATAGAAATCGGGGTTTAATCAACCCTCACAGATTTTCTATGCCATCGTCTGATTTCCTTATCTCATATAGATTTGGATATCCTTGCTTTATTAAATTTATTACAATATTTCATTTCCTTGAATTCTAATTTTCATTATCGACATATTAAAAGTAATTCTTCCCATTTCTATTCTATGACTAATTATGTCAAATTTCAAAAGTTATAAAGAAACCCTAATTCAAAGAAAATATAATGTGATGAAATGTAGGTGTTGATTATGGCTATTATTCAAAAAGAACAACAAATGCTTATTGATTTTAGATACATTTTTGTGTATGTGTGTTTACATTCTCAGCGCCTAATGATGAACGAAAGTCAGACACAAAGAAACCAAAAAAAAGAAACTTTGCGTCTTTTTTTGCAAACAAGGCCTATGAAACTCCAAAAGGAAAATAAAAAACGAGCCGCCTTTTTGTATCAGGTTAATGGTTCAATGAGTTTTGTTGGTTTTAACACAGGCGATATATCGCCAGGTTAAATGCAAAAGGAGCTAACATTCAATTTTACAAAATACTCTTGTGCAAGACACTGAAAATAACACATGAAAATATTTTAACTTTTAGGAGAGAGCGGAGGTGAAGGATCTCACTTTATTCCTTCTTAACCATAAGCTCAAAACATGTTCATGAAAATTTTCATAGACTGGTACAAGACATAATAAAAATAACACAAAATTATTTTATTTAATTATCAAACCACTATTTACCTCATGTTCAAATTATAATTTATAATAAATATGAGGGACATATATTCTTTTGCATTTCACCACACTTCCTTTTCCTTTGAACCCTCTGAACATTAACAGCTTAAGCCTTTTACAAAGCAAAAGAAACGGCAACAAGAATGGGACCATATGTAGCAGAAAAAGGGGCATTCTCATTGGCTACAAATGTTATAAAATACAACAACACCGACAACCTTAAAGAAAAATCACTTTTGTATCCCACGGTTGTCATTTATCATTGATTTCAGAATTCATTGGCAGAACCGAAAAGGGAATCCACAAAGAACAAAATAGAATGATCATCTCACTTTTAATGGAAACTTAAGCTTAACCCTAATTTTATTATTTATTGTTCTTGTTTTTTTCTGCTTGTTGTTGTGTGGCGGTAATTTTATTGATGTCACGGCTATTTGGGGTCAATATAAAAAATAATAAAGCGCAGATGAGCTTGCTAACAACGTAAAGGATACCTTATAGTTTTTGGTTTCATTTTTAGTTCTGAGAATAGTTTCTCAATTTCAAATTCATAGAAAAGGTATCAAACAAAGTTATTTTATTTTTATATATTTATTTTATATTACTTACTATTTGTAGGTAAGTCAAGCTTAATCTCATATTTGTTGTTTTCAAATTTAAAAACTTGGTGCCACCGTGGTGCAATGGTCGGGGGTTCGATTCCCCACCCAGGCAACATCAATCATTTTTCAACGGTGGCAAAATACCCTTCAGTAATGTTGGCGACTTTTCCTGAGTATTTCAGCCTTGAAAAACTTCTCCACAAGTGGTGTCTTAAGACACGCCGTTCGGACTCGGCGATAAACAGTAGGTCCCATATCATTGAGCTAAATATGAATCGGGGTGCACTCATTGATATGAGAGAAGTCTCCCTTGTCCCGTATGGGATATTGTGGAACAATGTTTTTATGTTCAAATTTAAAAACAACAAGTTTAAAGTGGGTGTAGTTAAAATTGATTACTTTAGGGGATGGCAGAGAAGACTAGTTTCGTCCAACGCCTACTTGGACTCATCAGTTCTCTTAGTTCTTTGTATTGAAACAAAGAACCCTTCCCCAATTTTATGACGACTTGAGCTCAAGAATATGTGTGACTGATGAATTCCTTTAAATGCGAATTCAACCGAAAACCTAAAAACTCTCGTAACCGCATACGTAAACCAAACTAACTACTCCCACTGTCATGTGTCTCCACATTGCAGAGAATGCACACAACTATTTTGATAGTTGTCGAAAAATAATAACAACCAATCGTCCACGGTGCATTCTATATCTATTTTTAGATTCACTTTGGCAGTTTTGTTGAGATGTGTGTTTTACTTACTATTTTATTTTTTATGTAAAATATATTTTACATTTTATAATTTATATTTTATGTTTTATATTTTTTATAATTTATAACCTATATTTTATATAAAAATATTTTATACTAGCCGGTATTTTCTACCTTACTTCTATGGTCCATTGTCAAACCGAGGAGGATTTTAAATTTATCAGCAGATTTTGTTTGTAACCGTTATTTTCCCTTACGGACTTTGTCGGATTTTTTCGTCCATTGATACTGTTAAGGATTTATTATCGTCCGTAAAAAGACAGGGGTTTTACTAAAGCGATCTAATTATAAAAGTTAAAAAATGGTTAAAAATGGAATTCTCCCGCTTATTGAGACTTATATGTTTTAGTTTTTCATGGCTGATGAACCGTTCAACCTCACCATTTAAGGAAATTTGTAAATATATCGTTTTTCTTGATCGGGGGCGCAACCACCGTTGCACAGTGCGAAATATGGGACGTTTAGTGGAACTTTAAGGAATTTTGAAAGTACATAAAATTTATTAAATTCTAATTGAATTCGTTAGCTAAGTACTGCACTGCAAATGACCCATACTCAGTTTGGCGATTTACTCCACGAAACGACTTAAAAATGCACTAAAAGTTGCACTTTTGTTTCATATTTTTTTTCTAAGAAATATAATTTGGATTCATTAAAAAATACCGTGGCGCGGACAAATGGTAAGTCAATTTTAATCGGAAAGAAGTCATTTTTTGTAGTTTTCAAAATTATTTTCTTTATTTTCCGTGGATATTTCAAAAGTGAGTCCCGTTTTCGTTTTAAGATATATTTGATCTGAAAGATTGGGGTCTCCTCTGTTCGCAAAGCTATAAAACAGCTGCGGTAAAGTGCGGTCTTCGGAGAAATTCAAGTTTTTTTTTTAAAACGACTTCGGAAATTTCATTTAATTGCATTTTCCAAAGTGCAAATATGATGATTTCTCCTCTCGCAATTTTTCATAGTTTTTGCCTGTAAATTTTGGTGATTTATATATAGTGCAACATTTTTCAATGCTGTGGTGCATATATCAATATACGTTAAAAATTGTAATGTAGTTCCAACCTGAACTAGATCTGAGAGACATTATTAATAATTTTAATGGTAGAGACCTGCTAAATAGCCAAATAAACATTATAGATACAGAAGTGGACCTAAGTTGACAGCTTTTATGTGAGGAGGATTTTTATTCACTAACATCTTACAATTTACAGTTGCATAAAAATCTGTTGCAATTTTGTCTTCAACATTTAAAATACCTAATATGAAGGAACCCGTCATATGCTATACCAAAAACGCGTACCTACGATGTTAATATTTCACACAGAGGTTTTTTATCTACGAAGAACATAAAATGCCAAAATACAATTAAATACGTTGGAAAATGTGTCTGTAACATTTAAAATATGTCCCATCGACCGGTACCGTTCAATGGGGTCTATACCAAAACGCGAACCTATATTGAAAATATTTTGTACATAAGTTTTCTATCCGCTGAAAACTCAATATACCAATTTGCAGTAAAATCGATTGGAAAATGACTGTAAAACGTAAAAACGACAGTCGCCGTTACATGAACGCTACGGGAAACCGCGGGCCTATGTGGCCCATTTTGAGCCCCACACTATCTACTAATATAAGAAACATTTTTACAAAATTTTAGGAATCTACGCCCTTTACTTTAAAAGTTATTAGTAAAGTTCCGCTAAAGTGCTCATATTTTGCACTGTGCGTTGTCTCGAAAATTAATTTACAAGCCGATGCTCACTCATGCATTTAGCAAATATAGTGATAATAAAATAATAAGCTCCCGCAATTCGTCTGCAAATATATAGCACTAGCAAAATACCCGCTACTTCGTATGCGGAAAAGGAATAATATACAAATATTTAAAATGGTGAACACTTATTTTTGATATACTGTTTTATTAGAACGGTATAGGTATTTTGAAAATATTATCCACATTTTCCAACCGAATTTTGAATTTGTGATATCAAAATGAGAAAAACTTTGTTAAAAGATGCTACCCTATATACATAACAGTTAAGTTTTGAGACATTTTATTTTACGCCTGTTTATTCTCAGGGTGAAAAATCCTTCTTGTACCTACCTTTTCAAGTGAACTTACTATAACGTTCAGAATGTACAAGAAAAATAAAAACAATTTTGTTGAAAGAATATGTTTGACTTTATGATTTCAGTACATTATTTAGAAACCGAATTCGTGTCAACATAAAAACAAATAGCACACTACAATTTTTAAAATCCAGGACCTTAGCTCAAATTTTCCAGTTTTAGCTCAACTTGTTCACCCAATGCCAATGGTAGGTATTACATGTAGAAACCTTTCATACATTTAAAGGCGGATTTTAATAAACTTTCTGATCCAATCTCAACAATGATTCTCATAAGAAATTTCATTTATCGATTTACTCAATACCAGTGCTTTAATATTTATTATTATTAAATACTTCTAGTACATTTATTATACGACCATCTCTAACAATGTGCCTGACAAATAAATAATAAATCGGAATTCTACTTCTATTCCTTAGCCCAATACCAAATTTATTGCAAATTTTGTACTTTTCGCACACTATATAATTTCAGCTTCATTGTTACATCCAACGTCAAATTTAATACCATTTAGTACATTTCGTATTTCTCAATTAATCAGGCAGCCCTCAGCCTAATTTAAAATTTGTATGCATTTCAAAAAATTCTTATCTCAACACCAACCAAAACCAACCCTACTCACCAACAACGGCTATAATACCAAATTTCCGAATTCCACTTCTATTCATAATACCATTAATACTTTTCGTATGAAAGTGCGAATTTCAATAAATATCTCCTACAGTAATTCCGAATTTCAGGATTCCGCCTCTATCCGTTCACCCAAATCTAAATTGTACCAAACTTAGTACCATTTAGTACTTTTCGTAACCATAAGTTCGAACTTCCAAAACAATCTCAGTCCTACACTCCAACAGTAATCTAATATCCAAATTTCAGGATTCCAGCTTTCACTGTTCACCAAAATCCAAATTGAACCAAATTTAGTACTTTTCGTACTCATAATTGAATTTCTAAAACTTCCTCAAACCTACACTCCAACAGCAATCTGAATTACAAATATCAGGATTCCAGCGCTATTCGTTCACTCAACTCCACATTGTACCAAAGTTAGTACTATTCGTGCCCATAAATAGGTTTTTCCAAAACTACTTGAATGCTACACTCCAACAGTAGTTTTAATTTCAAATATCAGGATTCCAGCTCTATTCGTTCAACCAAATCCAAATTGTACCAAATTAAGTACCATTTAGTAGTACCAAATTAAGTACCAATTTCCGTACCAATAAGTACGAATTTCCAAAACTACCTAAATCCTACACTCCATAAGTAATCTTAATTCCAAACTTCAGGATTCCAGCTCTATCCAAATCCAGATTGTACCAAACTTAGTACCATTTAGTACTTTCGTACCTATAAGTACGAATTTCCAAAACTATCTCAATCCTACACTCTGTTTCATGTCAATAGCACAAAATTTAAATTGCTTTTTGCTACTTCAATTTAGTTGATATCAGTGGAATAACCTCGGGAAAGTTTATATATATATTGGTTTGTAATTTTATGAAGTATCTTTCAACAAAAAGTTTGGCTTCGATAAAGTACCGTTATAATTTTTTTTAATTTTCTTTCAAAAATCCCAAAAGTTGTACGGTTTAAATTGTTTCATCGGAATAGCACGTTTTTTAATAACTTGAGTAAAAATGTAAATTTTGAATGTTACTGTTACGATTCCTTAAATTGAAATAAATAAAAGCTATTTCAAGTTTAAAACACTAAAATTGGTCGAAAATTGGTATTTTTGAACGAGAAACTTCAAATTCTTACGACTTCCATTCCATAATACGGGCCAATGATGGCATTAAGATAAGTTAATCATCAAAATATCAGGTGATTGTTATTGCTCTGAGTCTGTACGGTACGTTATCGAAGCCAAACTTTCTGTTGAAAGATACTTCATAAAATTACAAACCAAGATATATAAACTTTCCCGAGGTTATTCCACGGATATCGACTAAATTGAAGTAGCAAAAAGCAATTTGAAATGTGCTATTGACATGAAACAGAGTGTAGGATAGAGATAGTTTTGGAAATTCGTACTTATAGGTACGAAAGTACTAAATGGTACTAAGTTTGGTACAATCTGGATTTGGATAGAGCTGGAATCCTGAAGTTTGGAATTAAGATTACTTATGGAGTGTAGGATTTAGGTAGGTAGGTATAGCAATTTGAAATGTGCTATTGACAAGAAATAGAGTGTAGGATAGAGATAGCCATTTCTAAATAATATACTGGAATTATGTAGTCAAGCGTAAAGTATCTTTTCAAAAAAATGTTTTTTTTTTTGTTTTTTTGTATGATAATTTGGAACGTGGTCCAATGCGACAATTTTGTTAACTATAAGGTTTTCACATCTTGATAATAAAAAGGCCTAAATTGAAATGCATCAAAAAATTTACCATTATATACGGTTGACACACCAGTGCACATTAAGTAAAATTTGTTGTAAAACAGTTTTTTTTTTCTAACCTTTCATGCCACAAGTTTCTAATTTCGGTTGGAAAATATGCATTAAATCTTCAAAATACTCTAAGTCTTCAAAATATCTCTTCTAATAAAAGTGGATTGATGTAGAAATTTTTTTTTTGTGCGCTTTTTTTGTTGTTGTTGGACTGCAGAATTTTACATCTTTGTGTTTATTTCAGCTTGAGTCCATATTTTGTTGTAATTCAATTGTTTGAATAACAACAAAATATTTTAAAGTGGATATGAAATTGATTAGTTGCGGGCGAATGGTAGGGAATACTATAGTTTCAGTTGTCACCAAACAACTTCATCAGTTCCCTTTTTTCGCCGACTCTGTATCGATAAACAGGTCAATAAAGCCATCTAGCAAATTAAATAAAATAAGAAATTTGCTGTATGGCCCTAATTAAACTTTTATATCCTCTGAGTATTCAAGGTCCAAATTTAAAGAAAATTGAACAATATAGATTTGTTCTATTTTTAAAATACACTAAGTCGAGGGGTACCGTTGTATGGGGATATATTCCGAAAAGTTTACGAACCTATTCTGGTTCTTGGCGAAACCGCTGAAGCTAGAACCTTGAATTGTGAATGTGCGTTATTGTTATTGTTAAGGGGTGAGATAAAGTTTAGTGTTTGGAAATTCGTATTGGGAGGGAATGCTGTGTTAGTGAAGGGGTAAAACCAGAAGTCAAGTCTGAAATTTGCACTATGAGTCGCTGTTGGTAAATGTCTGTGATATGAGGCCGTAGTTTTGGAAATTCGAAATAAAAAATATGGTAGCTGTGTAGGGGTGCGATACGACAGATATGTTTTTTTGGAATTAAAGGAATTAAATTAAGGAATTAAATCGATTAAATGTTGGTATTAAAAATAGGTTTTAGTAGCAGAATCGCCAGTGTTCCCCACTTCCATATTAAATATTGTTCATATATATTTTATTACCTTTCCGCATACGAAGTAACGGGCATGTGCTGGTCTATATATAAAAGAGCTTAGAGATGACTAAGTGAGTGAGTGACAGATCATCGCCAAGACGAAACGGCTGAAGCTAAAAAGTTTGAGTGTGGGTTACTGTTAGCGTCTAGGGGTTTTTGGAAATTCGAACTGGAAGGGTAAGAAAAGAACTAAAAGGTACTAAATATAGTACCCTTGGTATTAGGCAAACGGCAAGAGCTGAAATTCTGAAATTTGCTAACTAAATTTTGTATCAATTGTATAACGGAAATAGCATAGGAATCAAAGATGGGAAGTGGTGTTGATATAAAGAAATGGTGTTGGAAATTCGTACTTATATGTACGAAAAGCACTAAATGGTACTAAATTTAGTACAACTTGGATTTGGGTGATCGGATAGAGCTGAAATCCTCACATTTGGGGTTAGGATTACTGTTGGAGTGGGGGATGGAGATATGGAGGTGGTTTTGAATTATCGTACTCATGTTTTCGAAAAGTACAAAATGGTACTAAATTTGGAACAATTTGGATTTGGGTGAACGGATATAGCTGGAAACCTGAAATTTGGAATAATGATTACTGTTTAAGTTTACTATTGAGTTAGGGAGGTGGTGTTGGAGATTCGTACTTATGTGTACGAAAACTACTAGACGATACAAAATTTGGTACAATTTGGATTTGCATGAATGGATAGTGGTGGAATTCCGAAATTTGGAATAATTATTACTGTTGGAGTATAGGATTGATGTCGTTTTGGTAATTCGTACTTATGTGTACGAAAAATACTAAACGGTACTAAATTTGGTAAAATTTTGGTTTTGGAGAACGGATGGATTTGGAATCTTAACATTTGGAATTAAGATTTCTGTTGGGATATGGGGTATTTTTGGAAATTCGTACTTAAAAGGTACTAAATTTGGTACCATTTGGATTAGATTGGACGGATAGAGATGGAATCCTGAAATTTAGAATTAAGGTTACTGTTAGAGTGGGGAGTTGAGAGTTGAGATATAGTGGTAGTTTTGGAATTTGTTTTTATGTGTACGAAAATTTCTAAATGTTACTTAATTTGGTACAGATTGGATTTGGGTAAACGGATGGAGCTGGAGTTCTGAAATTTGGCATTGAGACAGATTTGGAAATTCGTACTTATGTGTACGAAAAGTACTAAATGGTACTAAATGTGATACAATTTGGATTTGGTGAATGTATCGTGCAAAAATCTTGAAATATTGAATTATGATTACTGTTGGAGTGGAGGATTGATATAGTTATTGAAACTCGTACTTTGGTACGAAAAGTATTAAATGTACTAAATTTGAAATACGAATAGAGTGGGAATTCGGAAATTTGATATTATAGTTGCTGTTGGTGTGTTGGGTTCGGTTGAGATATGGATGTGGTTGTGGATATACGTACCACAAATGTACGAAAATTACTAAATGGCACATAATTTGGTTCAAATTGTTATTGTGTAAAGGGGTACAGCTGAAATTGTGAAATTCGATATAACGAAAGCAGTTGGAGTTTAGACTGGAGAAAGGAGTAAATGAGTATCACGCTTGGGATATAGTTTTGAATATAGGTAAAGGTATTCGAACTGTACTTAAATGAAATTAAATATCAATTAAAATAGGTATTAATACATCAAAATTTTCGGTGTCCACCATTTTGATATTAAATATTGTTTATTTGTATATTATTCCCTTTCCGCATACGAAATAGCGGGCATTTTGCTAGTATTATATATTTGACTAGCAAAATGCCCGCTACTTCGTATGCGGAAAGGATATAAAAAAAAAACAAATAAACAATATATAATATGGAAATGGCAAATACTAAAAATTTGGTTGCACTAATGCCAATTTTAATCAATACTTATTTTTATCTTAGTACTGTATGATTTTCAAAAAGATCAGTCGTATCTTACCCTTACACATTAACAGCGAGATCAACGTTGCACACCAATACACACCCTAACTCCAAAAAATAAAGATTCCAGCACTGTCCCTACACCAAAAAACAAATTGACTACCACTAAGTAATTTTCGTATACTTATTGGTACGTATTTCGACGACATATCTCAGCCATACACGGACATTAATACAAAATAATTACAGTAATTCCAAATCTCAAGATTCCAGCTGTATCCGTTCGTCCAATTCCAAATTGTACCAAACTTAGTATCAAGTCGAACTCTTCGTACCCATAAATAAGATTTTCCAAAACTACCACAATCCTTCACTTTAGCAGTAATCTTACTTCCAAATTTCAGGAGTCAAACTCTATCCCTTAAACCAAATTAAAATTGTACTAAATTTAGAACAGTTTAGAATTTTCGTACGAATTTTCAAAACTTCCTCAACGCAACAGGCCTACAATAATCATACTTTCAAATTGCAGGATTTCACCGCTATTCGTTCAGCTACATACAAATTGTACTAAATTTTGTATCATTTAGTACTTTTCGCAACCATAAGTTTCTCCAGCTCTATTAATTCACCCGAATCCAAATTGTATCAAATTTAATGTCATTTCTTTCCCAAACTACCTGAATCCTTCACTTATACAGTACTATTAATTCCAAATTTCAGGATTCCAGCTCTACCCGTTCAACCAAATCCATATTGTACCATATTTAGTACCATTTAGTACTTCTCGTACCCATACGTACGACTTTTCAAAATGTCCTCAATACTACACTCCAACAGTAATCATAATTCCTAATTCCAACACTATCCGTTTACTAAAATTCAAATTGTACCAAATTTAGTGCTTTCTGTACCCATAAGTACGAATTTCCAAAACTACCTCAATTCTACTGTCCGGCAGTAATCTTAGTTCCAAATTTCAGAATTCCAGCTCTATCCGTTCATCCAAATTGTTTCAAATTTAGTACCATTTAGTACTTTTCGTACCCATAATTACGAATCTTAATTCAAAACTTTAGGATTCAAGCTCTATCCGTTCAGCCAAATTCAAATTTAGTACTGCTCGTACTCATAAATACGAACTTCCAAAACCATTTCCTTATTTCAACGCCACTTCCCAACCTTGATTCCCATACCAAATTTGAAGATTGCAGCTATATGCGTTCAAAATATACAATTAGTACCAAATTTAGTAAGTTTTAGTACTTTGAATTTCCAAAAACCGGTTGAATTTCCAAAAACCCTTTGGTACATCTCTATAACTCTCCATCAATGACCACTCGTTCAAAATTTCAGAATTCTAGCTCTTCGCGTTTGCCTAATACAATAGATTCCATATTTAGTACCCTTTAGTACTTTTCGTACCTTTCTACGACGATTTTCCAAAAACCCCTTTACACAAAAACAAATTGTACCAAATTCTGTACAATTCGATTTTCCAAAACTACCTTAATCCTTCACTTCAACAGTAACCATAATTCCAAATAACAGGATTCCAGCGCTATCCGTGCACTCAAATCCAAGTTGTACCATTTGGTACATTTCGTACCCATAAGTACGAATTTCAAAAACTACTTCCATCTCAATCCTATACTCCAACAGCAGTCTGACCAAATTCCAGGATTCCAGCTCTATCCGTTCCCCCAAATCCAAATTGTACCAAAGGTAGTACCACTTAGTACTTTTCGTACCCATAACTACCGCAGTCCTACACTCCAACAAATTTCTGGACTCAAACACTGTCCGTCACCCAAATCCAAATTCTACCACATTTAGTAGCATTTGGTACTTTTCATATCCATAAGTACGAATTTCCAAAACTACCTTAATCCTACACTCCAACAGTGATCTTTATTCCTAATTCCAACTCTATCCGTTTACTAAAATTCATACTTTAAATTAAAATAAATAAAATTAAAATACTTAAAATTCAGGATTCCAGTTCTATCCGTTCACCCAAATCCATGTTGTAATAAATTTAGTAACATTTAGTACTTTTCGTACACATAAATACGACTTTCAAAAATTTCCCCAATCCTATGCTCCAACAGTAATCTCAAATTTCAGGATTCCAGCTCTGTCCTCACTCAAATCCCTATTGTACCAAATTTAGTACTTTTCGAAAACATAGGTACGAATTTCCAAAACCACCCTCATATCTCAGTCCTACACTTCACAGTAATCTTAATTCCAAATTTCAGGTTTCCAGCTACATATATACGTTCACCCAAATCCAAATTGTACTAAATTTAGTACCATTTAGTACTTTTCGTTCACATAAGTACGAATTTTCAAAACTACCTCAATCTCAATTCCAAATTTCGAGATTCCAACTATATCCGTTCACCCCATTTTACCAAATTTAGTACCATTTCATACACATAAGTAAGAATTTTCAAAACTTCCCCGATCATACACTCCAACTGTAATATCAACTCCAAATTTCAGGAATCCAGCTCTATCCGTTCACCCAAATCCAAATTGTACTAAATTTAGTACCATTTAGTACTTTTCGTACACTAAAGTTTTCAAAAACCGTTTGGTGCATCTTTCTTACTCATCATAAGTGATCCTCAGTCGAAACTGTACCAAATTTAGTACTAATTAGTATTTTTCGTACCCTATGTACGAATTTCCAAAACTTCCACAATACCAAACCCCACCAGTAATCTCAGTTCCAAATTTCGAGATTCCAGCTCTATCCGTTCACCCAAATCCCCATTGTACAAAATTTAGTTCCATTTAGTACTCTTCATACACATAAGTACGAATTTCCAAAACTTCTCCAATTCTACACTCCAACAGTAATCTTAATTCCAAATTTCAGGATTCCAGTTCTGTCCGTTCACCCAAGTCCCTACTGTACCAAATATAGTACCATTTAGTACATTCAGTACACATAGGTACTAATTTCCAAAACCACCCTCATATCTCAATCCTACACTTCAATAGTAATCTTAATTCCAAATTTCAGGTTTCCAGCTCTATCCGTTAACTCAAATCCAAATTGTACTAAATTTAGTACTTCGTACCCATAAGTACGAATTTTCAAAACTACCTCAATCCTACACCCCACCAGTAATCTCAATTCCAAATTTCGAGATTCCAGCTATTATCCGATCACCCAAATCCCCATTGTATCAAATTTAGTACCATTTAGTACTTTTCATACACATAAGTACGAATTTCCAAAACTTCTTCAATCCTACACTCCCACAGTAATCTCAATTCCAAATATCAGGATTCCATCTCTATCCGTTCACCCAAATCCCTATTGTACCAAATTTAGTACTACTTAGTACTTTTGGTACAAATAAGTACAAAACTACCCTTATATCTCACTCCTACACTACAACAGTAATCTTAATTCCAAATTTCAGGTTTCCAGCTCTTTACGTTCACCCAAATCTGAATTGTACTAAATTTAGTACCATTTAGTACTTTTCGTACTCATGATTAGTAATTTTCCAAACCATTTCCTTTTAGAAGCACCACTTCCCAACCTTGATTTCCATACCAAATTCCATGATTCTAGCTATATCCGTTCAAAATATACAACTGGTACTAAATTGTAGTACTTTTTGTACACTTAGAGGTTGAATTTTCAAAAACCCTTTGGTACATATTTCTAACTCTCCATCAGTTACCCTCATTCCAAATTTCAGAATTCTAGCTCTTCCCGTTTGCTTAATACAAAGGGTACCATATTTGGTACCTTTTAGTACTTTTCGTACCCTTCTAGGTCGAATTTCCAAAAACCCAGCCTTATCTCACCCCTACACACCGACAGCAACCCACAGTCAAAATTTCAGCTTTCTAGCTTCAGCGGTTTCGTCTGGGCGATGATATGTCAGTCAGTCACTCACTCACTCACTCACTCACTCATCACTAAGCTCTTTTATATATATAGATTATTTATTATTTATTATTTATTATTTATTATTTATTATTTATTATTTATTATTTATTATTTATTATTTATTATTTATTATTTATTATTTATTATTTATTATTTATTATTTATTATTTATTATTTATTATTTATTATTTATTATTTATTATTTATTATTTATTATTTATTATTTATTATTTATTATTTATTATTTATTATTTATTATTTATTATTTATTATTTATTATTTATTATTTATTATTTATTATTTATTATTTATTATTTATTATTTATTATTTATTATTTATTATTTATTATTTATTATTTATTATTTATTATTTATTATTTATTATTTATTATTTATTATTTATTATTTATTATTTATTATTTATTATTTATTATTTATTATTTATTATTTATTATTTATTATTTATTATTTATTATTTATTATTTATTATTTATTATTTATTATTTATTATTTATTATTTATTATTTATTATTTATTATTTATTATTTATTATTTATTATTTATTATTTATTATTTATTATTTATTATTTATTATTTATTATTTATTATTTATTATTTATTATTTATTATTTATTATTTATTATTTATTATTTATTATTTATTATTTATTATTTATTATTTATTATTTATTATTTATTATTTATTATTTATTATTTATTATTTATTATTTATTATTTATTATTTATTATTTATTATTTATTATTTATTATTTATTATTTATTATTTATTATTTATTATTTATTATTTATTATTTATTATTTATTATTTATTATTTATTATTTATTATTTATTATTTATTATTTATTATTTATTATTTATTATTTATTATTTATTATTTATTATTTATTATTTATTATTTATTATTTATTATTTATTATTTATTATTTATTATTTATTATTTATTATTTATTATTTATTATTTATTATTTATTATTTATTATTTATTATTTATTATTTATTATTTATTATTTATTATTTATTATTTATTATTTATTATTTATTATTTATTATTTATTATTTATTATTTATTATTTATTATTTATTATTTATTATTTATTATTTATTATTTATTATTTATTATTTATTATTTATTATTTATTATTTATTATTTATTATTTATTATTTATTATTTATTATTTATTATTTATTATTTATTATTTATTATTTATTATTTATTATTTATTATTTATTATTTATTATTTATTATTTATTATTTATTATTTATTATTTATTATTTATTATTTATTATTTATTATTTATTATTTATTATTTATTATTTATTATTTATTATTTATTATTTATTATTTATTATTTATTATTTATTATTTATTATTTATTATTTATTATTTATTATTTATTATTTATTATTTATTATTTATTATTTATTATTTATTATTTATTATTTATTATTTATTATTTATTATTTATTATTTATTATTTATTATTTATTATTTATTATTTATTATTTATTATTTATTATTTATTATTTATTATTTATTATTTATTATTTATTATTTATTATTTATTATTTATTATTTATTATTTATTATTTATTATTTATTATTTATTATTTATTATTTATTATTTATTATTTATTATTTATTATTTATTATTTATTATTTATTATTTATTATTTATTATTTATTATTTATTATTTATTATTTATTATTTATTATTTATTATTTATTATTTATTATTTATTATTTATTATTTATTATTTATTATTTATTATTTATTATTTATTATTTATTATTTATTATTTATTATTTATTATTTATTATTTATTATTTATTATTTATTATTTATTATTTATTATTTATTATTTATTATTTATTATTTATTATTTATTATTTATTATTTATTATTTAATATTTATTATTTATTATTTTTTATTTATTATAATTTCCGGATTACAGGGCTATCTCTCCATACAAATGCAATTTATACCAAATTTAGTATTTTCCGAAATTTCAATTTAATTCGAAATTTCTGGATTCCAGCTCTATCCGTTCACCCAAATATAAATTGTACCAAATTTAGTACATTTAGTACTTTCCGTTCCCATAAGTATGAATTTCCAAAACTACCTCAATCCTACACTCCATCAGTAACCTTAATTCGAAATTTCCGGTTTCCATGTCTATCTAAATCCAAATTGTACCAAATTTGGTACCATTTAGTACTTTTCGTACACATAAGTATGAATTTCCAAAACTACCTCAATCCAACAATCCATCAGTAACCTTAATTCGAAATTTCAGGATTCCTACTCTATCCGTTCAACTAAATTTAAATTGTACCAAATTTAGTACCATTTAGTACTTTCCGTACCCATAAGTATAAATTTCTAAGACTAACTCAATCCTACACTCCAAAAGTAATTAAATTCCAAATTTCAGGATTCCATCTCTATCCGTTCACCCAAATCCAATTTGTACCAAATTTAGTACCGTTTACAACTTTTCGTACCCATAAGTAAGAATTTCCAAAACTACCTCAATCCTTCACTCCATCAGTAATCATAATTCCAAATTTCAGGTTTCTATGTCTATCTAAATCCAAATTGTACCAAATTTGGTACCATTTAGTACTTTTCGTACACATAAGTATGAATTTCCAAAAGTACACCCATATCTCAATCGCACGCTTCAACGGTAATCTAAATTCCAAATTTCAGGTTTTCAGCTCTATCCGGTCACCCAAATCCGAATTGTACCAAATTTAGTACCATTTAGTATTACTCGTACACATAAGTACGAACTTTCAAAATCATTTCCTTATATTAACGCCACTTCCCAACCTTGATTCCCATACCAAATATGAAGATTGTAGCTGTATCTGATCAAAATATACAATTGGTACCAAATTTAGTAACTTTTCGTACACTTATAGGTCGAATTTCCAAAAACCCTTTGGTACATCTTTCTAACTCTCCATCAGTTACCCTCATTCCAAATTTCAGAATTCTAGCTCTTCCCGTTTGCCTAATACAAAGGGTACCATATTTAGTACCTTTTAGTACTTTTCGTACCCTTCTAGGTCGAATTTCCAAAAACCCAGCCTTATCTCACCCCTACACACCGACAGCAACCCGCAGTCAAAATTTCAGCTTTCTAGCTTCAGCGGTTTCGTCTGGGCGATGATATGTCAGTCACTCACTCACTCACTCACTCACTCACTCACTGAGCTCTTTTATATATATAGATATTTCATTAATTATTTTATATGTTTATTTTACGATTAATCGATATTTGTGTTTTTATAGTTATCAACAAGCCCCAGGATTTTCTTCTTTACGTAAATGTTGGAATATATGGCAAGTTAAAAACTGGAGTTTTTGGAAGTTGATATTATTTATTACATTATGTTTTAGCGAATAATATATAAAACAAAATAACAGCGGCTACTTTTCTAAAAATAATTTCTTAATCTGCTGTTCCATTGCAAAACTATGTTTCTCATATCCTTCTATTGTATACATAGTCCAACAAGTCATAAACTGGATGGTCTTAACTGGTATGGCCAAAGTGATATAATTAAACCTTATGTGTTATTGCCGGGATAATAAAATAAATATAACTAGGGGAAAGCAAAAAAAATACATATGTATATCCAAATAAATATAAATAAACATGCCATTTACACCGTCAGTAACACCTACTTCATATTGGCCCGGTCTTTGTATGCTTCTAAAAAAAGAAAACACCAATAAACCAGTGATACAGACGGTAGTAACAACTTAACGCCATCATAAACGAAACCCTAACCATAGTCAAGTTGTTTTCTTATAAGGCCAGATTGAACGATGAAGGAAAATACATAACTTCCCCTGCTAACAATCAATAATTTAATATTGACAATAAATGTTTAACAATAATTGTTGATATTGCCAATGACGTTATCAGCAGGAATTGTTTGCTGATTTGTTTCAAAGAATATACTCATTCTACCTTTCTGTTTTATTATAGTGTCTGTTCTCCATTCATTATTTTATTTCTTTTTTATGCAGGTTTTTTATTTCTGTCTATGACTTCACCTGACTGAAGTGCATGGCTGTGTCTACCTTCTTTACACTTTGTCACACCAGAACCATACTCCCCATTTCGTCAATTATTTTATTTTATCTCATCAAATGTCGATAAGTGTTGATGAGTTGTTGAGTATTGAAGAAGAAGCTTTAAAAGGGGAAATTGTTTTTGTTTTTTCTCTCTTTGCCATGACACAGTCATTGTACGTCCTTAGCAAGAATTTCAATTACTTTTTTAATTGTTTCACTTTTTCTTTATTGTTTTCGTTTTTGTTTATTTACTTTTATTTATCGTTGGTCTGTAAAGAACAAAACCAAACGGTTATTTCTACCGATAAGAAATCTCAAGTGTTTTTGAAGAAGTTGACACAGGCGTTGTCATGGGCAAGCAACATGTGATACCTATGTATACTGTTAATAACATTCAATTAGATTGGTATGAATTTGGGGCTTGACTTGGATCATATACGAATGCTAAGGTGTATTAAAAGGTCTCTCTTAAAATTCTTTATAGAGTACATGTCCTCCTTGGGGCAGCAGAAAATCCTTTAAATAACCAATTGAAATGTCGATGTGGGTTTATAAAACTTCCACGTCATACTATTGTTCTCATTGGGTCCACCAACAGAATCAAGACACTAATCATTAAAAAATCCGGGCTTTTTCTCCTTAATCAAAAGTCTTTTAAAAAGTCTATTAAAAAACCTTTAAAAAATCCACGCTTATTGTCCTCTTTTGGTCCACTAAAAATTGATTTTTTGGGTCCATTAAACATTTTAAAAAAAAAAACACGGTTATTGTTCTCTATTGATCCATTAAAAATCTTTAAGAAATCCACGTTTATTGTTATCTATGGGCCCATTAAAAATCTTTAAAAATCCACTCTTATTATCCTTTTTGGGTCCATTAAAAATTCTTTAGAAAATACTGGTTTATTATCCTTTTTGGGTCCATTAAAAAATCCTGAAAAATCAACGTTTATTATCCCTTTTGGGTCCATTAAAAATTCTTTAAAAAATCTACGTTTATTATCCTTTTCGGGTCCATTAAAAATTCTTTATAAAATACTGGTTTATTATCCTTTTTGGGTCCATTAAAATTCATTGAAAAATCCACGTTTATTATCCTTTTTTGGTCCATTAAAAATTCTTTAGAAAATCCACGTTTATTATCCTTTTCGGTTCCATTAAAAATTCTTTAGAAAATCCACGTTGATTATCCTTTTCGGGTCCATAAAAATTTTTTGAAAAATCCACGTTTATTATCCTTTTTGGGTATATTAAAAATACTTTAAAATCCACGTTTATTATCCTTTTTGGGTCTATTAAAAATTCTTTAGAAAATCCACGTTTATTATCCTTTTTAGGTCCATTTAATTTTTGTTAAAAAATCCACGTTTATTGTCCTTTTTTAGTCCATTAAAAATCTTTAAAAATAATCACGCTTATTTCCCTCTTTGGGTCCATTAAAATCTATAAAAAATCCACGCTCATTGTTCTCTATTGATCCATTAAAAATCTTTAAAAAATCCACGTTTATTGTCCTTCTTAAGTCCATTAAAAATCTTTGAAAAATCTACGTTTATTGTCCTCATTGGTCCATTAAAAATTCTTTAAAAAATCTACGTTTACTGTCCTAATTTAAAAATTCTTTAAAAATCTACGTTTATTGTCCGTTTTAAGTCCATTAAAACTCTTTAAAAAATCCACGTTTATTGTCCTTTTAAAGTTCATTAAACATATTTAAAAAAATCTACGTTTATTGTCCTCATTGGTCCCATTAAAAATTCTTTAATTTTTTTTTTAAATCCACGTTTATTGTCCTCATTGGTCCCATTAAAAATTCTTTAATTTTTTTTTTAAATCCACGTTTATTGTCCTTTTTCGGTCCACTAAAAATTCTTAGAAAAATCAACATTGGTATCATTTTTTGGATCTATTAAAATTTCTTTAGAAAATCCACGTTTATTATCCTGTTTGGGTCCATTAAAATTTCTTTAGAAAATCCACGTTTATTATCCTGTTTGGGTCCATTAAAATTTCTTTAGAAAATCCACGTTTATTATCCTGTTTGGGTCCATTAAAATTTCTTTAGAAAATCCACGTTTATTATCCTGTTTGGGTCCATTAAAATTTCTTTAGAAAATCCACGTTTATTATCCTCTTTGGGTCCATTAAAATTTCTTTAGAAAATCCACGTTTATTATCCTCTTTGGGTCCATTAAAAATTCTTAGAAAAATCCACATATTTCGTCCTTTTTAAGTCCATTAAAAATTCTTTAAAAAATCTACGTTTATTTTCCTTTTTGGGTCCATTAAAAAATCTTTAAAATATCCACGTTTATTGTTCTTTTTGGGTCAATTAGAGAATCTTTCAAAATCCATGTTTATTGTTCTTTTTTGGTCCATTAAAAAATCAACGTTTATTGTCGTTTTTGGGCCCATTAAAAATCTTAAAAAACACGTTTATTATCCTTTTCGGGTCCATTAAAAATCTTTAGAAATCCACGTTTATTGTACACTTGGATCCATTAAAAAATCTTTTAAAGTCAACGTTTATTATCCACGTTTATTGTCCTTCTTAAGTCCATTAAAAATCTATAAAAAAATCTACGTTTATTGTCCTCATTGGTCCCATTAAAAATTCTTTAAAAATCTACGTTTATTGTCCGTTTTAAGTCCATTAAAACTCTTTAAAAAATCTACGTTTATTAAAACCCTTTAAAAATCTACGTTTATTGTCCTTTTTAAGTCCATTAAACATATTTAAAAAATCTACGTTTATTGTCCTCATTGGTCCCATTAAAAATTCTTTAAAAAATCTACGTTTATTGCCCTCATTGGTCCCATTAAAAATTCTTTAAAAAATCTACGTTTATTGTCCTCATTGATCCCATTAAAAATTCTTTTAAAAATCCACGTTTATTGTCCTTCTTAAGTCCATTAAAAATCTATAAAAAATCTACGTTTATTGTCCTCTTTGGGTCCGTTAAAACTCCTTTTAAAATCCACGTTTATTGTCCACTTTGGGTACATTAAAAATCTATGAAAAATCCACGTTTATTGTCCTGCTTGGGTCCATTAAATCTAAGCTTATTATCCTTTTTGGGTCCATTAAAAATTCTTTAAAAAATCCAAGTTTATTGTCCTCTTTGAGCCCATTAAAAATTCTTTAAAAATCGAAGCTTATTGTCCTCCTTGGGTCCATTAAAAATTTTGTAAAAAATCCACGCTTATTGTCCTCTTTGGATCCATTAAGAATTTTGTAAAAAAATCCACGCTTATTGTCCTCTTTGGGTCCATTAAAAATTCTGTAAAAAATCCACGTTGTCCTCTTTGGGACCATTAAAAATTCTGTAAAAAATCCACGTTGTCCTCTTTGGGACCATTAAAAATCTTTTGAAAATCCACGTTTATTGTCCACTTTGGATCCATTAAAAAATCCTTAAAAAAATACATATATTGTCCTCTATGAGTCTATTAAAATATCTTTAAAAATCCACGTTTATTGTCCTTTTTGGGTCCATTAAAAATTCCTTAAAAACCCACGTTTGTTGTCCTCTTTAGGTCCACTAAAAAACACGTTTATTGTCTTCTTTGGGATCATTAAAAATCTTTAAATAATCCAGGTTTGTTGTCCCCTTTGGGTCCATTAAAAATCTATAAAAAAATTCTTGTCCTGTTTGGGTCAATTAAAAATCTGTAAAAAATCCGGGATTATTGTCGTCGTTGGGTCCATTAAAATCTATAAAAAAAATCTACGTTTATAGTCCTCTTTGGGTCCATTAAAAAAAAACTTTAAAAATCCAGCTTTGTCCCCTTTGGGTCCATTAACAATCTATAATAAATCCACGTTTATTGTCCTCTTTGGTTCCATAGAAAATCTTTAAACAACCCAGGTTTATTGTCTTCTTTGGGTACATTAAAAATCGGTAAAAATCCAGGTTTATTGTCTTCTTTGGGTCCATTAAAAATTCTGTAAAAATTCACGTTTATCGTCCTTTTTGGGTCCATTAAAAATCTTTAAAAAATCCAAGTTTATTATTCACATTGGGCTCTTTTAAAAATCTTTAAAAAATCCAGGTTTGGTCCATTAAAAAATCCCCGTTCGTTGTCCTCTTTGTATCCATTAAAAATCCACCTTTGTTGTCATCTATGGGTTCATTTAAGAAATCTTTAAATATTTATTTTTATTGTCCTATTTGGCTCCATTAAAAAATCTTTAAATTATCACGTTTATTGTCCTTTTTGGGTCCATTAAAATCTTTAAAAAATCCACATATAGTTTTGTTGGGCCCATTCGAAATCCTTCAACAAGTCCACGTTTATTGTACTCCTTGGGTCCATAAAAAAATCTTTGAAAAATTCAAGTTAATTGTCATTTCTGGTTCCATTAAAAAAGTCATTAAAGAGGAATGATTGCCTATTTTTTAAACGCATCGTGTCTTTCCCACATTAAAAAATTATAACATTTCAATTACAAAAACAAAGCTAAAAATAAAAACATGAGTAGATCATGTTAAAAAATTACAACTCACAGATACTTTGTGGCACATAATGCTATTTATTGGATTTTGAAGTACATTTGAGTGATTTGCTAAAAGTGCCAGCTAAAAAATATTGGAAACTGAACAAAATCAACATCATCATCATCTTCATCAGGGCCAGCATTGACAGACAGACCGATAGATGATAGGCAGCACTAGTGGCAGCAAGGCAGTTCCATCATCATGTATCGCCACTAGTCCATCACTGGGACTGACAGTTGTGGAGCTCTACAAAATGTTGATGTTTTGCTTTTGTTTTTTATTTTGGAATTTTAGTGATTTCAATGTTGTTGTTTTTTCTTTCCATTTATCTTTCATAGATTTTGGCATTAGCCACGCGGCCAAAAATATCTAAATTGACTTGAGTTGAATGATTTGCTATATTTTGCTAACTTAGAAAAAAAAAAAAAAAAAAAAAACAAAAATAACAACAAAAAACAAATTGTTATTGTTTTGTTGGAGGGAAGCTTCTGTTCAGTTGCCAATGATTTTGAGATTTGCCATTTACTGAACAAAACACACCGACACCGATTTTGGGTAATTGAAGCAAAACCCCAAAAATCTGTTTATCATCAAAAAGATTGATGATTTGCTATCATTCTTGTAGATCCATTTGAATTTCTTTCAATCAACATTTTATACATTTGGTGGAAATGTGTGCGATTTTTTTATAATTTTATGTGGATCAGTAGTTCACGTGATGACGTTGGGTAAATACGAAAAAAATCATTAGACTTTAATGTGGTTTATCGATTAAAATTTGCAATTTGTTATAGGAAACAAAAGAATTCGTCTGATCAGAGTATTTATGGTGATATGTGTATTGTGTGGACAATAGGGTTATGACTTTTTTACAACCTCATATCCCTGTATCATAGCGTGATGAGTTTTGCCATAAGATTACATAAAATCATAATTATAAGGTGATTCGGTGAAAAAACCTCAAGCACAAAATGATTTTAAAATTTGAATTTATCAAAATTATGGACAATTTTTTGAGGTCACTGTAAGCAGATATACAATTGAAAATAAACTTTAGAGTCACATGAGATAATTAAACTGACATAACATTTATTTCTTATTAATTTTCTTTTATTTAAAGATATAATTTTTTAACAAAAAACCAAAAATTTTTAATTTTTTCAAAGTGGTTTGTGCATGACCCTTTTCAATATTTGAATGAAATAAACATTATTATAATTATAAGTAGGCTTATATTAATTCATTCGTGCAACAAAAAATATTTTTTTGAAAATTTTTTTTTTCATTTCATACATTTTTTCAAAAAATTATATTTTTAAAATCGATTTGTGCGTGATCTTTTTTATATTTCAATGGAATAAACGATAGCGTAGTGATTATTAGGCAAAAGATCATTCATCCCTGCTAAAGGAAATCATTTTTGAGAAAAAATGTCAAAAAGTCATAACCCTAGTGAACAATGTTAATGGTATGATCCCATAATCTATTCTGGAAATTTTGGGGGGATTTCATTATATATTCACTAGATTATAATAAGAGCCCACGTCTACTTTCCCCATTGGGTAATCTTAAAAATCCACGTTTATTGTCCATATTGGGTCCTCTTAAAAATCTTTAAAAATCCACATTCTTTGTGCAAATTGGGTGTTTTTAAAATCATTAAAAAAAACTCCGCGTCAATTGTTCACTTTGAGTTCTCCTTAAAATCTTTAAAAAATCCACGTTTATTGTCCACATTGGATCATCTTAAACATCTTTCAAAATCCACGCTTATTGTCCACAATGTTTCCTCTTAAAAGTCTTTAAAAAATCCAAGTTTGTTATCCACATTGGGTCTTCTTAAAAATCTTTAAAAAATCCAAATTTATTGTCAACAGTGGGTCCTATTAAAAATCTTTAAAAAATCCACGATTATTGTCACATTGGGTCCTTTTATTGGGACAAGTTTATTATTCTTTTAAAAATCTTTAAAAAATCCAATTATATTATCCACATTGGGTCCTCTTAAAAATCATTCAAAAATCCACAAAAGTCCACATCGGGTCCTCTTAAAAATCCAGGTTTATCGTCCACATTGGGTCCTCTTAAAAATCATTCAAAAATCCACAAAAGTCCACATCGGGTCCTCTTAAAAATCCAGGTTTATCGTCCACATTGGGTCCTCTTAAAAATCATTCAAAAAATCCAAGCTTATTGTTCACATTGGGTCCTCCTTAAAATCATTCAAAAATCCACGTTTATTGTTCACTTTGGGTCCGTTTAAAAATCTTTAAGAAATACAAGTTTATTATCCACATTGGATCCTCTTAAAAATCTTTAAAAATCCTAGCACATTATCCACATTGGGTCCTCTTAAAAATTTTTAAAAAATCCACAGAAGTCCACATGTGGTCCTCTTAAAAATCATTCAAAAATCCAAGATTATTGTTCACATTGGGTCCTCTTTAAAATCATTCAAAAATCCACGTTCATTGTTTACATTGGGTCCTCTTAAAAATCATTCAAAAATCCAAGATTATTGTTCACGTTGGTTCCTCTTTAAAATCATTCAAAAATCCACGTTCATTGTTCACATTGGGTCCTCTTATAAATCATTCAAAAATCCACGTTTATTGTTCACATTGGGTCCTCTCAAAAATCTTTAAAAAATCCACAATTATTGTCCACATTGGGTCCTCTTAAAAAATCCTTAAATAATACAAGCTCATTGTCCACTTTGGGTCCTCTTAAGAATTTTAAAAAAATCCACGTTTGTTGTCTACATTGGGTCCTCTTAAAAAATCTTTAAAATATCCACGTTTATTTCCACGATGGGTCCTCCTAAAAAGTCTTTAAAAAATCTTCGTATATTGTCCACATTGGGTCTTCTTAAAAATCTTTAAAAAATTCACGCTAATTGTCCCCATTGCGTCCTCTTAAAAATATTTAAAAAAATCCATGTTTATTGTTCACATTGGGTCCTTTTAAAAATCTTTAAAAAATCCACGCCTATGTTCCCCTTGGATCGTCTCAAAAACTTTAAAAAGCCACGTTTATTGTCTCCATTGGGCCGTCTTAAAAATATTTAAACATTCAGGTTTATTGTTCCTATTGGGTCGTCTTAAATTTTTTAAGAACCCACATTTACTGTTCCATTTGGTTGTATTAAAAATCTTTAAAAAATCCAAGTTCAATGGTCACTTTGGGTCCTCTTAAAAATTATTAAAAAATACACGTTTTTGTCTACTTTGGGTCCTCTTAAAAATCTTTAAAATATCCAAGTTTATTTCTACATTGGGTCCTCCTAAAAAGTCTTTAAAAAATCTAAGTATATTGGTTACATTAGGTCTTCTTAAAAATCTTTAAAAAATCCACATTTATTGTCCACATTGGGTCCTCTTAAAAAATCCTTAAATAATACAAGCTCATTGTCCACTTTGGGCCCTCTTAAAAATTATAAAAAAATCCACGATTGTTGTCTACATTGGGTCCTCTTAAAAAATCTTTAAAATATCCACGTTTATTTTCACGATGGGTCCTCCTAAAAAGTCTTTAAAAAATCTTCGTATATTGTCCATATTGGGTCTTCTTAAAAATCTTTAAAAAAATCCACGTTTATTGCCCACATTGGGTCCTCTTAAAAAGTCATTAAAAAATCCACGTACATTGTCCACATTGGGTCCTCTTAAAAATCTTTAAAAAATCCAGGTCTATTGTTCACATTTGGTCCTCTTAAAAATCTTTAAAAAAATCCACGTTTATTGTCCACATTGCAACATCTTAAAAATCTTCCGAAATCCTCGCTGATAGTCCAGAATGTGTCCTCTTAAAAGTTTTGAAAAAAATCCAAGTTTATTATCCACATTGGGTCCTCTAAAAAATCTTTAAAAATCCAAGTTTATTGCCCACAATAGGTCCTTCTAAAAATCTTTAAATAATACATGCTCATTGTACACCTTGGCTCCTCTTAAAAATGATTAAAAATCGACGTTTGTTTTCTACATTTGGTCCTCTTAAAAATCTCTAAAATATCCACGTTTAGTTCTACATTGGTCCTCCTAAAAAGTCTTTAAAAAATCTACGTATATTGTCCACGTTTATTGTTCCTATTGGGTCGTCTTAAAATCTTTAAAAATCCACGTTTACTGTTCCATTGGGTCCTCTTAAAAATCTTAAAAAAATCCAATCCTTTTAAAAAATCTACGTATATTGTCCACATTGGGTCTTCTTAAAAATCTTTATAAAATCCACGCCAAGTGTCCCCAATGCGTCCTCTCAAAAATCTTTAAAAAAATCACGCCTACGGTCCCCTTGGATCGTCTTAAAAATCTTTAAAAATCCACGTTCATTGTCTCCATTGAGTCGTCTTAAAAATCTTTAAAAATCCACGTTCATTGTCTCCATTGAGTCGTCTTAATAATATTTTAAAATTCACATTTACTGTTTCATTGGGTCCTCTCAAATATCTTTAAAAAATCCACGTCTATTGTTCATAATAAGTCCTCTTAAAAGTATTAACAAATCTACGTTATTGTCCTAATTGAACACACCCATTTTTTTTAAAAAAACCAGGTTAATTGTCTCCAGTAGTTCCTAATAAAAATCTGTAAAAATCCAAGTTAGTTGTCTTCATTGGATCCGGCATAAAATCTTAAATCGATTGTCCCCATTTGATCCTCTTAAAAATATTTTAAAAAATCCAACTTTATTCTCGTTTCGTTCCCTTTTTCCTTTTACGTTTTGTGCCGTTTAATTGAAAAAATTTAAAAATCTTGCCCCCTTCATGACTCCTTAAAACATTGTCTTAGTTCCGATACCTTAAGTGTGTGCTTTTATTATTATCTCTTACAATAAATTATACTTGCCAGATTGCTTCTGGCTTGTTATCTGACTGTATATCATTATTCAAAATTTTCAAGTTGATATACCATTTGTGCTCTGTTGCCAATTGCAAGCAGTGTTCGAAAATAAACACTATGGTATCGTACCGTACCGTTCTGTACCGTACCAAGGTGGATAGGTACACTACGATAGTGTACCGCTCCGGAACACAAACACTAAAAAATATTTTAGTGATACTGTACCGGAACACAACGATAATCGTAGTGTACCGCATGCCGGAGCACTAAAAATCGTAGTGCTCCGACTGCGGAGGACTAAAAATCGTAGTGTTCCGACTGCGGAGCACTAAAACTTTTAGTGTTCCGACTGCCGGAGCACTAAAAATCGTAGTGCTCCGACTACGGAGGACTAAAAATTTTAGTGTTCCGACTGCGGAGCACTAAAATTTTAGTGTTCCGACTGCCGGATCACTAAAATTCATAGTGTTGGAACACTAAAAAATAATAAAGGTATTATGTTTTCTTAGGAAAATTAAATATTTGGTTAAATTTTATCAAATAAAAATTAAGATAAACTGTTACATCCATGTATGTTTAAATTAGTTAAACACATTGCGAAATTTGGTCAAAATTATGAAAAAACAATATTTAGTTTTTTGTGGAATGAAGCACGAAGATCGTCGTGCCGGAGCACTAAAAATCGTTTTTTACCACGTTTTGAAACTATAAGGTAATGAACCATACATGCATTTATTATGAGTTCTGAGGAAATTAAGTATTTATATATATTTTTTTAATAAATAAAAATTAAAAGAAAATGTGAAAAACATCTGATTTGGTTCTTGGACAATGGAGCACTAAAAATCGTAGTGTTCGTCTGCGAAACACTAAAAATCGTAGTGTTCCGACGTCGGAGCACTAAAAATCGTAGTGTTCCGACTGTCGGAACACTAAAAATCGTAGCGTACCACGAGCCAAAACGCTATAAAATAATGTTAAGATAATCGTCTGTTTATTATGTGAGCAAAATCAAATATTTTATGTTTTTTGGATAAATAAATATGTATTTATTTATTATTTAATAAATTATTTATTAAATTATTATTTAAAAAATAAAAATTAGAAGAAAATGTGTAAAACATCTGATTTGAATTTTAGACAAGGGAGCACTAAAAATCTTAGTGTTCGACTGTGGAGCACTAAAAATCGTAGTGTTCCCACTGCCGGAACACTAAAAATTTTACTGTTCCGACTGCCGGATCACTAAAAATATTACATCCATGTATGTTTGGTTTTTGGACAATGGAGCACTAAAAATCGTAGTGTTCGACTGCAGAACATTAAACATCGTAGTATTCCGACTGTCGGAACACTAAAACTCGTAGCGTACGTCGAGCCGAAACTCTAAAAATAACGTTAAGGTAATCGTCTGTTTATTATGATTTATGAGGAAATTAAATATTTTATGTTTTTAGGATAAATAAATACATATTAATAAATAAAAATTAGAAGTAAATGTGTAAAATATCTGATTTGATTTTTGGACAATGGAGCACTAAATCGTAGTATTCGACTGTGGAGCACTAAAAATCGTAGTGTTCGGTTGTGGAGCACTAAAAATCGTAGTGTTTCTATTGCCGGATCACTAAAAATCGTAGTGTGCCGACTGCCGGATAACTAAAAATCGTAGTCGGAACACTACGATTTTTAGTGCTCCGTAGCCGAACACTACGATTTTTATTGTTCCATTGTTTCGATTTTTAGAGATCCGGCAGTCGGAACACTAAAATTTTTAGTGATCCGGCAGTCGGAACACTACGATTTTTAGTGCTCCGCAGCCGAACACTACGATTTTTAGTGCTCCGCAGCCGAACACTACGATTTTTAGTGCTCCGCAGCCGAACACTACGATTTTATTGGTCCATTGTCCAAAAATCAAATCAGGCATTTTCCACGTGTTCTATTAAATTTTATTTCTTTATTTGTATTTATTAAAAAAATATATAAAATATTTAATTTTCCTCACAAATCATAATAAACTCATGTATCCACAGTCAGGACACTACAATTTGTAGTGCGCCATTGTACAACAACCGAATTAATGTTTTTCATATTTTCTACTTAAGTTCCCAACGTTATTAATTAATATGTATACATACATGGATTTAAGAGGTGTATCTGAGTTTTTATGTCTTAATTTGTACTTATCTCAAAATTATAAATATTTAATTTTCCTCTCAAATCATAATAAACTCGTGTGTGGTACATTATCATTACGTTATTTTTTTTTGTATTCCGACATGTGGTACACAACGATTTTTTAGTGCTCCGACTGCGGAACACTACGATTTTTAGTGCTCCGACTGCGGAGCACTACGATTTTTAGTGTTCCGACTGCGGAGCACTACGATTTTTAGTGCTCCGACTGCGGAGCACTACGATTTTTAGTGTTCCGACTGCGGAGCACTACGATTTTTAGTGTTCCGACTGCGGTACCCAACGTTTTTAGTGTACCAAAATGTGGTACACTACGTTTATCGTTGTGCTCCGGAACAGTATCACTAAAATATTTTTTAGTGTTTGTGTTCCGGAACACTAACGCTAAAAATGTTTTAGTGATACTGTACTCGGAGCGGTACACTATGTTAGTGTACTGTTTATTTTCGAACTCTGATTGCAAGTTGCAAAAAACAGTACAATTTAATTGTAGTTCTTATCTAAAAATATTAATTTTTAAATCATTGAAAAGTAGTATTATTGACCTTGGCAGAAATTAGGTGAGTCTAACGATATTGTTTATTAGGTAAAATATAAGAAAGGTACAGTTAGGGGAAATACTTTTTCAAAATACCATGTATATTCTTATTCCACTTTCTCAAATAGCTTACTACCAAGATCTAAGAGTAGCTGACAATGAAATAATATAAAAATTAATAAATTAAGTGTAAATCAATTATTGACAATAAAGTTACTAATAAGAGAAACTAATAACAATCATAATAATAGTCGTTAAAACGAAACTAACAACTGTAATAACCGTTCATTTATTTGACCATAATAAAAGTTATAAAAATAATATCATAAAAATATCAACAACCAAACAAAACCCCTAAAACGAGTGTGTGAACAGCTCTGCAGCGATTGATTGAATCTGTGATGTGGCAAAGAAGTAAACGGATGAGTAATGACAACCATTACAAAACAAATAAACAATCAAAATGTATTATGATTAATCAGTTTTTTTCGTGTAATACTGTAGAAGGAATTAAATGGACAATTTGTGCTATTCGAGAAAGTAATATTAGAGAAGAAAGGAAGGTATGTACATTTGTTAGCTAAATAGAAATATTGCTTTAGGCAGGATATCATAATCTTACTTTATGGTGTGTATGTGTATAAATAAAGTTGAAGTCCTGTCACATTATTTTATATAATGTTTGCAGAGATTAGACAGACAACCCCCTTTTAACGCTGGTGCTCAGGTTATGTTATATGCTAGCCAAAGTTAGTTCAGGACATCAATTGATCATCTGAAGAATTTCAGGGCAGCATGTGTGTTAAACAGCTTAGCTAGAGGATCACATATACAATAATTGCGACCTCGACATACAATGTCCCGTGTCCGAGAAGGAAGACAAAATGGTAAATGCCAGCTAAAGAAGCATATGTATCGTATGGTGTGAACTACTAATAACTATACTCAACGTAAAAATCAGACCACTCTCTACGCTTAACCATGAAAAATCCAAAAGACTAAAAAGATCACGATGAATACTTTTTCAGGACATTATACCGAAATTACTTCAAATTGGGAACATAAATCAAATACCTGAAATCTTGGTAACGCTATCGAGGCTATGTCGAAACGTAGATCGTAGATTATTGTAAAAAGCGTTTCTTTACCTATAAAAATTCGAAATACTAAATGAACCCAAAAGGGCTTTGAGCTCTCATGTCATTTATTAGAGTTGTGCCTATTGAACTATATTGAACGATCTAGATCACGTTGGTTTGTATGATGTTACTCATACGATTTTGAACTAGGACAGTGAACTAGGTCGTTCAATTGTCCAACTCTATTATTTATATATAAGATTTGAGAATAGAGCTCTGAAATTATAAAGAAATTGTGGATTATTTCTAAAATTACCCAGCAAACTGTTCGATGCCGAAGATGAAATTCAATTATGGTGAAAGTGATCTAGCATGTCATCTTTTTAGCATCTTCATCGAAGAATTTTATATGAGCGTGGACCCCAAAAGATGCTATTCATTTTTGGATCCAAAGTATGCCATTTGCACCAATGTTTTGATATGTCATTTTCACCAATGCACAATGGTCCCAAATCCAAATTTTCTGGCCAAAACTATTTCAACGTCCATTTTGTATTGAAATTAATTATTATTTATAATAAATGTGTACAAACAGCAATTCTTACGTTTTATCGACCAAAATGACCAAAAACTGCCAAAATTTGTTGAACAGGGTGGTCCCGTTGTGTGGGGTCTAAACCAAAATATTGACCTATGTTAATGATTTTTGGTACGAAGGATTCATATCTTCCAAGAGGTCAAAATACCAAATTTCAGCCGAATCGGTCATAAAGTGTCGCTAAAATCCCCAAAATATCTAAAATCGGTCAGTACTTCTATGTGGGGGCTATGACAAAAAATTTACATATTTTCAAAAAAAATTATACATACTTGTTTTCTACACTCTGAAACCCTTAAATATGAATTTTAAGGAAATTCGGTTGATAGATGTGGGTATTACGTTCTATTTCAATTGGACACTACGTACAGTCACAACAGGTATTTATAAAAAATTCTCTCTCTTCTGTGGCAAATTTGAGCACGATTTGACTTCTGAATTTATTAGTACAGACCCCCTGCTATCTTTCAAATTCGATTTGGAGGTGGACATATTTGGACATTTTTTTAAAAGTTTAAGTATATTTAAAAAATATTTGTAAAAAAGATTTTTTCATATATATAAAAACATTGATTTTATTACGCTAATTTTACAAATTTCATCGTTCTTTTTGTAAATATTATGAAAGTACTCATTATCAGCTTCCCGATTCATAATGACTTTGGTCTCACTTCTGTATATTTATGCAGCGACGCAATACAACAAAAATTGTATATTTTACAGCACAAAGTCTGTTTTATAAAAAAGTGTCAACTTTGATACTGCGCCAATCAAGGAATAGTAACGTTATTTACAAAAACTAATTATTTTCAGATGACTTGATGTATTTTTTATTATTCTGGTCAAAAAAAAAATTTCGAAACTTCAAAAATAGGGTTTTGGCCAAAAATTTCCTGATTGAAAACTATGTGCAATGCTTTGGCATGTCATTTTCACCAACCCTTGGCAATGACATTATCATTACGACGAGGGTTTTAACAACGTTGGTTGTGTCTCTGACTAAATCAAGCCTATTGTAAAGAATTAATCTTATATATTAAGAAAAATGTGTATAAATAAAAACACAAAATTCATATCTATTGGATCGATGGAATAGGTTCAAATTCGGATGAAAAGATCGGATCTTTCACGACTTCATTTGCATGGGTTCAAATGCTGATGAAAAGGTCGGATCTTTCACGACTTCCTTTGCATTGGTTCAAATGCTAATGAAAAGATCGGGTCTTTTACGACATCGTTTGAACCAATGCAAATGATGCCATGAAATCACGTCATCGCATGGAACCCCTTCCTTAAAATGTTGCTGGGTATTGGTGTTGGTCCACTTTTTTGTATGTTTACGTTTTACGTATACCTCCCTCCACCCCTTCGAGGGTGTAGGCCACATTTTTCAAACGCCTTGTCTGTAATTTTGAATTTAGGGAGTAGAAAACATGTTTACAAGTTTTTGGAACTTTCATGTCATTATTATGGGAAGTATGGGAAGAATAAAATTATAGCTGTACACGGTGAGCCTGAACCAACTTTAAATGGAAGTTGCTTACACCTGGGAAGTTTTTGCGGATTCTGAAACTACAATGTTCATAGATGAAAAAAATAAAAAAACAACAAGTAAAAATGTATCAATCGGCTTTGCAGACAGAGATATACCCTCAGCCTATGTGAATTGAAACTTTCATCTTCGGACAGATCGAATGTATTTAGGGTCTTTTCAGGATTTTGTGGCCCTTTTTCGACATTCGACAAAAATGTGGATTAGGATTAAAGTTCAAAAGTGTTGCGGAGGAGGTAGTTGAAGAAATAGACCGACATAGTTCATTGTGGAAGAGGATCTTATTTTGGGAGTCATATCTTTTCGATAGATATCGCGTCCACTAGTAATTTCGTATAACTTTTGGACCTGTATACCAGGAATCATGGACCTGTTCACGGAAAACATAATATCGCTGTAAACAGAATCACAACAAACAGCATCGGTATACATTTCCAAAAGATCTTCGAACAGACCCTAAGCTGCACTTAGACACAAATGCTGAACTTTTGTGGGGGAGGTACCCTAAGGAGAGGACCGATATGGGCCATTTTAAAGTTAAACTAAATTTGGACAAAACATTAGGAGATCCAAAGTTTGTACCAAATTGGTTGCCCCCTTCAAGAGACATCATGCATACCATTTCAGTGACACTTTTTAAATATTGGGGGAAGTAACGGAAGTTGTGGACCGGTATTGCTCATCTTCGAACTGAAACTAAGTTTCCACAAAATATGACGAAGGCCAAATTTTGGTGCTCTCCAGCCGCTACATATGGTGCCATATGGTTTTTTTATACCTTTCGGGCTGTTTTCTCAAGAAGTATGGACTTGCCCCTTAAAAAACTTTCAACGTTGTAATTGAGGCAGAGAATGCAAATTGTTTCAACAAAAATCAAAATAATTCGCGAGCAGCCTTAAAGTGAATTTATCCGAAATTTTGTGGGGGTACCTGTGGGAGTGGACAACTAAAGTCCATATTCGAACCTGATCCATATCTGGTAGATATATTAGAATGTATGGACCAAATCGGTCACTCCCTTCATAACTAATCGTGAGTAAAATTTCCGAACATTTTTGAACTTTTGTGGGGGAGATACCTGATGGAGTGGACCGATATGGCTTATCTTTGAACTTAAAGTAATTTTGGACCGAATCGGCAGATCCGTTCGAGAGTTATCTTGCGCTCTAACCACAACACACGGAGTCATAGGAGTTTTTTGCAACTTTCAAGCTATTTTCTCAGGAAGTATGGACTTGCCCCTGATGAAACTTGTACCGTCGTATGGTGGGCAGTGAATACAAGTTGTTACAATAAAATCAAAGCGATTAGAGAGCTGGTCCTAAACTGAACTTTTCCTAAATTTTGTGTGGGATTTACCCGAAGAAGTGGACCGATTAAGTCCATATTCGAACCTCATATATGTCTGGTGAAAACGATGTGCAAAGTATGGACCAAATCGGTTACTCCTAAATCTTAACATGGAGTCCATTGATATAGCCATGTCCGTCTGTATGGCTGCCTATAGCGCAGGAGAACTTTCGACATATCAACGGATTCAGTCCAAAATTTGGTTTTCGTAATATTTTGTCCAAACTTATTTTAAGTTCGAATATGGGTTATATCGGCCACTCCTTCCGGTACTTTCCCCACAAAAGTTCGAAAATGGTCGGAAAATGAATGCAGTAACCAATTTGATCCATACTTTGCACATAGTGAAATTTCTACCTTCGGGTAACTCGCACAACAAATTTCGAAAAGTTTAGTTTAGGACCTGTACTCGAATCGCTTTGATTTTTGTTGTATCAATTTGTATTCACTGCCCCCTATACGACGGTATAAGTTTCATCCGGGGTAAGTCCCTACTTCCTGAGAAAATAATTTTAAAATTGCAAAAACACAATATAACCCTCGAACGGATCTGCCGATTCGGTCCAAATTTGGCCATCGTAATATTTTGTCCAAACTTAGTTTATGTTCGAAAATAAGCCACATCGGTCCACTCCCTTAGGTACCTCCCCCACAAAAATTCAAAACTGTTCGAAAAAACTGCTCTCGAATAACTTTGATTTTTGTTGACGCAACTTGCATACGCTGCCTCCATTATGACGATAATAGTTTTTTTACAGAGGCAAGTCCATACTTCTTGAGAAAACAGCCCGATAGGTGTAAAAAACCCCTATGGCACCATATGTAGTGGCTAGGGAGCACGATAACTCTCGAACTGATCAACTTATATGGTTCAAAATTTGGCCTTCGTCATGTTTTGTACAAACTTAGTTACAGTTCGAAGATGGGCAATACCGGTCTACAACTTCGGGTACTTCCCCACAATATTAAAAAATGTCACTAAAATGGAACGCACGATATCTCTTCAACGAGGCCATCAATTTGGTCTCTCCTTAGGGTACCTACCCACAAAAGTTCAAAATTTGTGTCTAAGTGCAGTTTAGGGTCTGTTCGAAGATCCTTTGTCGCAAACTGAAATGTCCAAAAAAGACCACAAAATTCTGAAAAGACCTTAAATACATTCGATCTGTCCGTATATGAAAGTTTAAATTCACATAGGCTGAGTGTATATCTCTGTGGGTAAAGCCGACTGATACTTTTTTACTTGTTTTTGGAAAGTTTGACTGTTTTTAGCCTAAGCGTACTCAGGACAGTTTGATATACGATCTTCTTTTCTGTTGTTTACAGTGACTTGATTGAGACACCTCCAAAACATGGTTACAGCATCTTCTGGCGACGAATATCGTGGACCCCGCCATTTTTCTTGATGTGCTGGAATCAAATGAAGTCATTGGATCCCCAGTCAGGGCTGTATGGCGCATGACCCATCAATTCCACGTATTGTCCGGTCAAACAGGCGCTGGTTTGAATCGATGTGTGAGAGCTCGCATTGTCATGATGAAGAACGATTCGTATTCTCTTGTTCGATTTTCGAATTTCTCAGGAGACTTCAGGCAAACAAATTGTAATGTACCACTCAGAATTGACCTCCTACATTTCTCAAGTCGTATAGTCCCCACACGGTCAGTTTTGCAGATGAAACAGGCGACCATTTGCTTCGAAGCTATTTTCCATGAAAAACTTTGTTTGCATTTGGCTCGCTTTCGAAGACACCAACGGTCGAGTCCTGTTTTGTTTCGTACTAATCATCCTATAAACGTCGTTTGAAGGACAGCGATTGTTCTCACGCTATTTAACATGGCGATCTTGCATTATCCGTTTACGCACGGCTTAATTTTTTTATGACACTACGTCCGAATTTGTTAGACCCTCATGACCTTCGTTTCTTGGCGAGTGTCGGCCACGATTGAATTCATTAAACCAGTTTTTCATAGTGCTATGGGATGGTCCTTAACTGACATACAAAGATTTAATTTGATTGATGCACTCGTGCCGTGATTATCGACGTCAAAAGTTGTGAAAAATTATCAGACGAAAATGTTCACCAATAAATTCCATTTTTGGAAGGAGATTTTTTCAAGTCACTGTATGTCAAACTGTCCTGAGTACGCTTAGGCCATGTTTATATTATAGCCTTTTGTAGGGTTAACCTTCTTTATGAGGATTTGTTTGACGTATATGTAATGGAATTGACATTTAAAACCCAGTGGGTTAGTTAAATCTGGTTATATATAAACGTACTATTAGGCTAAAAACTGATAAACTTTAACAAAAATGTCAAATGACTCCTGGCTTGGCCACAAAGTTTTCTAGTTCCCCTCGTATTTAATCGAAATATGGCGCTAATGTAAACTTTTCGTTACCGATTTGTAATTGTTATGATATTAACTAAGGAAGTATAAAACTCCTACAAATTTCCAAATGCTCCCAAAATAAAGATTACGTTATTTTCAATTACGAGGACGGCAATGTGCTGTCATATAATAAGTGATAAAAATTCTAAAAGTAATGAAAACTCCAAGTATTTTGTGTAAGTTTGCAAAAAAAACGAACAAAATGTAAATGCAAACAAAAACAATTAAACAAATAATGAGACATTTATTGTTGACAAGTGGTTTAGTCGTTAAATGCAACGGTATCGATGTCTGTCAGCGCTAAAATGTTAACCACTGTATCGCTTTCTGTATTCTTATCAATTTTTGTAGAATCAAATCATAGTGAAGAAATATTTTTTGCAGTTTTATTTAGAATCATAAAAAAACAATGACATCATGTATTTAAGTCAGGAGGAAGTTTATTACGATAGTAAAAACTCTATTCAAATCTGCAATTTCCTCCTCTTTCAAATATTTCTGTTTGTATATAGGTCAGTATTATATGTTCGAAAATTCAATTTGATTTTGCATCTAATGTGAAAAAAGAGGAAGAACAAAAAACAAACAAAGAAAGTGAGAAAATTGTTTTGGTGCGAAACAATTAACACTTCATTATTTTGAATTGATTTGTAGCATTTTCCTTCACTCGTCCATTATTATTTTCTAGGCATGCAATACAGGCCAAAGAAATCTTTTCCGGGAAATAGAAAAGAAAATCGGATAAGGAAAAAAAGAAAATATTTTGCACCATGGAAGCTTGGGCCAACAAATGTGAGTAAATCAGTAAAAAAAAAAAAACAATCGGCATTGCCGACAGCTAAGTACCCTCAGAGTATCTACAGTCATACTTTGAGGGTACTTAGCTGTCGGCAATGCCGATTGTTTTTTTTTTACTTATTTACTCACATTTGTTGGCTCAAGAATCAATAACAGAAGTGTCCTGTAATAAGAGTTTTGGAATTTTCCAAAGTAAATTTTTAACACTTTATTGGGTAGCTATCGTAAACATTGGGCCTAATTATTCCACTGACAGATTCAATCATACTTCATCCCTTGGGTGGGTGTTTTGGAACATTCGTGTCATTATCGAGAGCTGTATGGAGAATAAAAGTATAACTTTGGAATAGAGAACACAAATATTATCTTCAGTAAAAACCTTGACTTAACCCAAAATACTGGATCATTTCGCGGCACATACCTCGGGAAGTATTGGCCTCCCCTTGGAATAACTATAGTACTGTTATTTAAACTCGATTTGAAAAGTGGTCATAAACTGAATTTAAGTGCAAAAGTGATTATATTTTTCGGAGGAGGTCCCTGAAGTAATGGTCCGACATACTCCCCCTTTCTCACTACATAAAACAGATATCAGAATCGCTTTAGAGGTAATTACTGGTCATTGCAGCATTAGGTCTATGACATGTAAAAGGGAGTACTGCATGCTATTGCAGGAGGATATGGAAGAGACTGAAACATTTGAGCACCTTCTTTGCCAGTGTCCCAGATTGGCTGTCACAAGACAGAGTCTGTGTGGTGTGCTTTTATCGTTCCTCCATAATTTGTTGTATGAGCCTTAAATGTCTTCTAGACTCAGTTCTAGAGTTCAATTCAATGCTCTTCCCTACTTCCATAACGTACCTACCCTACTCCTATTTCTTTTCTGTCCTCCTCTTATGCTTTCAGGATGAGGGCAATGGACCGCCGGTCCCCGAGTGCAGTGGCTGCCAACAATCAACGGCAGATGAGGATCATATATAGAGCTGGCAAACTATCGATAGTCTGACTATCGTTTTCATTGTTGTCGTATATCAAAATTTAACTGCGGCACCGAAATATATTTTGTGGTTATCTGCTGCGAATTATTTAAAAAATAACTATATGAACACAGCATTACGACAGCTATCGAATGGATTGTCGAACTATCTATACTTTGCCAGCTCTAATCCAATAAACTACTGGATCAAATTTGGGAGTCGTTCCATTCGAAACCTTTCGCGTCTTCCAGCAATTTTAGTTGGTCACAGTAGAACTTTTTAGCTTTGGGTCATTATGCCGACGAAAAAATATCGTTATAGTCAGAATCACAAAGTTGACGGTATGGACTAAATTCGATGAAATTTCAAAACGATCCTCAACTGGTCCTTAAATTGTGCATAAGCGAAGATGTTGTCCGATTTAGGCCTTCTTGGAACTTGGTGGTTTAGAATCAATTTTACCATGTGCTCATCAGTCATTTTAGTTGGTGCATGCAAGTTTATGCCGTTATCTCAAGAAGTGAAGACATACCCCCGACAAAGTTGAATGGACCCGGAGTAGAGTGTTTGGCAAGAGTTCTTAAATTAGTTAGGCGCGTATGTCGCTCCAGAATCCTGGGTAGTTAGTAGGATGCCAGCAGAGGCTAATCGTACAGGCCGATTTCCCACCTGTCGCCAGAAGGGAAGATTCCAGAGTCACTATTCCTTCCAATGACGAGAAGCTGCTTCCCAGTTGCCACAACAGCATTATACGCCATTTCCACACATATCAATAGAACCAGGACAGTCTGTCGAAAGCCTTCGATACCGTAAACCCTGCCAAGCTGTCCGAAGACATACAGAAGACTTTCCTCCGGCTGTGCTTGAACATGTGTGGAATGTAGAGTAGTGAAACAGGGAGTTCCCTTTGGGATATATCGGGAACTGCTTAATTTCGATCTTTAGGTTTTAGGATTAGGTCCCCCCAGGACACATTGGTCGATGGTGTCCTGATTCCGACCTTAAACTACTCCAAAATATTGGGTGTACCATTAGATACCATGTTTAACTCGTCCGCGTAACCCACTGCTATTTGCATGTTGAGGAACATGGTCCTCAAGCTGGCCAGTAGCACTTGGGGTGCTGACAATGAAACATTCTTAAACTTTAAAGCTGTGCCCAGTGTGGTATGCAAATGTTAGGACTACGTTGTGAAAGAATATTCAAACTGACAGTATACTGGCCTGAGGACTGCTTCATGACAGCAGTGGATCATCTTTATTGAGGAGACGAAGATTTTACCGGTGCCTGCTTGGGTGTTACCATCCTGAGCATCGCTGCCACAATCTTGTGGAAAGGCTTCCGCCACCCAGGCAAGTCAGGAGAAATCTTAATGATCTAGAGAGAGAGAGAGGCAGAGAGAAGTACAAAGGTATTAACGAGCCTATCTGACAGGCTTGGGTACCATTCACACTGATGCAATGGAGTAGGCAGTACTCGCAGACCACTAAAAAACGCCGAGGCAAACAAGAGTGGTTTTAGCCCAATTAACATCGGGCCGATGCAGTCATCTCAATTCGTATTGAGCCCGAACTGACACTACGATGCTCAACAAATTGGACCGATACACATACATATGTTTAAATGCGCAGCTGAACCCCCCACTCACCTATCTCCCGATGCTGCAGCCAGTCCACGCTGCAGAATTTTGAATTCGGTCCCAGAGGAACCATAACCAGATAACTGAAAGTTATACGAACGAACATATTCGTGTTACTACAACAACAACAAAATTGTGTCGTAAGAGGGGCCACGGGAAATCCCTGGAATAACATTTCAAAATGATTCGAGACATGTCCTTAAACTGCACATTTGCGAACAATTTTGACATTTTGTGGTAAAGGTACGTGAAGGAATAGGCCGACATAGTCAATCTGCAATCATGGGCTATCTTGGAAGTCACTGCTTTATGTTGATCACCGTAAGGGCTTTAGGCCAATTACGTAGGGAAGTACGAACTTGCCCATGAAAGTGTGACAACGTGTTTTCACTTTGAAGCTGAAAACTTTGTTACCTATTACTACGCTACGAAACACTCCCCAAAATTTAACACTTGATTCTTCTCAATATGTTGGTTGAATCTTATGAAATGTAGACCAGATCTTATTTTGTTAATATTCTGTATCAGATGAGGTACGTCCGGAAGCGACGATCATAAATGATTAGAACTACATCGAATGATGACTCTGGATGACAGGGTCAGTCAGTATCATATCAGCAGCAACACGATGTATGTTGACTGCACGTAGATTGACGGTAGCTTTAATGCAGCAGAGGCAATAGTGTAGGCGACATTTCTTACGCATTTACTCATGTAAACGGTAAAAATTTCAAGACCAACTTCGAATGGCTATAAAACTGCAACATTTCGTGCTTTTTTGAGGGAGTTACCGGAAGAAGTTCTGTGTATTAGATCTTTATGAAACTTGATGTACGTTTGGACCTAATCGAATTTTCAATTCAAGAATTATCGTGTTCCGCAGTGATTTTAATTGGTGGCCGCAGAGTATTTTAGAGCTTTCGGTCATTATCCCAGAAAGTACGGACTTGGCTACGAACACAATTCCATCGTTATGGTCCATATATGGACCTATATGGACATATATGTACCACATTCGATAAATATGTATTCCAAGTGATTCTCGAATATATCATAAATTGCGCTTACCCAAAAAAATGTAGAACTATTTTGAGAGGACAGAGGCAGGTACCCAAAGAAGTGGACCGATATAGCCCATTCTCCGAACTTTATGTATGTTTGTTAGAAACATTACCATGCACAAAGTTTTGAGCGAATTGGTTACTTCTTTCGAAAGTTATCATGCACACCAAACTGGCAGACTAATCGACGGAGATGGCTAGATCAATTCATAATTGTCTAAAAAGTAATCGATTTTACAATTATTTCAATTTCGGTAACTCAATATGGCATTTCTTACCGCTTACACTGTGAGACAACAAAAAAAAAATGACGGGGAAAATCGACTAGATTATGAAAGTAGAGCTAAAAATATGAGACACGTGTATCGGCGTTTTAAAAGTTTACGTCGGAAAGTAACCAAAATAGGCGGGGCAAGTTCCGCCCATTTTTAATTTTTTCGAAATATTCGAGTTAAGATATCTTTGAATCCTTGCATTTCAGGTATATAGTGTCTTTAGCAACTTTACAGAGGAGTATGTGGGCAATATTTTTGTTACAAATTATAACCCTCATGCGGTTCATCAAAGGGGTCTTTTTTGTCCTTTTTTCAAAAATCTTTCAAAAACTGCTTAAAAATGTGATTGTATCAAATCCAAATATTCTACAAAATTGTTCGCCATAAAATTTTACTATAGGTCTCAGAATACATCAAACCTGTAACTCTTGTCTAATCGCCAGGAATCACTAAAAACGAAAAACACGTTTTAGGGTTAAAGTCGGACTTCATCTGAGTTTATTCAAAATTGTCCAACAAAACATAATTTTAGAGGGATGACGTCAAAGACAAAAATATTCTCCGTCAAATTTTACTATAGGTCACCAAAGAAATGAAATGCCTATTTACATTATATATCATAAAAATATCAGTATCAATTTTGCTGAAAAAACATGAAAATATTTCCCAATCTTTTTGATGAAAAATTGTTCCTTTTTTTTTTGAGTTTATACATTAAAGTAATATGAAACTTGGTTATAGGTGAAAAGTGTCAAAAGATGAAAAATTCTACACAAAATTTCACCATGAGTTTCAGAATAAACCATATATCTAGCTATACTATTTCCTTAAAAAAATTAGATTCTAAATTTATATATATTTGGATGAAATTATATGTTTTAATTTTGGACTGTTAATTTTACATAATTCCATACTGGATCAAAATCTAGCAAAATCCTTTACTTTTTGGGAATATTGTTAAAGAAAGAAATGTTCCAAATGAAATTTCATTATGGGTCTCTGAATAAAAGAAATCTGTAACCATAGTATATAACATTCTTAGCAGCACTTGTTTTTGATATATATGTTTTAGGGCCATATTTCGCAATTTTCATACAGTTTGTCGTTGTGATTGGATACTGTAAATATCATATTGATGGTTTTTCGTTGTGAATTCATGCAGAAGATGTTGTGCGTTCCATTCATAATGCTTTTGAAATATTTGTGGTGCATATATATTTGGAATATAAAAAAAAACACATTGGACCTGCCCAAATTGCGTATTTTTAGTACTTTCAACTTAAATTCCGTAGTTTTGATAAGCCATTGGTTTCTTATATTGTAAGTGAAAATACATTAGAGGTCTACGGCTATGGTCAAGTGAAAATATAGGTGTCATATGGGCTCTCACATGCACAATTTGGTGTGGTCCAAAAAACTACAACGATGGGACTAACTCCTACTTTGGTGGCATTTACGGAATACCATAGAAATTGACGTAAATGACTATATCGTAACTGGGTTCGTTATGGTCATTCATGATACAGCTATTTATGTCAAATGCTAGTGTTAATTCCGTAAATGCCACCAAAGTAGGAGTTAGTCCCATCGTTGTAGTTTTTTGGACCACACCAAATTGTGCATGTGAGAGCCCATATGACACCTATATTTTCACTTGACCATAGCCGTAGACCTCTAATGTATTTACACTTACAATATAAGAAACCAATGGCTTATCAAAACTACGGAATTTAAGTTGAAAGTACTAAAAATACGCCATTTGGGCAGGTCCAATGTGGTTTTTTTATATTCCAAATATATATGCACCACAAATATTTCAAAAGCATTATGAATGGAACGCACAACATCTTCTGCATGAATTCACAACGAAAAACCATCAATATGATATTTACAGTATCCAATCACAACGACAAACTGTATGAAAATTGGGAAATATGGCCCTAAAACATATATATCAAAAACAAGTGCTGCTAAGAATGTTATATACTATGGTTACAGATTTCTTTTATTCAGAGACCCATAATGAAATTTCATTTGGAACATTTCTTTCTTTAACAATATTCCCAAAAAGTAAAGGATTTTGCTAGATTTTGATCCAGTATGGAATTATGTAAAATTAACAGTCCAAAATTAAAACATATAATTCCATCCAAATATATATAAATTTAGAATCTAATTTTTTTAAGGAAATAGTATAGCTAGATATATGGTTTATTCTGAAACTCATAGTGAAATTTTGTGTAGAATTTTTCATCTTTTGACACTTTTCACCTTTAACCAAGTTTCATATTACTTTAATGTATAAACTCGAAAAAAGAAGGAACAATTTTTCATCAAAAAGATTGGGAAATATTTTCATGTTTTTTCAGAAAAATTTATACTGATATTTTTATGATATGTAATGTAAATAGGCATTTCATTTCTTTGGTAACCTATAGTTAAATTTGACGGAGAATATTTTTGTCTTTGACGTCATCCCTCTAAAATTATGTTTTGTTGGACAATTTTGAATAAACTCAGATGAAGTCCGACTTTAACCCTAAAACGTGTTTCTCGTTTTTAGTGATTCCTGGCGATTAGACAAGAGTTACAGATTTGATGTATTCTGAGACCTATAGTAAAATTTTATGGCGAACAATTTTGTAGAATATTTGGATTTGATACAATCACATTTCTAAGCAGTTTTTGAAAGATTTTTGGAAAAAGGACAAAAAAGACCCCTTTGATGAACCGCATGAGGGTTAAAATTTTTAACAAAAATATTGCCCACATACTCCTCTGTAAAGTTGCTAAAGACACTATATACCTGAAATGCAAGGATTCAAAGATATCTTAACTCGAATATTTCGAAAAAATTAAAAATGGGCGGAACTTGCCCCGCCTATTTTGGTTACTTTCCGACGTAAACTTTTAAAACGCCGATACACGTGTCTCATATTTTTAGCTCTACTTTCATCATCTAATCGATTTTTCCCATCATTTTGAAAAAAATTGAATTTTGTTGCACAGTGTTATTAAAATAAAATCTCTTAAATATTTTAATGTTTATTATCATTTCATTGTTCTGCGGATTTTATACAACTGTTCTTTAATAAACAATTAAAATTTCTTTTTTGCAATAATTTCAAAAATTTTAATTATCAGCAAGTTTTGGGGGAATTCGTGTATATGCAAATTGTTTTTGTGCGAAAGACACGTAAATTGTTTATACCATAGCTGTGGGGAATTTGTAAGAAGTCGAAAGGAAATCCCAGCAAAATAATTTTAACACCTTCACCCATAAACAAATCGATGAATAGCAAAATCAAAAGCAAAATAAAAAGCAAAAAAAAAAAACAAAAAACATCAACGAAAACACAACCAGCAGCACCAAAAAAGAAAAAAAATCCGAAAGTAAACGTATCTTATAGAATTAATTGTTTAATTAACTGACAAGTGATTAATTATAAACAAATTGAATAGAAATGAGGGTGAAGAAGAGAGTGCGTGTTTTTGTGAGTAGGTCTGTATGCCACAACATTTTTGGACGATGGAGGTGTGTATTTGGATGTCCAAAATAGAAAAAAAAATGTAATGAGAAACAGGTTATAATATATTGTTCTTTAATGGAAACCTAACATTATACAGTAATCGGTAGACATGATCATGAAGTAATGTAGTACATAGTAGGCCCGTCTTATGGTTTAGAGTCACAGACAGTTTCGACAATATAATATGGTGACAATAGCGTTTTCATATATTTTTACCTTAGATAGAATCTTGCCATTATAACAATGTTCAAAAATCCTGTTAACTTACCTGAAAACAAAAAGAAATAAAGGTTAATGATTATTGAAAATTTAATAAAATTATCTTAAACTATTTTCTTATAACTTACTAAAATAGTCTTCACTTTTTTTAAAAGAAAAATATTCGGTTGTCCCATTTAAGTGCTAGACAATGATTTTGAGCCATATAAATACATATGTCGAAAATACATAACTTCTTTTGCTTTGGCAAAATAAAACTCGTTTTCCATGAACATCAAAGAAAGTAGTCCAATTCTATATTAGTTTATGTATACAGGACTTTCTTTTTTCGTATGCCCACCTCGGTGTACAAAAATGGAAAAAATATGTATATAGCTTTTCTAAAATTGTTTGGTTTTATTTTATCAACAACCTACTCGAGATATGACATTCCCGAGAATGTATAAAGTTGCCAAAAAAGTGAATATTTTAAAAAATATTTTTGAAAGCTGCCACACAACGTGGATTTTTGTTTTAATATTTTAAGAGTAGCCATAAAACGTGATTTTTTATACCCTCAGCATTCATGCTAACGACTGTATATACACTTTCATACGGGCAAAATGTGCCTCATCGAAATAATGGTTTTAGACCCCAAGTATGTTTGGACGAAATCCGTTTCAGACAACTTGTAGTCGATTTAGCAATGACCGTCCGTCTGTCTGTCTGGCTGCATGGTGCGCACGATAACTCTCGAAACCGATTTGGTCCAAAATTTGGCTTTCGTAATATTTGTCCAAATATTTTCGTGTGTAGTTCGAATATGGGTTATACCGGTCCACTCCTTCCGGTACCTCCCCCACAAAAGTACGAACATGTTCGGAAAATTTTTGCGCACGATAACTCTTGATTTTGTCCATATATTGCACATCGTGAAATTTCTAGCAGACATACATAAATGAGATTCCAAAATTTCGGAAAAATTCACTTTAGGACCTGCTCTCGAATCGCTTCGATTTTTGTTGTAGCAACTTGTGTTTACTGCCTCCTATACGACGCTTCAAGTTTCATCAGGGGCAGAACCATACTTTCTGAGAAAATAGCCTGAAAGGTTCAAAAACCCCCTATGACACCGTGTGTAGTGGTTGGAGCGCAAGATAGCTCACGAACGGATCTGCGGATTCGGTCCAAAATTTGCCTTCATAATATTTTGTCGAAATCAGGGTTTCGGAGTCGAGGTGTTTTTGGCTCGACTCCGGCTCCGACTCCTGGTCGACTCCGAGAGTAAAATCCTATACCACTGAAACTGAATACAATTTGCACAAAAATTGTTAAACTTTTCCATTGGCCTATATAGGCTAATGTGTTAGTTTTTCCTTACATATTCATTAGAAAGAACATTCGTTCCAATACATTCGAACATATCAATATTGTTTCTGCCGAATCTTACATTGAAAAATAGCAAAGTTAGAACGCTTTTGTTGGTTTTCCTTTCTTGCACGAGTATATTCTGGACGGAATTCTTCCGCGTGAGAAAATCGTTAAGCTTTCAAAATAAGTGAAAATGAAGGAGCAATACAAATCATAAGGACTACATGCAAAACAATTATAGGCAATTCATGACCACGTTTCAAACTGGATGTAAGCCAAAATTTTAGTGTGCTTTGCCTCAAAAGGAGACCCCCAGTTGTAAAGCTCAATAACAGTAATTTTTCTTGATTTTTTCCGAGAAAACTACGTAACTTTTTGGCAGTTTTGTTTTCTTCATCTGAAAGAGAAAAATATTACGAAGTTTTGAGGCCGTCTACGAAACCCTCTTTTTTATTAAAGCATTATGGGGTGCCAACTTTAGCTCGAAAACTAATAAACCAATTGTCAAACATTTTTGTGGCCGATTTCGAGAAAAACACAGTTTATGCTGCAAACAAAATAAAATAAATTGTTCCAATCCAACGCTCACACTAAGGCAATATTGTTCCGATAGACTTAAAAATTTGACCACATATTCTATGCCATTTATACATTCTACTTTTTTCTGAAATTTATACACATTTTGAACATTGGTGTGGAAATATTTGAGAAATAGTGTGTATTCTACCTAGCACGTAGGCAGATGGAAGTTTTCGAGAACTGAAAAATTAGCACACGATGAGATATCGTGCCTGAAAATATTCTACACAAATGTTGCTAGGAAAATTTTATGTAGGTTCGATCCACTAGGACATAAATCGATATTGCCATGTTTTCACTTCTTTATCACTTTCTCATGAAAACTATGATTACATTTTCATTAAATTTCGTATGTGATTGTGTAGAAAACTCGGATACACATGAACTATATCTGTTCCTGGCGGACAGATCCGGTTATTTGAATGTCTATATCTAAAGCCCTCATCGAGTATATAGAAAGAAAGGTTCCTCACTAAAAACATGTCATCTAAAAATGATGAAACAATGTCTCCAAACTGAGATATAAAGCAATTTTCTCAATGATGGATGGGGGTCAATGAAAAAATTAATTACCTCATAAGTCAGAAATTTCAGTTATGGGATCCTTTGGGGTTCTCAATTGGGGCTTTCATTCCGAAAAGGAATTTTTCCACCCCTAGATCTTGAATTCCATTTTGTGCCACAGGGTATTTAGTAAGATTTCCCATAGAGACCACAATGTATTTAATAGAAGACAAGGATGACTTCTCATAAAAAACTGGAAGAGAATATCAATAGACCTTTGAAGAGAGAGCAGTAAGACTTCTGACGAAAGAGGTTACAGGTCCAATCTTAATGCGATTGTCATAAAGCATTACTTTTGTTTGCAAAAATGTAAAGAATCAATTGGATCAACAAAATAGGGATGAATAGACTACACTTCAGAGGATAGTAAATATCCTGGGAATCGTCCCTTAACTTAGTATAATATACCGTTCGTTTTCTTATACATTTGTTTTAAAATAAAAAATGATCTAAAAAAATGTTCTTGTTCCAAATTTTATGTTATACTTCTATAACGTGGAAAAAATGTTGCCCGGAGTCGGAGTCGAGTTATTTTTTCGACTCAGACTCCGACTCCAGCAAAATTGCTCGACTCCGAAACCCTGGTCGAAACATAGTTTATGTTCGAAGATAAGCCATATCGGTCCTCTCCTTCAGGTACCTCCTCTACAAAAGTTCAAAAATGTTCGGAAAAGTGTGCGCACGATAACTCTTGAAGGAAGGGCCCAATTTGGTCCATACTTTACACATCCTTATATATCTACCAGATAAATATATATATTTGTCTATTCCTTCGAGTACCTCACACACAAAATTTCGAATAAGTTCACTTTAAGACCTGCTCTTGACTAACCTTGATTTCTATTGAAGAAATTTGCAATCGCTGTCTCAATTACGACGGTAAAAGTTTTTTCAGTGGCAAGTCCATACTTCTTGGGAAAACAGCCCGAAAGTTGTAAAAAGCCTCCTATGGCACCATATGTAGTAGCTGGAGAGCATGGTAACTCTCGAACTGATCAACCGATTTGGTCCAAAATTTGGCCTTCGTCATATTTTGTCCAAAACTTAGTTAAACTTCTAAAATGACCCATATCGGTCCTCTCCTTAGGCTACCTCCCCACAAAAGCTCAACATTTGTGTCCAAGTGCAGTTTAGGGTCTGTTCGAAGATCCTTTGGAAATGTATACCGATGATGTTCTTCGTGGTCCTGTTTACGGCCATATTTTGTTTTCCGTGGACAAGTTCATTCTTCTTCCTGGCATACTGGTCCAAAATTTGTACGATAACCTAATGAAATTACTAGTGGGTGCGATACCTATCGAAAAGATATAACTCTGAAATAAGATCCACTTCCGTAATGCACTATGTCGGTCCATTCCCTCCTTCGCAACACTTTTGAACTTTAATCAAAATCCCCATTTTTGTTGGCAAGTTCAAATGTCCAAAAAGGGCCACAAAATTCTGAAAAGTCATAAAAACATTCATCTGTCCGTAAATGAAAGTTCCACTTCATATAGGCTGAGGGTATAACTCTGTCGACAAAGCCGACTGATACTTTTTTACTTGTTAATATTTTACAAGTGGATTTTTTATATATTTTTAAGTAGCCATAAAACATGGATATTTAAAAAAATATATATTTTTTGTAAAGCTGCCACAAAACGTGGATATTAACAAAATATTTTTTAAATATCCTCAGGCCACAAAACGTGTTTTATAAACTAAATTTTGGATGGGCCTTCAGCCCACAAAACGTGGATTTTTTAAACAAAATTTTTCAATGACCCTCAGTCCACAAAACGTGCCTATTTTAAACAACATTTTTGAACGACCCGTACGCCACAAAACTTGGACTCTTCAAACAAAATTTTTGAATGACCCACAGGCCAGAAAACGTGGACTTTTCAAACAACATTTTTGAATGTGGATTTTGAAAGCATCTTTTTTAATGAGCCTCAAGCCACAAAACGTGGATTTTGTCAAATAAGCTTGGCGTGCTATAGAGAAGAATACTTCGAAAAATCTACGAACCAATCTTCGTGGACGGTGAATATTGACGTCGCACAGTGGTTCAGAAATCGATTATCCTGGCCAAAGCTCCCATTTTTTGTTGTCACCGATTATTAGTTTCTACGAGTATATGGGACTCGATAGTAATAATAATAATTGTTCCACAAACATCCCATAAGGGACACGGGAGTCTTCTCTCATATCAATGAGTGCACCTCGATTAATATTAGCTCAATGATATGGGACCTACAGTTTATCGCCGAGTCCGAACGGCGTGTCTAAGACACCACTTCTGCACAGAAGTTTTACATGGCTGAAATACTCAGGAAATGTCGCGAACATTACTGAGGGGTATTTTGCCACCGTTGAAAAGTGTTTTGATGTTGCCTGGCCGGGGAATCGAACCCACAACCTTATGTGTGCAAGGCGGGTGTGCATACCATTGCACCGCGGTGACACCCAATTCGATAGTACATATATTGAAACTAAGGAAAGCAAAAAATTAGATCAACATTTTGGGAAGTGGGAGTGGCGTGCCCCTAACGACGAAAAAATGTTTCCCAATTTTAGAAAATACGTAATTTTTGCAAATTTCTGGAGAAAGAAACAGCTATTTTCAGAAACTATGAGTATAACAGACATTTGCTCTGTTCCAGAACTTGCAAGAATCTACTATTTTTACTACGATAAAAAATTGTCTTTTATGTTATAGAGAAAAATAGTAAATTTTAGTAGATTCTTGCAGTTCTGGAACAGACCAATTGTGTTCATTGTTTTCTGTTAGGTAGCTGGGATTGTAGCCTTTAAGAGCTGTTTGACTACATTACCGTATCGTTTACACGAAGCGAGCTGTTTTATTTTTCCTCAGATACTAAATCTTTAAGGGAACATCGTGGAACAAAGTTCCGTTTTCACAAGATAATGCCCGAGAGTGTCCTCTTTCAGCCCATATATACTTTTGTACCAGTCCCGTTCCGTCCGTTTAACACTTTTCTAATTTTTTAAATTACATGGGTAAAAGGTGTGTTTTTCCACACCGTTTCACATATAAATTAAAGCTGTTTCACCCAAATGGAAAAAAAAAAACGATTACGAACCACTGTACGTCGTATGAATAGGCCACATTATGAGAATGGACGATAATTGAACCACTAAACTATCGGAGAGGCCAACGCTTCGATGCAGTAAAGAAGTGGCAGACGTCCGAAATAGCTGTAATTTTGTAATTCAGCCCCCATATAACGGTACCATCCGTATCTATTTTAAATACTTTAAAGATATTATTTACATTTTCTGAGAGAATTAGCTGTGATTAGGTTTTTGAGGATTCCAGTGGTCAAAAACTTGTCCATAAGATATTATGGATTTTTGTAGCTGCTATGTATACGTCTTTATTTTATTGATTCTTTTGGATGCCGCTGCCACAGATGGTGGGTTATCTCCTACGTGGACGGTATTCGTACGATAGGCTCTTATATCCTCGGCAACTGCATGAGTATGAATATCTCTCAAACTTTCCGGATAAGCTTGCAGATCTTGAGATTATTCTTTGTATCTTTATACATCCGTCTCTAGACATCCCCTGGGATGCCTGGGAGGTGGGTACCTATCTACTGGATGGTGATATGGATGGTTTCACCTCTAGCATCCAAGCAGATTATGCATCGACAACGTCCTGTTGTGCTGACGCACCGGCAAGATATTAGATCTCACCGGTGACATGTGGTTGCGGTTCTCAGGGCTACATTCTGACAAATTTTTCCATTGTGTATCACTAACATTTGCAAAGCACGTTGGAGCCGCATAGCTTACCACAAACCCACCGAGCTTGTATAGACATCTATTGTTCTTCCACTGTTACGGATGGGGGGCAATCTAGGAGGTATTCATACGATAGGCTCTTGGCGACTGCGTCACTATGAATAACCCTCAAACTTGTCAAATAAGACTGTTGATCTAGAATTTCTTTGTTGTACCTTTAGACCTCTTTCCTGACATGCTGACGAATGTGACCACATAACATTTACGCAGTGCATGTAGTGAACAGTGTGGATGTTGACTTGGTGACGGATATTTCGATATTCATCAATGCCGTGGAATTTGTAGAAGTAGCGGTTAACCAGTTTGGGAGATATCACATATTCTTGGTGCTCCGTCTGTCACTCTACGAGGTTTGGACTTCGTCATTCTGAATTCCACGTATGACTGGTGACCCAACGTTTCAAACAAGACATGCGGCTAGTATTTTCTACAACCTACAGCTTAGTCGGAATTTCGTGTAGTTCTGTTGTGGTACTATGCTGCTTCCGATACTCTCCACTCCTGTAGCAGCTTTAGCATCACTATTGAAATTCCAGCAGGTCCAAGCGCTTTGGATGATTTTGCGACTTGGTTTACGCCTCATCTTGGTTTACGCCTTAACCGTTGGCAATAATTTAATACTACCGATTCCAATGTTGCAGCACTTCCAATGCCTGACTTCGGCGTCGCTAGGGTTCATACGGTGAAGCTCATCATGCTCATTCGCTAAACAAGTGGTTTCTGCTCGGTAATTAGGAGTTGTTTCAGGTACTCGACCAGCGGGAATATGGCGAGGTGTTGTAGCAGTGATGGTGAAATGGAATGGATAGAAAATCCTCTCTGCTACAAAAACTACAGAGGCATTGGAGAGTTCTTGGTTGGTGAATTACCTGAATCCTTGTCAATTGGCTTTCCCATGGTTGCGGAAAGTACGGCGTTCAGAGATTATGAGGTAGGGTGGTCTACTGATGGAGATTAGGATAGAGAGATGGTACAACCCAAGGGCCAAGTCACTATATTCGTTAGACCAGGTGACAAGATGGATATGTCAGGCGAAATATGGCAGTCTCCAGTACCATCTAATTACACTGTGAACCGAAATTTTGGGGCAGAGATAATTATTTTTTGGAATGAAAGCCTTTGGTGATTATATTAAGAATCCCGAAGGTCAGATCCGCCGTTTCTGCTGAAGACCCTGTAAGGCATCTGAGGGCCTGCTTCACTAAGACGATTCGAATTCAAATTCGTTCAAACTACAACCAAATTTCAGTTTTTTGAAAAATATTTCATTCATTTGTGTTTTCAATCAAACAAACATTTTTTTCAATAACAGGAGTTTGGTAGTAATTCGAATGAATTTAAATTGGAATCGCTTTATAGAAACAGGTCATCAGTTTATTATGTTTTTTAGGCATAAGTTGAGTTTAGGGCCCGGTCCCGGATTTTGATGATATATATACCACAGATAGCCCTTGGGTTCCTGAATATAACGATATAAATTTTGTCTTGCACAATTCCATACTTCCCGAGATATGAGCCTCTGAAATTCTGAAAATTCCCTTGTTAAGGTAAGAAAAAAATTTTAAAAATTAAAAAAAATGTTGTTCCCGTGCCCTAGATTGGCTCCTGTCCATAGGAGAAAGTCTTAAATCGCCGGCCGAAGGCCGGCCAATTGGAAAAAACCATACAATTAAAAAAAAAATCGGGACCGTGGGGCTTTACATGGGTATGAGAAATGTCTTTGGTGATTGTGGAACTTTGAAGGCCCATAACTCTGGAAGTATGGACTTGTGCAAGACAATATTTATATCGTTAGATTCAGGAAAGGGCTATCTGTGGTATATATATCATCAAGATCCGGGACCCGGCCCTAAACTCAACTTGTTCCGTTTTTTTTTTTATAATCAATCAGGACTCGAAGAATAAGAACTTTTATTAAATTGGAATTCATGTGTTTAGCTTCAGTGATAGTAGATATGCAACTATCACAAAACGCACTTAACACTTATGTTTTTATTTTATTGGCCATAACTGTTTGTGTGACCTGTGTGTTTCTTTCGTTTCTATCGTTAATTTAACATGTGTATGATTTTGTTGTCAAATAATGACATGTCCATAAAATTGGGACATTTAATGGTTACATTATGTTAATAAATCTACGTAAAACAAAAAAACACAATCTCATGAAGCAAAAACAAAAACTGGACCACAAGTCTAAGCCGAACAAAACAAAAAACCTAAACACATTCAACCCTTTCACAAACAAAAAAACAAACAGAAACAACAACGAAGAAATAAATAAAACATTTTACGCACACTTAAAATTGGTACTACTCACTCCTCAGGCCTCCACCCACAATCATTTATGACATTTGACGACAAGACAAGAAAACCTAAGGTCTTCTCTCTTCCAGTGTATTGCATAAACTAGTTACGACAAGACAACAACAAAATCGGATAAACGAATTAGATTAACATTGAATTAAAATCAACTTAAGCCGCAGAAACGTGCGATAGAGGTAGAGCAGTAGCAGCAACAACAGAATCGGCAACAACAGCAGCAAAGTCATCAACAATAGTAGTCAGCAGCAACCAGTCAGTCAGTAAGTTTGTTTGGCTCAAAGGCAAAAACAAAACGCTTAAGTAAACGTTTATGTTGATCTGGGGTGGGTGGTTGGTTGTTTAGCTGAGTCTACAATTAAAACAAGTTTCAAAAATACGCAAAACAAAAAACAATAAAAACAACTATGATATACTGTACGTTTGAATAAATGGTCTGCAAACCAACAACGTATCAAAATTGGAGCACACAACTCACATACAAAATGCGTTTTTAACGTCACGTTATGCATGTGTTTTTCGCTTGTCACAACTTGACCAATTACTGAACCCAAGAAAGACATTGTACAAGTCTTATTTGATATTGTAATTATGACAAGCACAAAAAATAAACGAATATTTCCGAACTTTCTTCCGTGCTTTTGTTGACATAAGCGAATTATTTATCAAAGAAAAGGAAACAATTTTATTTTAAAGAAATAAATAAAACATTTATATGGGAGTACCAGCACATAATTGCCAAAATTATTCAAGTTATTTTATTTTAAAAGAAGTAAAACAAGTAAAAACGTTATGTTCGACGGGCCGAACTTTTTATACCCTCCATCATAAAAATATTCTCAACTAAAATGGTAGGTTGAAAATTGTTCGATCACGAATACCCAAAATGCCTAAATTGGGTAAAAAAATGTATCTAAAAATGTATTCAATCTATTGGTACCTTCATATGGGATATACCAAAACATGGGCCTATGTGGACGAGTTTTGGTGAAGGAGTTTCCCCTGAGACCTCTGAGAAAAACTGCGAGGTACCGTTTTAAAGGACTACATTAAAAAAAAATTTAAACTCACAATAGTTTAACTGATACCAGAATTTCAGCAATTATGTAAATTTTTTTTTTGTATTTGATCGATTTTGACGTCCTAGATGTAGATTTTCTTATGTGGTATGTTCAAAAGATAAGTTCTACTAGTTTAGGGCTACAATATTTCCAAAGACAGCAAGGCCAAATTTAAAATCATTTCTGAGATAAAGGACCGATAAATGCAAAAAACTGCAGTTTTAGCCCGGTTTAGATGGGGCCATAAAATCCGAATTGGATCTGACAGGACAAAACCCAACTAGGGTTTTTGTACTCAATAAAAATGCAGTTGTTTGCATTTTCAGTGTTGCATGGACCTATGTGCATAATTTTTGGAATATGGTAACATGGGGCGCCGTCGCCACTGGGGCGCCTACGCCAGCGTCGATTTTCTCGCAAACTACAAGTTCTAGAAAAAATCCGTTAAAGGCAAAATTGTAAGTTCAATGAAGATCTATCATATCCCAAAAGTTGGCAGTTGTGTCATAGGTACGATAGCGGACGCACGCTGTTTTGTGTTTTCAGGGTATAGGGAAAAATAATTATGGTAGGTATGTTTTGTGATATCTTCTTTACCTTTTGTGATATCAAAAACATATTTTATACCGTTAGAAAACAACTACTGAAGAATATAAACCCCAATAATTCGCATGAAAAAAGCAATTACAAATGTCAATATATATATATTATAAAATATATGTAAGGGGTTGGGCGCCTTTGCCATGATAGGGATGTGGTGGGTTAATGTTAGAAATTTGACATGTTTAACTTTATGCCATAGATATACCACACCATAATGTGAAGTTAAAATCAAATATTATCCTAAATGTATCTTATTTTAGTAATATTATGATTTTTGTACCTAAATTCAAGGTACCTAGTTCAATTAAGTACTAGAATATTTTTTTTTTTTTTTGTGAATTTTGGAATCAATTTTGATTATTCAATAGAAAACATGTTCCTATTCTGCATAATGTTGATATGTAAGGAGGAAGTATAGTAAATTACAGTTTTAGAGTCCGTTGGTGAATATTCAATATCGATGGCGAAGCTGCCCCATGGGTGGGGAGGCTTCGCCACTTTTTAGATATTTTGTAAATTCTCAAAAATAATATTTTAAAAACAAAATTATAACCATTTATATATCAAAACTTATAGTCATGGTACGCTAATATTTTTACCAAAAATAATATTTGAAAAACATTTAACGGTGTCGATATGATAACATTTTGAACAAAAACGTGGCGAAGGCGCCCCATGTTACCATATATGTTTTTAGGTCACTAGAAACCGAAAATGTCTTATTATGTCTAATTCGGTCTGAAATGTGTCTAAACAATTAAAATACCTGAAATCGGGCGTATCGTTACTTGGGGGCTATACAAAAGCGTAGACCGATTTAGCCCACCATCGAACTTGACCTGCCTGCAAGCTACAGATGCATCCTACCAAAATTTCAACGTCCTACCTCCCTTTTTGTGAAGGCTAGAGTGATTAAACTTCGAAATACCTAAATTCAAGTGGCATTTCGAGAGTGCCTGACGTATCCATCGTGTCACCTGATCCGACGAAAAACGTGACTGCTGAGTTGCCATCATTTATCTTGGGCCCCTCAATATACCAAGCGACTTCATAATCTCTGAGCGTCGCAATTTCCTTAACCATTGGAAGCCAATTTACAAGGATCCAGTTCACTGTTTTTTTTAGGCAGGTAGAATTTTTGCTTTTAAGAAACGTTTTAATAAATTACCGGAGCGTTTACAAGTAGTGAGCTATTTTATTTTTCTCAGCTATTAAATCTTAGTGAAATTCCAACTATAATGGAGTAGAATTTTTAGGGAACAATATAGAAGGTTTGGTATTCGAAGAAAGACACTATTGAGTTTCTCTTTCAGCCCATATAGTCTTTTGTCCCGTTCCGTCCGTTTAACACTTTTTATACACTCAGCATTGGGTATTTAAGCCATGTAAAACTTCTCTACAAGTCGTGTCTTAGGGCACGCCGCACAGTGTTGCCGCTTCCATACAAAAGTGGACAAAAAAAGAAGGAGTTGACCTAGGTTGATGAATTTTTGCATAAGGGCATAGGAATGAAAAATTTCAACTTTGGTCCACATCGGTTCAGATTTAGATATAGCCCCCATATATATCTTTCCCCGATTTTGCTATAACTCGGTCAATTTTGATCAAATAGCCTTCAAATTTAATATGTAATATTTTCTTGGGCCCATGAGTAGCTCTACTGATTCTCACAAAAATCGCATCGGATTTGGATATAGTCCCCATATATATCTTTCCCCGATTTTGCTATAACTCGGTCAATTTTAATCGAATAGCCATCATTCATCTGTGATAGATATATATGGGGGCTATCTGAACCTATTTTTACGAAAATTGGTGAATCTATTCAGGGGCCTAAGAAAATAACGCAAATTTAAAGGCTATTCGATTAAAATTTACCGAGTTATAGCAAAATCGGTGATAGATATATATGGGGGCTATATCCAAATCTGAACCGATTTTTGTGAAAATCGGTGTAGCTGTTCAGGGGTCTAAGAAAATAACACGTACTAAATTTGAAGGCTTTCTGATCTAAATTGAACAAGTTGTAGCTAAATCGGGAAAAGATATATATGGGGGTTATATAAAATCTGAACCGATATATCTCAGAAGGTTGCACGGATGGGCAGAAAGTTTTTGCAAATTTTTTTTTTTTTTTGGAAGAGATGTCCAATTAACGGAAAACAAGAGCCGAGGTGGCAATAGGTGGCAATCAAAAGATCTTGATAACGGTACATTGCCGACCTACAGTTGATGTCAACTTTTTGTACTAAAATTTTATATTTATAGCCCACCCATCAAATCCCCATCCAAAACTTTTAATTTTATCAACAAACTTTTCAGAAAATGTTATTTTTTATTTAAGGTCAAGTTTCCGTTATAATTTTTTCTCAGATTTTGGCCTACAGATATCAAACCGATCAAAATTGAATCAAACAACCAACTACAAAAATGTACCTTAGATCTCAATAAACAACTTTCAAGAATACACGAACCCTGTAGAAATGGTTCTTAATGGTCAAAATAGCAAAACAAATGCAATTTTTATTTTCGTTTTTCGGTTTCTGCTCCATAGAAATTAAACCATTCAAAATTCAAGAAAACATTCAACCACAATAATGTAGCGAATATATCAGTATCCAATTTTTTGGAACATCAGAGCCCACTACGAACTGTTCTTAAAGGTCAAAATAGCAAAAAAACTTTAGAAAATATTCGATTTTTATACTTTTTTCTCCGATTCTGGTCCATAGATACCGAACCGTTCAAAATTCTAGAATACAAGCAACTACAAAAATGTACCTAAGATCTCAATTAACAACTTTCTAGAACATATAAACATTCTAGGATTGATTCAATTTTGATCGGTTTGATATCTGTAGGCCAAAATCTGAGAAAAAATTATAACGGAAACTTGACCTTAACGATTTTGACCTTGAAGATAAGGTTGAATGGATTTTATGTCTTCACAATTATTATTCTTTAAGATGAGAGCTACAACTTTGCCTCCACGAGTAAACCAAAATTCTTAGCGGTTTAGAAGATATGAGCCTGACAAAATGGTCCGTTTTGACATCAAGGACTCAGGTATTTGGGGGCCCATAACCGCGAAATTCGAAGTAACAGGAAAAAACGCCGAGACACGTGTCTTCTCATTTTTCGTCTTTTATCACGCTGCGGTGTCAGAATGTGGTTAATTTTTTTCGTGTCGCACAGTGTTATTATTACACTCAGCATTTATGCCAACGAGGGTATCTACACTTTGATACAACCAAAAGTGTGCCTCATCGATATAACGGTTTTAGACCCCTAGTATGTTTGGACGAAATTCGTTTCAGACAATTTGGAGTCGATTTAGTCATGTCACTCCGTGTGTCTGTCTGTCCGTCTGTCTGGCTGGTGCGCACGATACCGATTCGAACCGATAATTTTGCACTTCGTAATATTTTGCCCAAGCTTAGTTTAAGTTCGAAGATGGGTCATATCGGTCCACTCCTTCGGGTACCTCCCAAACAAAATTTCGAAAATGTTCGGAAAATTTGTGCGCACGATAACTCTTGAAGGGAGTAGTCGAATTGGTCCATGCTATACACATCGTGAAACTTCTACCAGGTTTAGATGAGGTTCCAATATGGACTCAATCGATTCACTCCTTCGAGTACCTCCCACACAAAATTTCGGAAAAGGTCAGTAACGGGCCTGCTCGCGAATCGCTTTGATTTTTGTTGTAACAACTTGTATTCACTGCCCCCCATACGACGGTACAAGTTTCATGAGGGGCAAGTTCATACATCCTGAGAAAATAACCTGAAAGATGCAAAAACCCCTATGACACCGTGTGTAGTGGTTGGAGCGCAAGATAACTCTCGAAAAGATCTGCCGATTCGATGCAAAACTTGGTCTTCGTACAATCTTACTTTAACTTCGAAGAAAATCTATATCGGTCCACTCCTTCAGGTATCTCCCCCACAAAAGTTCAAAAATTTTCGGAAAAATTGTGTGCACGACAACTCTTGAAGGGAGTGACCGATGTAATCCATACTTTGCACATCCTAATCTATCTACCAGATATACATAGATCAGGTTCGAATATGGAATACATTTGTCTACTCCTTCTGGTACCTCTCACACAAAATTACGGATAAGTTCACTTTAAGGCCTGCTCTCGAATCACTTTGGACGGTAAAAAATTTTGCATGGGCAAGTCCGTATTTCTTGGGAAAACAGCCCGAAAGGTGTAAAAAAACCCCCATGTCACCAAATGTGGCGGTCGGAGAGTACGATAAGTCTCGTACCGTTCAACTGATTTGGTCCAACATTTGGTCTTCGTCATATTATATCCAAACTTAGTTTCATGGGGCAATACCGGTCCACAACTTCCGGCACTTTTTCCCAATATTTAAAAATGTCAATAAAATGCTAGGACGATATCACTTGAATGGGGCAACCAATTTGGTCCAAACTTTGGATCTTCTAACATTTTGTCAGGGTACCTCCCCAACAAAGGTTCAACATTTGTGTCTTAATGCAGTCAATTCCTAATCCACATTTTCGTCGGCATGTTCAAAAGCCCAAAAAGGGTCACAAATTTCCGAAGAGACCTTAAATACATTCGATCTGTCCGTAGCTGCAATTTTCACTTCACATTGGCTGAGGGTATATATCTGTCGGCAAAGCCGACTGACACCTTTTTACTTGTTCAAAGGTAAGTCCATACTTCCCGAGAAAACAGCCCGAAAGGTGTAAAAACTCCTATGGCACCATATGTAGTGGATGGAGAGTACGATAACTCTCGATCTGGTCAACCGATTTCCTCCAAAATTCGGCCTTCGTCATATTTTGTCCAAACTTAGTTGTAGTTTGAAGATGGGCAATGCCGGGACCTACAGTTTATCTCCGAGTCCGAACGACGTGTACTACGACACCACTTGTAGAGAAGTTTTACATGGCTGAAATACTCAGGAAATGTCGCCAACATTACTTAGGTGTATTTTGCCACCGTTAAAAATTTGATGTTGCCTAGCCGGGGAATCGAACCCACGACCTTCTGACTGCAAGGCGGGTGTGCATACCATTGCACCACGGTGGCACCAAAGTTAGTTTAACTTGTAAAACAGCTGTTGGAAGATCCTTTAGAAATTATTACCGATGCTGTTCGTTGTGGCCCTATTTACAGAGATATTATGTTTTTCGTGGACAAGTCCATGCCACAAAATTCTGAAAACACCCTTAATACATTCGAGCTGAGGGTATATCTCTGTTGGCAAAGCCAACTGATACTTTTTTCTTGTTTTTCCATCACCATTGTCCTTTCTCATTTTTACATCAGAAAACCCGTGCGTCTATCTATTTCAGTACATTGCAGACAATAAGATCGGTGCATATAAAACTTCAAATTTCTAATAACATTATAATATTTACTTTCATAGGAACTAGCATTAAGTTAAGTTTTGATGTGATTCTAGTCAAATGCCATATTCTTATTATAAGTATTAAGTATTATTAAGTAATAATACACGAACGGTTCCATGTAATTTCATCAGGTCGGGCAAAATTATTAAATTACTAGCGGACCCGGCGAACTTCGTCTCGCTATTAAGGAATAAAATTTCATACAAAAACTCAATTTCCGATTTTTCCAATTTTCCGACTTCTCCAGAGAGATTTTCCAAAATTTTCTTCCGTAAAGACCTCCTCCTCGAAAATACGAATAACTGACAAAAAATTTTACAGAAATCGGCCTAGCCGTTCTCATTTTATGAATTACTATACATTTTTTACACCATTTTTATATATATAGATTTCTCCCACAGGACAACAATGATATTTCTATCAGCAAACATGTATTATTCCCACTTTTGAAAAACATTACAACTGTCAAATATATTTAATCCTTTGAGATGTTGTCCCCATACCTATTAAGTCATTTTTACATGCACCATTCTCCAGTATTTCATTTGCAGTAATTTTTCACTATGAAAACAGATAAAACAAAAGCAACAACCAATCTATAGATCTAACCCGTCAAAATACAAAGGTTTGTGTTCTAAGCTGACGTGTATAAGGACAAATAAATGAATGATTCTGGTATAGTTATTATTTATTTGTATTTTTATTTATGACCATAGAAATTTTGTTATAAAATATATGTAAAGACATAAATAAATTCTCCATAAAATGTTGACAATTAATTAACATGAATAGGTGATTAAACACACACACATGAAAAATGCTCTGAAAGCCACAACAAACTATTTAATTTTCCCTTGTACATATGTATGTGTTGACCAATTTGCACGGCTCAGGTGAGAAGAAATTCAAACGTCTAACAACATTGATAAACCATGTGTTCGGTGTTTAGCTAGTTTAGCATTGTTTTTTTTCATTTAGTTTAGGATTGTCTTAATCCCCCACATTGAATTGAAATCTAAATACCGTTAAGGCCAATCCAGCGGACGCCATTTACATCGGTTTTAATGGTCAATACTTGGCTAGTTAAACTGTCAAATTAACAACAAATGTTTGGAAAATCAACATCATTAGCAGCAGTTGTCTTAAGTTAATTATATTGTCTGATGTAACACCGAGTTGATAGTTTGAGTTTTTTTTGTGGGATTTTTTCAGACTTAAACCACTATAACTTAGCAATTTGTTAACCCATTTAAACAAATAATAACTTGTTCTAAAGATATTATTCATCCCTTTAAAAAGAAGAAGGATCACTAGAAATCCATTGTGAAAAAAGAAGATATGTCCGTTTAAATTTGAAAATGTAAGAAACCCAGATTTTCACTACTTTTACCGTTATAAAAAATAAAACGAAGTGACCTAAACGGACTAAAGGTACTGTCGTTGTCCATGGATCCCAACACGATAAAATTTGCATCAGAACACTTGAATATTTTTCGGGTCAAATTTTATAGCACAATGTCATTTATCGATATTTTCCGAAAAGTTTGCACATTCTTAAGGCCAAAACTGCCTGAAGGGGCGTTCCAAAGCTTTTGCGATGTGTTAGAGAGTTTTCAATTACTGTCTTGGCTACAATGTTAGTCTTTGTGTTGGATCGAAAATCTCAATGGTTTGGCTGTTATATGCCAAAATATCCAAAAAACGTCAATAAAAAACTTAAAGTCAAAATCGGGAGGCTCAATTTTCACGGTAGATATATGGTCCAGTGGACTTTTTTGCTCAGTTCAGTCCCAGGAATCAGAAACGCGAAGGGCTCATTAAGGTTTTTTTCCTTCCACACAAATCGCCCCACCCTAATACATATGTATGTATATGAAAAATGTATTGATGTAATTACCAATATTAAATGCGACTTCTTCCTTGTCCAATAAAATATTTCCATTCAACTTTTTGATTCAATTATAAAATGTATTGAGCATTTAATTTACTGAAAATCACAATTTCTTTAAGAAAAGACAAAACACTGATTTATTCACTCACTTTACCGTCTTCACTCAACGATTGTATTTAGAGAACTGAAGAAAAACAAGTAAGAAAAGTGTTAAGTTCGGTCGGGCCGAACTTTTTATACCCTCCACCACAATTTTCAGTCATTTCGGTGGATTAATGTGGCCACAACCTTCAAAATACCGAAAATTGGAAAGTACCGTTCTATGGGGGCTATATGATGGCGTTTCATACCCCCAACGAACACTAAATACCAAATTTCAGCCATCTCGGTGTGATAATGAGGCCAAAACCTTCAAAATACCGAAAATCGGGAGATATCGTCATATGGGGCTATATCAAAATGTGGACCTATATAAACGTTTTATTGTAGAAATGTTTCTTAGCCTCTGGAAACACAAAATACAAAGTTACAACCGATTCTGTTCAAAATATATTAAAATGACGCGTACTTTATATGGGGCGTTATATGGGGGCTATACCAAAACGTGGACCTATATAAACCAACTTTGGTAGGAATGTTTTTTGGTCTCTGGAGGCACAAAATACCATATTACAACCAATTCGGTGGTTAAATGGGACCAATATCTTAAAAATTCCTTAAAACGACGACGCGTCACGCGTCATTTGGTATACTACATAACCCGCTTTCAATACCAAAAGTCCTACGTACATATAATAGATTTTCCCAAAATTTCATCCACCTACGTCAATCCGTTCGGACGCTAGAGTGATTTCCACAGACGAACAGACGGACGGACATGGCTATATCGATGTAGAATTGCACGCTGATCAAGAATATATATAGTTTGTGGGGTCTACAATGATTATATCGAGTAGTTACAAACGTAGTGACAAACTTAATATACCCCCATCCTATGGTGGAGGGTATAAAAAACAACATAATTAATACAATTTTTTTTCCTCTTCGCTTGATACATTGGTTATTGCGTCTTCTATTACACCATACAGCCCTTTATTATAAAACAGAATTCCGCAGCCGCGAGAGCCCTGTTGTTACTCTCGTTGACAAAAATCCTCTCTCCACCCATAAAAAATATGTTCTAAAATAAACAAGTAAAAAAGTATCTCTCGGCTTTGCCGACAGAGATATACCCTCAGCCTATATGAATCGAAACTTTCATCTAGGTACAGAATTTTGAGGCCCTCTTTGGACACTTGAACTTGCTGACAAAAATGTGGATTATGATTAAAGTTCAAAATGTTGCGTAGGATTTACTTGAAGGAATGGGCCGACATAGTCCATTATGGAAATTGATTTTTTGAGTCATATCTTTTCGATTGATATAGCGCACACTAGCCACTTTAGTTGGTCATAGTATAACTTTTGGATCAGTATGCCTGGAAGCATGGACTTGTCCACGAAAACATAATCACGTTGTAAACGGTACCACAACGAACAGCATCGGTATACATTTCCCAAAGGATCTTCGAACAGACCCTAAACTGCACTTAGACATTAACGTTGAACTATTGTAGAGGGGGTACCCTAAGGAGAGGACCGATATGAACAATTTTAGAAGCTAAACTAAATTATGGACAAAATATTAGGAGGTCAAAAGTTTGGACCAAATTGGTTGCACCGTTCAAGATATATCGTGCATACCATATTAGTGACATTTTTTAAATATTGGGAGAAATACCGATATTGCCCATCATCTAGCTGAAACTAAGTTTGGACAAAATATGACGAAGAACAAATTTTGGACCAAATCGGTTAATCCGTTCGAGAGTTATATTGCGCTCCAACCCCTACACACGGTGTTATAGGGTTTTTTTGCACCTTTCAGGCTATTTTCTCAAGAAGTATGGACTTGCCTCTGAAAAAACTCTTGCTGACGTAAAGGAGGCAGCGTATCCAAGCTGCTTCAACAAAAATCAAAGTGATTCGGATTTTGGACCGAATCGGCAGATCCGTTCGAGATTTATCTTGCGTTCCAACCACTACACATGGTGTCATGGGGGTTGTCTGCACTTTCAGGCTATTTTCTCAGGAAGTATGGGCTTGCCCCTGACGAAACTTGTACCGTCGTATGTGAGGCAGTGAATTCAAGTTGCTACAAAGCGATTCGAGAGCAGGTCCTAAACTGCACTTTTCCGAAATTTTGTGTGGGAGGTACCCGAAGGAGTGGACCGATTGACTCCATATTGGAACCTCATCTTAGTTTGGTAGAAATTTCACGATGTGCAAAGTATGAGCCAAATCGGTTACTCCCTTCAAAAGTTATAGTGCGCACAAATTTTTCGAACATTTTCGAACTGTTTTGGGGGAGGTACCGGAAGGTGTGGACCGATATAACCCATCTTCGAACTTAAACTAAGTTTGGACAACAAATTACGAAAGCCAAAGTTTGGACATAATCGGTTGATCCGTTCGAGAGTTATCGTACCCTCCAGCCAGACAGACAGACGGACGGACGGACATTGCTAAATCGACTCCAAATTGTCTGAAACGTATATTTGTTTGCAATCAGTCCCAAACAAATATTTGTTTGGATCCAAACATATTTCTAACATCCCAGCCAGCATTTACTGCAAACTTTAATAAAATTTGAGTCTGTTTTGATACGACTGCACGATTAAAAACTGATCATAAATGACTCCTTTGTCGGGAGGAAAACGTAACCTCAGGCGACTCTTCTAAACAAATCACAAATAAGTCTTCCTCTGCTTTAATTTCGAGTCATTTTTGCCCATTTTCTGATGGCATATAAAGTCTTTTTCGAGTTATATTTTAATCATTTATTGGTGATTTGTTGATTAATTTAGGACTCTTTTTTGAGTCATGTTTTAATTAAAAGAATTTTCTTTTTATACCCTCAGCCTTTAGGCTAAGGAGGGTATATACACTTTGATACGATGAAAATGTGCCTCATCGAAATAATGGTTTTAGACCCCAAGTATGTTTGGACCAAATGTGTTTCAGACAATTTGGAGTCGATCTAGCCATGTCCGTCCGTCTGTCTGTCTGTCTGTCCTGCTGGCTGGAGCGCACGATAACTCTCGAACGGATGAACCGATTCGTTTCGAATTTTGGCTTTCGTAATATTTTGCCCAAACTTAGTTTAAGTTCGAAGATGAGCTATATCGGTCCACTCCTTCCGGTACCTCCCCCACAAAAGTTCGAAAATGTTCGGAAAGTTTGTGCGCACGATAACTCTTGAAGGGAGTGACCGATTTGGTCCATACTTTGTATAGCGTAAACTTTCTACTAGAGTAATATGAGGATCCAATATGGTCTCAATAGGTCCACACCTTCGGATACCTCCCACACAAAATTTCGGAAAAGTTCAGTTTAGGGCCATCTCTCGAATCGCTTTGATTTTTGTTTTAGCAACTTGTATTCACTGCCCTCCGTACGACGGTATAAGTTTCATCAGGGGCAAGTCCATACTTCCTGAGAAAATAGCATGAAAGTTGCAAAAAAACCATATGACACCGTGTGAGGTGGTTGGAGCGCAAGATAACTCTCGAACGGATCTGCCGATTCGGTCCAAAATACGGCCTTAGTTATATTTTGTCAAAACATAGTTTAAGTTTGAAGATAAGCCATATCGGTTCACTCCTTCAGGTACCTCCCCCACGAAAGTTCAAAAATGTTCGGAAAAATTGTTCGTACGGTAACTCTTGAAGGGAGTGTCCGAATTGGTATATACTTTACACATCCTAATATGTATACCAGATATAGATCAGGTTCAAATATGGACTATATTTGTCCACTCCATCTGGTACCTCCCACACAAAATTTCGGATAAGTTCACTTTAAGACCTAATGTCGAATCACTTTGATTTTTGTTGAAGCAACTTTCATTCGCTGCCTCAATTACGATGGTAAAAGTTTTTTTAGGGGCAAGTCCATACTTCTTGAGCAAACAACCCGAAAAGTGTAAAAAACCCCTATGGCACCATATGTTGTGGCTGGAGATCCACTTCCATAACGGTCAAAGTCGATCCTTTTTGTTTCTCCTCCGCAAAACTTTTGATCTTTAATCCTAATCAACATTTTTGTCGGTTCAAACGCCCAAAATTTTTAAAACCCCCTAAATACATACGTATTTTAGGAAAAAAAATTGTTTCAATATATACAGGCTGAGGGTATATCTCTGTCGGCAAAGCCGACTGATACTATTTTACTTGTTTGAATATACGTTAATAAAGACGACTTTAGTACTCCTTTAAACCGTATCAATGATTAATATGTAATTGAGAGATAAAATAACGCTTAGTACTGCCGCACCGTTTATAGAAAACCACGGATATAGCGAACAATTTTTCGCCATTACTTATTTTACTTGCAATGAAATTGTAAACAACAATATTTTTAACATTTATTATTTATTTCCTCAAACCAAATTTCCACAATTTTAAGACTTTTTATTGAGAAGTAACCTAATAAAAACGCATAAATATCAAAAAACGGGCAAAATCGGGTTTCGAAACCTAGTAATACCAATGCAGAAGACTTTCAGTAATGTGTTCTAGGTGGCAAAATCACGGCCAAACACGGCCAATTTAGTATAAGTCTATATGAAGTGAGTTTAAGAAAAATAAAATATTTATTTCTGACTTTTTGTGTTTTTCGTCGCTACCCAAAATGTTTAAGCTACACTATGCAACACTGAAAATGCAAACAACTTCTAGTATGGATTTTTTGAAAGTACATATTTAGGCTACAAAAACCCTAGTTGGGTTTTGTCCTGTCAGATCCAGTTCGGATTTTATGGCCTCATCTAAACCGGGCTAAATCTACACTTTTTTACATTTATCATGTCTTTATCTCAGAAACGAATAGGAATTTGGCCTTGCTGTCTTTAGCAATATTGTAGCCATAAACTAGTAGAACTTATCCTTTGAAGAAACTACATAAGAAAAACTCCATCTAGGGCATCAAAATCTATAAAATATAGAAAATTTTACATAATTGCTGAAATTCTGGTCAGTATCGGCTAAATTATTGGGAGTTGAACCAAGTAACCTTTTGCAAAATTCTTCCAAATACAGTTCTCAACAATTCTTTAGAACATTTTGAAACTCTTAAATGCGTACTTCATGTTGTTTCAGCGGTATTTTGCATAATATCTTTTACAACACGTATTTCAAACACAGTTCACACCAACAGTTTATTCTCACATTTCGGATTTCACTACATTATTAACATTTTTATTAAATCGTCGTAGAAAAATGTACTGAAAACAATGGGATAGAGGCATTTTACAACAATGACATGTTCTGAAGAGTTGTGTATTACATTCCAGGGAATATTTTTCCAAAAGAAAACATTCAGACAAAATTAACGGTTTTGGAGATACGGTGCGAAATGTATAAAAATTGTGTTATTTTTGCATATATTTTGAAATTTGAGGCAATAAATTTAGTTTTTCGAGTTCATTATTTCTCCAAATATTGTATTCTTGTCCTTATCTACAAATTTGCTTCAGAGGTCAGAAGAAGATTCGCATTGGTTTCAGAGATATAGCCCCGAATTTCTTTAAAAATTCAAAATTTAACCATGTTTAGATGGGGTCATAAAATCCGATTTGGATCTGACACAACAAACCCCAACTAGGGTCTCTTGTCGTTTGGGTCTGTACTTTCAAAAAATCCTCTGTTCGAATTGTTTGCACCAGATCACCTTAAAAATGTTGCACAGTGCTATATTATATATGAAATAAATTCGTCTCGCAATTACCAATCTATACCATTTTACATATATTTATATTTGGTTTATTTTTCCGCGGTTTTAAGTACATTGAAATATGCCTTACAATATATATTTTTTTTAATTCTTCTTCGAAATTCTCACTTTGACTGCAATTTAAACCGCGATAATGACGCTATTTTGAAAAATGTCATTCATATTAACAAATTTTAACATGTTCTTTTTTCAATGCCAACTAAAAAATTATTATTATTAAAAGTTGCAAAATCGACTTTTTGCCTCAAAAGCAGGGCAAATTACCTATAGTGCGCCGGTCGGGTACTCTTTGTCAAAATAGAAAAAGAACAGTTGGTGGTGCACATGTAAGTGTGTAGTGAGTTCGGTTACAAATCAAAGGTTCGCAAGATCTAACCCAACAGGGGGCGAAATAAAAAATAAAATAAAAAATATATATCGTGTTGAAATTGAAAACAAATTCCACCTCAACTGTTCTAAAAATAGAAAATATTTTTTGGTTATAGCATATTTATCAACTTCCAGTGACCATAGAATAACTAGTTATTCTAGTGGTTATAGAATAACTACTAATTCAGTGCGACATGTCCTTCTTAAAATAATGGGTTAGTAGGGGGATTTGTAAGTAGTTTCGGCTGCCAAAAATTCCTTATAAACCATTATTTTGGGAGGATTTTTTGTTTGCTTTTATTTGTTTGAAAATAATAAAAAATTAAAAAAAATCAATAAACACTCTCCTTAATTCAATTTCAAACACCATTGACGAAAAACAGTATATCAAAAGGTTACGTTGAGGGTTATTTTGGTCTTTGGGCATTTCAGGTGACGATATGCTTAAGCGAGCGACTATAAATACGGTAGAACAGCAGATGGGTGACCGCGAATTCAAACCGTCAGCTAGTAAAGAAGTAAATCGTAAATTATGTAAAGTGTAAACTAAGTAAATTAAGTAAGTTAAGTATCGCTAATAATGCATTATAGAATCGTATTTGGTTATTTGGTACGAATCGTATCGGCAAATTAAACAATGTATACATGGAGTTACGTTAAATCTAAATCCGTAACAATATATATGGCGGCATGGTCAGCGCATCAGTAATCGGGTTAAAACCGCAATTTTTTCAACACAGAAGTAGCAGGCATCATGAAAGTTTCGACATATATGACAAATATACATTCACTGGACTATAAACTTTGACATCGTTTGCATACAATATTGCATACAATATTGGGAACCCATGGCTTATCCTGATGACAAAATTCTAGTTTAAAGTACTAAAACTACGTAATTTGTACAAAGTTCACAGTTATCCATCGTTCTTATTCGTAAAAAAAGTATTTTAGAATGAGAAAACTGAAATGGCGCCACCAGACGTCACATTTGATTAAACTAATATTAAAATCAGACAGAACAAGTTATTCCGTGTTATTTTTGGGACGTCCATGGGACTTTTTTGAGATATGTTAAGACTTGTTTACTCAAGGACCCATAAATCATTCTGAAATTATATTTCCCCTACTAACACGCCAAAGGACTTTTTATACCTAATGTTATAGCATTTTATTTTGAAATTTTTTTGTATTGTATTTCAAATTTACGCATACTAAAAGAAATGGCAAGTGCTGTGACCTAAACGATAATTATAACACTCACTTGTTGTTGTTCTATTCTTGTTGTTTGTTTCTTCTTTTTTATAGTGTCTAACAAATAAAGCCCAAAAGAAAACAACACGAATAGAAACGACGACGACAATGAGAAAAAGAAAATTCATAGCAGACATCAATTGCCTCCAGGTATTTGTAGTAGTCTGGCGTTTTATTGCCACTCTGAGACATTTTCCAAGCTGTGATGTTCTGTTGTTGGTTGGCGTTTTAATTTTTTTCTATCCATAGGCTTTAGTTGGCAGGCTAATTGTCGTGTTTGTCACTGATATGAGCTACTCGTGTGTGTGTGTGCGTTTGCTGCCGGACTAAATTGCAACAATTGCAATTGTCAACGCCATTTGACAAGACACTCAATTGTTGTGCACTTTGTTTTTTACACGTCATCATTGTCATCGTCTAATGCTGCTGTTTGAGGCATTCATTATTAGAATGTTAGAAGGCATAAAATAGTTGTGGAGGAGTAAATAGCAGCAAAAGACAAAAACATGAAAACTTGGAAATGGACGAAGGAAGTTAGGATAAAATGTTTAAGCCATATTGTGGGGAAACACTTAACTGGAGTTTTACAAGTCATATTTGAAGTATACATCTTTGGAAGAGTGACCATTTAGAAAAGGACCATCAGGAGAATTCCTTATATTTTCGTCCATTATTTCAATTGCCATAGGATTTTTTAAGTCAATGAAAACGCTACGACACTACAAATTCTACCCAAGTAAAATAATTTGGAATTATTTTGCAGGATGACCATTTGTGCAAACAGATCATTTCCCACAGTGATTTAGGGCAATTCCATCCGCAGAAAAGATGGTTGTAAATCCTGCAGCCAGGATCATCGAAAGAGCAAGTATCCAAATGGTCATTGTGTCCCCACTGCAAAATACTTAACACGAGGAATAATTTATTCAGCTTCATATGATGGCTTTATTGACAATTAAGGCGCAAAATCTTTAAAATATTATGGAAAGTCTTATTTGCAAAATAATTCCATACCATATTTGCTCTCATTTTCTCCACTACTGCACTCGCTTCTACCAAGGTATTTCAAATTACTTTGGCAATTACACACACATTATGTGTATTCAGTTTCACTGTTCCATTTCTTTAAACTTCTTAACACATATTTTTCTGTTCTGGCGGCATTTGGTCTTCTTAACAGTGGTCGGTTGGTTACTTGTTATTTTTTCTCTCTCAACTGGCATTAACATATCGTTTGCTACTACAAAAGTAGAACTCGTTTCTTAAGACAAATTTAATTAAATTGGTTTAAGTTTTGTGTTTTGTTTTTTTTTTTTTAGTTTTGCAAAATATACTGTCCACCACTGACACCACTAATTGCAAGAAGTTTTTTTGTTTTCTGCTGTAAGTGTTGTTGTTGTTGTCATGACATTATGGGTCACCAGGTCATGTCAATACAATAAAATAAGAATTAAATCAACACCGCTGGCATTTAGAAATAAAGTTTTCAGTTTGTTCAGTAATTAGTGTAATTATGTTGAAAGTTTTGAGAGGCCTTTTGAAGAAGTGTAGAAGTTTCCCTTGATCATCATCTTTCGACAATCGGCAGTAATTATGGAGCGTATATGTAACAAAAAATAAGTAAAATGTTAACCATACGCATTTGTTGTAGGACATCATATACTTGTACATATACATATGTATATAACAGCGCCAATTTTACGGGTTTTTACACCCTCCTCCATATAATTAAATTTTTTAATTTTAATTTTATGTTAGTTTTCGGCTTAAGGTAAGCCGAAAAAAACATAAAATTTGAACAAAGTATGACGAAGGCCAAATTTTGGAACAAATCGGTTTATCAGTCCGAGAGTTATTGTGCTCTCCAGCTACAACATATGGTGCCATAGTAGTTTTTTACAGCTTACGGGCTATTTTCCCAAAAAGTATGGATTTGCCACGAAACAAAATTTTACCGTTGTAATTGAGACAGCGATAGCAAGTTGCTTCAACAGAAATCAAAGATAGTCAAGAGCAGGTCTTAAAGTGAACTTATCCGAAATTTTGTGTGGGAGGTACCCGATGGAATGGACAAATATAGTCCATATTCAAACCTGATCTATATCTTGTAGATAAATTGGGATGCGTAAAGTATGGACCAAATCAGTCCTTCCCTTCAAGAGTTATCGTTCGAGAATTATCTTACGCTCCAACCAGTGAGTATGGTTTTGCCCCAGATGAAACTTGTACCGCCGTGTGAGGAGCCGTGAATACAAGTTGTTACAAAAAAATCAAAATGATTCGAGAGCAGGTCCTAAACTGAACTTTTCCGGAATTTTGTGTGGGAGGTACCCGAAGGCGTGGACCGATTTAGTCCATATTGTATCGTCATCTAAGTTTGGTAGAATTTTCACGATGTGCAAAGTATGAACCAAATCGGTTACTCCCTTCAAGAGTTATCATGCACACAAATTTTCGGAACATTTTCGAACTTTTGTGGAAGGAGTGGACCGGAAGGAGTGGACCGACAAAATCCATCTTCGAACTTAAACTAAGTTTGGACAAAATATTGTGAAAGCCAAATTTTCGACCGAATCGGTTGATCCGTTCGAGAGTTATCGTGCGCACCAGCCAGACAGACAGGCGGACGGACATTGCTAAATCGGCTCCAAATTGTCTGAAACACATTTCTTCCAAACATACTTGGGGTCTAAAACCATTATTTCGATGAGGCACATTTTGCCCGTATGAAAGTGTATATACCCTCGTTAGCATAAATGCTGAGGGTATAAAAAACCTTAAACTTTACATGTTCCAAATTTTGTGTGGGAGATATCCTAAGGAGTGGTACGATGTACGTTCCATATTTGGACGTAATCCAAGCATGTACGCGAGTGTTATGTTAGACAATCAAGTTTAGTGAGTGCCGGCAGATTTTTTGGAGCTCCAGGGCCATTATCTCAAAAAGTATGGACTTGTCCCCGAAAAATAATACATCATCAAGGAAAAGAATACAAAGTCAAAATTTCGATTTTTGACAAAAAATGTGCCGTTTATTGACCATTAATCGGTCAAAAAAAATTAAGGAAAATTCTTTTATTTGAAGACAAAATTTTGATGTATTCAATAAACTCGCAAAAATAAATGAAGACTGAACACCAAATTTCTGTAATTTTGAGTAGATAATGTGGATAAAACCTTAAAAACCCGAAAATTGGGCGGTACCGTTCCATGTGGGTTATATCAAAACGTGAACCAATACCAACAATTCTCTGTAAAAATATTTCGCAAGACTTGGCGAAGGCTAAATACCAAATATCAGCTACATTGGTTATTTAATGTGGCTAAAACCTTGAAAATACCGAAAATCGGGTGATACCGTTCTATTGGAGCTACATATATCAAAACATGGACCTATGTACATAATTTGTATCAGAAAAGTTTTTTGGTCCATTAGGAACCCTCAATGCAAAATTTCGGCGTATTTGGGCGTGAAACATACATATGTAAAATCTTCAAAATTCCGAAAATCGGGAGGTATCGTTATATGGGGTCTATATCAAAACGTGGACCTATGTCCATAATTTTTATTGGAAAAGTTTTTTGTAAAGTGAAAACGCCGCATCTCAAAATTCAAACAATTTGGTTGATAAGTTTAGCTAAAATATTCAAAATACCGAAACATTAAAAAGTACCGTTGCATGGGGACTATCCCAAAACGTGGACCGACCTTCCCAATTTTTTGCTCACGAACATCCTGCTACAAAAAATTTCATAACGATTCGTGAGGTGTCACTAAACAGCACTTATTTCAAATTTTGTGTGGGAGGTACCTGAAGGAGTGAACCGATATAATCCATATGCGAACCTGATGTATGCCTAGAGGTAGTATTACCATATGCATATGCATATGAACCAAACTTTGTTCAATTCAGTTACTCCCTTCGAGAGTTATCGTGCACACAAGATTTGCGACAATTTTTGAACATTTTTGGGGGAGGTACCTGAAGGAGTGGACCTATATGGCCCATCTTCGAACTTAAATCAAATCTGGACAAAATATTTCGATACCGACAAAATATTTGAACCGAATCGATTGATCCGTTAGAGAGTTATCGTGCGCACCAGCCAGCCAGACAGACAGACGGGCGGACATTGTTAGATCTATTCAAAATTGTCTGAAACGGATATCGTACAAACATACTTGGGGTCTAAAACCATTATTTCGATGAGGTACATTTTTGGTCGTATCAAAGTGTGTATACCCTCTTTAGCCTAAAGTCTGAGGGTATAAAAATATCAAGAAAATCGAAGAGTACAATCGTTGATTAAAATTGATTTTTAATATTTAATCGCGAAAATAGCATCCGAGCCCACTGTGCATTTTTTTATTTTTTATTAGATAGCTTATAAAAAAAATACAAAAGACGACCTTTTCTATTTGAATCAATATTAAAGAAGTTATGAGTTCGACTTTTTCAAGGCGCAATATCTCTGGAGCCATTTATAAAAAAAATTAAAATCTACTGAAAGGTTTTGCTTTTCCCTCAGAAGTTCCCATATATTTTTTATACCCTCAGCCTTTAGGCTAAGGAGGGTATATACACTTTGATACGATGAAAATGTGCCTCATCGAAATAATGGTTTTAGACCCCAAGTATGTTTGGACGAAATGTGTTTCAGACAATTTGGAGTCGATCTAGCCATGTCCGTCCGTCTGTCTGTCCTGCTGGCTGGAGCGCACGATAACTCTCGAACGGTTGAACCGATTCGGTTCAAATTTTGGCTTTCGTAATATTTTGCCCAAATTTAGTTTAAGTTCGAAGATGAGCTACATCGGTCCACTCCTTCTGGTACCTACCCCACAAAAGTTCGAAAATGTTCGGAAAGTTTGTGCGCACGATAACTCTTGAAGGAAGTAACCGACTTGGTCCATACTTAACACGTCGTGAAATTTCTATCAGACTTAGATGAGGATCCAATATGGACTCAATCGATCCACTCCTTCGGGTACCTCCCACACAAAATTTCGGAAAAGTTCAGTTTAGGACCTGTTCACGAATCGCTTTGATTTTTGTTGTAGTAACTTCTATTCACTGTCCTCTATACGACAGTACAAGTTTCATCAGGGGCAAGTCCATACTTGCTGAGAAAATAGCCTGAAAGTTACGAAAAACTCCTATGACACCGTGTGTAGTGGTTGGAGCGCAAGATAACTCTTGAACGGATCTGCCGATTCGGTCCAAAATTTGGCCTTCGTAATATTCTGTCCAAACGTAGTTTAAGTTCGAAGATAAGCCATATCAATCTACTCCTTCAGGTACCTCACCCCCAAGAGTTCAAAAATGTTCGGACTTTAAGAACTAAGTTCACTTTAAGAACTGCTCTGGAATCAATTTGATTTTTGTTGAAGGAACTTTCATTCACTGCCTCAGTTACGACAGTAAAAGTTTTTTTTCAGGGGCAAGTCCATACTTCTTGAGAAAACATGTAGTGGCTGGAGAGCACGACAACTCCCGAACCAAATACTGAGTTGATCCACACTTTGCATATCGTAATATTTATTCGAATATTAGATGAAATTCGAAGGCGGTGCTTGTAGGTCCATTCCATCCGGTACCTCCCCCACCAAAGTTCGATAACATAAGCTAAAATAGTACACGCGATATTTGTCGGTTCATACTCTTAAAATTTTCAAAACTCCTTAAATATATACGTTTTTGGAAAAAAAAGTGTTTTAGTTCACACAGGCTGAGGGTATATCTCTGTCGGCAAAAGCCGACTGATCCTTTTTTACTTGTTATCAGCATAATTCGACATGCCTATGTCGGTCTGTCCGTCCGTTCGTCTGTTGAAATCAAGATACAGCGCTTCATAATTTGCTATAACAGTTTCTATTACTCCTAGAATGTTTGGTATTAAAAATGAGCTATATAGATCCACGTTTTGATATAGCCCCCATAGAGCGGTACCTCCCGATTTTCGGTATTTTGAAGGTTTTAGTCTCATTATCACACCGAAATTACTGCAATTTGGTATTTAGTCTTCGTTGGTTGTATACAACTTTCTACTTGAAATGTGTAGGTATAGGTCCACGCCTTCATAGGGCGGTACCTCCCGGTTTTCGGCATTTTAAATGATTTAGGGTGACGTAGAAGATGAAAGATACCAAGGAAGGTCCTGACCGGCTTTAACATGGCAAAGTCCAGGATTTATCTTGGTCCCTCTTTCATCTCAAGTGGACACTGACCTCCCCGTGGTGTCACCTGGGGTAGCTGCATTTAACACCCGTTAATGGTAGTGAGCTAAAATGTGCCGCGCGTTCACCCATAAGAACGCTAAAAACTTGTTTTTGGGCGCAGGATTAGTAACCCTCCCCTAGAAAAAGCAGTCTACTATGAAAAACAAAAGAAAAGAAAAACAAATCACTCTAAAGTTTACGACCCCCGCAAACGTCTTAAGGGCCATGATCTGCACCTGGAATGTTCGCACTCTTTATAGAGAAGGTGCAGTTTACGCATTGGCAGATGTACTTGAAAAGTACAAGGCCGAAAACAACACCTAAAGGTGACGCACTGTATTATAGCTGTCATGACATAAAGCATGATTTTAGTTGCGGATTTGTAGTTGGTTAGAGGTTCAAACACCTGGTCTCCAGTTTTAAACCCGTGAATGAAAGACTTGCTACAATTCGAATAATAGCAAAATTCTTCAACATCAGCTTTATTTGCGCTCATGCTCCCACTGAAGACAAGGACGAACTGACCAAATATATTTTTTAGGAGCGCTTAGAAGAAACATATGACCGTTGTCCTGACCATGACATTAAAATCATTCTAGGCGATTTTAATGCCAAAATTGGAAAGAAAAATATCTTTGGCCCAACAGTCGGAAAATTCAGTCTCCACAGTGAAACATCTGACAATGGTGTGAGGCTGATAGACTTCGCAGCGGCAAAAAACATGGTAGTTCGCAGCACCAGATTTCAACATCTCGACATCCATAAGGGCACCTGACTGTCTCCTTATCAGACAACAAGAAATCGAATTGATCACGTTGTGATAGACGGAAGACATTCATCAAGCGTGTTGGATGTACGTTCGTTCCGATTAGCAAACATAGACTCGGACCACTACCTTGTTGCAGCAAAGGTACGCACCCGGTTAAACATAGCAAAAAAAGTACGAACAGACATAACACGAAAGTTAGACATCGGTAAGCTGCAATCACAACAGATAGCCACAGCATATTCCACTCAACTAGCCCAATTGCTTAATCAAAGCTCTCCTCATCCCGATAATATATCAGCACAATGGCAAAGTATTGCCCACTCCTTGCAAACAACCGCAAAATCCATACTTGGATACTAGAGACCTCCACCAAGGAATCCATGGTATGATCAGGAGTGTCGTGCTGCTACCGAAGAGAAAAATGCGGCATATAGGGCTACTTTACAATCCGCTTAGCGCACGAGAGAGATATCGGAGGAAAAGGAGAGAGGAGGAAAAAGAGAGAAATGGAAAAGCGGGAGTGTGAAAAATCGAGATGTACAGGAACCGGAATGAAGTCCGAAAATTATACCAATGATTCAAGCATCAAACTGTACAGGCACATTCTCCTGTAGAGACCAGCAAGGTAATTTGGTAGCTGATACAGATAGTGTGCTCAGGATATGGAAAGAATATTTTTCAAAACTGTTGGTATCCAATAGCAGCGAAGACGACGAAGATTCCACCGACCCAAACCCAGATGATGGTCTTGAATGTATACCGCCTAGCCAAGATGAGGTAAAGACAGCAATAAATCGGCTGAAGAATAATAAGTCAGCAGGAGCCGTTGGCTTACCAGCCGAGCTGTTCAAATCCGGAGGCGACACGCTAATAAGGTGTATTCATCAGCTAGTTAGCACCATCTGGCAGGAAGAACGAGTACCCGACGATTGGAAACTGAGTATCCTGTGCCCCGTCCACAAAAGGGAGATAAGACTGTATGCTCTAACTATAGGGGCATAAGTCTACTCCCTATTGCCTACAAGATTGTGTCAGGGATATTGTGCGAACGACTAAAGCCTGAACGAGATAATTGGACCATACAAATGCGACTTTAGACCTGGTAAGTCCACCATTGACCAGATATTTACCCTGCGGCAAATCCTGGAGAAGACCCAAGAGATGCAGATCGACACCTACCACCTTTTTGTCAATTATAAAGCAGCCTTCGACAGCCCGCTGCGTTCAAAGGTATTCCAAGCCATGTCTGAATTTGGTATCCCCGCAAAGCTCATCCGGCTTTGTAAAATGACTAACTGACACGAGGTCCTCAGTTAAAATAGGAAAGAACTTCTCCGAAGAGTTTTGTACCAAAAGAGGTTTCAGACAAGGAGACAGCCTTTCGTGTGATCTCTTCAACATCCTGCTGGAAAAGGTTATACGAGAGGCAAACGTCGAAAGAAGTGGCACAATCTACACCAATAGACACATGTAACTTGCTTATGCTGATGATGGAAGTTGGCTCCTATAATTTTGAGGTAGTAAAAGACTTCGTCTACCTCTGCACCTCCGTAAACACAACAACCGACATCAGTTGTGAAATAAAAAGAAGAATTGTATTGGCCAACAGATGCTAATTTGGTTTAAGTAAGCAGTTTAAAAACAAAGCCACATCTCTTCAAACCAAAATAACGCTTTACAAAACACTGATAATACCCGTGCTGATGTCTGGTTCCGAAGCCTGGGTACTTGCGCAAGCATATTAGGCAGTGATTGGTGTGTTTGAGAGAAAAATTCTTTGAAAGATCTACGGACCAGCCTGTGTTGACGGTGAATATCGACGTCGCATGAACCACGAGCTGTATCTGCTATACAACGACATCAATATAGTTAAACGTATCGAGATGCTGCGATTGCGTTGGCTAGGCCATATAATAAGAATGAGCGATGATGAACCCGCTAAAAAGGCCAGAATTCGCAGAAAGAACAGATGGTGCAAACAAGTGGATGAATAGATGACAAGGTGCGGTATTCCAGAAAGCGAAGGACTAAACAGAGAGAATTGGAGATCTATGCTTAGTTCGGTCTATGAAACAAATGTTCTGTAATGGACCAACTAAGTAAGTAAGTAAGGCCTCAATATTCCAGCAAGTTGGCTGAAATTTGGTTTTTAGTCTACGTTGGGGGTATAAAACTTTCCACTCGAAATTTGTTTGTATAGGTCTACGCCTTTATATAACCCACATAAAGCGGAACCTCCCGACTTTCATTATTTTGAAGGTTGTGGGCTCATTATCCCACCGAAACGGCTGAAATTTGGTATTTAGTCTACGTTGGGGCTATAAAACTTTCCAACTGAAATTTGTCGGTATTGGTTCGCGCCTTGAGATAGCCCCCATAGAACGGTACTTCCCCGATTTTCGGTACTTTGAATGTTGTGACCTCAATTCCCAGCCAAATGACTAAAATTTGCTATTAAGTCTACGTTGGGGTATAAAACTTTCCACTCGAAATTTGTCGATATATGTCCCCGACTTTATGTAGCCCCCATGGAGCGGTACCTTCATATTTCGATATACTTAAGGTTGTGGCCTCATTATCCCATTGAAATGGCTGAAATTTGGTATTTAGTCTACGTTGGGGGTATAAAACTTTCCAACTGAAATTTGTCGGTATAGGTCCACGCTTTCAAGTAGCCATCATAGAGCGTTAACTCCCGATTTTAGGTTTTTTGAAGGTTGTGGCCTCATTATCCCACCGAAATGGCTGACATTTGTTACTTAGTCTACGTTGGGGTTATAAAACTTTCCACTCGCAATTTGCCTGCATAGGTCTTAGCTTTATATATCCCTCATAAAGTGGAACCTCCCGATTTTCAGTATTTTGAAGTTTGTGGCCTCATTATGCCACCGAAATGGCTGAAATTTGGTATTTAGTATTCGTTGGGGGTATACAACTTTCCACCTGAAATTTGTCGGTATTGTTCACGCCTTGATATAGCCCCCATAGAACGGTACCTCCCGGTTTTCGGTACTTTGAATGTTGTGACCTCAATATCCCACCTAAATGACTGAAATTTACTATTTAGTCTACGTTGATGGTATAAAACTTTCCACTTGAAATTTGTCGGTATAGGTACACGCCTTCATATAGCCCTATGAAGCGATACCTCCGATTTTCGTTATTTTAAAGGTTGTGTCCTCAATATCAGAATGAAATGACTAACATTTGATAGTTAGTCTTCGTTTGGGGGTATAGAACTTTTCACCTGAAATGGGTCGATATAGGTCCATGCTTTTATATAGGACTTGACCCCGAAAAAATTGTACCATCATAAAAGGGCCCGCGAGCACAACCTGCTACAAAAAAATGTCATGCCTGTTCGATAAGATTCCCTAAACTGTACTTTTGCTAACAATTTTGCCAATATAGTTCATATTCGAAGGTGAAGGAAATATTACGTCGTACCCAATCGGTTACTCGATCAGCAAAAAATTGACCCATTTTCGAACATGATCTAAGTTTGCTTAAAATATTAGGAGAACCAAATTTTAGACCAAATCGGTAGATCAGTTCGAGACTAATCGTGCTCTGCAGCCAGATGGACGGAAAAGCCTAAATCGATTCCAAATTTTCTGTGTGTTTTTTCGTTGGCTCACTGTTAGGGATAATTTTTCCAAAAAAAAAAAACTACATTTTGTTCTTTTTTGGGTCACTCTAATATACGTATCGACGATATACACTTGGAAATGCAAAGTTATTCTCACTATGGAAGGAAGATATTCACCTAATGCACAATATGTCCCACATTAAACACCTCGCCACGTTTTCATATTTGCGATACAAAACTAAAGCGCAAATCACAAACTATGGAATACGTGATTTTTAATTCCTTCAAGAAATTGTAATCGTCACCATTAGCAAAAACGAAAACAAAAACACAGCAACAAATCGTGTCATTTGTTTATTTCAAAATTAAGCCAACAGACATTAAACGATGAAAAAAACAAAACAAACTAAAAATCGTCTACAACTTCAAACTGTAACTGTTGCTAATTTCGTGTTGCACCAACACCGCACAACTTACAACATTCGCGATATTTCAAAGTTTGTGTTTCGGCTTTTTATCTTTTATAAATCTATCGTTTTCTTCATCTTTTTTGCTTCGATTAGCGATCATTGCCTCTAAAATGATGTCAGTTGATGTTGATCTAAAATAAAAAAAAACTTCCATAAAATTTTATTTGATTTCAAAATTATTGCAAATGTTTCGGGATTATTACAACACTTTAGCAAATCCAGATTAAGATAAAAATTGATTTTGACAAGATTTTGCATAAATAAGACTAAATTAAAAATATCAATTGACTTTAGAAGTGGAGGAAAATTATTAGGGATTCCAATAATTGAGTCTCAGAAGATAATTCACTCTTCTGAGATTCCATTATTGGAATCTCTGGCTGAATACAAAATATTCTAATATAAATGCTGAGGGTATATATATACACTTTCATACGGGCAAAATGTGCATCATCGAAATAATGGTTTTAGACCCCAAGTATGTTTGGACGAAATGTGTTTTAGACAATTTGGAGTCGATTTAGCAATGTCCGTCCGTCTGCCTGGCTGGCTGGTGCGCACGATAACTCTCGAACGGGTGAACCGATTTGGTCCAAAATTTGGCTTTCGCAATATTTTGTCCAAACTTAGTTTAACTTTAATAATGGCCCATATGGGTCCTTTCCTTAAGATACCTCCCCCACAAAAGTTTAACATTTGTGTCCAAGTGCAGTTTAGGGTCTGTTCGGAGATCCTTTGGAAATTTATACCGATGATGTTTTTTGTGGTACTGTTTACAGCCTGGCAAAATCGATTAGTTGCCAATGAGAGCCTTACCTAAAATTGTCTGACCTACATTTTTGCAGAACATTTCGAAGCTGAAAAACGCCATCTAGTGGTACTTTTATAGCGGCTCTTTAAATAAAGGATGAAAAGGACATTAAACGAAGCGAGTTAGAAGGTCGAAGTGCTCTACGAAATTATGCCTCATTCGATTCGACTGAAGACATGTCATATCAAAAATAAGCTAAAGAAACAGTGAACAAAGATATAACGCTGATTCCTGACAGCTTACAGGGTCTCTAGCAAAAACTTCATCACGCCATAACGTGGAAGTTCGCCTCACGGCGGATCTGTCCTTCGGGGTTCTTAATATACTCACTCACCAAGGCCTTTCTTCCCACACCCACAAAAATTGAAAAATGTTGCAAAAAATGTGGCCACGATAACACTTGAAAGGAGTAACCGATTTGGTCCATACTTTACACATCCTAATATATTTACCAGATATAGATCAGGTTTGAATATGGACTATATTTGTCCACTCCTTCGGGTACCTCCACACAAAATTTTGGATATGTTCACTTTAAAACCAGCCCTCGAATCACTTTAATTTTTGTTGAAGCAACTTGCATTCGCTGCCTCAATTATGACGGTAAAAGTTTTTTAGGGCCAAGTTCAACTTCTTTAAAACACAGCCCGAAAGGTGTAAAAAACCCCTATGGCATCTTATGTAGTGGCTGGAGAGCACGATAACTCCCGAACCGATCAACCAATTGGGTCCAACCTTTGGATCTCTTAATATTTTGTCCAAATTTAGTTTAACTTTTAAAATGGCCCATATTGGTCCTCCCCATAGGGTACCTCTCCCATAAAAGTTCAACGTTTGTGTCTTAGTGCAGTTAAGGCTCTGTTCGAACTTCGAAGATCGTTTGTAAATGTATACCGGTGGTGTTCGTTGTGGTCATATCTAGAACGATATTATGTTTTCCGTGGACAAGTCCATGCTTCGGCATACTGGTACAAAATTTATACGATAACCCACTGAAATGACTTGTGGGTGCGATATCTATCGAAAAGACATGACTCCCATGACTCATCGTTTTTGTCGGCAAGTTTAAATGCCAAAAAGGTCCACCAAATTCTGAAAAGTCCCCAGATATAGGCGGAGGGTATATCTCTGTCGGCAAATCCGACTGATACTTATTTACTTGGTTTAATTATGGAGTTAAATTGTTATATATTTTTTCATTATCAATTTAACACACTCTTACCGCACTGGAATAAAAAAAGAAAAACAAACAAAAACTACTCATCCACAGACACTAAAAAAACAAAAGCTTCGTTTGCTAAAACAATTAAAACAACGTTTAAGACACGTTCTTTGTGACAAAAAATGGCAAATAAATAAAACAAAAAATGCGACTATTTTTTGCATTAAGTGTTCACATTTTAGTCTCCCACATTGAATGAGTGATTGTGAAAAAATGCTGAAAAGACACATTTAAAAAAAAAATATTAAAAAAATATGAGGCAAAACAAAGCATTTTGGGTAAGAAAATTAAGTCAATTTGTTGACTGCATAAATATTGGGGGTAAGCATGAGTGTTGGCAAGAAGAAACAACTATTGAATTTTCTGTGGACTGTTCCGGAGACAAAAACTCTGTGTGAAAACAAACGTTTTCAAAATAATGATTTCATTCTAAAGGCGTGGTGGGGTTATCTATCACCAAAGAACTATCTTTTCCTTATATAAGAGATTTTCAAATAGTATTGTACATTCTCACCTTAAGAGATGGTAAATACGACTCAAGTGGTCATCTGTAGAAATAGCAATGATGATATGAACAACAAACAATTGAATATCTCACACTAACTTTGTAAACACCAGATAATTTATTTTATTCATCGCATAAAACTACTTTTCGTTTTAATCATTTTCAAAACAATAAACTTTTACCAACACTAACTGCCGTGGCTTTCAAAAATCAGATCAATTTTGTGGACTGTAGAAACCAAGAAATAAATGTCCATTACACTCAATTCCATTTTTCTAAGAAGCTTGTTTTTTCTTCGTTTTCGCCTAAAAGCCCAATAAATTGTTACTAATTTGCATTAACGAAATAAATCACTTTTAACAAAGTAAGAAAAATTATGGTTCCCGCACTTACGCATCAAAACGCATTTAAATGCTTCATAAAAGAACAAAAAAAAACAAAGGCCACGCAACTTTTTTGATTCATAAATTTTAAGTAATAATTAACAATTATACTAAACGCACTCACATACACTGACAGTTTAAAAGCCACTTCCACCGATACACATAATGCACAACATAAATCTTTCACGCAAAAACATAAACTTTTTAAAAGCAACTAATTGTTAAATTTTACATTATAAGACCTCTCTGGCCATATAAAAAGATATGAAAGAATCTGACCCATTCGGCAAAGTAATTCATCATACAGCCATTAAAATAAATGATGGAAGGATCTTCGAAAATTGTACTATTAATGGTAAACACAGATAGGTTTAGAGAACCCGACCTTTCAAACACGGTCTACACGGTGCTCTTGAAACAATTTTAAATGGAAGGTGCTTACACCTTGGAAGTTTTTGCGGATTCTGAAACTACAATATTCATAGATAAGAAAAATCAAAAAAAATCGCCGGAGCGCTTTTTAAATAAATCGCGATTTAAGTTGACATTTTTAAGGGTTGTTTAGGTTTTCACGATTTTGTTTAGAAACCGCAAGTCCTATCAAAATGGGGCTAATGAAAATGTTGTAGCTATAAAAATTCTCTACAAGATCGACCTTTATGGTATTTTCGTAGTTTTTACCATTCTTGAGTTATAGAAGTTCAAATTGGGACAATGCATTAACTGTATCGCCCCCTTACAAAACAATGTCATGAAGGGTGCGCCTTAACCAACTTTTGATTAAAACCGCTTACACAGGGAAAGTTTTTGTGAATTCTGAAACAGCAGTGTTCATAGATGAGAAAAATCCAAAAATAAGAAAAAATCGCTGTAGGGATTTTTAAATAAATCGCGGTCAAAATTCACATTGTTAGGTGTTTTTTTGGTTTTCACGATTTTGCTTGGAAACCGCAAGTCCAATCGAAATGGAGCTAAAGAAAATGTTGTAGCTGTGAAAATTCTCTATAGGATTGACGTTTATCATTTGTTCCCAGCCTGTACCATTTTTGAGATAATGAAGCTCAGTTTACATTTTTAGGTCTTTTTGTTAGGGTTTCGCGATTTTGCTTGAATACGGTAAGTCTTATCGATATGGGACCTGAGAAAATCTTAAAGCTGTGAAAATTCTCTACAAGACTGGCTTAAGTAATTTATCCTAAGTTGTAACATTTTTTTAGATATATAAGTTAAGTTGGGAATTTGCAGTCATGACATTGTTTTATAAGGGGGCGATACAGAATTGAATTGAATTTGAATTGTCCCAATTTGAACTTCTATATCTCAAAAACGGTGAAACCGCCGAGCATACTATTAAGGTCAATCTTGTAGAGAATTTTTATAGCTGCAACATTTTCTTTAGTCCCTTTTTGATAGGACTTGCGGTTTCTACGCAAAATCGTAAAAACCTAAACAAGCCCAAAAAATTTCAACTTAAATCGCGATTTTTTTTTGTTTTTTGATTTTTCTCATCTATAAACATTGTAGTTTCAGAATCCGCAAAAACTTCCGAGGTGTAAGCACCTTCCATTTAAAATTGTTTCAAGAGCACCGTATCTATGTATAGATATCTTCTATGTTAAGATATCTTATTCTTTGTTAGGGACGTCTTTTATGTATAAATACTACTTTAGAACGTTTTATATTTATTAAAGACCCCCTTAGGACGTCTTCCATGTATGGAAAACAGACTTATTAAGGACGTCCGCCATTTATAAAATACCACTTTAGAATGTTTCTTTAGGAAATCTTCAAGTAACAAGCGAGACTTCTCTCATATCAATGAGTGCACACTAGGGTTTTAAAAATCGATATCGGATTCTTCTATGCGGCAACCCCCTTAAGTGTTTAGTTTTGTTAGATTTTAAGATTGTCAAAGTTTGAGTTCAATCATAATATGTTAACACGTGCCACTGCACAGTGGTGGCACTTACATGGGAAGGTTTGACAAAAATACTTCTAAATATATCGAACTGAAATTGTTATCAATGGGCCATAGTGGCCTAAAAACACTCTAAGTAAAATATTTGGGGTCCTTGGTCCAAAATTTCGAGTGGTTGCCATGTAATGAATCATTCTGAATTGAAGTATTTTACTGTTACCAACACATTTTTCAACCGAATTTGCTATAATCCGGTACCAAGAGTTTTTAATGCATAGTAAACTTCCCTGCGAAAAATTGTCAGTATTGGTCCATTATTAGGTATACTCCCTATATGATTTTTATATCGATTTATTTAGGCAGATGTCAACCAAATATTTTAAGCGAATATGTTCTTATAATGAATAAGTGAATACCCCCAAAATCTTTTTTCTTTTGCGAGTTTTCATTAGAGCTGTAAGTTACCATACCCATAGAAATCCTAATAGCACAAAAAACATTATATTAAAACTAAATGTAAGAACGGATAATAAAATTACTTAAAAATATTCCAAAAAAATATAAATTCAGCAACTAAAAAGGGAGTTAAACTTTTGCTCATAACTACCAAAACCGCAAATTTCCGCAAAAATCTAATTTGGTCCAATTTGGTACTAGTGGCCATTCTTGCGAATTTTTGGAAAGTAACTTAAACTTCAAGAAAATCCATACATCTATATTAAATATTTTCATTTTGACCGATATTATAACCAAAATATATGGCAACCTTTGCAATTTAGAGGAATTTTCATAACTAAGAAAATGAAGCTAAGGCAATGTACTAAATGATTCAACCTTTTTATAATGTCTTTCATCTACATCAGACCCGTTTTGGAGGTTTTCTTTCTATAGAAGACCTACCTTAAGAGGTCTTCATCTATAAAGAATGGCTGCAGAAGGTGTCCTATCTGCAGGGGATCCATACAAGAGATATTTTTGTATAGAGGTTTTACTACTATAGGAGGTCTTCTGTTTTGAAAAGAACTCTTTAGGAAGCCTTTTATCAAATTCAAAACCATACAAAACCCCAGCAGGAGATATTTTATCTACATAAGACCACTTTAGTAGTTTTTTTCTGTGTATAGAAGACAACTTTAAAGGCCTTCTATCTATAGAAGAGCACTTTAGGGGTTCTTTATCTATAGCGGATACCTGCAGAAGGTATTTTATCTATACAGGAATCCTTGCAAAAGGCTTTTTTAACTATATAAAACCCCTGCAGGAGTTATTTTATCTATAGAAGACCATTAAGGAAGTCTTCTATGTTTAGAAGACCACTTTAGGAGACCTTTTATCTAAAGAAAACCACTTTAGGAGGTCTTTCATCTATAGAAGACCACTTTAGGAGGTCTTGTTTTTATCGAGGATCCCCGCAGAAAGCACTTTATCTATAAAGGATCCTTGAAGGAGGTCTTTTATCTATATAACAGGAGATCTCTTATCTATAGAAGATCTCTGCAGAATGTCTTCTATCTATAGAAGACTACTTTAGGTGGTCTATTATGTATAGAAGACGATTTAGGAGGCCTTCTACATACAGAAGACCACTTTAGGTGGTCTATTATGTATAGAAGACGATTTAGGAGGCCTTCTACATACAGAAGACCACTTTAGGTGGTCTATTATGTATAGAAGACGATGTAGGAGGCCTTCTACATACAGAAGACCACTTTAGGAGGTATTTTATGTATAGAACACCACCTTAGGAGGTCTTCTATGTATGGAAGACCACTTTAGGAGGTCTTCCATGTATGGAAGACCACTTTAGCAGGTCTTCCATGTATGGAAGACCACTTTAGGAGGCCTTCTATGTATAGAAGACCACTTTAGGAGGTCTTCTATGTATAGAATACCACTTTTGGAGGTCTTCTATGTTTAGATGACCACTTTAGGAGGTCTTCTATGTATGGAAGACCACTTTAGGAGTTCATCCCGGTATAAAAGAAAACTTTAGGAGGTCTTCTATGTACAGGAGACCACTTTAAGAGGTCTTCAATGTATAGAATTCCACTTTAGGAGGTCTTCTATGTATAGATGACCACTTTAGGAGGTCTTCTATGTATGGAAGACCACTTTAGGAGTTCATCCCGGTATAGAAGAAAACTTTAGGAGGTCTTCTATGTATAGAAGAAAACATTAGGAGGCCTTCTGTGTATAGAATGCCACTTTAGGATGTCTTCTGTGTATAGAAGACCACTTTAGGAGGTCTTCTATGTATAGGAGAAAACTTAAGGAGGACTTTAGGGGGTCTTCTATAGACGACCACTTTAGGAGGTCCTTTGTGTATAGAAGACCACCTTAAGAAGTCTTCTGTGTATAGAAGAAAACTTTAGGAGGTCTTCAATGTATAGATGACCACTTTAGGAGGTCATTATGTATAGAAGACCAGCTAAGGAGGTCTTCTGTGTATAAAAGAAAACTTTAGGAAGCCTTCTATATATAGAATGCCACTTTAGGAGGTCTTCTGTGTATAGAACCCACTCTAGGAGGTCTTCTATGTATGGAAGACCACTTTAGGAGGCCTTCTATGTATAGAAGACCACTTTAGGAAGCCTTCTATTTACATATAATACCACTTTAGGAGGTCTTCAATGTATAGAAGACTACTTTAATAGGTCTTGTATCTATAAAGACACACTTTAGGGGGTTTTTTTATCAATAAAGGATCCATGCAGGAAGATGTTTATCTAGAAAAGACCTCTGCGGGATGTCTTCTATCTATAGAAGATCACTTTAGGAGGACTTCTATGTATAGACTACCACTTTAAGAGGTCTTCTATGTATAGATGACCACTTTAAAAAGCTTTCTATGTATAGAATGCCACCTTAGGAGGTCTTCTATGTATAGATGACCACTTTAGCAGATCTGCTATGTATAGAAGACCACTTTAGGAGGTCTTCTAAGTATAGATGACCACTTTAGCAGGTCTGCTATGTATAGAAGACCACTTTAGGGGGTCTTCTATGTATAAAAGAAAACTTTAGGAAGCCTTCTATATATAGAATGCCACTTTAGGAGGTCTTCTGTGTATAGAACCCACTCTAGGAGGTCTTATATGTATGGAAGACCACTTTAGAAGGCCTTCTATGTATAGAAGACCACTTTAGGAGACCTTCTATTTATATATAATACCACTTTAGGAGGTCTTCTATGTATAGAAGACTACTTTAATAGGTCTTGTATCTATAAAGACACACTTTAGGGGGTTTTTTTTATCAATAAAGGATCCATGCAGGAAGATTTTTATCTAGAAAAGACCTCTGCTGGATGTCTTCTATCTATAGAAGATCACTTTAAGAGGTCTTCTATGTATAGATGACCACTTTAGAAAGCTTTCTATGTATAGAATGCCACCTTAGGAGGTCTTCTATGTATAGATGACCACTTTAGGAGGTCTTCTATGTATAGAAGACCACTTTAAGAGATCTTCTATGTATAGATGACCACTTTAGGAGGCCTTCTATGTATAGAATGCCACGTTAGGAGGTCTTCTGTGTATAGAAGAAAGCCTTAGGAGGTCTTCTATGTATAGATGACCACTTTAGGAAGCTTTATATGTCTAGAATGCCACTTTAGGAGGTCTTCTATGTTTAGATGACCACTACAGGAGGTTTTCTATGTATGGAAGACCACTTTAAGAGTTCATCTCGGTATAGAAGAAAACTTTAGGAGGTCTTCTATGTATAGAAAACCGCTTAAGGAGGTCTTCTGTGTATAAAGGACCACTTTAGGAGGTATTCTATGTATGGAAGACCACTTTAAGAGTTCATATCGGTATAGAAGAAAACTTTAGAAAGTATTCTATATATTGAAACCACTTTAGGAGGTCTTCTACGTAAAGAAGACAACTTTAAAAATTCTTTTATGTATAGAAGAACTCTGCAGGATGTCTTTTGTCTATAGAAGACAACGACGGCTTCTATGTATAGAAGATAAGCTTAGGAGGTCTTCTATGTATAGAAAATCAACATAGGAAATATTTTTTTATGGAGGATCCCTGCAGGAGGTCTTTATCTAATTTATGTGATTTTCTATGTATAGAGGACCATTTTAGAAGGTATTCTAAAGGATCCCTGCGGACGGTCTTTCATCTACAGAGGATCCCTGCAGGAATGTTTTTATCTACTTAAGGAGGTCTTATAACAATAGAGGATACCTGCACGAGGTATTTTATCTATAGAAGACACCTTAAGTAGGTCATTGATCTAAAGCAGATCTTTCTATAGAAGACCCACTTAATAAGTCTTCTGTACATAGAACCACTTTAGAAGGTCCTGTATCTATAGTAGACCCTTTTAGGAGGTCTTTTTTCTATAGAGACCTCTGTAGGATGTACTTTATCTATAGAAGACCACTTTAAAAGGTCTTCTACGTATAGAAGACTACTTTAGAAGGTCTTCTATGTATAGAGGACTACCTTAGGAGGTTAGAATATAAAATACCACTTTAGGAGGTCCTCTACCTATAGAAGGTTCGCTTATGAAATGCTCTAGCTATAGAATATCCCTTTCGGATATATTCTCTCTGTAGAAATCCTCCTTATAAGGTCTTATAGAAGATCATTTTAGGGAGTCATCTATCTGTAGAAGTTCTCTTTAAGAAGTCTTATATAGATATAACATACCTTTAGTATACCCTCTACCCAAATAATACGCCTTTAGAATATTTTATATTCATAGAAGGATCCTTTCTTTCTGCTTTTAGCAAGACTTTAGGTAAATGTCTTCTATAAGTCTATATTTAGAATGTCTTCTATCCGTTAGTAAGTCTTTTATCTATAGCAGGCCTTTTTAAAAGGCCGTCTAACTATGGGAGATTTTCTAACTAAAGAAGACCTGTTTAGTAGTCTTCTATCTGTAAAATACGTTTTTCGGTGTCTTCTATCTATAGAAGGTCCCTTTAGGTGGTCTGCTATCTATAAAATACATCTTCAGGTGGTCTGCTATCTATAGAAGTCCTCTTTAGGTGGACTTCTATCTATAGAAGGACCCTCTATCAGGTCGTCTATCTAAAGAAATTCCCATTAGGAAGTCTTTCATCGATAGAAGTTCCTTTAGGAAATCTTTCATCTATAGAAAACCGCTCTAGGTGGTCTTTTATCGGCAAAATACCGGTCTAGTAGGTCCTCTATTTTAGGAAAACCCACTTCTCCATCTATGGAAGGCATACTTAGAAGGTTTTCTTTTTACCAAAGACCCCCTTACGAGGTATTTTTATATAGAGGTCTCCTTCCTCATGTAGGATTAACATTTCTACTCAAACTAAGTGTGTGAAGACCCTGTTCAGAGGATTTTCAATAATGGATATTTTAACAGATATTTTAAGAAGCTTTTCAATCTATGGAAAATCACATTAGGATAAATTCTTTCTACTAAAGACCCCCTTAAAAAGTATGTTGAAGGTGTTGCGTACATAAAAAATCGCATGAAGAGTTTTTCTATCCATAGAAGAGCCTTTTATTATGTCTTCCCTATGGAATAACTTTTTATAACCATACAAACTCCCATAGGATATAATATAATTTATGTATTTCAAAAAATGTGAACCTAGCCTTGGGGCCAAGAACGGCTCCAAAAACCAATCCACATTTAATACTCCAAAATTTCATGTATAGAACACTATCTGATAGAAGCCCCTTTTAGGGTCAAAGTTATCGGATATTGGACAGGCCAACATTTTCTCATTCAGCCTCTTAAGGTATCTTCTCTACGCAGAGGAGATGACTGTTCGTTACAGGTCTTCGTTCTGTTGAAAGAAAATTGAATTTTTGTGCAAAATATGTATGTAGCTTTCAAAAGATTGAAGGCCTTTGAAAAGGTGTTATATCAACATAAGATCCTTCCAAAGTGTCTTCGATAAACAGGAAACATTGTAAAAATTTTTGTGTCGGCCATACACATACACATTTTGTTGACAGAAAATGTTTTAAAGGTTTTTCTGATCTTGGAAAAAAAACCGTTATAGATGACTTCCATACAGGGGAGCATTATCAAGACAGATGTTTATATTTTTAGAGAGGAAACATCATTTAAAAGGTTTTCTACACGTTTCAGGTGGTCGTCTTTAGATGACTGACCATATATGTAGGATTAATTATTTCTATCATCTGAATTGAGAGACGCTAACAAAAAAATAATTCCATATTTTTAAATGAGAGGGGAAGCATATCTCAATAAAGAGCCGATGTCATTTTCTCATTTTTGGTATCCTATGGAATAATTAATTATGATAAAACTTTTGCTATAAATTTAGGATAGACTTACGTTTATATAGAAATTTAGAATAGTCACAATCCATTTTGAGTTATCTGCTGCGACTGCTACTGACGATCCAGATTCTGCTAGGGTGTAATTATAATTCCACTGATAGTTGTTTGCCGACGGCAATGAAAAATCCACTTAAAAAACGGTATTTGACACTTTAAATAAACCGCTTAAAGATCTTCGACGAATGCACACACACTTTTTCACTTAATTATGAGAAGATTTATGCACACTTTCTTTTCGATAATTTCAATTTTTTAATAAAAATAAAATAATAAATTTTCCGTTTTCAAATAAAACTCAGAACACTTGGTTAAATTAAAAAATAAAAACCTGCACTTTTTTGTTTTGTTGGTTGTATTTTTTTTTCAAAATCTGGATATAAATCAATTGAATTAACAAATTATCATAAACTTTTCATAAATTTTAGTTTAACTTTTATCGAAAACGACGACATTTTGCTGATATTCTTTTGTGAAACAAAAATTTCTATTTTTAATTTTATTAATTAAACACTTTAGCTTTTTATCACATTCTCCTCAACACGCTAAACAATTAGTTATCATTAATTTGGTGTGTTTTTAGATTGTTCTATTTTTTGTTGTATTTATTTTTGTTTATTTCACTTTTATCAATTGATGATTTCCCGAACACCTTTCCGACGGCAAGATGGGATTGCTTGCTCAACTTCACTTTTCTTTAGAAGGAAGGATTTGTTGTTTTATTTTTATTTTTCGTTTCTTTTCTTTTTTATTTTGTGTGTGAGGGCGGAATTGTTTAATCACAAAATTAATGGCAAATTTGTTGCCAAACACTTGTCTCGGTACACACAAACACACACACGCGGCCACACTCACGCACCTTGTTTACTCTCACTACCGGCGGCGCTCGTTTCGTCGTCTTCTTTGACTAACCAAAATAACGGGCAAATGTTCTTGTTGATGATGATTCGATTCAATTCACAATTTTTTTACGAGGTCGGCATATCGCGTCTCGTTCCAAAGAGCACAGTAACACACAGAACAAATGATAAGATAAACCCGAAATGACCACCAACCTGCTGCCATTCATTAGAACGTAAACTAGAAATAACACATCACCAGCAGCAAAAGCAATGTGATTTGTTCGCTCGCTCGTTCTTTCTTTTGTTTATTTATTTAAGTAATTTTCCAAATTGTTTTTATATTTGTCACCAAATTAAAATTCAATGTCGCGTGAAACAAATTTTTCTTTGCTCATAATTTTGATGCACTTTTGCTTGAGATTTGTTTTGGTTGTTGTTTTCTTGAAGAAATTGTGTCATTGATGTTTAATTTATTGTCGTAATATTTTATTCTGAAAAGAAGAAAGAGAAAATATTTAGATATTTGCATCATTTTTGGATTGCGTTAAACACACATACAATGTAGGTAACAAGAATTTATGGACTAGTCTCCCGTGTTTAGTCCGTCGATTTTTAATTTGTAAAAAAAATTAAGTTTTCTATGAAAAGCGGCAAGGCATAATTGATATATTCAATATTAATTTCCTATTTTATACTCTCCACCAAAGATATAAAGTATACATACATATATGTATAATTTCTTGATCAGTATGCTGAGTAGAGTTGGGCAATCTCGTTCAATTGAACGATCCGGATCACTGTCCTCGTTCAAAGACGAATGAGTAACATCATAAAAACCAACGTGTGAAAGTAAGTATACGCAGTTTTGTCAAAGAAATTACCGGTGTCCATTGAACGAGAAAGTGATCCGAATCGTTCAATTGAACGAGATTACCAAACTCTAATTCTAAGTAGGTATAGAAATATCCATCTGTCTGTTGTGAGAGCATAAACATGAAAACAATTTGAGATCGACCTTTAAAGTTTTGTACAAATACGTCATTTATTTTCAGGAGCATCAAGTTCGAAGATTGTCCCAGCCACGCGATTTTAGGTATTTTAAGCCCACCCACCTTGCATACTGAATGCCCAAGTTCACTTTCCCGGCCAGAAACAGTACATTTTCAACGATGACAAAATAACCATTAGTGTTTTGATATTTTCTAACTAATCTTAGCTTTTGCGAAGTCTGGCTACTCCAGAAGCTCTTTTATCTATTGAAGACCCATTTTGGCGGCCTTCTATCTATAGAAGTCCCTTTCTAGACAGCTTGAAGACAGCTTTAGAAAGAAAAACTATAGAAGACCCCTTTAGAAGGTCTTTAACCAATAGAAGTTTACCTTAGTAGGCCTTTAACCAATAGGAAGCCCCATGAGGGTTTTTATACCCTCAGGATTTATGCTAACGAGCGTATATACACTTCAATACGGACAAAATGTGCCTCATCGAAAAAATGCATTTAGACCGCAAGTATGTTTGGACGAAATCCGTTGCAGACAATTTGGACTTGATTTAGCCATGTCTGTCCGTCTCTCTGTCTGTCTAGCTGGCTGGAGCGCACAATAACTCTCGAATGGATCAACCGATTTGGTCCAAAAAGTGGCTTTCGTAATATTTTGCCCAAACTTAGTTTAAGTTCGAAGAGGGTTTGTATCGGTCCACTCCTTCCGGTACCTCCCCCACAAAAGTTCGAAAAATGTGTGCGCGCGATAACTCTTGAAGGTAGTAACCGATTACACATATATCTACCTGATATAGATCAGGTTCGAATATAAGTTCGGATAAGTTGACTTTAAGACCTGCTTTCGAATAACTTTGATTTCTGTTGAAGCAACTTGCATTTGCTGCCTCAATTACGAATGTAAAAGCTTTTTCAGGGGCAAGGCCATACCTCTTGAGAAAACAGCCCAAAAGGTGTAAAGACCCCTATAGCACCATATGTAGTCGCTGGAGAGCACTATAACTCTGGAACTGATCAACCGATTTAGTCCAAAATTTGGCCTTAGTCATATTTTGTCCAAACTTAGTTTCAGTTAGAAGATGGGCAACAACTTCCTGTAATTCCCTCCAATATTTCTCCAATATTTAAAAAAGGTCACTAAAATGGTATGCACGATATCTCTTGAACGGGGCAATCAAACTTTGGATGTCGGCTGGAGAGCACGATAACTCTCGATCTGATCAACCGATTTGGTCCAAAACTTGGCCTTCATCATGTTTGTACAAACTTAGTTTCAGTTCGAAGATAGGCAATACCGGTCCACAACTTCCTGTAATTCCCTCCAATATTTCTCCAATATTTAAAAAAGGTTACTAAAATGGTATGCACGATATCTCTTGAACGGGGCAATCAAACTTTGGATGTCGGCTGGAGAGCACGATAACTCTCGATCTGATCAACCGATTTGGTCCAAAACTTGGCCTTCATCATGTTTGTACAAACTTAGTTTCAGTTCGAAGATAGGCAATACCGGTCCACAACTTCCGGTACTTTCCCCCAATATTTAAAAAATGTCGTGCATAACACCTATTGAACGGAGCAACCAATTTGGTCCAAATTTTGGATCTCCTAATAGTTTGTCCAAATTTAGTTTAACTTCTAAAATGGCCCATATCGTTCTTCTCCTTAATTTACCTCCCCCACAAAAGTTTAACATTTGTGTCTAACTGCAGTTTAGAGTCTGTTCGAAGATTCTTTGGAAATGTATAACGATACTGTTCGTTGTGGTCCTGTTTACAGCGATATTATGTTTTCCGTAGACAAGTCCATGATTCCTGGCATACTGGTGGGCGCGATATCTATCGAAAAGATATGATTCCCAAAATAAGATCAACTTCCATAATTGACTATGTCGGTCTATTCCTTCAAGTACCTCCTCCGCAACACTTTTAAACTTTAATCCTAATCCACATTTTTGTCGGAAAGTTCAAACGTACAAAGAGGGCCACAAAATTCTGAAAACACCCTAAATACATTCGATCTGTCGTAGATGAAAGTTTCAATTTACATAGGCTGAGGGTATATCTCTGTCGGAAAAGCCAACTGATACTATTTTACTTGTTTCTATTTATAGAAGACCTCGTTAGAAGGTCTTCTATTTATAGAAGGCCATTTCAGGGGGTCTTATGTCGATAAAGGTCAGCTGGAAAAGGAAGTCTTTAACCTATAACACTTTAGAATGTCTTCTACCTATAGAAGACCCTTTCAAGATGTCTTCCTTTTATCGAAGACCCCTTTAGGAAACCTTCTATCAATATAAATCCTTCAGGAGATCTTTAACCAATATAAGACCACTTTAGGAGATTTTTTATATCTATGTAAGGAGGAGGAACTAAAACTACCCTGCCGACATCAACTTACATGACTGATCAACACGATATCTTACGAATTGATTATCCGATTTGGCCAAAACTTTTCATCTTGTAAAGTTTCATCCAAACGTGTACCAAATTCCAGGATAGAATAATAAATAAATAAATCGAAAAAAAATTTTACCTTAAATGCTGTTTAAATTTTTATATATATTTTTACCGATGGCCCTCCCACTGGTCCAGTTCACAAACAACTGACGGCTTAGGTGCAGTAGTAAGCACGTCCGCCTTGCACCAGAACAACAACATTTTCGGCGGTGGCAAATCCGCTCAATGTAATGTTGGCTTACATTTCGTAAGTATTTCAGACATAAAAAACTTATCTGCAAGTGGTGTCGTAACGTCGTTCGGACTCGGCGATAAACAGTAGGTCCGATATTATTGAGCACTCATTGATATGAGAGGAGTCTACCTTGTGAGAACATTTGTATGTATATTTAGATTTTAAAAATGCTATTTTCAGAACTGAGGATTTCTTATGAGAAAGCTTTTGATTAAATGCTGTCTTGATTGCTCGGAACGTTTCCCAATTTTTTTATAGTAGCGTATAACGGTTGACAATACTCATACGCCCTCCGGAGAAACTTAGCTGGGTGTAACATGTCGCGCCTACAAGTTGAGGGTAGTTGACAACAGTTAGGTTGATGCAAATCAAACAAACAGGCGCCGACAATTCAGCGGATCTGGGAAAAGATTACGTTACTAGAATCAGCAAGTGTAATATATTTCACCAAAAGGTAAGCAAATTAACTAGTAAAAAAGTATCAGTCGGCTTTGCCGAAAGAGATATACCCTCAGCCTGTTCAAAAATTTGCAGGGATATCGATAGATAGGGCTTTTTTATTACACTAGCTTGCGAAAAACATAATATAGCTATATTCGGTAATATATTCGGTTCGAGCCCTCCAGTCACTACATACGGTGCCATAGTGGTTTTTTTACAACTTTGGGGCTGTTTTCTCAAGAAGTATGGACTTGCCCCTGAAAAACATTTACTGCCGTAATTGAGGCAGCAAATGCAAGTTGCTTCAACAAAAATCAAAGTGATTCGGGAGCAGGTCTTAAAGTGAATTTATCCAAAATTTTGTGTGGGAGATACCCGACGGAGTGGACAAATATAGTCCATATTCGAAACTGATCTATATCTGGTAGATATTTTAGGATGTGTAAAGTATGGACCAAATCGGTCACTCCCATCAAGAGTTATCGTGTTTGAACTTTTGTGGGGGAGGTACCTGAAGGAGTGGACCAATATGACTTATCTTCGAACTTAAACTAAGTTTGCACAAAATATTACAAAGACCAGACGAGAGTTATCTTGCGCTCCAACCACTACAAACGGTGTCATAGGGCTTTTTTGTACCTTTCAGGCTATTTTCTCAGGAAGTATGGACTTGCCTCTGATGATGCTTATACCGTTATATGGCGGACAGTGAATGCAAGTTGCTACAACAAAAATCAAATCGATTCGTGAACAGGTCCAAAATTGAACTTTTTCGAAATTTAGTGTGAGAGGTACCCGAAGGCATGGGCCGATTGATTCCATATTGGAACCTCACCTAAGTCTGGTAGAAATTTCACATTTCCGAACTTTTGTGGGGGAGGTACCGGAAGGAGTAGATCGATATAACCCATCTTCGAACTTAAACTAAGTTTGGACAAAATATTGCGAAAGCCAAATTTTGGACCAAATCGGTTCATCCGTTCGAGAGTTATCGTGCGCACCAGCCAGACAGACAGACGGACGGACATTGCTCAATCGACTCCAAATTGTCTGAAATACACTTCGTCCAAACATACTTGGGGTCCAAAACCGTTATTTCGATGAGGCACATTTTGTCCGTATGAAAGTGTATATACCTTCGTTAGCATAAATGCTGAGGGTATAAAAAGGGCTGTATTATGGGATACATTTTGTATACCCTCAGCATTTATGCTAACGGGGATATATACACTTTCATACGGACAAAATGTGCTTTCCCCAAGTATGTTTGGACGCAATCTGTTTCAGACAATTTGGAGTCGAATTAGCCACGTCCCTCCGCTTTCGTAACATTTTGTCCAAACTTAGTTTAAGCAGAAATATAACTCTCGAATCGGCAGATCTGTGTCTAAAAGTTTGGCCTTCATAATATTTTGTCCAAACTTTGTCTAAGATCGAAGATATGCTATATCGGTCCACACCTTCAGGTATCTCCCCCACAAAAATTCGAAAATGTTCGGTAAAATTGTGCGCACGATAACTCTTGAAGGGAGTAACCGATTTGGTCCATACTTTGCACATCGTGATATTTCTACGAGAAATAGATCAGGTTATAATATAGAATATATATGTCAACTCCTTCGGGTACCTCCCACACTAAATTTCGAAAAAGTGCAGTTAAGGACCTCCTTTGGAATCGTTTTGATGTTTCTTGCAACAGGTTGCACTGAAGGTCAGTATTACGATGGTACAAGTTTTTTGATTGACAAGGCAAGGTTGGCATACATCTTGAGAAAATGCGCTAAAAACTGTAAAAAAACCCAATTTTCGAACCGAATACTGCGTTGGCTCACACTTTGCATATCGTAATATATACTTCTTCGAATATTTGACAAAATTCCAAGATGCTGCTTACAGGTCCACTTCTTGCGGTAGCTTCCCCACAAAAGTTCGAAAATATTCGCTAAAACGGCACGCGCGATGTCTAATAAAAGGAGCAGCCGATGTGGATCTCAAAATATTGTACCCAAACTTAGTTTATGTTCAAAAGTGGGCCCAATCTGTCCACTGCTCGGGGTAGCACCCACACAAATGTTCAACATCTTTGTTAAGGTGCCGTTGAGGGTCTGTTCGAGGATCCTTTGTGCATTTTTGCTCCTAGTGTCCCTGTTTACAGCGATAATATTTTTTCGTGGGGAAGTCCATGTTTCCTAATAAAATGGTCCAAAAGTTTAAATTATATGGTGACTAACTAAAATGACTGGTGGGTGCGATATCTATCGAGAGGAATGTCTCCTATAATAATAACACCCACTTCCAAAATGAACTATGTCGGTCCATTCATTTAGGAGCAAACTTTTTGAACCATATTTTTGTCGGCAAGTTCATACGCAGAAAATTTTGAAAACCTCCTAAATACTTAAGTTTTTTTTTTTTTTTGGAAAAAGCGTTTCAAACTGGCTTTTTACTTGTTTTATTTTTAATTAGAACCAGCGTCCCACGGTCTATCTGAACCTTCTTCAAAAAGATTTTACATGACTGACAAACCAAAGAATATATATATATATATAATCCCACGTTGAAAATTTTAGTCTCCTTTGAATTTTTTTGCCCACCATTATTTTATTCCAGCTTTAGAACCATTATTTAAGAAAATATGGACTTCCCCGCTAAACGTTGTGATAGTGACCATAAAAACCACTTGTGATAAAAACTCGAACAGCAACTTAATATGAGCGAAAGTTTGCACCAAATCGAATTCTCATTTCCAACGTAATATGTAATTGTTCCACAAACATCCCTGAAGGGACAAGGGAGACTTCTCTCATATCAATGAGTGCACCCCGATTCATATTAGCTAAATGATATGGGACCTACTGTTTTTGGAGTCCGAACGGCGTGTCATAAGACATCACTTGTGGATAAGTTTTTCAAAGCTGAATTACTCAGGAAATGTCGCCAACATCACTGAGGGGTATTTTGCCACCGCTTAAAAATATTTTGATGTTGCCTGGCCGGGGAATCGAACCCACGACCTTCAGCGTGCAAGGTGGGCGTACATACCATTGCACCACGGTGGCACCCGTAATGCTTTTCGGCTAAAGTGTCAATAACTCATGAAATATGGACTAGCCTATAGGAATGTGATAAAAATCTCCGCGAACTATGGGCTGTTCGTACACTTAAGCAAAACATGTTGAAACTTTGTGTGGGTACCCAAAAGATCTGACCGATATAGCTCATCTTCTAGCTCATTTGATCTAAGTTTGGTGCCAAACCTCACACTTCTCCGTATGTTGGCTTATAATTTACCAGGTGGTAGAGCTTTGGTAACAATTTTTAGTTAAAATTGTTGTATTCTTCGGATTGTACTATTCCGCAATGTACAAAAAATTACTCAACGGGATCGGTGACTTACTACAACGTCAATGATGTTGTGAAACGATAAAAATTTCTAAGTAGCTGATATCGAGGGATATCGTTATGTGATGGCCATGCATATGTATGTATGTTGACCTATGTATGTATGTATGAATGTCAATACTAACAAGTGAAAAAATGTCAGTCGGCTTTGCCGACAGAGATATACCCACGTACAGATCGAATGTGTTTAGGGTATTTTCAGAATTACGTGACCATTTTTGGACATTTGAACTTGCCGACGAAAACGTGGATTAGGATTAAAGTTCAAAAGTGTTGCGGAGGAGATATCGCGCCCAGTAGTTATTTCAGTGGGTCATAGTATAACTTTTAGACCATGGACTTGTCCACGGAAAACATAATGTCGCTGTAAACAGGCCCACAACGAACAACATTGGACAAAATATGACGATGACCAAATTTTGGACGTGCTCTCCAGCCACTACATATGGTGTCATAAGGGGGTTTTTAAACCTTTCGGGCTCTTTTCTCAAGAAGTATGGAATTTCCCCTGAAAAAACTTTGACCGTCGTAATTGAGCCAGCGAATGCAAGTTCTTTCAACAGCATTCTAAGTGATTCGAGAGCAGGTCGAAGGAGTGGACAGATATAGTCCATATTCGAACTTGATCTATATTTGGTAGATATATTCGGATGTGTAAAGTATTGACCAAATCGGTCACTGCCTTTAAGAGTTATCGTGCGCACAATTTTTCCGAACATTTTTGAACTTTTGTGTAGGAGGTACCTGAAGGTGTGGACCGATGTGGCTAATCTTGAAGCCTATACTAAGTTTGGACAAAATATTACGAAAGTCAAATTTTGGATCGAATTGGCAGATCCGTTCAATAATTATCGTGTGCTCCAACCACTACACATGGTGCCATAGGGGTTTTAAACTTTTCGGACTATTTATCAGGGAGTGTGGACTTGCCCCTGATGAGACTTATACCGTCGTATGGGGGGCAGTAAATACAAATTCCAAAATTTTGTGTGGGATGTACCCGATGGAGTGGACCAATTGAATCCATATAGGAAACTTATCTAAGTCTGGCAGGAATTCACGATGTGCAAAGCACAGGAAGTGTGGACTTGCCCCTGATGAGACTTATACCGTCGTATGGGGGACATTAAATACAAATTGTTACAACAAAAATCAAAGCGATTCGAAAGCAGGCCCTAAACTGAACCTTTCCAAAATTTTGTGTGGGATGTACCCGATGGAGTGGACCGATTGAGTCCATATTGGAATCTTATCTAAATCTGGCCGGAATTTTACGATGTGCAAAGCATAGACCAAATCGGTTAATATCTTCAAGGGTTATCGCGCCCACAAATTATCCGAACATTTTCGAAATTTTGTGGGGGAGGTACCAGAAGGAGTGGACTGATATAACCCATCTTCGAACTTAGTTTAAGTTCGTTTGGTTTCGTTTCGTTTGGTCAAAATATTACGAAACCCAAATTTTGGACCGAATCGGTTGATCCGTTCGAGAGTTATCGTGCGCTCCATCCAGCCAGACAGCCGGGCGGACATGGCTAAATCAACTCCAAATTGTCTGAAACACATTTCGTCCAAACATACTTGGGGTCTAAAACCATTATTTCGATGGGGTACTTTTTGCCCGTATGAAAGTGTATATACCCTCGTTAGCATTAATGCTGAGGGTATAAAAACCCGAAAGCGCCACTATGTAAACAAGTGATTAAAATATTTCGCAAAAACTGTCAGCAATTTTATTATTGTTATGATTAAGTGTGTCCTTTAGATAGAGGTGTTCTTTATTTACTTTTTGTCACTGCATTAGCCGGCGGCAAAATTTCGGTCACCAACGTAAAGCCTCTTAGATGCTCCAATTATTGTTGTTACTTTCATAATATTTGTAATCCAAGAACAGCTCCTGATAACTTCCTTAAACATTTGTTTACAATTGGCATTTAAATGGCCTTTACAAATAACGGCGCTTTTATTTTGACATGTACTTTTCATGCGTCGGCAATGCAAACAGGCCCGGCAGGCACGTCAAACAAACACACGCGCAACACGCACTTCTAACGACACAGGCGTTTCGTTTGAAAACAGCCCAAAAGCCACACTCTCACACACATGTGCATGTAAAAAAGTGTCACGCACGCATACGTTTAACACGTTATCGCGTTTACAAGATTGATTTGGTGTATCTCAAAAAAGCAAAAAAAAACACGCGGCGGTAATGGCATTGTTAACAACGGCGGCAAGAACAACATCAGAGTTGTTTATTTTCTTTTGGAGATTTCGTGTGTTTTGTTTATGTTGCAAATTTCTATTTTTATTTTCCTAACTTCCTTAAAAGCAAGGGATTCTTATTTCTTTTTGTCACTCCACAACGCTACAATATTAAAAATTAGGCTTGTCATTTGCCCCGAGGGGAAATCATAGATGAGATTGCCTTAAGATGGAAAAACATAAAACAACACGTCGATGACAACGACGGCAATGAATTGACGCCACAAGTACGACGTTTTGCATTTGTTGATGATGACGAACGTTTATGACGACGCGATAAATTTCATAAAACAATTGAACGCGACGGCATTAGCGGACGACGACGGCATAAACAAAACTGCCAACTTTAAATTGGCTCAAATCGTCGCGGGCCACAACAAGCAAAAATCTCTTCTAACTGAATTCTGTGTGTATGGTTTTGTTTTTTTTTTTTTTCTTTTTCTTCAATGTATTGTTATTGTTGTAGACAAGCAACAACAACATCAGTAGCAGCAATAAGTTTGTGTATCTGAATGTGGTGCTTTCATTTCATACACATCCATCCATCCATAGATATTCAGCCAACCCGCCAGCCAGCCAGCCATCCATCCATCTTGCTAACCAACCAAACAACAAGTCTGTTCTACGAACGAACCCCACAAAATATTCAACATGCAAACGAATTGCTACGAAAACATTACGAAACTTTAGTAAAAATGAAACGAACAACAAACCTGGGTGGTATCAAACCAAATGGTTTGATGGAGACCAAAAGGGGGTGAACAACAAAACTTTGAACATGGTTAAGAATCAAAACATTAACCCCCCTTGATGGAGTCAATGAAGAAGAAGAAGAAAGAGCGCCAGTAAACCACAACAATTGAGAGCGAGAGTAACAAACGAGAGCGAGAGCACAAATACCATAAAATTGTGCTTGCACAAAAATCGCGCGCCTTTATGTTTATTGTTGTTATGTAGGGGGTACGATATGCTACCGGCTGCAATATTTGTTGTTGTTTGGCCCCACCAACTGTTTCCCCAATAAATGTAGCAAGAAGAACTTTTGTTTGCTCCACAGGCTGTTTTATGTGATCGAATGTGAGTGTGTGTGTGTGCGCGCGGTTTCTTTGCCCTCCTCTATGAGGAAAATCATAATAAATGTTGTATCAGTAAATACCGTGTGGGGAAGAGAACTTGTGTGTCACTATGCCCAGTTTTTGGGTCAAAAAGTCGATTTTGCAACTTTTAATAATAATAATTTTTTAGTTGGCATTGAAAAAAGAACATGTCAAATTTTATAAGTATGAATAATATTTTTCAAAATTCCAGTCAAAGTGAGAATTTCGAAGAAAAACTAAAAAAAAATTTAATTAACCCAATGATTACACCCAGCAAGCATTTTCTATCGCCCATTACCCGAAGCAGTCACTCCCGGGCGATAGAAACACACATCCGCGATATCACATTCTAATTGATGTAGGCACACCGTTCGGGAAGAAATGAACCACGCATTCGTTTCCTCATAAAAATATCGCCATCGTGACTCTCGACTCTGGACTAAAGCGATACTTTCAAAGACAACGCATGAGACACATTTATGAGGAAACGAGTGCGTGGTTCATTTCTTCCCGAACGGTGTGCCTACATCAATTAGAATGCGATATCGCGGATGTGTGTTTCTATCGCACGGGAGTGGCTGCTTCGGGTAATGGGCGATAGAAAATGCTTGTTGGATATAGTACCTTTAGATATTGCATATTTTACCATAAAATAGTGGCAATGACCAATAAATAAATAAATAAATAAATAAATAAATAAATAAATAAATAAATAAATAAATAAATAAATAAATAAATAAATAAATAAATAAATAAATAAATAAATAAATAAATAAATAAATAAATAAATAAATAAATAAATAAATAAATAAATAAATAAATAAATAAATAAATAAATAAATAAATAAATAAATAAATAAATAAATAAATAAATAAATAAATAAATAAATAAATAAATAAATAAATAAATAAATAAATAAATAAATAAATAAATAAATAAATAAATAAATAAATAAATAAATAAATAAATAAATAAATAAATAAATAAATAAATAAATAAATAAATAAATAAATAAATAAATAAATAAATAAATAAATAAATAAATAAATAAATAAATAAATAAATAAATAAATAAATAAATAAATAAATAAATAAATAAATAAATAAATAAATAAATAAATAAATAAATAAATAAATAAATAAATAAATAAATAAATAAATAAATAAATAAATAAATAAATAAATAAATAAATAAATAAATAAATAAATAAATAAATAAATAAATAAATAAATAAATAAATAAATAAATAAGTAAATAAATAAATAAATAAATAAATAAATAAATAAATAAATAAATAAATAAATAAATAAATAAATAAATAAATAAACAAATAAATAAATAAATAAATAAAACAAAAATTAAAATCGAAAATGTGTACATTTTAAAAGTCAAATTAAATTTTAGTAATTTTAGTATTCATAAACCACTACTATATTATCATTATTTCTGCAAACTTATTTGTTTTAATTTTCTCTGTCGAATTAGTGTAATAAGTACTATTGGCACTTTTGACTTTTTGACTTTTTGGAATTTTTTCGATTTTTTGTTTTTTTTCTAATATTCAAATTCACTCTATGATAAAGAAAATTAAATTTATTTTTTCTTATTTAAATATCACTCACATTATACACAATACATATTATTATTTGTCTGCTTATTATCAGTCACAATCATATAGTCACTGCATTTTTTTACTTTTCAATTTATTAATGTTTAAATATTAAATTATTAATTATATTTTTGAAATTTCACTTTCCCGTACCTTTCGCACTTGAAATATTAAACTGAATGATTTTTTTCTTGTTGTTGGTCTTTGCAAATACTTGGAATAGCTGTAAAACTCTCACAGTATCTCTCTCACGAGAAGAAATAGTAAAACAATGTAAATTGTTTGTGTAAACAATCAAATGCAGAATTTTCATCTTCTTCTATGACACTAGGTAGTTCTTGCAGATCGATCTAATTTGAACAGTAATACATTTGTTATTGTAAAATGATAAAGTATCGCTCTTTTATAGAAAAGAAGTTCAGAATGCGATTACTTTTGGTAGAGGAAGTGAGTAACTCACTTCCAAATGCTAGCTGGGCACATGCAAGTAACTTACAGACAGTTGTGTATACATATTATAGTCGAAACTTCAATTTTTTCGAACTGACACTTGCATGTGTAGACGTTCGGAAAAAAATTGAAGTTACTTTCAAATCACTTACATTGATTACTGACAAGAAAATTTTGTCGGCAGTGAGGTTGTTAGTTGGTGTGGCAATGAATATGTGTGAGTGTATTTGTGTTTTTCGAACTGCCACTTGCATGTGTAAACGGGGGGTAAAAGTCATATTTCAATGTGTTTAAAACCGCGGAAAAATAAACCAAATATAAATATACTTAAAAACAACTTAATTACTGCAAAAAAAAAAATAAAAATAAAATTATTACAAAATTTTAAATAAAACATTATTTTATTGGTATAAATAAATATCAATATTAACATTTTTGTTAACAGTTTAACTCTTACACATGTTTATAAATAAAAAAGCAGCTAAATTTCACAAAAGAATTTCTTAAAATTGACAGAGAACGAGAACAGCTCGTTATTTGCACTGTCAACTAAAGAATTGCAAAAATCACAACATTCCAGTATTTCACGGTATTTTTGGAAAAGCTGGTTAACAAATTTCGTATGCCCACCTTGGGAACCAATTGCAGCTTGTAAACGTCTCTGAATTTAATAAATAAGTTTCGGAATGTCTAATTCCAATGGTATTTTTGTCACTCTTCTTTAATGCATTTTGTTTAGTTCCTCCTGTTTGTAGGCGACCTATTCCCGAATTTTTTCTTCAGGTGTACCCATGAATTGTCTATGGGGTTAATATCTAGACTTTGGACGGGGGTGTCAATGTCTTTGGAACAGTTGTATTCGGTACTCGAATATAAGCGACCATACAATTGTAGGATATAACATTTCAATTACATAGATTACAAATGTGATTTTTATACCCTTAGCATTTATGCTAACGAGGATATATACTAGGGTTATGACTTTTTGACATTTTTCCTCAAAAATGATTTCCTGTAGCAGTGATGAATGAACTTTTGCCTATTAATCACTAGGCTATCGTTTATTCCATTGAAATATAAACAAGGTAAAAAGTGTCAGTCGGCTTTGCCGACAGAGGTATACCCTCAGCCAATGTGAATTGAAACTTTCATCTACGGACATATAGAATGTATTTAGCGTCTCTTCAGAATTTTGTGGCCATTTTTCAACATTTGAACTTGCCGACAAAAATGTGGATTAGGAATTAACACAAATGTTGAACTTTTGTGGGGGAGGTACCCTTAGAGAGGACCGATATGAGCCACTTTAGAAGTTGAACTAAATTTTGACAAAATATTAGGTACCCTTAGGGAGGACCGATATGAGCCATTTTAGAAGTTAAACTAAATTTTGACAACATATTAGGAGATCCAAAGTTTGGACCAAATTGGTTGCACCATTCAAGTGATATCGTCCTAACATTTTAGTGACATTTTTTATATATTGGGGAGAAGTACCGGAAGTTGGGGACCGGTATTGCCCCATGAAACTAAGTTTGGATGAAATATGACGAAGACCAAATGTTGCATCAAATCGGTAGAACATTTCGAGGGCCACATATGGTGACATAGGGCTTTTTACACCTTTCGGGTTGTTTTCCCAAGAAACATGAACCTGCTCCTGAAAAAACTTTTACCGTCGTAATGGAGGTAGCGAATGCAAATCGCTTCAACAAAAATCAAAGTGATTCGAGAGCAGGTCTTAAAGTGAACTTATCCGAAATTTTGTGTGGGAGGTACCCAAAGCAGTGCACAAATATAGTCCATATTCGAACCTGATCTATATCTGGTAGATATATTAGGATGTGCAGAGTATGGATTACATCAGTCACTCCCTTCAAGAATTATCGTGCGCATATTTTTCCCGAAGATTTTTGAATTTTTGTGAGGGAGGTACCTGAAGGAGTGGACCGACATGGTTTATGTTCGAACTTAAACTAAGTTTGCACAAAATATTACGAAGGTAATATTTTGGACCGAATCGGCAGATCCGTTTGAGAGTTATCTTGCGCTCCAATCACTAGTACAAGTATGTTTGGACGAAATGTGTTTCAGACAAATTGGAGTTGATTTAGCCATGTCCGTCCGTCTGTCTGTCCGTCTGTCTGGCTGGAGCGCACGATAATTCTCGAACGCATCAACCGATTCGTCCCAAAATTTGGCTTTCGTAATATTTTGTCCAAACATAGTTTAAGTTCGAAGATAGGTTATATCGGTCCACTCCTTCCGATACCTCCCCCACAAAAGTTCGAAAATGTTCGGAAAATTTGTGCGCACGATAACTCTTGAAGGGAGTAACCGATTTGGCCCACACTTTGCACATCGTAAAATGTCTAGCAGACTTAGATGAGGTTCCAGTATGGACTCAATCGATCTATTCGTTCGGGTACCTCCCACACAAAATTTCGGAACAGTTCAGTTTTGGACCTGCTCTCGAATCGCTTTGATTTTGTGGCAACAATTTGTATTCACTGTCCCCCATACGACGGTACAATTTTCATCAGGGGCAAGTCTATACTTCCTGAGAAAATAGCCTGAAAGGTGCAAAACATTCCTATGACACCGTGTGTAATGGTCGGAGGGCAAGATAACTCTCGAACGGATCTGCCGATTCTTGCTTACTTACTTACTTAGCTGGCCCATTACAGAACATTTGTTCCATAGACCGAACTAAGAAAAGATCTCCAATTCTCTCTGTTTTTCGCTTCGCTTTTTGGAATACCGCGCCTTTTCATTTCTTCATCTACTTGTATGCTCCATCGAAGCTTAGGCCGCCCGATTCTGCGTGCCCCGTCATGTGGCATGTATTCATACGCCTTTTTAGCGGGTTCATCATCGTTCATTCTTATGATATGGCCTAGCCAACGCAATCGTTGCATCTCGATACGTTTAACAATATTCATTGCTTTGTATAGCTTATATAGCTTGTGGTTCATACGACTTCGATGTTCACCGTCAACGCAAATCGGCAGGTAGATCTTTCGAAGGATTTTCCTCTCAAACACACCAAGCACTGTCTTATTTGCTTGTGCAAGTCCCCATGCTTCGGAGCCATACTTTAGCACGGGCAGTATCAGCGTTTTGTATAGTGTTATTTTTGTCTAACGAGATGTGGCTTTGTTTCTAAATTGCTTATTTAAACCATAGTAGCATCTGTTGGCCAATACAATTCTTCTTCTTATTTCACAACTCATGTTGTTTGTTGTGTTTAACTACCTCAAAATTATAGGTACCAACTTCCACAGTTGGTCCGAGCTCTATGGACGCTTTGCGCGTCGACACCATCAATTTGGTCTTTTCGCCGTTTACCGCCAGATCACTTTCGCAGATTCTGCTTCGACCTTCATAAAGGTATCAGTTACTTCCTTTACTGATCGTCCCATGATGTCTATGTCATCAACATAAGCAAGTAACATGTGGCTATTGGTGTAAATTGTGCCATTTCTTTTGACATTTGCATCTCGTATTACCTTTTCCAGCAAAATGTTGAATAGGTCACACGAAAAGCTGTCTCCTTGTCTGAAACCTCTTTTGGTACAAAATTCCTCGGAGAGGTTCTTTCCAATTTTAACTGAGGACCTAGTATCAGTTAAAGTCATCTTACAAAGCCGAATGAGCTTTGCGGGGATACCAAATTCAGACATTGGAATACTTTGATCAGAGGAGTCGTCGAAAGCTGCTTTGCCGCAGGGTAAATATCTGGTCAATGGTGGACTTGCCAGGTCTAAAGCCACATTGGTATGGTCCAATTATTTCGTTGACCATTGGCTTTAGTCGTTCGCACAATATCCCTGACACTATCTTATAGGCAATAGGGAGAAGACTTATGCCCCTATAGTTGGAGCATACGGTCTTATCTCCTTTCTTATGGACGGGACACAGGATGCTCAGGTTCCAATCGTCGGGTACGCTTTCTTCCTGTCAAATGGTGCTAACTAGCTGATGCATACCCCTTATCAGCGCGTCGCCTCCGGTTTTAAACAGCCATCGGCTCGTGCTGCTTTATTATTCTTCAGCCGGTTGATTGCTGTTTTTACCTCATCCCGGCCGGGTGGTATACATTCTATACCATCTTGTGGGATTGGATCTGTAGTATCGTCGTCTTCGCTACTATTGGATACCAGCCGATTGGAAAAATGTTTCTTCCATACCCTGAGCACGCTATCTGTATCTGTTACCAGATTACCTTGCTCGTCTCTACAGGAGGATGTGCCTATACCAAAGCCATCTGTTTGATGTTTCACTCTTTGCTAGAATTTTCGGACTTCATTCTGACTCCTGTACATCTCGATTTTTTCACAGTCCCGCTTTTCCATTTCTCTCGTTTTCTTGCGGAAAAGACGTTTCTCTTCTCTCCTTTTCTCCCGATATCTCTCGTGCGCTACGAGTTGCTACTGATTGTAAAGTAGCTCTATATGCCGCATTTTTCTCTTCTGTAGCAGCACGACACTCCTGGTCATACCAGGAATTCCTTTGTGGAGGTCTCTGGAATCCAAGTATGGATTTTGTGGCTGTTCGCATGGAGTGGGCAATATTTTGCCATTGTGTTGTTATGTTATCGGGACAAGGAGTGCTCTCATTAAGCAATTGGGCTAGTTGAGTGGAATATTCTGTGGTAATCTGTTGTGATTGCAGCTTACCGATGTCTAACTTTTGTGTTGTATCTGTTCGTGCTTTATTTGCAACGTTTAGACGGGTACGATCGTACATCCAACACGCTCGATGAATGTCTTCTATCTATCACAACGTGATCAATTTGATTACTTGTTTTTGGATCTGGAGACAGCCAGGCGCCCTTATGAATATCGAGATGATTAAATCTGGTACTGCTGACTACAATTTTTTTACAGCTGCAAAGTCTATCAGCCTCATACCATTGTCAGATGTTTCACTGTGGAGACTGAAATTCCCGACTGTTGGGCCAAAGATATTCTCCTTTCCAATTTTGGCATTAAAATCGCATAGTATAATTTTAATGTCATGGGCAGGGCAACCGTCATGTGTTTAAACCTCCGACCAACTACAAATCCGCAACCAAACTCATGCTTTGTGTCATGGCAGCTATAATACAGTGCGTCACCTTTAGGTGTTGTTGTGACGCCTTTCCCAATCCATCGTATTTCCAGTATGCCAGTAATATCGGCCTTGTACTTTTCAAGTACGTCTGCCAATGCGAAGGCTGCATCTTCTCTATAAAGAGTGCGAACATTCCAGGTGCAGATTCGCAGATCATGGTCCTTAAAACGTTTGCGGTGTTCTTCAACTTTGAGGAGTTTGTTTTTCTTTTCTTTCGTTTTTTCACAGTAGGCTGTTTTTTCTAGGGAGGGTTACTAACCCGACGCCCAAACCCAAGTTTTTAACGTTCTTATGGGCGAACGCGCGGCACATGATATCTCACTACCTTTATCTGGTGTTAAAGGCGGTTCCCCAGGTGACACCACGGGGAGGTCAGTGTCCACGTGAGATGAAGGAGGGACCAAGATAAATCCTGAGTTTTGCCATGTTAAAACCGGTCAGGACCGTTCCTTGGTATCTTGCATCCCCAACTACTGAACCTATTTTCCTAAAATTGCCAGGGAATGTACAGGGATGGTCCCCGGTTAAAATAGGCTACAGATTTAGTTGAATTTCCGAAGGGGCGGGGTACTTCCCCTATACCCTATTTCTTTAAAAATGCTATATCCATATAAATAAAAATCACGACATTTGCATAATTTCATATTTGCAAAAATTACGAGGGTTGAGGTTGGGTACCTTTCCACGGCTTTCTTTAAAACACTATATGTCTAAGCCAAACTTATGATTTGGAGCCAGAATAAATATATTATATCAAAAAAACTGATTGCCACTACCACTCTTTTCAGTACATATTTTTCAAAACTACTGAACATAATTTCATGATATTTTTAAAAAATGTTCAGGAATGTCCTGTGGTGCAAAATGATATATATTTGTAGACGATTTTCGGGGGCCTATTGTTTTCTAATCGCTATATTTGCTAAACATATGAGTGCATCGGCTTGCAAATTGCGATGGTTGCGCCCCCGATCAAGAACAACGATATATTTACAAATTTCCTTAAATGGTAAGGTTCAACGGTCCGTCAGCCCTGAAAAACTAAAACATATAAGTCTCAATAAGCGGGAGAATTCGACTTAACAATTTTTTAATTTCTATAATTAGATCGCTTTAGTAAAAACACAGGGGACATGGACGATAATACATCCTAAACAGCATTAATGGACGAAAAGATTCGACAAAGTCCGTATGAGAGTAGAAAGGTTACAGACAAAATCTGTCGATACATTTAAAATCCTTCTCGGTTTGACAATGGTCCGAAGAAGTGAGGTAGAAAATACCAGTATTTGAATTGTCAAGCATAAAGTCCATCAAAACTTAAAACTCATTACGACGGGCCAGCAACGCGGACCGGGGTCTGCTAGTTTGTAATATTTTTGAAATTTCTCAAAAAATTTTAAAAATGGCAAAAATTGTAAATTCTTTCAAAGACAAACATTTTATATTAGTTTTCTTTAAAAGTTTACTTTTTCCAAGTTCATCCAAATCTACATATTTAACTAGTGACGTGTTGCACAAAGGAACTTTACAAACAATCAACTAACTCTGTGACGCAATAATGTTGCTGGCTGTGTGTTCATGTTGTTGCATTGCTTTGCGCTGTGTGGTGCATTTGTATGGTTCAATGCAACACAAAAGTCAATTTGTTGCTGTTCATGTATTTCATTGTTGTTATAGTTGTTGTTGTTGCTGCCATTCGTTGCTTATACAGACAGTGACAACAACTGCAAGCAAACAATATTAGCAAAATGTGCACACATCCATCTTAATTGCAATAATATTAAAGATATATTAAACAGTGTGCGGTAAAAATATTATTACAACTAGCAAAGAGTGAAAAATTATGCCAAATTTTAAAAAGGCTTTTACAATTTTATGAACAAGAATTAGGTGCATTGTGATGAAATATTTTCTCAGACAATTGGCGAAAATTACTGTCAATGTTTGTTTTTAGTTTTAGATATCAGAGTCATCTGGATTTTAGTGAAGTTCTGATTACCTGCAAAGCTGGCAATTTGATACACGTAAATATTATTTTGTATATGAGGCGCTCAGCGCCAAAACGGCCTAACCCACATACCCAAAAAAATCAAACTGACTGTAAAGATTTAAATAATAAAAACTCCTATGTCACATGGGTGACGTATGGGATGGAAGATACCAAGGAACGGTCCTGTCCTGTTCAGTCTCCACAGTGAAACATCTGACAATGGTATGAGGCTGATAGACTTTGCAGCTGTAAGAGATATGGTAGTTAGCAGTACCAGATTTTAGCATCTCGATATTCACCTGGCTGTCGCCAGATCAAAGAACAAGAAATCAAATTGATCACGTTGTGATAGTGGGTGCAAACATAGACTCGGACCACTACCTTGTTGCAGCAAAGGTACGTACCAGATTAAACGTAGCAAACTAAGTGCGTACAGACACAACACGGAAGTTGGACATCGGTAAGCTGCAATCACAACAGATAGCCACAGCATATTCCACTCAACTGGCCCAACTGCTTAATCAAAACACTCGTCGTCCCAATAACATATCAGGACAATGGCAAAACATTGCCCACCCCATGCAAACAGCCGCAAAATCAGTACTTGGATACCAGAATGACTAGGAGTGTCGTGCTGCTACCGAAGAGAAAAAAGCGGCATAAAGGGCTGCTTTATAATCAGTAGCAACGCGTAGCGCACGAGAGAGATATCGCGAGAAAAGGAGAGAGGAGAAACGTCTTTTCCGCAGGAAAATGAGAGAGATGGAAAAGCGGGAGTGTGAACAAATCGAGATGTACAGGAGACAGAATGAAGTCTGAAAATTCTACCAAAGACTGAAACATCAAACTCATGGCTTTGGAACTGGCACATCCTCCACTAGAGAGCAGCAAGTTAATCTGGTAACTGATACAGATATTGTGCTAATGATATGGAAAGAACATTTTTCCAAACTGTTGGTATCCAATAGTAGCGAAGTCGACGAAGATAACGCAGATCCAATCCCAGAAGATGGTATTGAATGTATACCACCCGGCCAAGATGAGGTAAAGACAGCAATAAACCGGCTGAAAAATAATAAGGCAACCGGAGCTGATGGCCTACCAGCCGAGCTGTTTAAAAACGGAGGCGACACGCTGATAAGGTGTATGCATCAGCTAGTTAGCTCCATCTGTCAGGAAGAACGCGTACCCGACGATTGGAACCTGAGCATCTTGTGTCCCGTTCGTAAGAAAGGAGATAAGACTTTATGTTCCAACTATAGGGGCATAAGTCTTTTCCCTATTGCCTACAAGATAGTGTCAGAGATATTGTGCAAACGACTAAAGCCCATGGTCAACGAAATAATTGGACCATACCAATGCGGCTTTAGACCTGGCAAGTCCACCATTGACCAGATATTTACCCTGCGGCAAATCCTGGAGAAGACCCAAGAGATGCAGATCGACACCTACCACCTTTTTGTCGATTATACAGCAGCATTCGACAGCCCGCTACGATCAAAGGTATTCCAAGCAATATCTGAATTTGGTATAAAATGACTCTAACTGACACAAGATCTTCAGTAAAAATAGGAAAGAATCTCTCCGAAGAGGTTTGTACCAAAAGAGGTTTCAGGCAAGGAGACAGCCTTTCGTGTGATATTTTCAACATTTTGCTAGAAAAGGTTATACGAGAGGCAAACGTCAAAAGAAGTGGCACAATCTACACCAATAGCCAGATGTTACTTGCTTATGCTGATGATATAGACATCATGGGACGATCAGTAAAAGAAGTAACCGATACCTTTATGAAGGTCGAAGGAGAATCTGCTAAAGTGAGTCTGGCGGCAAACGGCGGGACGACAAAGCTGATGGTGTCGACGCGCAATGTGTCCATTGAGATCGGACCAACGGTTGAAGTTGGTTCGTATAATATTGAGGTAGTAAAAGACTTCGTATACCTCGGCACCGCCGTAAACACAACAAACGACATCAGTTGTGAAATAAAAAGAAGAATTTTATTGGCCAGGAGATGCTACTTTGGCTTAAGTAAGCTCTTCAAAAACAACTAGTCAAACAAAAGTAATGCTTTAAAAAACACTGATACTACCCGTGCTGATGTATGGTTCCGAAGCCTGGGTACTTGCGCAAGCAGATAAGGCAGTGCTTGGCGTGTTTGAGAGAAAAATTCTTCGAAAGACCTACGGACCGATCTGCGTTGACGGTGAATATCGACGTCGTATGAACCACAAGCTGTATCTGCTATACAAAGACATGAATATAGTTAAACGTATGGAGATGCAGCGATTGCGTTGGCTAGGCCATATAATAAGAATGAGCGATGATGAACCCGCTAAAAAGGCGTATAAATTCGAGCCACATGACGGTGCACGCAGAATTGGCAGGCCAAAGAATAGATGGCGCAAACAAGTGGATGAAGAGATGACAAGGCGCGGTATTCCAAAGAGAGAATTGGAGATCTTTTCTTAGTTCGGTCTATGGAACAAATGTTCTGTAATGGGCCAGCTAAGTAAGTAGTTATTCACATGGCAAAAGGCGTAGATCAAATGGGCAACGGTTATATCCTAAATATTGCAAAGATACTGTAAAACATAGAGGCGGAACATAATAACCTGGGATTTTTTCTCGGGGCAAGGGATTGGACCAATTCATAAAATTAATGGAATTATGGATCGTTTCAAGTGTCGTAATGTATTAACTGGCGTGATATTGCCTTATGCTGAAGAAGAGATGCCACTTAGATCGACCTTTCAGAATGATAACGAGCCAAATTATGTATCGAAAGTGGTTAAGGAGTGATTCCAAAACATTTCGACAGAAGTTCTTCATTGGCCTGCCAAATTCCTTCATCTTAGCTCTCGATTGGGAGTTGTGGGAGATCGTTAACTCAAAAATCAACCGAAAAAATTGCAAACACAAAGAAAATTTATTTGAAGCCGCAAAAGTAGCCTGCAATAATTAATAATTTAATATCCTAAAAGGTATGATTGTGTCATCCAGAATAGAGGATACGCAATGAAATATTGATTTCAATAGTTTTTGTTGTACTTTAAATTGGGGGGTGCTTTAGTTTTGTCCGCTTATATTTGCGACCTAAATTTTTTTTTTTTAATTTTAATTTTTGTTTATTGAATTCAGACTTTCTTATTTTTGTGTGTTTCTAATAATAAAGATATGAATAAATAAAAAGATAAATAACAAATAATTTTATAACTTTGTTTTCTTAAAAAAATTATAATTTAAAAAAATGTACTGAGGCACAGTGGATCCACCCATTGGCCAAAAATAAAAAAAATAATGTCAAAATTTTGGTACAACATCTGGCAACTCTGACATCTATGACATAGACTTTTTTAAAAATATATAAATTAAAAACACATTTGCATTTGAAAAACGATAAGTTCTAGGACAGAGAAGCCATTACATAGTCGATACGTCCGAAGATTTGCTTTACCACCAATGAAACCAGGTAACGTAATTTGGTGACTATGTGGGTTCGAGTCCATGGCTTTCCTTTTTCACTTGCAAATAATTTCAGATCATTAAGCTTAACTCTAAACGAGAAAATTAATAAAATCATTAAAAAATGATCTTCGCCCTAACAGGCAAAATTTCAAAAAATAAAAAATAGGCTGAGCCCGGCTGGGATTTGAACCCACGTCCTTGAAAACATATCAAAAAAATGTTGTCACGGCGTGTTAGCGTTCAAAGCCAAAACTCATAACTTCAAAGGCATCGCAAAAAGCGGTTGTTGTGAAGAAAATACATTTCAACGGCCAAATATCCGTTAATGTATAAAAACACATTTGCATTTGAAAAACGATAAGTTCTACGACAGAGAAGCCATTACATAGTCGATACGTCCGAAGATTTGCTTTACCACCAATGAAACCAGGTAACGTAATTTGGTGACTATGTGGGTTCGAGTCCATGGCTTTCCTTTTTCACTTGCAAATAATTTCAGATCATTAAGCTTAACTCTAAACGAGAAAATTAATAAAATCATTAAAAAAAATGATCTTCGCCCTAACAGGCAAAATTTCAAAAAATATAAATTTTTGTTTCATTCGAACGCGATCTTCTTAAGAATAGCTTCAAAAGTCAAAACATTTGACTAATATTTTTTGTTGTGAGTACGACATAGATTTTAAGTGCAAGTAAATATATTAAAAAATATCGCTAAACTAATATTATAGTGGATTTTGAAGGGGGAAGTAATAGCTTAATTTTTATTAAAAAATAGTGTTTAAGCGTGTTGTGGAATTCTAGTTAGCTGCATATTTTCTTAGTGTATTTTGTAATGCCAATTCGATCATATACTTAAATTTGACCTAAGGTTTTAGTCATGATGCCCACCAGTGCCCACCTCGGGAATAATTTTCCAAAGTAGCTCATGCGTTTAAGATTATTCAGTATTAAAATCAGCTGCCATCTAGTGCCAGACTATAAATGGTGGGCCGCTGACTAAAGCTGCCCTAGAATAGGGTTTCTATGGATATATTGGCGTATAACTCTGTTATCTGACCACGTACATTAATATAATTGGTAGCAGTGGCAAGATGAAGAAATCTTTTTCCAAATTTGTCTTACGTTAGCGGTACGTGCCTTCCAGGAAGAACGCTATAAGATCTATATTAAAAATTTTACGACTTTTCAGACAAAAATTTTGATTTTTTTAATCCGCCAAATTGGTTGGATATTATGTTGTTTTGGAGATTGGTTTTGTTTCGCCAAGCCTATTTTTTGCATCATGAGATAATCGGGACCTTGTTCATGTCATTTTGTATTAACAGCATAAACAATTCTTACCGTATGCCCCCTCCCGAGGGGAAAGGGGGGAGAATGTTACGCTCGTGGTTTCTTAAAACACTCTTCGCAGCAGCACAAAGCTGTAACCAGCACATTGGCTTGATATTTAAACGGGAAATATTTTTGGCCACTTTCTCCATACAAGTGGATCCACTGTGTGAGGGGGTGCTTTAGTTTTGGCCGACACTGTATATACGATATTTATTTTATATCGACGCCTCCAAACAATAGTATGCTAAGTCGAATTAGCATGTTTTCAAGTTCTTTACATTTTTATATTTAACGTCCTTTAACTTACATTCTGTCAAATTTTGGTAATGATCGGACAATCCGAACAGAAGTTATAAACAAATATTGACTTAGCATAGTACTGAAGTTCAAAAAAATTTCCAAACTTTGAGAGCTTCTCCTGCAAAACTCACTTTTTAGACTTAGCATACTATTATTTGGAGTTGTCGATATATAGGCTAATCGATAAATTATTAAAAGATCAATTTCAAAGTAAACCACCCAAGGTCCAAAGATCCAAAAATACAGAAAAACTGTATAGCATAATTTTATTTGGTCCAGTTCTTCGTGGTCTATAGATCACCACTGAATCATGGTCAACAACTTGCTGAAGGTTAATTACTATTTTTACCACTAAGGGATGTAGGCTATTAATGAATCGTAATCTATTTACTGCATACTGTATGTATTTGTGCAAACACGCCTCTTTCCCTATACGTCCCACAATTTAATATTATTCCAACATATAATTTACACCACAATCTACCTTCCCAAGAAGCAGAAAAAGAAGACGAAGAAGACGTATTGGGACACAATAACTCATTTAAAAGAGAGTGTGAACAACGCCAACAAGAATTGTATGCATTTGTCTGTGACGGATGTATAGTGTTGCCATTTCCGATAACGTTTTTCTTTCGTACAATAACCCCAAAATGGTCGGTCTTTATATAAAGGACACTTAAAGGCCTGCGTACATAAGCTGCCGCGCCTGCTTACCTTGCTTGCTTCTGATAAGAGAATAAAAAAGAAAAGGGTAACCTAGTTCGAAAATTGGCTTGGCTTTCAAGCAGGCGAGGCAACTTATGTACCCTGGCTTTAAGTCATTTGCGATGAAGAATGTGTCTTCTTATAGAAAGGCATTTGGTCTTCTTATAGAAGATCAAGAGAGCTCCTTATAGAAGGTCAGTAGATCTCTTTATGGAAAAGATTCTTCTTGGATTCCAGATTCTTCTTATAGAAGACGTATAGGTCTTAGTTAATTGTTTTATAGATTTTCTTATCAAAGACCAATAGGTCCTCCTACAGAAGAACAATATATCTACTTAAAGAAGGTGACTTGGTCTTCTTGAAGAGGACAATTTTGTCTCCTTAAAGAGGAGAAATTGGTCTTCTAATAGGAGCCCAATAAGTTTTTTATAGAAGACCAATAGGTATTCTTATGCAAGGCCGCTTGGGCTTCATTAGAGGGCTGCCATATGGTGTTCTTGTAGAGGAGTTTTGGGTATTCTTATAGAAAACCAAAATTCTTCTTATAGAAGACTAAAAATCTTCTTAGAGAAGACCAGAAGTCTTCGTATAGGTCAGTAGTAACAGGTCTCCTTCCTACATAAGGTAAACATGCCTTCTCAAAGAAGACAGATGTTCCAATAAAATACCAACAAGTCTTCTTCCTATGGAAGATCGACAGGTCTTCTTATGCAAGACAGATCTTCCAATAGAGGACCAACTGGTCTACTTCCTCTAAAATAACAACTGGTCTTCTTTCTATAGAAGACCAGCAGGTGTTCTTTCTATAAAAGTCCAACAAGTCTTCTTATACAAAGCAACCAGGCCTCCTTAAAGGTCTCCCAAAAGGTTTCCAGTGTACATATGTTTGTATTTGTATCGTTTTTCTGTGTTTCAGAGAGTTCACTATTCACCGCTTCACACATCTGCCCAATCCTTCAGATGTTCGGGTAGCGGAAAGGACGTTTCGATACATTATCACTCCTGCAGCCGCTATCCATATACCTGCTGGTCGAATACCCGAAGTGAGGCCAAACTTCCCAGCAGAGCGGACGGGAAGCAACTAAGCGTGATGAGCTCAGTCAAGCCAAACCCAGTGGACCCAGAGTCAGGGAGCTGATAATGGAAGTTAACAGGTTGGTCGGCGAGCATAAGCGGAACAAGTTGTAAAATCATCTAAGAGTTGCAGCATTGGAACCGGTATAAGTGAATTGGGGGCAACTGTTAAGTCACTTTCGAACCCTGGAAAAAAGGAAGATAGGACCTCAGCCACGTTTGGCGACGTTATGTTGACTGACCCGAAGAGGTGGGCTAGTTATTTGAATCGACAGATTGTCGAGCATCCCGGGAGTGTCAGGGCAAAGAGAAGAGTACCACGTCTCATCAGATCTCTTCCTTCATAGGAACCACCACAGTTTACAAAGAATGATGTTGCGATGCGTTGGGTCCTGATGGAATCTTCATGGTAATGCTGGAACAGCGGGATATATCGGGAGTGGAGTATCTCACTCAAGTTCTCAACCTTTATACTCAATAGAAAAATATTCAAACTTCTCAACCTGTTCCCGAAGTTTGCAAAATGGACAGAGTCAGGAAGCTGATACTGGAAGATAACAGGTTGGTCGGTGAGCATAAGCGGAACAAGTTGTAAAATCATCTAAGAGTTGCAACATTGGAACCGGTATAAGTGAATTTTGGGCAACTGTTAAGTCACCCTCGAACCCTGGAAAAAAGGAAGATAGGACCTCAGCCACGTTTGGCGACGTTATGTTGACTGACCCGAAGAGGTGGGCAAGTTATTTGAATTGACAGATTGTCGAGCACCCCGGAAGTGTCAGGCAAAGGGAAGAGTACCACGTCTCATCAGATCTCTTCCTTCATAGGAACCACCACAGTTTACAAAGAATGATGTTGCGATGCGTTGGGTCCTGATGGAATCTCCATGGTAATGCTGAAACAGCTGATTGTGCCGCGAGTGGAGTATCTCACTATAGTTCTCAACCTGTCGCTAGCCACCCTCATTGGTCCCGAAGTCTGCAAAATGGACAGGGTGGTCCCGCTACTGAAGCCAGGCAAGGATACCAGTAAAAGTGAATCGTAGAGGTGTATTTCGCTTTTGTCGCCCGTAGCAACGACCATGGAGACCATAGTCCTCCCCAGTATCAGGAATAGCTATCAATTTGCCGATCATCAGCATGGATTCCCTTAGCAACACAGCATGTCTACAGGGCTGCACGATATCTTCACGTATATTTGTCAAGGACTCAACCAGAATAAGCGGTATGATAGAACAGTGATATTGGCGCTTGACTTATGAAACGTATTTGATACTATTAAGAACTCCACGCTGTTTGAGGATATTGAGCGGACTATCCTTCGTTCAAAATTTAAACAATTATACATTCGTGGACGCCAGATGTACGTTATATTCAGGAACAAAAAGTCCAAACACCGTAGAGTGGAACAGGGAGTACACCAAGGTGGAAAAATATCTCCGGAACTGTTTAACCTCTCCTCTACCCTGCATCTAGATCGTAACCTATGCGAATGATTGTACGACCTTGGCGTCAGGTACCTTCCCTGATGACATTTGCAGATATCCGCCACTAAATCTAGGACCACTCTGTTTACCAGGTGAAAAGAAAGTTAAATGGTCGATGGCAGGAGAATTTCGACCACAAACTACCCCAAAATTCCAGGGTTCACATCGACAGCACGTTTTCGTCGTCCGCTCATGCCGCAGCTTTCTGCGAGAAACTGAAATGTAGAATCAAGGTCCTCAAGTCGCTGGCCTTGTTTATCACTTATAACGCGATAGGTCGGTCTGTGGTAAGCTATGCGGCGCCAGTTTGGTGCGCGAGTGTAAATGGAACGCAATAGAAAAATATACAAACTTGTCCAGATGCCGTCCTGAAAACTGCAACAGGGTGAGGAGGCAAAGATTCTTCCAGTACACCAACATAACGAGATGCTTCCGCTGCTGTACATGATCGGGCGTTGACGTGAGAGCCATCCCAATCACCATCTGGTAGGCAGGCCCGACACACTCAGGCACATCAAGTAGGATCTTTTCGTGTTAGAGAGAGATAGGTCCAACGATACAGGATATAACCCCTAAATCAACAAGCATATCAAGCAGGCTTGAATGGCATTCACACGGACATAGTTGCTAGGCCATACGCAACAATAGTGAGAATAAAGTCCTCGAAGTACATCCCCCATCTAACGCAGCTGAGAAGCGTCTGCAGTCACGACAAACCAGAGTACTTTTGGCTCAACTACCCTCGGGATATTGCAGTCGCCTGAATTGTTTTAGGGTAAGGATCGATGACACCGTGCCAAACATCTGCCCAGTATGCGCCATGGCCAAACCTACTCATCTAACTCCAGTGGATCTGTGGGGACATCCCATAGAAGCAGTTACATTCCTGGAACTGGAGATAGAGCGAGATTAAGCAAAAGAAGACTAAGATGTCTACTTATAGAACATAAGATCCTCTTCTAGAAGACCCAGCAGGACTTCCTATAGAAAACAAATTGGTCTTTTGATCGAGGACCAATTGGTTTTCTTAGTATACTTACAGAAATCCAATCGAAAATCTGTAGGTCTTTCTATACTAGATCAATAGGTATTACCGTGAAGAGTTAAGGGTTCTTCTTATAGAGGAGCAATAGGTTTTTCTATAAAATACCACCATTAGTGGGTCTGACACTCCTTGTATGATCAAAATTGGTCAAAGCTGACCAACTTCCTACAATGAAACCGGCAACACCAATTTCCTCCTCATCAACAGAACGACTATTTTACTCCTAAAAATGACAAATGCGTTTTTTTTTTCATTTCCACGCTCTTTTGCTCATATTTCTTCGTAGAAGTTGCAAAGTTCAGCAAATGGAACCGCTTTGTTCGAATAGAACAAACATTTGCATTGACGACAAATGCATGTTGCATTAGAGAGAAAACGGCAACATGCCCACAGAGAGTGAAACACCAGAGCATCATAGCCACTAAATTCAACTCTAGGTGGGGAGATGAAGACCTCAGCAGCGCCAAACAATTGCACTCGTGAAACATTAACAAATCCTGGTGCATTTAGCACGATTCGGCAATTTGTGTATTTGCTGAGGTACGTGTTTTGGATGTCGAATCCAGTGTCGTGTTTTGTTTTCGTTTATTTGTTCTTCCATTTCATTTTGACTTTTGGTTGTTTTTGGTCTCGTCTCGACGCCTGACTTAAGTTGAATTGAGTGGTTGTAGTTGTTGGTGTTGTTGTTGTTGCTGCTGTCACTTCTGCTTATTTCATGCTATGAATTTTTGTATGAATGAACTTAAAATGGTTTGTCGGTCCTTTATTTTTTTTCTTGTTGTTCATCTTCACTTAGAAGTTTTGTTGTTGTTTGCCTTATTTTTGCTGACATTGTTGCTGCTACTGTTACTAGAACTTTAACGTAGTTGATGCTGGTGTTTGTTGTTGTTGTTTACCATGTGTTGCATGTTATGGTGTAAAGTTCGTAAAGGGTAGTTCCCCGCTTCCCACCAACCATTGTCGTGTTTATTTGACAATTGAAAGTGTAGAGTTTTTTGTTCAAATTTTTTTCCGAGGAATAGAAAAATGATAAAGTCAACGGCAATGAAGAGATGCTGTTACTGACACTTTTTCCCTGTTTTGAAGTATTTTGTTGTTGTCGTCGTCGCTATTTGTTATGACTTACGTTAAGACGTTTATTTGACAAGTGACCTTATTTGAATTTTCTGGAATAAGCAAAAATTTCATTCAAGAGAATTATTGAAGGTTGTTGAAATCTATGGCGCCGGGCAATCGAAATGCAAGCTGTTTCACAAGAAACGTTCTCAAATCAAACTACAGGTAACAATTTTAAACTATAAAAATACCAAAATAGTATGTTTTTCAATGTGAGCAATATTAATATTATCATTGTTGCGTAAATATGTATTTATGCTACAAAAAACTTAGAAAGCATATTGAGAAAAAATGCCATACCTTCTTTGGAAATATTTAAAAGAAATAAAAACAAGTAAGATCGGCGTTAAGTTGTTATATGCTCCACAACGAACTGTATTGAAGTAACTGAAGAAAAATGTGGCTAAAATCTTCAAAAAAAGATGTACAACCTAAACAAAGATTAAATACGAAATTTCAGCGATTTCGGTCGGATATTGAGGCCACAATTTTCAAAATACCGAATATCGAGAGGTACCGTTCTATTGGGGCTATATGAAGATGTGGACCTATACCAGTGTCGACCAAGAAGAGAGAAGACAATAATGTGAAAATATTAAAAACATTGGCAATTTATGACAGTGCATAAGTAAGTTTGTATGTACTCTAGCTGCAAAACAAATCAAAATATTTACTCGCTCTTGCACGCTCTTTCTTTGCCTACGGGTCGTGTGTGTGATTTGCCGAAAAACTTCGTAACCTCAACAATACCAACAAACGGCCTGGACATATACTAATAATTCTATTCTGGAATGTTTTATGCGACGTATCGGCACCAATACAAATGATATATGTGCGTTCACATGCATACGACAGCCTATAGAAGTTCACTGAGTCTCCTATAGAAGTCCAATAGGTCTTCTTATGGAAGATCAATCGTATAGAATGACTTGAGCCTTGCTATAAAAGAGCAATAGAACACTCGTAGAACACCAATGGTCGTATTAGTGTAAACAAGTAAAAAAGTATCAGTCGGCTTTGCCGACAAAGATATACCCTCAGCCTATGTGAATCGAAACTGTCATCTACGGAAATATCGAATGTATTTAGGGTATTTTCAGAATTTTGTGGCCCTTTTTGGACATTTGAACTTGCCGACAAAAATGTGGATTAGGATTAAAGTTCAAAAATGGTGCGGAGGAGGTACCTAAAGAAATATACCGACATAGTCCATAGTGGATCTTACTTTGGGAGTCATATCTTTTCGATAGGTATCAAGCCCACTAGTCATTTCAATGGTCATCATGTAAATTTTGGACCAGTATGCAAGGAACCATGGTCCACGCAAAACATAATATCGCTGTAAACAGGACCACAACGAACAGCATCGGTATACATATCCAAAGGATCTTCGAATAGACCCTAAACTGCACTTTGACACAAATGTTGAACTTTTGTGGGGGTACCCTAAGGAGAGGACCGATATGGGCCATTTAAGAAATTAAACTAAGTTTGGACAAAATATGACGAAGGCTAAATTTTGGACCAAATCGGTTGATCAGTTCCGGATTTACCGTGCTCTCCAGCCACTACATATGGTGCCATAGGGGTTTTTAAACCTTTCGGGCTGCTTTCTCAAGAAGTATGGACTTGACCCTAAAAAACTTTTGCCGTCGTAATTGAGGCACCGATGCAAATTGCTTCAACAAAAATCAAAGTGATTCGAGAGTACGTCTTAAAGTGAAGAAGTGGACAAATATAGTTTATATTCGAACCTGATCTATATCTGGTAGATATTTTATGATGTGTAAAGTATGGACCAACTCGGTCACTCCCTTCAAGGGTTATCGTACGCACAATTTTTCCGAACATCTTTGAACTTTTGTGCGGGAGGTACCTAAAGGAGTGGACCGATATGGCTTATCTTCGAACTTAAACTAAGTTTGTAAAAAATATTACGAAGGCCAAATTTTGGACCGAATCGTCAGATGCGTTCGAGAGTTATCATGCGCTCGAACCATTACACACGGTGTCATAGGGGTTTTTTGCATCTTTCAGGATATTTTCTCGGGAAGTATGGACTTACCCCCGATGAAACTTGTAGGGTCGTATGTGGGACAGTGAATACAAGACGTTACAACGAAAATCAAAGCGATTCGACAGCTGGTCCTAAACCGAACTTTTCCGAAATTTTGAGTGTGAGGTACCCGAAGGAGTGGACCGATTGAGTACATATTGAGACCTCATTTAAGTCTAGTAGAAATTTCACGATGTGCAAAGTATGGACCAAATCGATTACTCCCTTGAAGAGTTATTGTGCGCAACAATTTTCCGAACATTTTCGAACTTTTGTGGGGGAGGTACCGGAAGGAGTGGACCTATATAAACCGTCTTCGAACTTAAATTAAGTTTGGACAAAATATTGCGAAAGCCAAATTTTGGACCAAATCGGTTCATGCGTTCGAGAGTTATCGTGCGTAACGGAACAACAGATTCGGGTACATCACCCACAAAAGTTCCTAAATCTTTCTGCGCACGATAGCTCTTGAAGTTAGTGACCGTCCATACTTTACACATCCTAATATATGTACCAGGTATAGATAAGGTTCCAATATGGACTCAATCGGTACCCACACAAAATTTCGGAAAAGTTCAGTTTAGGACCAGCTCTCGAATCGCTTTGATTTTTATTGTAACAACTTGTATTCACTGTCCCGCATACGACGGTACAAGTTTCATCAAGACAAGCCCATAATTCCTAACAAAATAGTCTGAAAGTTGTAAAAAACTCCTATGACACCGAGTGTCATACATCCTGAGAAAATAGCCTGAAAGATGCAAAAAGCCCCTGAAACACCGTGTGTAGTTGTTGGGGCGCAAGATAACTCTCGAACAGATCTGCCGATTCGGTCCAACATTTGGCCTTCGTAATATTTTGTCCAAACATAGTTTAAGTTCGAAGATAAGCCATATCGGTCCACTCCGTTATGTACATCACCACAATAGTTCAAAAATGTTCGGAAAAATTGTACGCACGATAACCCTTGAAGGTAGTGACCGTTTTAGTACATTCTTTACACCTCCTAATATATCTAGCAGGTATACATCAAGATCGAATACGCACTATATTTGTCCAATCCTTCGGGTACCTTCCACACAAAATTTCGGATAAGTTCACTTTAAGACCTGCTCTCAAATCACTTTGATTTTTGGTAAGCAACTTGCATTCACTGACCCCCTTTGAAGTGGTACACGTTTTTCAGGGGCAAGTTAACACTTCCTAAGAAAATAGCCCGGAAACTTAGCCCCAAACTTAGTTTCAGTTCGAAGGTGGGCAATACCGGTTTTCCTTTAAAACCATAAAAAATAAAATTAGAATAATATATTTTTTTGTCATACAAGGTGGCGCAAAAGTAATCTTCCGATGTTTTTTGGCTGTCATTTAAAAAAAAAATGAAAAGTTTGATTCTTCTTGTGGATTATTTTTATTCGGTCTTTTAATTTTTTTTACATCAAGTCGAGAATATGATATCAGATAAATGGCCGCCGCCAAAGTTTATTGTCATTTGAGCCCTTTTTATGGCATTTTCAATCACTTTGGCCAAAACTTCCGGCGATAGGTCCTCACATTCATGGCGGATATTGTCTTTAAGAGCTGAAAGAGTCTGAGGCTTGTTGACATAAACCAATGACTTCAAAAAGCCACACAAAAAGAAGTCTGGAGCGCCACATCACTCATGATTATTTTTGATGAAAAATCATCTTCCTCTTGGTGGTGATTAAGGATGGCTTGATCGTATGTTAGACGCGATTGGCGGTCAGCATCTAACAACTGATGCACCATCTGGACTTTGTACGGAAATATCTTCAAATCTTGTACCAAAATTCGCTGTAAAGACCGTCAACTGATACCCATTTGCGTGGCACGTCGTCTGGTATATGTCGACGGCGCTTCCATGACATCCTCGGCTACAGCAGCAATATTCTCTGCAGAACGGATACTCCATGCCTGGCAGCATCTCGTGATGTGCCAGTCTCTCCGAGTCGAGCGGCTAAACGTCTGCGACGAAATTCACGCTGTGCCAAAGTCACCGACCGATTATTGGTCAAATAAATAGTCACCAATATTCCGCGTTCTGGAGCAATGTAGCGTAACATTGTTTATTAACGTGTATTTCGCATGGGTTTTACTACACAAATGTCAAAACAGAACTGACATTAGGGGCCAATCGCAAAAATTATAGCATTTTCTGATAGGAGGATTACTTTTGTGCCACCTTGTATTTTCTTAGTATTTTTGCAAATAACATGAATACTATAGCTCCGACCTTCACGACTTGGGTTTCATTATACCCTCAGCCTTTAGGCTAAAGAGGGTATTTACACTTTGATACGACCAAAAATGTGCCTCATCGAAATAATGGTTTTAGACCTCAAGTATGTTTGTACGATATCCGTTTCAGACAATTTTGAGTAGATCTAGCAATGTCCGTCCGTCTGTCTGTCTGTCGGTCTGTCTGGCTGGTGCGCACGATAACTCTCGAACGGATCAATCGATTCGGTTAAAATTTTGGGTATCGAAATATTTTGTCCATATTCGATTTAAGTTCGAAGATGGGCCATATTGGTCCACTCCTTCAGTTACCTCCCCCACAAATGTTTAAAAATTGTCGCAAAACTTGTGCGCACGATAACTCTTGCAGGGAATAACCGATTTGGTCCATACTTTGCACATCGAGTAATTTCTACCAAACTTAGATGAGGTTCCAATATGGACTCAATCGGTCCACTCCTTCGGGTACCTCCCACACAAAATTTCGGAAAAGTTTAGTTTAGGACCTGGTGTCGAATCGCTTTGATTTTTGTTTACGCAAGTTGTATTCGCTGTCCTCTATAGGACGCTATAAGTTTCATTAGGGGCAAGTCCATACTTCCTGAGAAAATAGCCTGAAAGTTACAAAAAACACTATGACACCTTGTGTAGTGGTTGGAGCGCATGATAACTCTCGAACGGATCTGCCGATTCGGTCCAAAATTTGGCTTTCGTAATATTTTGTCGAAACTTAGTTCAAGTTCAAAGATGGATTATATCGGTCCACTCCTTCCGGTACCTCCCCCACAAAAGTTCGAAAATGTTCGGAAAATTTGTGCGTACGATAACTCTTGAAGGGAGTAACCGATTTGGTCCATACTTTGCACATTATGAAATTTCTACCAGACTTAGATGAGGTTCCAATATGGACTCAATCGGTAAACTCCTTCGAGTACCACCCACACAAAATTTCGGACAAGTTCAGTTTAGGACCTGCTCTCGAATCGTTCAAAAATATTCGGAAAAATTGTGCGCACGATAACTCTTGTTGGGAGTGACCGATTTGGTCCATACTTTACACATTCTCATAATGTCTACCAGATATACATCAGGTTCGAATATGGACTATATTTGTCCACTTTTGAATCACTTTGATTTTTGTTGAAGCAACTTACATTCGCTGCCTCAATCACGATGGGGCAAGTCCATACTTCTTGAGAAAACAGCCCATAGTGTGTAAAAACTCCCTATGGCACCCCCATGGTCTATGTCGGTCCATTCCTTTAAGTACCTTTTCCTCAAAATTTTTGAACTTTAATCCTAATCAACATTTTTGTCGGTTCATACGACCAAAATTTTGAAACCCCCTAAATACATAAGTTTTTTTGTGAAAAAAGTGTTTCAATTTGCACAGGCTGAGGGTATACATATCTCTGTCGGCTCAGCTGACTGATACTTTCTTACTTGTTTTATTCCTCACAGTGTATGGATGCTGTTATCATTTAATTATATATTTTTTGCAAGTATAAACGCCATTGTTTCAGAAATATGTTTGTAAATACGTGAAATTATTTAACAAATTTGATTTTTCGCGAATCCATTGAGACTTTTCGATTTTTTTTTTTTGCATTATCGCCAAGGTTACGAATTCAGTTAACGATAAAAGGATATAACCGCTTACTATATTAAGCCGCGATTTTCTAAAAATTTTTCTAATTATCATAATTAAAAGGGTCATATCTTTTGCTCGCAACGATCAAAGTTGATAACGAACAGATAGAATGAAGATTTTTTTCTTAATCTATGTACCAAAAATCATTGATGTAGTATCAAAATTTTGTTTGTTTGTTTTTGTTTTTTAAATGGAAAAGACGATTTTAGACATTTTTCCTGATATGTATGCTGGGTTGGAAGTCGTTGGCCGAAACTTCATTGTAGTTTGATTTCGAAAATATCCGGAATTGTAGAAGCTGCCTCCGAAGTATTACGTAATTTTTGACATATTTAATGAATCCTACGGTTTTCAAGGAGACATATCTAACACCGCTTCTTATTTATGCCAGTTTAGACCAATTTATTTATTAGCAAATTAAAATAGTTTAAGATTCCTTATGATAACGAAATCTAAACATATTAAATAAGGAAACAACAATTGACAACACCTGACATACCATGATGTGCAAAGTTGACTTAAACAGATGAAACTCCTCATGCTGTATGATGTGATAATATCTGACGAAAGCAATGACAATGACGAATGCGGTTTAATGAACTTTTCAGCAAAATTCTAATACAGGTTAGGAATTGTATTACTGTCGCATAAGCTGCTGCTGCTGGTGACAGACGATGATGACAATCATCATCCTCTTCATCAGTTGACATTGATGGTGTGGAAAAGGTTTACTCAGAGCGACAAGATAAAATGAATATTTAATATTATTTGCATTTTCCTCCGACATCTTGTTCTTCTTCATCGTTTGCTTTTCTATTTGCAACTTCTCACTGAATGAGAAAAGTTGAATGAATGAAGTTGGCATATGAAATGCAAGAGAGTTTAATGGTATGCATAAACTTAAATAATAAATTATATGCATATAAAGGTTTCTAGGACACCTCTGAACACGCATACAAACAAAAGGAAGATTTCTTATGTCATAACTCCATTAAAGGACATCATCGGGTGAGAAACAGCTGATAACATATATGGCAATATTCAAAAAAGTTTTACAATCGTTGAGATTTACCATTTAATAAATCGCGAACTGGAAAAATTATTTCCTACAACCCAATCTTTAAAATTTTGGTCTCACATTTTCTGGGCATTGCCTAGATTCTGTACGTATTTTTAATTTATTTTGTAGAGATTTTTAAGGTCTCTAAGTTAGACTAAATACAATTTACTCCAAGATTCCTTCATTATTTTTTGATTTTCCACGAAAACAAAAATAAATTTACCAAGTATTTAGGCGTCTACGGATAGATATTAAATGCTGTTACGGATTTATATATACATTTTAGTATTACAACATAAAGGGAATTTTTAAATATTTTGTCTTTATAAAGGAATAAAACCCCCCATAACTTCTGGGCGCAGCATCCAATTTTGTGAACGCTAACCGATTTGAAACCACGATTTTTTTCTTAACCCATGTACCAAAAATCATGAATGTGATAGCAAATTTTTTTTTTTTAATTTTTTTCGTTGTAATTTGTAAAGGAAATTTGAAATTTACCAAATGTATTGTGGCCAAAACCACATCGAAAATTCGAGTATTTATATTTTTAAGTCCAAGATTACTGAAATGAATCCCGAAGATTCGTCCAAATAATGAATCATAAAACAATAGCTTTGCGACGGGCACATTCTCCTGCAGAGATGAACAAGTCAATCTGATGGAACCGAAAGTGTGACTAGATGCAAATGCGAGAAGTGTATAAAGGAGTAGTGCTACATGTTGGGACTTTTTGGGGCCCATATCTCATGAATTTTGCGGAAGAGGTAAGATGAATAAATTTTCTAATAGAAGGTCAGTGTGTTCTTATTGAACACCAATAGTTTCTCTTATCGAAGACAACTAAATTTTCTAGTTAAAAAGCATTAGGTTAGGTATAGAAGAACAATAGTTCTCCTTATAGGAGACCAAAACGACTTCCTATTAGAAGTCAAATAGATCTTATGGAATAACAATAAGAACGAAGACCAGTAAGTCCTCTTATAGAAGATCCATCTTATAGAGAAGCAATTATTCCTCTTACAGAAGACCAATGGGTCTTCTTATAAAGGAACAAAAAAGTATTTTATAGAAGAAAAATAACTCTTCTTCTAGAGAACCAATTGGTCCTATTATAGAAGACCAAAACACCTCTCTCTCACCAATATGTCCTCTTATAAAAAGCCTATAAGATTTCTTTTAGAGGTCAAATATTTCTTCTTATAAAATACCTTTAGGTTCTCTTGTGGAACAACTTTAGGTCCTCTTATAGAAGATAAGTCCAATGTCTATTCCTTTAGTAGTCCAAAAATTCTTCTCACAAACGACTAAGAGGTATTCTTGTAGAACAACAATAGCTTATGGAAGACCAATAGTTTTTTACAGAAGAACAACAGCTATTCCTATAGAAGACCGATAGGTCCACTTAGGGAAGGACGGAAGACCTGCTAAAGGTCTTCTATGAACAGTAGATTTTCAAAACGTCTTCTATGTACAGAAGAACTTCTAACGGTCTTCTACGGACAGCAGACCTCCTTAAAGTCTTCTATGGATATAAGACCTGCTAAAAGTCTTCTAAAGACAGTAGGCCTGTTAAAGGTCTTCTAAGGACAGAACTCTTGCTTATGGTCTTCCGCGGACAGAAGATATGCTAAAGGTCTTCTATCGAAAAAAAAACAAACTAAATTTTCTCTAAGGATAGGTCTTATATGGGGGGAAGAATACCTTCAGCATTCTGTGGACAGAAGACTTTCAAAACGCCTTCTATGGACAGAAAACCTTCTAACGGTGTTCTATGGAGAGGAAACCTGCTAAAGTCCTTCTGTGGACATAAGACCCGCTAAAGGTTTTCTAAAGACAAAAGACATTCTTAGGAATTACAGACCTATAGGTATTCTTTGGAGGAAGACCTGCAAAAATACATACTAAATGTTCTCTATGGACAGAAGACCTGCAATAGGTCATCTATGGAGGGAAGAGGGCCTTTAGCATTCTATGGACAGTAGACTTTTAAAACGTCTTCTACGGATATAAAACCTTCTAACATTATTTTATGGAGATAAGACCTACTAAAGGTCTTCTAAGGAGAGAAGACCTGCTTAAAGTCTCCAGCTGACAGAAGACCTGCTAAAGGTCTTCTATGGAGAGATAATCGGATCTTCTATGGATTGAAGACCTGCCAAAGGTCTTTAAGGACAGAAACCTGCTAAAAATCTTCTATGAACAGAAGACTTGCTAAAGGTCTTTAAGGAGAGAAGACCTGCTAAAGGCATTCTATGGACTGAAGACCTGCCAAAGGTCTTTAAGGACAGAAGACCTGCTAAAGGTCTTCTAAAAACAGAAGACCTGCTAAAGGTCTTCTATGGACTGAAGACCTGCTAAAGGTCCTCTATAGACTGAATATCCGCTAAAGGTTTTCTATGAACAGAAGGCCTGTTATGAATAGAAGACCTGCTAAAGGTCTTCTATGAACAGAATATCAGCTAAAGATCTTCAGCTGACCGAATATCTGCTAAAGGTCTTCAGCTGACGGAGGACCTGCTAAAGATCTTCTATGGAGCGATAACCAGCTGAAGGTCTTCTATGGACAGAAGACCTGCTAAAGATCTTCTAAAGACTGAAGACCTGCCAAAGATATTCTAAGGATAGAAGACCTGCTAAAGGTCTCCAGATGACAGAAGACCTGCTAAAGATCTTCTATGGAGAGATAACCGGCTAAAGGTCTTCTATGGACAGAAGACCTGCTAAAGATCTTCTATGGAGAGATAACCGGCTAAAGGTCTGCTATGGACAGAATATCTGCTAAAGATCTTCTAAAGACTGAAGATCTGCCAAAGGTATTCTAAGGACAGAAGACCTGCTAAAGGTCTTCTAAAAACAGAAGACCTGCTAAAGGTCTTCTATGGACTGAAGATCTGCTAAAGGTCCTCTATAGACTGAATATCTGCAAACGGTTTTCTATGAACAGAAGGCCTGTTATGAAAAGAAGACCTGCTAAAAGTCTTCTATGAACAGAATATCAGCTAAAGATCTTCTGAAGGTCTTCTATAGAGAGAAGACTTTCTATGGGTCTCCAGTTGACAGAAGACCTGCTACATGTCTTCTATGGACAGGTACCTATGGGCTGAAGACCTGCCAAAGGTCTTTATAGACAGAAAAACTGCAAAAAGTCTTTTATGGATTGAAGACCTGCCTAAGGTCTTTAAGGACAGAAGACTTGCTAAAGATTTTCTATGAACAGAATATCTGCTAAAGGACTTCTATGGACAGAAGACCTGCCTTCTGTGGACAGAAGACCCTGCCATTGGTCTTCTATGGACAGAATATCTGTTAAAAGTCTTTCGTGGACAGAGGTCCAAATACATGTTTTCTAAAGAAGAAAGCCCTGCTATATGTTTTCTTTGGAGGGAAGAAGACCTTCAGCATTCTATGGACAGTAGACTTTCAAAACATCTTCTTTGAGCAGAAGGTCTTCTATGGAGATAAGATCTTCTAAGGTCTGCTAAAGGACTTGCATCAGCGATAAGTTTTCTTTGCGGGGAAACATTTTTTAAAGGCAGAAGACCTTCTAATGGTCTTCTATGGCGTGAAGATCTGTTAAGGGTTTTCTGCGGACAGAAGACCTGCTAAAGGTCTTCTAAGGACAGTAGATTTCCTGAAGGTCTTCTATAGAGAGAAGACCATCCAAAGGTCTTCTAAGTAAAAAAGATCTGCTAAAAGCATTACATCAACAGAAGACCTTCCAAAGGTCTTCCATGAACCGAAGACCTTCAAAGACCTTTTATTGTCAGAAGACCTGATAAAAGTTTCTATGGACAGAAGTCCAGATAAAGGTCTTCTTTGGACAGAAGAACTGCAGAAGATCTATGGATAGCAGAAGTTATTTTATGGACAAAAGACCGCTATAAGTCTTATGTGAAGAGATGCCCTCCTAAAGGCCCTCTATTTGTATTTTCAAACTATGAACCGACAAAAGTATGGATACGATTAAAGCTCAAAAATTCACGGGGATAAAGATAGATAGATATGGCTTTTTTTATCACACTAGCCTACGAAAAACATATTGCTGTAAACAGGGCCAGTAGGAAAACCGTCGGTAAAAATGTCCAAGGGATCCTCGAACATACCCTTAATCACACAAAAATGTTGAACATTTGTGTGGGTGGTACCATAAGAATTGGGCAGATAGGGCCCAAATTTGAACATGAACTAAGTTTCGACAGTATTTATAGATACAAAGTTTGGACCAAATCGGTTGCTATGTCTAACATTCGAAGAAATATTTTAATATCCAAAGTGTGGACGAACGCAGTATTCGGTTCGAGCCCTCCAGCCACTACATATAGTGCCATAGGGGTTTTTTACAATTTTCGGACTGTTTTCTCAAGACTTGCCCCTGAAAAAAACTTTTACTATCGTAATTGAGGCAGCGAATGCAAGTTGCATCAACAAAAATCAAAATGATTCGAAAGCAGGTCTTAATGTGAACTTATCCAAAAATTTGTGTGGGAGGTACCAAAAGGAGAGGACAAATATAGTCCATATTCGAACCTGATCCATACCTGGTAGATAGATTAGGATGTGTAAAGTATGGACCATCCCGGCCAATCCCATCAAGAGTTATCGTGCGCACAATTTTTCCGAAAATTTTTGAACCTTTGTGGGGGAGGTACCTGAAGGAGTGGACCGATATGACTTATCTTCGAACTTAAACTTAGTTCGGACAAAATATTACGAAGGCCGTTCGAAAGTTAGCTTGCGCTCTAACCACTAGACACGGCGTCAGAGGGTTTTTGTACATTTCAGGTTATTTTCTCAGGAAGTATGGACTTATAGCGTCGTTTGGACTAAATATTACGAAAGCCAAATTTTGGACCAAATCGGTTGATCCGTTCGAGAGTTATCGTGCGCACCAGCCAGACAGACAGACAGACGGACATTGCTCAATCGACTCCAAATTGTCTGAAACACATTTCGTCCAAACATACTTGGGGTCTAAAACCATTATTTCGATGAGGCACATTTTGCCCGTATGAAAGTGTATATACCCTCGTTAGCATAAATGCTGAGGGTATAAAAAACCAATAGTTCCTATTCTAAAAACCAAATAAGTCTTTTTTGTTTTGAAGTCGAATAAGTATTCTTATGAGGACGAATAGGTCCTCTAATAGAAGACCAATTAGTCATGTCACAAAAGTCCAATCTACTGTCCTTAGAAGACCTTCTTATAGAAGAATAATAGCTGTTATTATAGAATACCAATATTTATTCTGATAGAAGTCCTATAAGTCTTCTTATAGAAGAGAAATGGGTCTTCCTATACATGACCTATAGGACCAATAGGACTTTTTATTGAAGACCAATAGGTCTTCTCATAGAAGAACAATATATCGTATTATAAAAGAGCAATAGCCTCACTTATAGAAGACCAATATGTCCTCTTATAGAAGGTCCTCTCATAGAGCAACAATAGGTCTTTTTATAGAAAACAATAAGTCCTCTTATAGAAAACCAAAATACTTGTTACTGAAGTCCAATAAATCTGCTTATAGAATACCAATAGGTCGTCTTATGGAAGACCGAAAGTTTTATTTGTAGAAGGCCAAAAGGTCTTTTCTTAGAAGTATAAACGGATTCCTTATAGATGACCAATAAGTTATTTTATTGAAATCCAATAAATCTTCTTATAAAACAATTAATAGCACTTCATATAGAAGACCAATAGGTCTTTTTATATAGAGCGCCAGATCTTCTGGTAGAATACCAATAGTTCTTCTTATGAAAAAACAAAAGGCCTTCTTATAGAAAAAAAAAATAGATTTTCAAAGACATGTGATGATCATTTATTTTATGGTCTTCTCATTTAGGTATCACTATTATTAAAAAGTGTCGCCATCATTACTTGCTTCGGAACTACCTATCATTGTTCATAATTTCCTAACCTATTCTAATGAATGAAAATCAAATTACCATTTTAAATTGTTGCCGGCTTTTCAGTGAAACTCCGACAAAAGCTATGAATGAAATGCCCTTTTCATTATAAAAAGAAAAGAGCTGAGAACAAATTACAATCTTAATTTGATATTACAAAAAATAAGCCGGTAAACAACACCAGAAATACCAACAACAACAATAGTGGGAATACAAAAAGATAACAACCAATGAAAGCATTTTTAGCGGCAAAGAATCCAACAGTAACTTAAAAGGCGGCATGGAGAAAGAGTGGTCAGCCAGACAGCACTCACCCAAAAGAAAATTCAATGTGCAATACGATCGATCGATCAATATCGGCTTGTTGTTTGTTCTTTCAACCGTGGTCACAGTAGAGTCCTAAAACCAGCCGTCCATACATACATACATACATCTTCCATGACAGCCAAAGCAACAACACACACGTATTCCCAATGCCCAGAGAACGACAGCAGAACATGGTCCAAAGAAAAGAAGCAGGTGTTGAAATTGTTGGCTCATTAGCATTTTAGAATATTATGTTGCTTGAAGCCGTGATTGTGTTGCTGCTGCTGCGAATGCCAAAATGCTGTGTTGCCATCTGACATTCAAAATACCAAGGCTTTGCTGAGCCCAATCCGTTTGTTGATGGTGAGCAAAGTAAGATCATGTTAAGAGTTAATGCTCGTTAAAAGAAATTGTATGTTTAACAAAATGTTTTGGGTTAACAAGTATTTGACCTTTTGTTGTCTAGAACAACAACAATAACATGAAGAACAAAAACATAAGCAATAAGAACAGTATAGCATTAACAACAACAACAACAGCAAGAATGAGAATAACTTAAAATGCTTACAGAAATCAATGCTTTTCTGAAAGTAAAGAACAAGTTTTATGGCTTAAGTTGATGTTGGTTGGACAGGGGGTTAGTATGGAAGGTGGGTTATGTTTGGCCTTAAATTAGGATCTTAACTTAGATCAAAGAAAAGTTGTGTATTTTTTGCTTCAACAAAATGGTCTTCCTTTTCAGATAACTTTAAATGCAGATATATCAAAGTTTGAAATTTATTAAATATTGGTTTTATTCCTTTTTTTGTTTTATGGCTTAATCTTGAAAGTATGACTAAATACGGATGTTTACATATATCAACTAAAAACTTTATCCATTATTATACACTCCTCGTACTTACAGGCACTAAAATTGCCATGGAAGATTTACATCTGTCCAATGTTTGTCCATGTTTCTTTGCAATGCTTTACACTTTCAAAACTCAACTTCAAGGCAAATATAAAATCACTAAGCCTAAGGGATAAATTACATAAGCTTTAAGAAAAAGTACACAGCAAAAGAAAAGAAGAAGAAGATTAATGTGTGAAGTTCCATAAAAACAGTGTTTTAAATTATCGACGAATAATGCTTAGCTTGAAATGGTAGTTAAGACACGTTTACTTTCTCACTCTATTAGCTTTTTTCGATTTTTCAGAAAATATTGACATTTTTTTTTTCAATAATGAAAACTTACTGTAAAATATATATACCTGGAATCTTTGGATTTGAGAAAAACGTAATGCTGTTAGCTAGATTCACGGGTTCCAATATGGAATGGTCACTGAAAATATCACAGTAAATGTAGTTACAATTATTTAGATACAATTTTATGTTTCTATAATAAAATTGAAATACAAGTGTTGACGGATAGGGTTATTAATTGATTGGGGGACACCCTGGCTACGTCGGTGAGCGGTGCCGTTTCATAGAGTTATTCCAGGACGTGGACCTACATACATATGTCCACAATTTTTGGCGGATACGACCAAATGCTAAATTACAGCCAACTTAAGCCCAAAATGCATAAACCGAAACGTGTCTACAAGGATTATGACTTTTTGACCTTTTTTTTCAAAAATAATTTCCTGTAGCAAAAATGAATGAACTTTTTCATATTAATGACTAAAATAACGTTTATTCTATTTAAGCATAAAAAAAGGTCGCACATTTTAAAAAATTCTAAAAATTACTATGAAATAAAAAAAAAAAACAATGTTAAAAAAAATATTTCCTTTTGCACGAATGAATGACCTTTGGCTGTCATTGAATATAATACATTTTATTCCATTTAAATATTGAAAAAGGTCTCGCACAAACTACTTTTAATTGCTATGATATACGAAATAAAATTATGTATGATATAAAATTATGTACAGTATAGTCTCGATAATCCGGACACCACATGTTTTGACGGTGTCCGGATTATCGAATAGTCCGGATTACCGAGTAGTTAAGAAAAACACATATTTTTGTATTTTAATTATAAATTAAGTTAAAATTTATTCAATAATTTTTTTAAGGAGTTTGTATTGAAAAAGTTTTTTCTAGCGAAGTCCCACACACCCAAAAAATATGCTACGATCGTTTCGCTGGTGGTTTTATTCAGCTCATCAGACATATCGGATGTGAATGGCTGGAAGACAAAGGCTTGATTTTGATAACTTCTATTTATACAACCATTATTACAAATTTGCAGATATGAAGTATTTTTGAAGCCTTTCTACTTACCGAGTCAAGTCTAGAATCAATTTCTCAATAAATACGCATTTACAATCGAATATGGATTTTCTTCATGAATTGTAATACCTTTCATTTCGGAAGTTTGACAACATTGTCTGTTTTTTTTTTTATTTAACATACACGAATTCATACAAAAACTAAATGCATGTTTTTAAAAAATTGGAAGTTAAATTAGATACCGTTATAAGGGGGGCTGTGTCAAATCTTGGACATATGTCCAAAATTTCCCGAGGGTGTTTGTCAGTTCTCCTACCGGGCGCGTCCCCACCGGCGGATAGGGGGAGGTGGACGATCGTATCACTCTACCCCAAACTAGGAAATCACTAGTGACTGTACTGTCTGAGGTAGAGTGGTACGATCACCTACCTCTGGAAACTTCGAGTGTTCTCCTAAAACAAAAAACAAATATGGATGTTGGAAATGAGAAAAAAGTTACGGTGCAGGGCCTAAATAACCCAGTACCGACGGGGACCAGTGATCTGACTGCGAGTCACACCTCGTCGTCATCAAGCGATCGTGAGCAAACATCTCCCACAGATGTGGGTGCCTTGGCAGCTGTGGTCGAAGGTACGGCCACAAGTATACAACCTAAAGGTAAAATGGAGGAGGAGACAGGGAAGCCTAGGGATAGATTAAACTTGACCCAACCATCAGAGTATGGGAGCGACCCTGACTCCGAATCCGACAGCAACAGCAAAAACATTACTACCGTCGTGGAAAACCCAAAATAAAGAGGAGGTCCAAAAGATGGTAGAAGAAATAAGCGATAACATCGCATAACTTACAACAAATAAAGTGCGGTGGACTGGGGCTCAAAGACGAAGGTATAAGAAGAACCAAGCGCGGCTTAACAAAAAACAACGGGATGCTCCAAAAGAGACCAATGATACTCCCTCCACTTCCTCGGAAGCGGCGAAGAGGATAAGGTCTCCCGAGGAACAGAACACCGCTAAGCCGAGTAAGAAGAAAAAGAGCTTCCCACACTCGAATGCCCCGAGCAAACCAATTCAAAACCCACACGAAGGAGACTGTCCAAAGAACCCTTCGAAGTAGGGCGAAGAAGTGAGCTCAGACATGAAGGGTGTGAGTGCGACTGCAAAATCTTCTGGAAGACCCGCTGACTCAATTAAGAAGTCCAAGACCTTCCAGAAGAGGATGATGGTCGCAGAAAACGGAGCGGAGCCGCCAACTTCTTACTCCAAGGTAGCCAGGAAGTACTACAGGGACGAACAGTGCTATGCATTGATCGACGTCAGTAGAGGGTCCGGCAGATTGCCAAAAGAACATCAGAAGGCCATCGAAAAAACGATCGGCGACAAAATATTGGATCACATCCTGAGAAGTGGCCCAATAAACATAATTAGCAGCGAGCTCAAGGGGGACTTCCTGTGGTTCTATTTGGGCCCAAAAGCAAATAAGTGGAGTAACCACCCCTTGGGAAGGCGGTAAATTGAAGCTGGTGAGGAAGGAGAACGTACCTTACCTGACTAAAGCGGCAGTCTTCGTAAAAGGTTATGGCTGCAAGTTGGAGACAGAGCGCATGCTCGAAGTCTTTGAAAAACAAAATGAGACTTTGGAAGTGAAGAGGTGGGAAGTCTTCCACAGGGAGGAGAAAGAAGATGGCACTCTCCTTGTGGTGGGAATTGACGACCTCTCACTAGCCAGTCTCTCGAAGACGTAGTCACGCAGTTCAAGACTGGAAGGGCAAGAGTCGGAGAGGAGGAAGATGCCCAACCACCTAGCCGGGAGAAAAACCTACCGAAGACACAGAGGGAGACGAAAACCGTCTACTGGACGACCAATGATTGAGGTCATCCACATCAACCTCCATCCGAGCGAAACGGCAACTAATGCGCTGATGGAGAAAATTAACAAAGGTAATATACATATAGGTCTAATTCAGGAACCTTGGACAGCGAAGAACACGGTCTCTGTATTGGATAAATTATCAACTTTTCTACGCTAGTACAGGTACCCGCCCGAGGACCTGTATTATAGTCCATAAAAAATTATGCTTCCTTTTCTCTCCAGAGTTGTCATCGTCGGACGCCACGGTATTGAAGCAAGGGAATGGTAATATATACCTATTGTCTATATACCTACCGTTCGACTCCCCGACATTACCACCTACGTCGGAATTGCAGCAGCTGGTGAGGAAAATCAAGGAAACAGGTAACGAAGTACTAGTAGGTAGCGATGCTAACTCACACCACATTTCGTGGGGTAGTACTAACACTAACAAAAGGGGTCAAGCCCTTCTAGATTATTTGAATACTAACGACCTAATAACTCTTAACGTAGGAAATAAACCTACTTTTGTTAACAGAATTAGGGAGGAAGTGCTAGATATAACAATATGTTTAGAAACCCTAAACTGGAGGGTCTCAGATGACCACTCCTTCTCTGACCACAGGTATATTAGGTTCAAAATATCAAGGCTACCGCCAAACCCGATAACATTCCGCAACAAATTCAAAACAAACTGGACCAAGTTCGGAATTAAATTAAGGTGCAGACTAGGGCAAGGAGAAGATGAGGAATGCACAAGTAAAGAGGACATTGACAGTAAAGCCAACAAATTAGCCGAAGCCCTGGTAAAGTCTTACGAGGATAGTTGTCCCCTACGAGAAAGGAAGTCTGCCTACGAAAAACCCTGGATGACAGGGGAAATTCGTAACAAAAGCAAAGAGGTCCGTAGACTTTACAATAGGGCAAAACGAAAAAAAATTGGCTGTATTCTGGGACAACTACAAATCAAAACTAAAAGAATACAACAAACTGACAAGGAACGCCAAACGCAACTCCTGGAAATTTTTCTGCGAACAGGTAGATAGCGTAAACGACGTATCAAAAATTAAAAAGTTTCTATCCAAAACCCATACACAAGCCGAGCTAATGGTTGATGAAATGGGAAGGAAGATGGAAACAAGCGAGGAAACCTTAGGCCTTCTGATGAGAACACACTTCCCCTCGAGCACTGCGGCCCAAACAGTGCTTTCGACGGAAAATGTCCACACATCAGAAGAAGTACCAAAAATAGACAGCTCTATGGTTAAGCAAGCCATAATAAGCTTCTCACCAAACAAAGCAGCAGGACCTGAGCAGATCTTCCCGGCCTAATTCAAAGGGAAGTGGACTACATTTCGTCCAAGCTGGTCAGAATTTTCAACGCGTGCTTAAAATTTGCGTATACACCCATAGCCTGGCAGGAGGCACGGGTGGTTTTTATACCCAAACCAGGTAAGGCAAGTTACGCAGTACCAAAATCTTATCGCCCGATATGTTTAACATCTTTTTTACTCAAGACAATGGAACGGACAGTCGATACCATGATCAAGACCAAAATCCCCAACGACGTGTTGAAATATAAACAACATACCATTATGGCTCGGTAAACATTATATGGGTACCAAGACACATAGGGATTACGGGAAACGAAGTAGCAAACTTCTTAGCAAAACAAGCCAGGGAGCTACCTACAGTAAGTCTAGACAATGCCAAACCTTTAAAGGCGGCGCGTATAGAACTAAAAGCTTGGGCAAAGAATAATCATGTATCCCTATGGAATAACCAGGAAAAGGGAAAAACTACAAAAATCCTATGGGGAAACCCAGACCAGGACAAAAAAAGTTACCTCCTAGTGATGAGTAAAAAGGATATCAGTAGACTGATCGGTGTCCTCACAGGGCATCTAGGACTACAAGCGCATCTGCACAGGATAGGCTGTGCAGAGAATAGTGAATGCAGGGCATGTGGCGAGGACAACGAAACGTTGGAACACTATCTCTGCCACTGCCAGGCTTTCACAAACTTGAGAACTCAACTAATGGGAAACGACATAATCACAGGACTCGACCATATCAAGACATCGGGTTCAAAAACTTGAGGGACTACGTCAATGGGACGGAACTCCTAAACTACCAACAACAACTTCCAGGACACATAAAATTAGAGCGCACAACAGGCTTCTTCTGGCTTAAGTGTATGTCCATTCTTTTTAAGGACATGTGGTGATCTTGAATCACCCCTATTCTCAACCTCACCTAACCTATGTCCAAAATTTTCAGTGGAGAATTTGTTGACCACTAAAAACCCTAAATACCAATTTACAGCTAACTCGGTCTGAAAATTAAGCTAAAAAAATCAAAATACTTAAGATGGGGCTGTACAGTTTTATAGGTGTTATTCCAAAACATGGACCTTTGCCAATATTTGGTTTAGTAGATACGTTTTCAGGCCACTAGGAACCATAAATTCCAAATTATAGTTAATTTGGTTTTAAGACGTAGCTAAAAACGTCAAAATACATAAAATCTGGTATTACCGTTATATGGGGACTATTCCAAAGCATGGATCTATATCCACAATTATTAGAAGATATGTTTTTTGACCACTAGGAATCCTAAATGCCAAATTGTAGGTAATTTGGTTTGTAAATGTAGTTAAGAACGTCAAAAAACTGAAATCGGGCGGTACCGTTATATTGGCGCTTTGCCAAAACGTAAATTGATATAGACTATCTTCGAACTTGACGTGCCAGGAAACAAACGACTCGTCTTACCAAAATTTCAGCGTTCTATCTCATTTTTCTGGATGCTAGAGTGATTACCACAGACGGACGGACCTTCAAAGATCGACTCATGTCTTAGCCACTACATCGATTGGACCATAAATAAGAAATGCACGTTGGTACGGGTTGGCGTTAACCGATCGCCATAAAATTTCAGGATTTCCAAAAAACGATTTTTTGTCTCCCTGATGTACGATATACTTTCGGATCGGAGAGGGAGGACTTACCGTCCTTATACACCAGCCTGTCCAGTTAAGACATGTCTTGCTTGAGCTTGAGTCTATTGGTCCATAGATGGAATGTATGAGGGTAGCAATAAAATGTGGGACAGTCGAGGTAGAGTTGCTTAATGTGTACATACCGCCGATGAATTGTTGTGTCCTGTGTTATATAACTGATATTAGTCCGGTTTTGAAGAGCAGTAACCGTCTGATGCTAGGGGACTTGAATGTTCATCATGTCCTTTGACATTCCATGAACAGAGGGGTACAGCGCTGAACGAAGACGCTCCTATGTAGATAAGAGCAGATTGACGCAGCTCGCCAGACATCTCCATTGTCTGACCTGTCGTGGCTGATAAATGGCGTATACGGGCAACCAGGGTTTCGGAGTCTAGCAAATTTTGGTAGAGTCGGAGTCGTAAAAAAAGTTCGACTCCGAGCAAAATTATTTTTTGCATATTTATGAAAATAATTTTATATTAGATTTTTTATATATTAGAGATATGAACATTAATTAAATTTTGCGGTGTCGTTTATTAATTTCATAAGAAAACTATGAGGAAATGTGTAAGCAAAGTCTGTATTATAGCTTTTCAATCGATTTCTTAATATACCATCATATTTATGACAAAACTTCTCACTTCCTGCTATACCTGTTAAAGGACCTAATTTTTGGAACTTTCCTGAAGTTAGCTTTGCATAATATATTAGCGACATGACTGCCAGATAATTCCTAATAGATAAAGTCAACTATATACGAGGAATTTGGTAGTAATTTTTTTACATATCGTTGCGATCCATACCCTGGCTGCAGGAAATGCTGCAAATGTTTCTCTCCAATATGGGCATATTTTTCCAGTAGAATATCATAATTTTAATATTCGGTAACATAAATTTGCCCAACAGTTTCCTTCTAGGAAGCCGTATCTACATAGTCATTGCAGTAATATACATATGTATGTATATCTCACTTATTAAAACAGTTTCTAAATTGCACATGTTTTATGTGGTTCTGATTTATTATGGTGAATTTAACTCAATCATACCGTTTTCTATGACTTTTTGGGCGGAAACTATTCGGCAAATTTGTATTCCGCTCCTGAAATAAAGTCTTAATATTTTTCTTATGATCACTATCAGGAAAAATGTGTTGATTTGAAAGATTTTACTGCCGCCACGATATGGATCACAACGCGTTGTGCGACGTTGCAACGTTATGTTAAAAATTACGTCCCAATCCCTCATATATGGTTGGCTTTACCTATCAGGAAAGCTCGGGCTGTCACTTGGCTATAATTTTATATAAATGTATGTAATATATTTTAATTCATATTGCATTACAAAATACCTTAGGGAAAACAACATATAAGTAAGTATAGTAAAAGTTGAAATTTCGTACATGTTTCATTAGTTTTCCGTAGTATAGGAAATTACCCTCGAAGTCGACTCCAAAGTCGGAGTGGTGGAAAAAACTGCCCTGGAGTCGGAGTCGAAAGAAAAATGGCTCGACTCCGAAGCCCTGCTGGCAACCCGTCATTTCCCATTTCCCTTTCTATCATCATATCCATAAATAGACCACCCGACTTCATAACCTCTGACCGTAGTACTTTTCTGCTTTCAACATCCCTAATTATAGCCTTTCCCCTTTATATGTGTTTTACAGTTTTGTTTCTTCAAAGGTAATTTTCCTTTAAGCAACAGTATCATTTTCTTATCCTTATTTTTGAAAATGTCCTAAGTATGTTTGGTGCAAATAATCAAACCATTTAATATAATTATTCACATAAAATGTGGCACACAAATCAATTTTCTAAACTACCAAAAATCATTTTCAATTATAAACGCCCAAGGACACGACAAGACAAATAACAAACAATAATAAAAACAATAACAATCAAAACAATATCACAAGTTCGCAGTCAGTAAGTCTTTCGTTTAGTCACAGTTAACGCAATCCAATAATAAAAGAAACAAACAAAAAAAGTGGGCAATAAAATTAAATGTGCCAAAGACAAAGATAAATGTCAAACAATAACCCCGACAATACAAACGACGAATATCATCAGGACACAATTATTGCCAAATATAAATCAAATGAAATGCTAAGAGGAAAAGTACACACATACACATGTATATAAATAAATAGGCGTACAAAACAAGAAAATAATAGAGGCAAATAAAAATAGCATCGTTTTTAAATTGATATGTGTGTTGTCTGAAGTTCTGGAGGAGGCTGTACCATTTATCTATTTGGAATCCCATTTATAGTACGAAATACACACAGACACATATGCTAAAGTTAATAAGTCTATTGCAGAACAATAAAAAAGTTTGAAGGACGCACAAAATATAGGTTACAAACTCACACACACACACATAAACAATTTATTGTTGATTTGAGAACGTGACACACTTCTGGTGAATTTTATGTCACTCACACAAAACCGTTGATATGAATTTTAAATAACACGTACCGTTTTGGGGTGTATTGATGTTGGTATCGGCTTTAAAATAGCTTCAGACATTTTATAATTGAATAAAATAAAAAATAAACAAGTAAAAAGTCGTTATGTTCGGCCGGGCCGAACTTTTTATACCCTCCACCATAAAATATTCTTAATTAAAATGGAAAAATTAGGGTCCTTTCAAAGTTTTAGATGGAACAACTTTTCGACAATGGATAGAATCCTACTGCCTCCCACTATTGCTTAAATTACACTGTGAACACAAATGTTGGGGCAGAGATAATTCCTTTTGGAGATGAAAGCCCTTGGTGTGTGTATATTAAAAACCCCGAAGGACAGATGCACCGTAACTCGAACTTCCGCGTTATGGCGTGATGAAGTTTTTGCAAGAGACCCTGTAAGCCATCATGAATTAGCAATATATCTTTGTTTGTTGTTTTTTTTTTTTGTAGAGCATTTAAGCAACATTGAACAAAGATATAACGCTAATTCCTGATGGCCCACAGGTCTCTAACAAAAATTTCATCACGCCATAACGCGGAAGTTCGACTCACGGCGGATCTGTCCTTCGGGGTTCATAATATACTCACCAAGGACTTTCTTCCCCAAGAGGAATTTTCCGTGCCCCAGACTTTCACCTCCATTTTTTTGCACAGTGTTATCTAACCTAATCTAAAAAAATGTGTTCAGCTAGGTGAAAAGTACCACCTACGGGGCTATATCAAAGAGTCAACCTATCTTTAAATTTTTTGGCGGAAAAGCTTTATAGCTGCAAGGAACTTCAAGAGTCAAATTGAGGGTAGTTTCATCAAAACAATGTAGACCCTCAAAAATGGACCCATGTTGACGAATTTTAGTGAAGAAATTTCGTGACCACTGAAAATTCCCGAAAATCGGGAGGTACAGTTATATGGGTGGATATACGAAAACGTGGACCTATATTGACGATTATTTTTGAATTTACAAAATTGTAGATAAAATTCTCAAAATACCGATCATTACAGCTAGTTCGGTTAAAAATTGCAGCTAAAATTCTCAAAAAACCGAAAATCAAGAAATACCGTTATATGGGGGCTATACCAAAACATGGACCTATGTTAACGATGTTTTGTGGAGATGTTTCATGACCACTGAGAACCTTAAATGTCAAATTACAGCTAGTTCGGTTAGAAATTGTAACTAAAATGCTCAAAATACCGAAAATCGGGAGGTACCGTTATATGGGGGCTATACCAAAACATGGACCTATGTTGACGATGTTTAGTGGAGATATTTCGTGACCACTGGGAACCTCAAATGGAAAATTACAGCTAGTTCGGTTAAAAATTGTAGCTAAAATTCTCGAAATACCGAAAATCGGGAGGTACCGATATATGGGGGCTATACCAAAACATGGACCTATGTTGACGATGTTTCGTGGAGATGTTTCATGACCACTGAGAACCTCAAATGTCAAATGGCAGATAGTTTGGTTGAAAATTGTGGCTAAAATTCTCACAATACCGAAAATCGGGAGGTACCGTTATATGGGGACTATACCAAAACATGGACCTATTCCCATATCCTCTGGGATATAAGTGTGTTGATCACTAGGAACTCTAAATGCCAAATTATAGATAATTGGGTCTCCAAATGCGGCGAAGAACGTCAAAATACCTCAAATCCGGAGGTACCGTTATATGGGGTCTATACCAAAGAGTGGACCGATATAGCCCATCTTCGAACTTGACCTGCCTATGGGAAAAAGACCCTCGGGTGCAAAATTTCAGCACTATATCTCAATTATTGCGGACGCTAGAGTGATTACAACAGACGGACAGACGGACATCGCTAGATCGTCTTAGAATTTTATCCTGATCAAAAATATATATACTTTATAGGGTCGCAAATTATTATTTCGATGTGTTACAAACGGAGTGACAAACTTAATATACCCTCCATACTATGGTGGAGGGTATAAAAAGGATATATTTACAGTGAACAACCGTACTCTATTATAGAACACAGTACTCTATTTAAGGCAGGGGAAGGCATTGTGACTCACAAGAGAGCCCATGTGCTCTAAGTGAGCGTAAATTGGCTATCGCTCACAGCCTGTGTAGATGCTAACACGTTGTGAGCAGCAACAAATTTACGCTCATTGAGAGCACAAGGGAGATCCAGAAAATTTCTCTGCCTCACTCTGATTTAAGGTTTCTGCGCTCTATTTTTTTAATGTACCCTATTAGGCCTCTATTTTCATTGGGTAGAGTAGGCCCTATTTTTGCTTTTTAATTTATTTTACAAATACATACGTAATCCAATGAAATCAGAGAACACTGGGTAGAAATAAAAGAAACATTGTCTTAGTTTAAATGAAATCACTGATTTCCTGTTGATTTTAAAACTTTGGAGGGCAAGTTTTTAATAATAGACCCATTAGAATTAGCCGAATATTTGTTATGGTCTTATACAATTCCCGTCCTCTTTTTTATCCCGCAACTTTTCATTCATTTGAATATATACTCTATTTTTATCCAAAAATATTGGTCGCCGTAGGTATATTTAAACATGCTGTATTCTTTACACCACTATAAAGAATTTATGAAGGGATGTGTGTCCTTGTATAGGATCTTATCAGTCCTATGAGTCTGAGCCTAGAGAAAAAATATATGGTAAGGTTGGCCGCTAAATTTGTATCTTTGGCCAATGTGGCAGTTCTTAGAAAGTGCGATTCAAGATGTTTGCGATTTTTATACCCTAAGTCTTTAGGCTCCGAAAGGTATAAACAAGTTGATAAAAAATGTGTCTTACCGAAATAATGGTTTTAGACCCCATGTATGGTTGGATAAAATTGGAGTCGATTTTTCCCTGTCCGTCCATCTGCTTGGCTGGTTGACCCACACGATAACTCACGTACGGTTCATCCGGTTTAATCCAAACTTTGAAACCTGTAATATCTTGCGGAAACTTAGATCAAGTTATTAAATCGGCCATATTGGTCCGCTCCTACGGATGCCTTCCCCACAAAAGATAGGTTTTTCTTCGCAAATAAGTAATTTGAGAACAAGGCTTGAGTTGTTTTGAAATTTTTACAGCAGATCCCTATTGGAACTTGTAACGTGAGCGATACATGTTACCGATTATATATGTTATTACATATTTATTTGTTCCTTTCTTTGTTGTTTTTTTTTATATTGCCCAACTTAATATATACCCCACCTTAACGTACTATAGCAATTCTCGTTAAAGATGTACTTGCCATTGGTATACGTGCATCACGGAATATCGAATCTTATTTGACAACCGATATTATGAAATTATTTTACTTCGGTGTAAAGAAATATAAACTATGAACAGTGTCCGCTGTCGAAAGATTTCGTACAAAAACCAAGGCCTTGGTTCCTGCGATTCGTTTGCTTCCGCGATTAGTTCGCGTCCGCGACTACTTCGCTTCCTGCGATTCGTTCGCTTTCTGCGATTCGCTCGCTTCCGCGATTCGTTCGCTTTCTGCGATTCGCTCGCTTCCGCGATTAGTTCGCTTCCTGCGATTCGCTCGCTTCCGCGATTAGTTCACTTCCGCGATTAGTTCGCTTCCTGCGCTCCGTTCGCTTCCTGCGATTCGTTCGCTTCCTGCAATTCGTTTGCTTCCGCCACTTGTTCGCTTCGAACTTATTCAATCGTCTCTTCTCGTTCCAGACCGACTACACCGAACCGCGTGCCACTAACCCGAGTACCGTTGACGGGCATACCGAGCCGAGGGCCATTAATCCGATTGCCGAAGCCAAGGGTAATCAGCACACCTATTAGAGCCGACTATACCGAGTGTCATCAACCCAATTCCTCAAGCCGAGGGATATCAGCACGAGCAGGCCGAGCCGAGTATTGTTCACCACATTACATCAAACCGAACCGCAGTCAACACGACTATTGTAGCCGAGCGTAATCAATTCGACTCCAACATCGAATGCCTTCAGCACACCGACTATAATCAACCCGCTTCCACCCGGCAATACAAGCCGTGTCCCCAACTTTTACGTGAACCAATACTTCCACAGGCTGACTCCTGTCATCCGAACACCGTCGGGCCGACTGCTACCATTGTGCCAACTTCAGACGATCCCGCCAAAGCCACTGAAGACTGTAGCCTAACAGTAACCATACGAGGCCACCCTGCCGAATAGTCGTACCAAATAAATAAGCCTAAAGTACGCAAACGTCCACATGTTTCTCATTATTTAGACACCAAGAGAGATGTTAATAAAGAAATTAAATCATCATAACTCGTGTTTTTCTTTAAGGTTTTGTGGGTCCTTGAGTTGACCCTGAACTTACTTCAGCCCTAGTTAAAACCCTCGTTATAAACTGTAAAATTGTATACGGATTACGAAATGAGTACCCAATACGGCCGAAACTTTACACATTTATTCTAAATGCATATCCGACCTTCAGGTTGGAAAACACCTTCGGGTACCTGTCTCACAATTGTTCAAAATTATCGCTTAACTGCAGTTTACGGACTGTTGGTGCTGTTTACAGCGATATAATTTTTTCGTGGGCAAGTCCATGCTTCCTGACCTAATTAATCTCGGATCGTGTTTAAAATTTATTAGGTGGTTAATATAATATATATATGTTTGCTAATGGAAGCCAATATTTGCTGAGATATTTGCCCCAACAGAACATTTTGTTTCATAAGCCGAACTAAGAATAGATTTCCAAATGCTCCAATATTCTGCTTTTATTGTTCTGGACTTCAAACATTGTGGACAGCAACCGGACAACCAGGTGAGTTAGAGTGCTGACTTCCAAAAAATTCCAAGAGGTGTTAGCAACCTTTCGGCGTACTTCGCGAGTAATCACTTTCACACAATCCTTTCAATACTCCTTGAAGTGTTCGCAACTCTTGGCCCCTTCACGTAATCTTTCCCAGACTCATTAAACTGTTCGGAACTCTTAAGTCTACTTTCGCAAACTTCTTGAAGTGTTCCCAACTCTTGCATCTCCTCCTTCCCGCAAACCTCCCAAGACTCCTTGAAGATTTCGCAACTCTTGGGTTTCCTCCTATGCGCAATCCTTCCCAGATTTCTTAAAGTGTTCACAGCTCTTGAGTCACTACCCAGACTGTTTGAAGTGTTTGCAACTCTTGGATCTTCTCCTTCGCGCAATCTTGCACAGACTCCCTGAAGTGTTTGTAGATCTTGGGTTTAAGGACTAGACCCTCTTGGGCTCCTCCTTCGTGTAAACCATCACAGACGCCTTCGAAGTGTTCGAAACTCTTGGGTCTCCCTTCCCCCTCGCGCCTTAACGCTCTGCAGACCGTAAGAGAAGTTCGTAACCTATCGGTGTCCTTTGAGACTAGGCCTCCCCCGGACTCTTGGATATCATCCCGCGCGTCTTATCCCTTCGTGGACCGTAAGGTTAACTCTTCTCCTGATGCAATCTTAATTCCCCTTGATGTAATTGTCGCCGTGGCTGAAAAAAGAGGTCCGAAGTGTGCCTAGATTAGAAAAAACGGACTGTTGGGGTGAACTTGTCCAGATCTCCTACTTAGCAGTTCAATTCGGAGAACTTACCCAGGCCTCCCGTGCGGATTTGATCAGTAGGGCGGACGGTTGGGGTGAACTTATCCAGTTCTCCCACTAAACCGATATATTCGAAGAACTTATCCAGGTCTCCCATTCAGACTTATATCCGATGAGCTTGCCCATGCCTCCCATAATGACTAGATAGGCAACGACGGACGGTTGGTTGAACTTTGTCAGATCACCCCGATAGAGCGGAGGGAACCTAGCTAATTCGTATACTATTAAACATCATATCCAATTTTACATCTTAAAAAAAACACCAATAATAACAAGTAAAAAGTCGTTAAGTTCGGCCGGGCCGAACTTTTTATACCCTCCACCATAAAATAGTCTTAATTAAAATGGAATAATTAGGGTCCTTTTACAATATCAGGTGGAACAACTTTTCGATAATGGTTAGACTCCTACTGCCTTCCGCTATTGCTTAAATTACACTGTGAACACAAATGTTGGGACAGAGATAATTCTTTTTGGAGATGAAAGCCCTTGGTGTGTGTATATTAAAAACCCCGAAGGACAGATGCGCCGTGATTCGAACTTCCGCGTTATGGCGTGATGAAGTTTTTGCAAGAGACCCTGTAAGCCATCATGAATTAGCATTATATCTTTGTTTGTTGTTTTTGTAGAGCACTTATGCAACAGTAAACAAAGATATAACGCTAATTCCTGATGGCCCACAAGGTCTCTAACAAAAATTTCATCACGCCATAAGGCGGAATTTCGACTCACGGCGGATCTGTCTTTCGGGGTTCATAATATACTCACCAAGGCCTTTCTTCCCCAAGAGGAATTTTCCGTGCCTCAGGCTTTCACCTCCATTTTGTCGCATATTGTTATCTGATCTAATCTAAAAAAATGTGTTCAGCTAGGTGAAAGGTACCACCTACGGGGCTATATCAAAGAGTCAACCTATCTTTAAATTTTTTTGGCGGAAAAGTTTTATAGCTGCAGGGAACTTCAAGAGTCAAATTGAGGGTAGTTTGATCAAAACAATGTAGTCCCTCAAAAATGGACCCATGTTGACGAATTTTAGTGACCACTGAAAATTCCCGAAAATCGGGAGGTACAGCTATATGGGGGGATATACCAAAACATGGACCTTTATTGACGATTATTTTTGAATAGACAAAATTGTAGCTAAAATACTCAAAATGCCGATCATTACAGCTGTTCGGTTAAAAATTGCAGCTAAAATGCTCAAAATACCGAAAATCGGGAGATACCGTTATATGGGGGCTATACCAAAACATGGACCTATGTTGACGATGCTTGGTGGAGATATTTCATGGCCACTGAGAACCTCTAATGGCAAATTACAGCTAGTTCGGTTAAAAATTTTAGCTAAAATTCTCAAAATACCGAAAATCGGGAGGTACCGTTATATGGGGGCTATACCAAAACATGGACCTATGTTGACGATGTTTGGTGGAGATGTTTCATGACCACTGAGAACCTCAAATGCCAAATTGCAGATATTTCGGTTACAAATTGTTTATTGCGCACGATATACGCACTATCGTTAAATTTTTGTGGGCTATAAGACATAGTATCCATAAATGAAAACAAATTGGCTGATTAACTATCTCGGGATAACTCTACGACGATCGATTTATCACTTGACGAATTTGTTAGGCCACATACATTGGTAAACTTCGCTAGATCCACCTTGAGAAGCCACACCGCAAATGGGTTATGGAACCTGGATGCAGAATATCCTAGGCAAACCTTCCAACACAGAACCGTTTGCTTTTTCTCACTCGACAAGTTAGTGATGAAAATCAAACTTAAATCAAAATCATCACATCAATCACTTTGAGGGTAATTACGCGAGACTGAATTCAGTATGTATTGGTCATATTCGCCGTTGGTCAAAGGTGATTGCTAACCGAAAGGAAGTAGAAAGACAGGCGATTTATCTTTGACAAAACTATTTCTCAGTTTAGTATGGTTGCATGGCACGGTACCACATGTGGCATGGAGAATTGGGGAATCTAAACTCTCCACCATGCCATCGCAGATCCTTGGTTCTTGTTGGTGGCAATTTCACACATAATCGGCTTCAGTAGAGAATATACTCCGACCCGCGAAAAAGTCCCATTCTCTCTCTCTCACTTTGGGTGAACAATCCTGTATTGTATGAAGTTCTTTTCCCAACCCGGTGCTGTGACCCACAGATCAGCGGAGGTGTAATATAGTCATCAACCCCTACCAAGACGAAAGGGAAGCCTATAATTGTAGATCTTCGAATTGTTACCTGTAGTAGAGATTTTGCTCTATGGAGAACTACCAGTATTTGAGAGTATTTTTAGTAATTCCAAAAAGGTGGTGAAGCTGGAGCCGTCAAGGCGAAAATCATGTAAAATTCCTCGACTTCACAGCCATCTACAACTTTTTGAGTGGGTTTATGGCTGGTAGGTATGAGACAGAGGAGAACTTATAATAATCGAAGAGTCTGTGTCTAGAAGAAGAGTCTCTCTCCTCCTCATCCTCACATAGCCTACAGTAATTGACATTGCGTTCTCCAAATAGAGACGCTGTAAGCCATCATGAATTAGCATTATATCTTTGTTTGTTGTTTTTGTAGAGCACTTAAGCAACAGTGAACAAAGATATAACGCTAATTCCTGATGGCCCACAGGGTCTCTAACAAAAAATTCATCACGTCATAACGCGGAAGTTCGACTCACGGCGGATCTGTCCTTCGGGGTTCATAATATACTCACCAAGGCCTTTCTTCCCCAAGAGGAATTTTCCGTGCACAGACTTTCACCTCCATTTTGTTGCACAGTGTTATCTAATCTAATCTAAAAAAATGTGTTCAGCTAGGTGAAAGGTATCACCTACGGGGCTATATCAAAGAGTCAACCTATCTTTAAATTTTTTGACTGAAAAGTTTTATAGCTGCAGGAAACTTCAAGAGTCAAATTGAGGGTAGTTTCATAAAACAATGTAGACCCTCATAAATAGACCCATGTTGACGAATTTTAGTAAAAAAAATTTCGTGACCACTGAAAATTCCCGAAAATCGGGAGGTACAGTTATATGGGAGGATATACCAAAACATGGACCTATATTGACGATTATTTTTGAATAGACAAAATTGTAGCTAAAATTCTCAAAATACCGATCATTACAGCTAGTTCGGTTAAAAATTGCAGCTAAAATTCTCAAAATACCGAAAATCGGGAGATACCGTTATATGGGGGCTATCCCAAAACATGGACCTATGTTGACGATATTGCGTTGGACCACTGAGAACTTCAAATGTCAAATGACAGCTATTTCGGTTAAAAATTGTAGCTAAAATTCTCAAAATACCGAAAATCGGGAGGTACCGTTATATGAGGCTATACAAAAACATGGACCTATGTTGACGATGTTTGGTGGAGATGTTTCATGACCACTGAGAACCTCAAATGTCAAATTACAGCTAGTTCGGTTAAAAATTGTAGCTAAAATTCTCAAAATACCGAAAATCGGGAGGTACCGATATAATGGGGGCTATACCAAAACATGGACCTATGTTGACGATGTTTGGTGGAGATGTTTCGTGACCACTGAGAACCTCAAATCCCAAATTGCAGATAGTTCGGTTACAAATTGTGGCTAAAGTTTTCAAAATACCGACAATCGGGAGGTACCGTTATATGGGGGCTATACCAAAACATCGACCTATGCCCATATCCTTTGGGATATAAGTTGTTGATCACTAGGGACACTAAGTGCCAAATTATAGCTAATTCGGTCTGCAAATGTGGCGAAGAACGTCAAAATATCTCAAATCCGGAGGTACCGTTATATGGGGGCTATACCAAAGAGTGGACCGATATAGCCCATCTTCGAAATTGACCTGCCTATGGAAAAAAGACCCTCGGATGCAAAATTTCAGCTCTCTATCTCAATTATTGCGGACAACAGACGGACATGTCTTAGAATTTTATCCTGATCAAGAATATATATACTTTATAGGGTCGCAAATGATTAGTTCGATGTGTTACAAACGGAATGACAAACTTAATATACCCTCCATACTATGGTGGAGGGTATAAAAATGTTCTCAATACTTAAGTTGTTTATTAAAATATTATAATATCCAAAATATTTTTTGGTGTATTTTTATACCCTACACCACTATGTGGAAAGGGTATTATAAGATTGTTTTGGTAAAAATTCATGTAACACCGCGAAATATTCGTCGCTCCAGGCCGCAATTATGGACCGATCGTCACGAAATTTTGCATAGAGGTCGGGTTCAGACCAGAATAGCTGTAGCTGCTCTGTAGGTCGCAAAAATGGTCCGATCGCCTCGAAATTTTAACTAAGGTAAGAGTATATGACAAAGAAAAAGCTTGCAATTTGAGATAGTAATCAGATAACATTTAGCGGGTTAAATGGACCACAACTTTTGTGTGAAAATTTTTAATATACAGCATATTTATGTATTCCTGGAAGATACATTCCACCCACGTAAATAAAATTTGGAAGGCAATTTCTTGACCTTTCCATTGATACCAATTATGTTGATTTACGTGCTAAGATAACAGAGTTACAGCCTAATATATCCAGTTATTTGTTTGTAGTGTAATCAGAAGCAAGCTAGAGGTCGCAGTTATAGATCAATAGTCACGAGATTTTGCACGATGTAAGAGTTTAGGTCGAAGAACATGCCTACAATTTTGAATGATGATCTCATATTATCTAGTGGGTTATATGGATCATTACTTTTGCATGAAAAATATACAAATTTAAAATTTGGTCCATATTTTACTTCCTGGAGGCCATGTACCAGCAAAGTAGCCTACATATGGAAAATGAACTCATAATGCACCTTTATTATGCCTTAATTGAATATTAAATGAATATTCCTAATCCTAATCAATTATATGGCACACTAACGTAATTATGTGCGACAAAGAATAAAAACATAATCCGTTGATAAACATCTCTTCCCTCCTCCTTGTCATTCATATCCGTAGTTCTAACAAATTGTTTTTTACGCTTGCCATTGAAAGCAAAGGAAACGCAGAAACAAACCTGTGGAATATCCATTAAATGCCTACTCTACGCTTTCACAACAACAACGACGATAACTACGATTTTATTGATTCACCGAAATCCCTTCTTAAACATTCCACCCACACACACAAACACACGCACACACATCACCAAGACCCTCTTAAAATTGTTGATATTTTGTCCTCCATTCGTTTTTGGCTTTCTGGCTTCGAGGAGTTTCTTCGCAGTTGCTTAAAAGGTCACAGACGGACGCATAAACCGCCCCCACACATAGATGGAGAGGAAGGGGACACATTATCTTAAATGTCATTTATGTTCTGAGCAGAGCAAAAATATTAATTTGTGAAAGCTAAAAATTGTTCATGTTCAAAGTTTTGTGAACGTCTCCCCGTTTCCTTACCACAAGACACAAAATAACGCACAAAACACCCACATACACAATGTAAAAATACTCACAAAAGGACACCCATATTATGAAAGGACTAAACCTCAAAGTCTTCGTCTGCGAATGGTAAAAGTTATGCCAACAATTATTACTCTCTCCTCAATAAAAGTCTTCCTCGCCTCGCCTTACCTTTTGGCTATGCTTGTCGTTTTTACACCATTATACTTAAGACTTTTGTCTTGACTTTGCTTCTTTGGCCGACTCCCTTCATCCGTATCTCTTCGTTTCACTATTTTCCCAACTGCCATCAAAAATCCAATAAAAATCATTGTTCACCAACAACTTTGTTCGCTACTGCCTTGCCAGACAGACACCATTTAAAGTAAAGACTTTGGGAAGAAAGGAAACACAGACACCGGGACAAAGTGTTGTTATACATACACATGTACATATGTATGTAGAGGAAGGACGTATGAACGGAAGGAAAGTTATTCCCGCCGGGGAACAAGAGTTTTATGAAGGTCTTATGTTTACTGTTTTGGCGTTTATTAAAATCCACTTGTAAAGTTTTTTTGTTTTGTTTCTTATGCTTCCCACTCACTATGGATGTGAAACATATACAATAATCCCGACGAAGGCAACTTGCTTAAGATTGAAATCTTCCGGTTGGAATGGTAAGTTAAGGAAGAATGTAATGTAAATAAAATCAAATATTTAACGAATTTTCAAAGATCAGCAGTTCCAGATGTCAAAGTCTTCTTATAAAAGAGCGGAAGGTCTTTTCATAGGAGGTGTTGTCATATAAGAAGACCAGAAAACCTACTTAGAGAACACCAGAAGAACTTCTTATGGAAGACAAGAAAGTCTTCTCTTAGAAAAGCAGAAGGTATTCTAATAAAAGGACTGAAAGTTTTCCCATAGAAAAGCTGAAGGTCTTCTCATAGAAGAGAAGATCTTCTCATATAAGAGCAGACGGTATTCTAATAGAAGAGCATAAACTTTTCTTAAAGCAGAGCAGAGGGTCTTCTCAAAGAAGAATAGAAGGTCTTATCATAGAATGGCAGAATGTATTTTCACAGAGGGCCAGAAGGTTTTTTATAGAAGAGCAGAAGATCTTATAGTGAAGCCGAAAGTTTTCTCATATAAAAGCCGAAGATTTTCTCATAGTATAACCGAAGGCCTTCTCATATAACAGTCGAAGGCCTTCTTATAGAATACCAGAATGTCTTCCTATAGAAGACCAGAATGTGCTCTCATAGAAGGCCAGAAAGTTTTTTCATAGAAGAACCGATGAGCTTATAGAAGAGCCGAAGACCAGAAGCTCTTCTCATAGAAGAGCAAATGCTCTTCTCATAGAACAGCCGAAGGTCTTCTCCTTGTAGACCCAAAGGTATTTTCATAGAAGGACTTCTAATAGAAGTGTCGAAGATCTTGTTATAGAAGATCCGAAGATCTTCTCATGGAAGAGCGGAAGGTCTTCTCATAGAAGATCAGAATGTCTTCTCACAGGAGATCAGACTGTCTTCTCAAAGAAGACTAGAAGGGTTTCCCGTAGAAAAAAGAACAGAAGGTCTTCTCATTGAACAACCGAAGGTCATCTCATAGGAGGTCTGATCATAAAAGACCAGAAGGTATCCCTTTTAGGGGAGAAGACCAAAAAACTTCATATAGAGGACCAGAAGGTCTTCTTATGAAAGTCTTCTTATAGAAAAGCCGGATGTCTTCTCATAGAAGAGCTGAAAGTCGTCTCATAGAAAAACAGAGAGTCTTCTGATAGAAGAACAGAAGGTCCTCTCATAAAATAACAGGAGGTCTTCTCATAAAAGAGTATATGATCTCCTCATTCTTATAGAAGACCACAAGGACTTCTTGTAGAAGACCAGAAGGTCTTCATATAGAAGACCACAAGGTCTTCTTATTGGGGACCACAAGGTCTTCTTAGTGAGGACAACAAGGTCTTCTTATAGAAGACCACAAGGTCTTCTTATATAAGGCCACAAGGTCTTCTTATAGAAAACCAAAAAGTGTTCTTATAGAAGACCACAAGGTCTTGTTATAGAAGACCACAAGGTCTTCTTATAGAACACCACAAGGTCTTCTTGTAGAACACCAGAAGGTCTTCATATAGAAGACCACAAGGTCTTCTTATTGAGGACCACAAGGTCTTCTTATAGAAGACCACAAGGTCTTCTTATATAAGGCCACAAGGTCTTCTTATAGAAAACCAAAAAGTCTTCTTATAGAAGACCACAAGGTCTTCTTATAGCAGACCATAAGGACTTTTTATAGAAGACCACAAAGTCTTCTTATAGAAGACCACAAGGTATTCTTGTAGAATACCACAAGGTCTTCTTATAGAAGACCACAAGGTCTTCTTATAGAAGACCACAAGGTCTTCTTATAGAAGACCACAAGGCCTTCTTCTAGAAGACCACAAGGTTTTCTTTTAGAAGACCACAAGGTCTTCTTATAGAAGACCACAAGGTCTTCTTATAGAAGACCACAAGGTCTTCGTATAGAAGACCACAAGGTCTTCGTATAGAAGACCACAAGGTCTTCGTATAGAAGACCACAAGGTCTTCGTATAGAAGACCACAAGGTCTTCGTATAGAAGACCACAAGGTCTTCGTATAGAAGACCACAAGGTCTTCGTATAGAAGACCACAAGGTCTTCGTATAGAAGACCACAAGGTCTTCGTATAGAAGACCACAAGGTCTTCGTATAGAAGACCACAAGGTCTTCGTATAGAAGACCACATGGTCTTCGTATAGAAGACCACAAGGTCTTCGTATAGAAGACCACAAGGTCTTCGTATAGAAGACCACAAGGTCTTCGTATAGAAGACCACAAGGTCTTCGTATAGAAGACCACAAGGTCTTCGTATAGAAGACCACAAGGTCTTCGTATAGAAGACCACAAGGTCTTCGTATAGAAGACCACAAGGTCTTCGTATAGAAGACCACAAGGTCTTCGTATAAAAGACCACAAGGTCTTCGTATAGAAGACCACAAGGTCTTCGTATAGAAGACCACAAGGTCTTCGTATAGAAGACCACAAGGTCTTCGTATAGAAGACGACAAGGACTTCTTATAGAAGACCACAAAATCTTCGTTATAGAAGGCCACAAGGTCTTCTTATAGAAGACCACAAGGTCTTCTTATAGAAGACCACAAGGTCTTCTTATAGAAGACCACAAGGTCTTCTTATTGAGAACCACAATGTATTCATATTAAGGACCACAAGGTCTTCTTATAGAAGACCACAAGGTCTTCTTATAGAAGACCACAAGGTTTCTTATAGAAGACCACAAGGTTTATAGAAGACCACAAGGTATTCTTATAGAAGACCACAAGGTTTTCTTATAGAAGACCACAAGTTCTTTTTATAGAAGACCATAAGGTCCTCTTATAGAAGACAACAAAGTCTTCTTATAGAAGACCACAAGTCCTTCTTATAGGAGACCACAAGGTCTTCTTATAGAAGACCACAAAGTCTTCTTATAGAAGACCACAAAATCTTCTTATAGAAGACCACAAGGTCTTCTTATAGAAGACAACAAAGTCTTCTTGTAGAAGACCACAAGTTCTTCTTATAGAAAACCACAAGTTCTTCTTATAGAAGACCACAAGGTCTTCTTATAGAAGACCACAAGGCCTTCTCTTAGAAGACCACAAGGTCTTCTTATAGAAGACTACAAAGTCTTTTATAGAAGATCACAAGGTCTTCTTAATGAAGACCACAAGGTCTTTGTATAGAAGACCACAAGGTCTTTATATAGAAGACCACAAGGTCTTCTTAATGAAGACCTCAAGGTCTTTTTAATGAAGACCACAAGGTCTTCTTATTGAGGACAAAAAGGTCTTCTAATAGAAGACCAAAAAGTCTTCTTATAGAAGACCACAAGTTCATCTTATAGAAGACCACAAGATCTTCTTATAGAATACCACAAGGTCTTCTTATTGAGGACCACAAGGTCTTCCTATTGAGGACCACAAGGTCTTCTTATAGAACACCTCAAGGTCCTCCTATAAAAGACCACAAGATTCTCCTATAGAAGACCACAACGTCTTCTTATAGAAGACCACAACGTCTTCTTATTGAGGACCACAAGGTCTTCCTATTGAGGACCACAAGGTCTTCTTATAGAAGACCACAAGGTCCTCCTGTAGAAGACAAAAAGGTCTGCTTATAGAAGACCACAACGTCTTTTTATAGAAGACCACAAGGTCTTCTTATAGAAGACCACAAGTTCTTCTTATAGAAAACCACAAGGTCTTCTTATAGAAGACCACAAGGTTTTCTTATTGAGGACCACAAGGTCTTTCTATTGAGGACCACAAGGTCTTCTTATAGAAGACCACAAGGTCCTCCTGTAGAAGACAAAAAGGTCTTCTTATAGAAGACCACAACGTCTTTTTATAGAAGACCACAAGGTCTTCTTATAGAAGACCACAAGTTCTTCTTATAGAAGACCACAAGGTCATCTTATAGAAGACCACAAGATCTTCTTATAGAATACCACAAGGTCTTCTTATTGAGGACCACAAGGTCTTCCTATTGAGGACCACAAGGTCTTCTTATAGAACACCTCAAGGTCCTCCTATAAAAGACCACAAGATTCTCCTATAGAAGACCACAACATCTTCTTATAGAAGACCACAACGTCTTCTTATTGAGGACCACAAGGTCTTCCTATAGAAGACCACAAGGTCTACTTATAGAAGACCACAAGGTCTTTTTATAGAAGACCACAAGGTTTTCTTATTGAGGACTACTAGGTCTTCTTATTGAGGACTGCTAGGTGTTCCTACTGAGGACCCCAAGGTCTTCTTATAGAAGACCACAAGGTCTTTTTATAGAAGACCAAAAGGTTTTCTTATTGAGGACTACTAGGTCTTCTTATTGAGGACTGCTAGGTGTTCCTACTGAGGACCACAAGGTCTTCTTATAGAAGACCACAAGGTCTTCCTATAGAATACCACAAGGTCTTCGTATAGAAGACCGCAAGGTCTTCTTATAGAAGACCACAAAGTCTTCGTTATAGAAGGCCACAAGGTCTTCCTATAGAAGACCACAAGGTCTTCTTATAGAAGACCACAAGGTCTTCTTATAGAAGACCACAAGGTCTTCTTATAGGAGACCACAAGGTCTTCTTATTGAAGACCACAAGGTCTTCTTATTGAAGACCACAAGGTCTTCGTATAGAAGGCAACAAGGTCTTCGTATAGAAGACCACAAGATCTTCGTATAGAAGACCACAAAGTCTTCGTATAGAAGACCACAAGGACTTTGTATAGAAGAGCACAAGGTCTTCGTATAGAATGATTTACCGGAGTCATGGACTATATTGTTGTCACATAAAATAAAACTGTAACTCATCGGAACCTAAGAAGAAATATTCTTGAACTCGACTTAAAATACCACCCTCCGCCAGTGACTTCTTCACAAACCTCTGTGTTGACATAATCATAAAAAACGTTGATAGTCGTCGATTTTGTTTTCGTTGATACTAATGGCTGTTTATTTTCCTCTTTACTCCGAGCTATTTTATTGCCCTTTTGCCAATGTCTTTGTCGTCGTCGTAGTCGTCGCCGTAATCATCGTTCACTTTTCACATTTTCTTAATCTCCATTTTAACGCTTCAGGACAAGAAAAGGATAATGCACAAACAGACAAACATCTTTCTTCGCCTTCTCACACTTTAAATGGAAACGTAAAATTCGAGCGTTTAGGTTCTCATAACGGAACAAAAAGAGTGATAATTACTATTAAAACACCCACTTTATTTGTCCTCCGTTCGTCGTCTGTCCATTCGTTTGTCTGTTGTTTGCCATTTAAAGAGATTATGAACGAAAAATTATCATAAAACTTGAAAATTATCACTATCATCATTTTCACGCTGTCTCATCGCCGCCGTTGTCATCATCATCATCGACAACATTGTTGTTGTTTTTTGTTATTGTTGTGAGGTGTTTATTGTCACATAAACGGAATGTGTTTTGTTGTTTTCCTCTTTTTTTCATTCCTTAACTGTATGTTTTAGGTAGGTGTAGGTGAATGGACATGGATGGAATGGTTTGAATACTAGGATAACAATGTTTTGGTAGGACCTTTTGTCTAAACTTTAAATGTTAAAGTGTTATTTAAAGAAGGGTATTGTTTACTCCGTAGGATATTAAATTCTTAACTATTATCTAATGAGATTAGGAGTTTTAATTAAAAATTTGGAAATAGGACGGAAATGAATGGATCGTAGTGTACAAAAATTACGAATGTATCGGTTTTGAAATTTTTTTTACGAAAAAATGGTGGTTGTTTCTTTATTTGGTTACTTATTTGGAGTCTAAAGACCTGACCACGCTCACTTTTTATACCCTACACCACTATGTGGGGAGGGTATTATAAGTTGGTTTTTCCCAAAAAGTTTGTAACGGGTCGAAATAATGGTCGTGGACCCATACTTATATATACAAAAATGATTGTCTCGGCGAGCTGTGTCGATCCGTCCGTCCATCCGTCTATCCGTCTGTCCACCTAAACCTTGTAATCATGCTACAGGTCGCAATTTTTATTGGATCGTCACCAAATTTTGGGTGTTGATGAGGTTCCTGGAGAGGAAGATACCTATTGATTTTGGTGATGGTCGGATAATATTGAGGGGTCGGAATAGGCAAAAAACTTATTTGTAGAAAAAGTCAATGTTTTTTTAAAGCAAATATCAAGCTTGCGAAAGGGGTACACCAAAAACAAAACCTGACATACTGACCTTCTTCCATAAGAAGACCAACCGGACCTCTATTAGAAGATGTACTCGTCTATTGATAAGCTATAAGAAGACTACCTTCTATTTTTCTTAAAAAAGACTTACTGCTCTTCTAAAGGAAGAACTCTCAGTCTTTTATAAGAAGACATACTGGACTTCTATAAGAAGACCTACTGGTATTCTATAAGAAGACCTACTGGTCCTCTACAAGAAGGACACTGGCTTTCTATTAGAAGACATACCGGTTCTCTATAAGAAGGACACTGACCTTCTATAAAAAGACCTACTGCTCTTCTATAAAAATACCTACCGATCTTCTATAAGAAGACATACTGATCTTCTACTGTTATTCTCTAAGAAGACCTACTTCTCTTCTATAAGTAGACCACCAGCCTTCTCTAGAAGACCTATGTTGGCGTTGTTCTATCGGACTTATATAGGAATTCCTATCGGCCTTCTACATAAGATATACTGTTCTTCATTAAGAAGACCTACTGCTCTTCTATAAGAAGACTCTCCGCTCTTCTAAAAGAAGACATACTCCTCTTCACTAAGAAAACCTACTGCTTTTCTATAAGATGACTTACTGTTCTTAAATAAAAAGACCTACTGTTCTTTTATAAGGAGGCCTACTGGTATTCTCTCAGGAGAGCTATTTCTCTTCTAAAATGATCCTACAGGTCTTCTATAAGCGGACCTACTGATCTGCTATAACGAGACCTACTGCTCTTTTTTAAATAGAACTACTACTGTTCCGTAAGAAGATCACCTTCTCATCTATAAGAAGTCATACTGGCCTTCTTTAAGAAAACCTACTGCTCTACTATCAGAAAACCTACTGCTCTTCTAAAAGAAAACCACCGGCTTCTCTAGAAGGCCTATGTTGGTGTTGTTCTACCGGACTTCTATAAGAAGACCTACCGGTCTTCTATAAGAAGTCGTACCGGGCTTCGATAAGAATACTTACTGTTCATCAATAAGAAGACCTACTGCTTTTCACTAAAAAGACCTACTGCTCTTCTATATGAAGACCTACTGCTCTTTTATAAGAAGACCTACTGCTCTTTTATAACAAGACCCTCCGCTCTTCTAAAAGAAGACATACTCCTCTTCATTAAGAAAACCTACTGCTCTTCTATAAGAAGATTTACTGTTCTACTATAAGAAGACCTACTTCTCTTCCTTAAGAAGACACACCGTCCTTCTATAGAAGACCTACCGGACTTCTAAAAGAAGACCCTCCACTCTTCTAAAAGGAGACATACTCCTCTTCACTAAGAAAACCTACTGCTCTTCTATAAGAAGATTTACTGCTCTTCTATAAGAAGATTTACTGTTCTACTATAAGAAGATCTATCTGACTTCTATAAGAAGACCTACCTGTCTTCTGTAAAAAGACCTACCTGTCTTCTATAAGAAGACCTACCTGTCTTCTATAAGAAGACCAACCGGCCATATATAAGAATTTCTGCTGGGATTATAAGAAGACCTACTGTCCTTCTTATTAGACAACGTACTGGTCTTTTTAGACGAGCTACTCGTCTTCAATACGGAGACCTCCTTATCACCTAGAAGAAGTCCTACTGGTCTATAAGAAGACCTGCAGGTCTTTTGTACGATGACCTATTGGACTACTATTGGAAGCCCTACATGCATTCTATCAGAAACCTACTGCTGTGTCCTAAGAAGCCCTACCGACCCTCCTTAAGAAGATCAACTGGCTTAAGAATACCACGTACTGAATACCTTAGCCCCATTTCGATAGGACTTGCGGTTTCCAAGCAAAATCGCGAAACCCTGAAATAAACCTAAAAATGTGAATTTTGACCGCTATTTATTTAAAAATCCCTTCAGCGATTTTTTCTTGTTTTTGGATTTGTCTCACCTATGAACATTGCTGTTCATCCGCAAAAACTTCCCAGGTGTAAGCGATTTTCACTTAAAGTTAGTTAAGGCGCACCATGTATGAACTTCTTTTATAAAGAAGCGATACAGTCAATGCATTGTCCCAATTTGAACTTCTATATTTCAATAACGGTAAAACCTACGAAATTTTCATAGAGGACAATCTTGTAGAGAATTTCCACAGCTACAACATTTTCTTTAGGCTTATTCCGATAGGATTTGCGGTTTCCAAGCAAAATCGTACAAAACTTAAAAAAACCTAAAAATGTCAACTTGAATGGCGATTTATTTAAAGAGCGCTCCGGCGATTTTTTCGTCTTTGATTTTTCTCATCTATGAAATTGTAGTTTCAGAATCCGCAAAAAATTCCCGGGTGTAAGCACCTTCCATTTAAAGTTCCTCAAGACCACCGTGTTCCTACTTGTCTTGTATAAGAACATTAACTGGCCATATGTCAGACCTTCTATAGGACAGACCTTCTTCTGGCCTTGTTTACGGAGACCTACTGGTTCTTCCATAAGAAGAATTACTGGTCTCCTATCAGAAGACCTACTGGCCTTCCACTAAAAGACTTACTGGTTTTCTTTTTTTTTACTGTCCTTTTCTAAGATGACCTACTGGCCTTCTATAAGACGTCCTACCGTCCTTCCAAAGACAACCTACCGTCCTTCTAAAGACGACCTACTGGCTTCTATAAGAAGACCTAAAGGCCTCCTATAAGAAGAACTAATGGCCTTCGATAAGAAAATATATTGAACTCCTACAAGAAGACCTACTGCCCTTCCAAACGAAGGCATATTTATCTTCTATAAGGAGACACACTACTCTTCTATAAGAAGACCTACTTCTCTTCTTCTATAAGATGACCTGGCGGTCTTCTATAAGAAGACCATCTTCTCTTCTGTAACGTGATTGTCATCAATAAAAAGACCTACCTATGATAAACCTTTGGTCTGACCTTCCAGATTTACTGCTCCTCTATGACTTTAAGTCTTCTCCTGTCGTCTATAAAATAAACTTGTGTATTGCGGATGCTATCATCACCTGATACGTTTTTAAATTAATTATTGTCCTTTTCGTATTTTCCTCTAATTCTCTTTCCCCTTTTTCAATTTTCGCAACACACAAAAATTCCAAACTAATGAGAAGTTTAATTACGAAAAAAACATAGCCAAAATGCAGCAACAACTTTTACGTACACACCAGCACAGACAAATGTAAGTGAAAGTACGTTCAAACCCCTAAAAGCCCGAATAACTACTTTAGTCCATGTCCATAACAAAGTCATGGGATGACAACAAAATTAAAGTCCGGAACAACAACAACACCAACATACAAAGAGCTGTAACACAAACAGCAATGATATTTAAAAACAATTACATGCAATACCAAAACAAAGAAAATCCGCCCTTTATCCCACTCCACAGACAAACACTCACTGTTTAACAGCCATTCTCAGCTTTGTTCAACAGGATGTGGAAACATAAAATACACCAAAAGAAAATCCCCCCAAAATGTTGATATTGTTTATTAAACCCTTTTGTAATGTGGTTGTGTTAAAAATACACATTGTAAACAATATCCATGGTAGATTCACACTCACATAAAAATACATAATGTGGGTGGAAGCTAACATATAAGCACCCTAGTAGCTCTATTTTTAGCACAACAAGCAATGAAAAGCCAACAACAAGTTGTTCTCACTGTTTGTGTTTTTATTACATCAACCAAAAACATACTCATTCTCTGGCAAATTCTCATTCATGGACATGAGTTACAACATGTTGCGGCATGTATATGAGAAACTTTCACGACACACACACACACATATAGCAATAACAATTATACCACCACTTACTTGTGCTCTACACAAAAAGATGCAACAATGTCAGACCTCAAACAAAATCCTCAAACTTCCGTTTCCGTTGTAAATTATAATCACGATGTGGGTTCTCACTCACACCAAACGGGGTTTGGTGTGCGCTTATGGTAACAGACGAACACTATCCCCTTCGTCTTCTCAATACAATATAATTGCAAATGGTAAATTTACAACATTAACACACTCGGTACCCATCGTACACTTATTATTTGGTGAAAGAGGATAGCCCCCTTTTTGTAGTTGTTGTTCTTATACCTTAAATCGCCACTTTGTAATACAAAGCAGTCCGGGTAGTAAAAGGACTCGGGCAATTGTGTGCGACTTCTGTTGGTAGTGTCGGTGTGTGTGTGAGGGGAAATATATTTTCTTCCGGTTAACTTACAAATAATATGACGACGACAACAACACCGACAATGTATGGTTACGTTTGTGTACATATTGTTGACGGTAATAAAACGATACTCTTTTATGTGTGTGTCACACACAAACACACATGGGTAATTTTTGTTACATTTTCCTTAAAAGTTTTTGGCAACATTTCAAAAGTCAAAACAAAATTAACTTTGGGTCCTTTTGGAAAATAGGACAGATGATATAGGGATTATAATAGACAACACGAATAATATAGGGGAATATTTTAAAAGCTAAAGAAGAAGAGGTTTGTGGTAGGTGTTATAAAATGAATGGATTAGAATTGAGTATTGCCTAACGTATACATGTCGCCGATTATTTGCTATACTCCAGGTTATAGATCCAACATTAGCCCACTTTTGGATGGTCATTAACCGATTGGGGTCTTATGTGACTTTAATGTTCATTATGAGTTGTGGGATTAGGTCGTAGGAAATGACCAGATGTCTATAACACTGGTTGAACTAATTGAGGAATGTGTCATAGTTCGCCAGATATAACCATCGTGTCACCTTGTCTAAAAAATGACTTCCGTCGTTTCTCTTGGGTCAGACCATGGTAAGTAATCTAGAGGGTAGGTCAGGTTCGAAAAAATTTTGAAAAACAAGGCCTGGGTGTATTTGCTTATAAATAAATATGCAACAGGTTGTACTGTTTATTTGATTTTTTGGGTCATTAACTAAAAACGCGAAAAATAAATAGAAGGCCAAGTTTTCTTTACAAAGTCAGCTTCTGTATATGTTCAAAAGTTTGTTTCATCACAATGTTGATGAATTTCATTTCAATAAACGATGTAATAAAAATGTTTATTCCGACTGAATTTTAATGTGTTTAAAATATTCTGTGATATCCCAGCTAACAACTTTTTCCGATTTTTTTCCAAATTCGGAAGAAACTCTGCACAAGTTTCCGATTCTGATGCCGAATTCGTTCCGAAATCGGAACAAAATTGTGTGAAGGTTTGCACGAAATCGGAAAGATTTGTCGGAAAAAAATCGGAAGGAACATTCGAGTTTCTTTCCGAATTTTAAACGAAATCGTTTAAAAACTCGAATGAAAAAATGGGAATTTTTGAGAGAATTTTCGATGTTCTGCACAATTTCGGACAAAACTCTAAAAGAACATTCGAAAATGTTTAGAATTTCGGAGGACTTTCGGATACTTTTTCAGAATTTCGAAAAGAATTTTGATTTTTGATCCGAAATTCGGAAAATTATCGGATGTTTGATCGAAAATGAATGCGAATAGAGAGCTAATAAGAACTATTTAAAGCCGAGAGGAGAGATTGAAGGAAGACGAACAAGAGGCCGAAGAGAACTCTCCTGGCTGAAAAGTATCCAAAACCGGACCGGTATCTAAGATGAAAGATGCCAGAAATAGAGATCTTCAACTAATACGACATTGTCTATAATATACATAAGCTCACTCATTATGTAAATTTGTAACAAATATTTTATAATCGCATATACCCGAAAATTGGATGTGCAAATAAAGAAGATCCGATATTCGGAAAATTTTCAGACGTTTGATGCGGTATTCGGGAAAAATCGGAATATTTTCGAAAGTTTTATCCGAAAATCGGAACAAATTCTGGTGATTTATACCAAATTCGAAAAATAATCGGAAAAAAATATTAGGAAATCTCGGAAAAAAAAAATTTAATATCAGAGCCATCGGCAAAAATTGTTGGCTGGGTAATGATTTGAAAGAATAAGCAAATCAATAGAAAAAAATGTAGTCAATTGTTTGCTATAACCTACCTTTTAATGATTGTAATATGGGTCATAATTGTCTCCATTAACTGACTAGCCGACTTCATCGCCTCTGATTGCAGCCTAGTTTCAAAGAGTTCAGCAATCACCGTTTCAAAGATTTGTCTAACCCTTCTAGGGAATAACAGGGAGAAAAAAGTACTACATCGCATCAGATTTCATCCCGCCAACACAATTTGCAATGGATGATATTTCAAAAGCCATTCGCCACGCTGAATCAATCAAAGCGATAGGGTCTGACGGTATATCCATGGTAACACTAAAACACTTGGTTAAGCCAACAGTTTGTTCTATGAAAAATTCTTCTTTAAAAAATCCACATCTAGTTTGTTCTTTGAAAAATTCTTCTTTAAAAAATCCACGCCTAGTTTATTCTTCTTTAAAAAATCCACGTCTAGTTGTTCTTTGAAAAATTCTTCTTTAAAAAATCCACGTCTAGTTGTTCTTTGAAAAATTCTTCTTTAAAAAATCCACGTCTAGTTGTTCTTTGAAAAATTCTTCTTTAAAAAATCCACGTCTAGTTGTTCTTTGAAAAATTCTTCTTTAAAAAATCCACGCCTAGTTTATTCTTTGAAAAATTCTTCTTTAAAAAATCCACGTCTAGTTTGTTCTTTGAAAAATTCTTCTTTAAAAAATCCACGTCTAGTTTGTTCTTTGAAAAATTCTTCTCTAAAAAATCCAAGTATAGTTTGTTCTTTGAAAAAATTTCTTTAAAAAATCCACGTTTTGTTGGCCTTTGAAAAAATATTTCTTAAAAAATTCACGTTTTGTTGGTCCTTGAAAAAATATTTCTTTAAAAATCCACGTCTTGTTGATCCTTGAAAAAATATTTCTTTAAAAATCCACGTCTTGTTGATCCTTGAAAAAATATTTCTTTAATAAATCCACGTTTTGTTGGTCCTGAAAAAATATTTCTTAAAAAATCCACGTTTTGTTGGTCCTTGAAACAATATTTCTTTAAAAATCCACGTCTTGTTGGTCCTTGCAAAAATGTTTCTTTAAAAAATCCACGTCTTGTTGGTCCTTGCAAAAATGTTTCTTTAAAAAATCCACGTCTTGTTGGTCCTTGAAAAAATGTTTCTTTAAAAAATCCACGTCTTGTTGGTCCTTGAAAAAATGTTTCTTTAAAAAATCCTCGTCTTGTTGGTCCTTGAAAAAATGTTTCTTTAAAAAATTCACGTCTTGCTGGTCCTCGAAAAAAAATTTTTCTTTAAAAAAACCCACGTCTTGTTGGTCCTTGGAAAAATTCATCTTTAAAAAAACCCACGTCTTGTTGGTCCTTGGAAAAATTCATCTTTAAAAAAACCCACGTCTTGTTGGTCCTTGGAAAAATTCATCTTTAAAAAAAACCCACGTCTTGTTAGTCCTTGAAAAAATGTTTCTTTAAAAAATCCACGTCTTGTTGGTCCTTGTTGGTCCTTGAAAAAATGTTTCTTTAAAAAATCCACGTCTTGTTGGTCCTTGAAAAAATGTTTCTTTAAAAAATCCACGTCTTGTTGGTCCTTGTTGGTCCTTGAAAAAATGTTTCTTTAAAAAATCCACGTCTTGTTGGTCCTTGAAAAAATGTTTCTTTAAAAAATCCACGTCTTGTTGGTCCTTGAAAAAATGTTTCTTTAAAAAATCCACGTCTTGTTGGTCCTTGAAAAAATGTTTCTTTAAAAAATCCACGTCTTGTTGGTCCTTGAAAAAATGTTTCTTTAAAAAATCCACGTCTTGTTGGTCCATGAACAAATGTTTCTTTAAAAACTCCACGTCTTGTTGGTCCATGAAAAAATGTTTCTTTAAAAAATCCACGTCTTGTTGGTCCTTGAAAAAATGTTTCTTTAAAAAATCCACGTCTTGTTGGTCCTTGAAAAAATGTTTCTTTAAAAAATCCACGTCTTGTTGGTCCTTGAAAAAATGTTTCTTTAAAAAATCCACGTCTTGTTGGTCCTTGAAAAAATGTTTCTTTAAAAAATCCACGTCTTGTTGGTCCTTGAAAAAATGTTTCTTTAAAAAATCCACGTCTTGTTGGTCCTTGAAAAAATGTTTCTTTAAAAAATCCACGTCTTGTTGGTCCTTGAAAAAATGCTTCTTTAAAAAATCCACGTCTTGTTGGTCCTTGAAAAAATTGTTCTTTAAAAAATCCACGTCTTGTTGGTCCTTGAAAAAATGTTTCTTTAAAAAATCCACGTCTTGTTGGTCCTTGAAAAAATGTTTCTTTAAAAAATCCACGTCTTCTTGGTTCTTTAAAAATCCACGTCTTGTTGGTCCTTGAAAAAATGTTTCTTTAAAAAATTCTTTAAAAAAATCCACGTCTTGCTGGTCCTTGAAAAAATGTTTCTTTAAAAAATTCTTTAAAAAAATCCACGTCTTGTTGGCCCTTGAAAAAAATTCTATTTCAAATAATTCACGTCTTTTTGGTCTTTGAAAAAATTCTTGTTGGTCTTTGAAAAAAAAAAATATTCTTTAAAAAATCCACGTCTTGTTGTTCTTGAAAAAAAAAAACATTCTTTAAAAATCCACGTCTTGTTAGTACTTGAAAAATTTTTCTTTAAAAAATCCACCTGTTGTTTGTCCTTGAAAAAAAACTTCTTTAAAAAATTTACGTATTGTTGGTCCTTGAAAAAATTCTTCTTTAAAAAATGCACATCTAATCGGTCCTTGTTTGTCCTTGAAAAAATATTCTTTAAAAAATCAACATCTTGTCGGTCCTTGAAAAATTTTTTCTTTAAAAAATTCAAAATTCTTATCTGTCGTTGAAAAAATTCTTCTTAAAAAATTCGCGTCTTATCAGTCTTTGAAAATTTTTTTCTTTAAAAAATCCACGTCTTGTTTGTCCTTGAAAAATTGTTCTTTAAACAGTCCACGTCTTGTTGGTCCTTATTCAAACATCATGGGCAAAAACTGCCGGAGACTAGAACTGACAACCTTCAATGTGCAAGGTCGGCATGATTTGCAAAACTGTGTCACCAGGTACATCCGCTCCATACATACGTATAAGGTGCGGGTTCGCACAAAGTTTTTATGAATATACCCGACATTTGAAGACATATTTATCATCGATTCACATTGTAGAATCTTTTTCGAAATGCGAGTAATTAAATACTCGTCTTGTTATCGTGTTGTATAGGCACTTGTTGACTTCTTATCCTCAACACTTGTGATGCCATGGGCAATATAATGTCATTATTTTGTCATGGTAAAACCCAGCAACACCTTTACTTCTATAACATTCGTTGGCACATTTCTTTAAAAGATTTTTATAGACAATATCCTTTTTCATAAAATTTATTTGCAAACAGAGTATGTAGTTCATGTTTTCTCCATACATACGTATTAACATCGATTGTAATTTCCTTCATTATTTTAAAATGTCATTTTTTGTTCTTCTCCAAAGAGGAAAAAATGTCAGTCAAAAACTGGGTCAAATTTTTATTCAACTCTATCATTATTCATATATTTTGTACGCTGTGAAATGTCAAACGCTATGCACGCCTACCAATTGTAAATTCCCTTTCTTATCGACATATCTGACTGTCTGTCTGTTTATTTAGATGGCTGGCTGTCTGACTGGTTGTTTGTTGCACATCAATTTTCATAGACGTATGAATTCTTTTTACTTTGTATTTTGCCGACATAAAACTGGCAACAAACAACGACAAAGTAAAAAAGGAGCATAACATCAAAAGGATATACTTACAAGTGTATACAACACACAATTGTAAAAATGTACAAACATACAAATCATACATAGTATATACGTATAGTGAGAAAGACATCTGTCAATCTTAATATTCATTTATATCATCATGGATTTAAGTTATAAAAAACGCTTCTCATCATCAATGTGTTGTAAAAGAAACTATGCTCATCTTCACCCCATCATTGGTGCTATCATTCGCTTCACTATTCACGTCATGGCCCCACAATCACCCAGGCAAAGCAATAACAATAACAACAACAATTATAAAGGCAAACATGCACAAGGGCCACACAAACACACTCGCAATCAGACGTCCCGCCATCACAGCAAAGTCTCCAAAGGACACCACTAAAAAAGCATTTAAAAATTAATCTTATAGTGTTTGTGTCACGTATAACACATTACACTCCCTATACGCTTGTGTGTGTGTCAAACACCCCCCATACAGGCACCCAAAAGACAGGGACACGCACATCTATCCTCAAAGAACACACAAAATTACATACTTATATGGCCAGACACCACAATCTTTGTGTTACAAAGTACAAACGTTGTTCTGTTTCTCACTGTCAGAAGTCGTGTCGTATAAATAACGAGAAAGTCTGAATAACTGCGGAAATAGTCAAAGAATGAACCCGACGTACATACACACTTACGTACGTATCAGCAACAAAACTCAAACACATGCTGAGGTGCCACAGTAAACATTTGTATGTGTACAAAGGCAAAAGCACAGTGAAATCGTTTTCATGTTCCTTCAAATAAATGTCAGCGTGGTAACAGTTGGGTATGAAATAATTAGAGAGGAAACCGACAAAGCTTCTGATGGCGTATGAATAATTTAGTGATTATACGACACCATGTTCCACAGAAATAAATGGGGTTTTTGAAGAAAAAATTTAAATAGCAATTAAGAAAATGGTTTTCAAGGACCAAAAAGACGTGGATTTTTTAAAGAACAATTATTTCAAGGACCAACAGGACATGGATTTTTTAAAGAACAATTTTTTCAAGGACCAACAAGACGTGGATTTTTTAAAGAACAATTATTTCAAGGACCAACAGGACATGGATTTTTTAAAGAACAATTTTTTCAAGGACCAACAAGACGTGGATTTTTTAAAGAAAAATTTTTTCAAGGACCAACAAGACGTAGCTTTTTTAAAGAACTATTTTTCAAGGACCAACAGGACGTGGATTTTTTAAAGAACAATTTTTTCAAGGACCAACAAGACGTGGATTTTTTAAAGAATAATTTTTTCAAGGACCAACGAGACGTGGATTTTTTAAAGAACATTTTTTTTTAAGGACCAACAAGACTTAGATTTTTTAAAGAACAATTTTTTGAAGGACCAACAAGGAGTTGATTAAAAAAAACAATTTTTTCAACGACCAACAAGCCGTAGATTCTTTGAAGAACAATTTTTTTAAGGACCAACAAGACGTGGATTTTTTAAAGAAAATTTTTTTCAAGGACCAACAAGACGTGGATTTTTTAAAGAACAGTTTTTTCAAGGACCAACAAGACTTGGATTTTTTAAAGAAAAATTTTTGAAGGACCAACAAGGAGTTGATTAAAAAAACAATTTTTTCAAGGGCCAACAAGACGTGGATTTTTAAAGAAGATTTTTTACAAGGACCTACAAGACGTGGATTTTTTTAAAGAAGATTTTTTACATGGACCAACAAGACTTGGATTTTTTAACGAACAAGGACCAACAGGACGTGGATTTCTTAAAGAACAATTTTTCAAGGACCAACATGACGTAGATTTTTTAAAGAATAACTTTTTCAAGGACCAACAGGACGTGGATTTTTTAAAAAAAAATTTTCAAGGACCGACAAGACGTGGCTGTTTTAAAGAACAATTTTTTCAACGGCCAACAAGACGTGGCTTTTTTATAGAACAATTTTTTCAAGGACCAACAAGACGTGGCTTTTTTTAAAGAACAATTTTTTCAAGGACCAACAAGACTCGGATTTTTTAAAGAACAATTTTTTCAAGGACCAACAAGACTCGGATTTTTTAAAGAACAATTTTTTCAAGGACCAGCAAGACGTGGATTTTTTAAAGAACAATTTTTGCAAAGACCAGCAAGACGTGGATTTTTTAAAGAACAATTTTTGCAAAGAACAGCAAGAAGTGGATTTTTTAAAGATTATTTTTTTTCAACGACAAAAAGGACGTGGATTTTTTAAAGAACAATTTTTTCAAGGACCAACAAGACGTGGACTATTTGATGAGCAAGTTTTTCAAGGACCATGAAGACGTGGATTTTTTAAAGAAAAAAAATTTCAAGGACCAACAAGACGTGGACTTTTTGAAGAACAAGTTTTTCAAGGACCAACAAGTGGTGGATTTTTTAAAGAATAAATTTTTCAAGGACCAACAAGTGGTGGATTTTTTAAAGAATACATTTTTCAAGGACCAACAAGAGGTGGATTTTTTAAAAGAAGATTTTTCGATGGCCAACAAGACGTGGATTTTTTAAAAGAAGATTTTTCGATGATCAGCAAGTCGTGGATTTTTTAAAAGAAGATTTTTCGATGACCAACAAGACGTGGATTTTTTAAAAGCAGATGACCAACAGGACGTGGGTTTTTTAAAAGAAGATTTTTCGATGACGAACAAGGCGTGGATTTTTTAAAAGAAGATTTTTCGATGACCGACGAGACGTGGATTTTTTAAAAGAAGATTTTTCGATGACGAACAAGGCGTGGATTTTTTAAAAGAAGATTTTTCGATGACGAACAAGGCGTGGATTTTTTAAAAGAAGATTTTTCGATGACCAACAAGACGTGGATTTTTTAAAAGAAGATTTTTCGATGATCAACAAGACGTGGATTTTTTAAAAGAAGATCTTTCGATGACCAACAGTACGTGGATTTTTTAAAAGAAGATTTTTCGATGGCCAACAAGACGTGGATTTTTTAAAAGAAGAATTTTCAATGACCAACAAGGCGTGGATTTTTTTAAAAGAAGATTTTTCGATGACCAACAGGACGTGGATTTTTTTAAAGAAGATTTTTCGATGACCAACAAGACGTGGATTTTTTTAAAAGAAGATTTTTCGATGACCAGCAGGACGTGGGTTTTTTAAAAGAAGATTTTTCGATGGCCAACAAGACGTGGATTTTTTAAAAGAAGAATTTTCAATGACCAACAAGACGTGGATTTTTTAAAAGAAGATTTTTCGATGACCAACAAGACGTGGATTTTATAAAAGAAGATTTTTCGATGACCAACAAGACGTGGATTTTTTAAAAGAAGATTTTTCGATGACCAACAAGACGTGGATTTTTTAAAAGAAGATTTTTCGATGACCAACAAGACGTGGATTTTTTAAAAGAAGATTTTTCGATGACCAACAATACGTGGATTTTTTAAAAGAAGATTTTTCGATGACCAACAATACGTGGATTTTTTAAAAGAAGATTTTTCGATGACCAGAAAGACGTGGATTTTTTAAAAGAAGATTTTTCGATGACCAACAATACGTGGATTTTTTAAAAGAAGATTTTTCGATGACCAGAAAAACGTGGATTTTTTAAAAGAAGATTTTTCAATGACCAACAAGACGTGGATTTTTTAAAAGAAGATTTTTCAATGACCAACAATACGTGGATTTTTTAAAAGAAGATTTTTCACTAACCAACAAGACGTGGCTTTTTTAAAAGAAGTTTTTTTCAATGACCAACAAGACGTGGCTTTTTTAAAAGAAGATTTGTTTCAATGACCATCAAGACGTGGATTTTTTAAAGGAAGATTTTTTTCAATGACCAACAAGACGTGGATTTTTTACAAGAAGATTTGTTTCAATGACCATCAAGACGTGGATTTTTTAAAGGAAGATTTGTTTCAATGACCATCAAGACGTGGATTTTTTTGAAAGAAGATTTGTTTCAATGACCATCAAGACGTGGATTTTTTAAAGGAAGATTTTTTTCAATGACCAACAAGACTTGGATTTTTTAAAAGATTTTTTCAATGACCAACAAGATGTGGATTTTTTAAAAAAAGATTTTTTTCAATGACCAACAAGACTTGGATTTTTTAAAAGATTTTTTCAATGACCAACAAGAAGTGGATTTTTTAAAAGAAGATTTTTTTCAATGACCAACCAGACGTGGATTTTTTAAAAGATTTTTTCAATGACCAACAAGACGTGGATTTTTTAAAAGAAGATTTTTTCAATGACCAACAAGACGTGGATTTTTTAAAGAACAATTTTTGCAAAGACCAACAAGACGTGGATTTTTTAAAGAACAATTTTTGCAAAGACCAACAAGACGTGGATTTTTTAAAGAACAATTTTTGCAAAGACCAACAAGACGTGGATTTTTTAAAGAACAATTTTTGCAAAGACCAACAAAACGTGGATTTTTTAAAGAACAATTTTTGCAAAGACCAACAAGACGTGGATTTTTTAAAGAACAATTTTTGCAAAGACCAACAAGACGTGGATTTTTTAAAGAACAATTTTTGCAAAGACCAACAAGACGTGGATTTTTTAAAGAACAATTTTTGCAAAGACCAACAAGACGTGGATTTTTTAAAGAACAATTTTTGCAAAGACCAACAAGACGTGGATTTTTTAAAGAACAATTTTTTCAAGGACCTACAAGACGTGGATTTTTTAAAGAACAATTTTTTCAAGGACCTACAAGACGTGGATTTTTTAAAGAACAATTTTTTCAAGGACCTACAAGACGTGGATTTTTTAAAGAACAATTTTTTCAAGGACCTACAAGACGTGGACTTTTTAAAGAACAATTTTTCCAAGGATCAACAGAAAGGGTATTTTTTAAAGAAGAATTTTTTCCAGGACCAACAAGACGTGGATTTGTTTAAGAAGGATTTTTTCAAGGACCAACAAGACGTGGATTTTTTAAGAAGAATTTTTCATGGACCAACAAGACTTGGATTTTTTAAAGAAGAATTTTTTCAAGTACCAACTAAACGTGGATTTTTTAAAGTAGAATTTTTTCATGGTATCACCATTTTAGAAATTTTTTCATGGAGTCACAAGACATGGATTTTTTAAAAGAAGATTTTTCAATGACTAACGGAACGTGGATTTTTTTCAATGGCGAACAAGACATAGATTTTTTAAGAGAAGATTTTTCAATGACCGACAAGATGTGGATTTTTTAAAAGAAGAATTTTGTACGCCCTAAGTTTATTTAAATAAAAGTCATTCGTTTTAATAAGCGGTCTACAGTTAACCACTTTTTACGCAGTATACTGTCCATTTCCAAGCTTTCGTTTGTATGCCAATGGTTGTATATTTTAATAAAATTTTAAGTTGCTAGTGTGAGTTTCAAACAACAAATATATGTACAAACAAACTATTTTGTGAAAAGGGCGCAGAACACCTTAGTGCAGCGAAAGACGTAAAGTTGTGTGCTGGTTTCCTTTTCAACTTAAATGTTTATTGCCAACAACAAAGCTTGCAACAACCTGCGATACAAAGGCGCATAGAAAATGTCGGGGAAAGTTCTAAGAACAAAGACGAATGTACACCCACATTTACACACACACAGCAATATTCATTTTATGGAATTGCATTTGCACTATTCCCAAGATATCGCTCAAGTTTATCCACTTACACCAACAGCAAACAGTCGCCTTTTCCGCCCTCCCTGCCAAAGGTATTTCATTTGCTCATTTCCCTAAAAGTTTCCTTACAATTGTTACTCTCATTTTGTACAACTCATAAAGTGTTCAATTGCCCTTTACTTGATGCCAATGTTTGAAATAGACATACACAGAGAAACAAGAGGCCCTCTGACACATACATAGATATTGTATTTGTGAAATTAAATATGCGTTAATGCACTTTGAAAATTATATTTGTCCTGAAGAAGCATTTAACACACTGAAACATATTTGATTATTCCTGCTCATGCTCTTCAAACACACTTCACAAAGGATTTTTGTCTTGAAATTTTCACTCAAACTTCTTAAAACCTGACTCATGTTGCAAGCTTCTATGGCGGCAATTCTCAGAGAGAAATAAGCGTATTATTTCTTTCTATCTATCTCTCTACCTTTTGTTGGCATTAACACATCCTTCCTCCTTAGCCTTGCCACCGAAACAACCTAATTGAATAGCAATGATATTGGGAATTGAAAATCCTGTCTATATTCCCATGTGTGTATGTTTGCGCCTGTCAGTCTGCCTATCTCATAGGTAATAAAACATATTGCATTTATCTGCTTCGAATGGATGCTGATGGTGCGGTGAGCCGTTCATGCTTTGCGAGTGTGAAATAAGGATGTGTGGGTATGACTATAGAATTGTATGGAGTGTTGAGTGAGTGTTATGATACAAAATATCAATAATTGAAAGCATCATTAATTTTCTTAATCAAAATCATCATCGTATTTGTATTGAATATTATATTTCTCGGATATACATAATCTCATCGCAAATATCTTTTACTTCAGATGGCAATGCTGATACATTTAAGATACAAACACATGGATGATTTAAAGGAAATATTTAGATAAAATTTACAAATATGAAATTTTAGACAAATATGAATAAATATGAGGGAAATATTTTATTATGACATTGACAAATGGAGGTCAATAATCAGGGGGAGGCATCAGTGACCTTTAAAAAAATTATATGACTTCTATCAGCAATAAAATTAGCTTAAAGATAAATAGAATTCCCATAATTCACACACTGTTCCGGGGATAATTTTGCTTGTTCGCAGACTCGTAAACGTATTTTTCTTTTATTTTTCCCTTTTTGTGTGGAGGATAACACTTGGTCGACTCAGTCTCGACTATAAGTTTTACATACGAAGTCACAAGGATAAAAAGTTTATCTTATTAAATATTTAAGCTAATGTCGTGTGTCTGTCGTGCGTCTGCCTAAATAACTCTCGAACGTATCAATCGATGTGGTTCAAACTTAGCACCTCGTAATATTTTACCCAAACAGAGATCAAGGGGTGACGTAGGGGATGAGAGATACCAAGGAACGGTCCAGGATTTATCTGGGTCCCTCTTTCATCTCAAGTGGACACAGACCTCCCCGTGGTGTCACCTGGGGAACTGCCTTTAACACCCGTTAAAGGTAGTGAGCTAACATGTGCCGCACGTTCACCCATAAGAACGTTAAAAACTTGGGTTTGGGCGTCGGGTTAGTAACCCTCCCCTAGAAAAAACAGCCTACTATGAAAAAACGAAAGAAAATAAAAACAAACCCCTCTAAAATTGACGAACCCCCCAAACGTTTTAAGGACCATGATCTGCGAATCTTCACCTGAAATGTTCGCACTCTTTATAGAGAAGGTACAGTCTTCGCATTGGCAGACGTACTTGAAAAGTACAAGGCCGATATTACTGCCAAACAGGAAATACGATGAAGCAGGAAAGGCGTCACAACAACACCTAAAGGTGACGCACTGTATTATAGCTGCCATGATACAAAGCATGAGTTTGGTTGTGGATTTTAGTTGGTCGGAGGTTAAAACATCTGGTCTCCAGCTTCACCCCAGTGAATGAATGACTTGCTGCAATTCGATTAAAAGCTAAATTCTTCAACATCAGCTTTATTTGCGCCCATGCTCCCACTGAAGACAAGGACGAACAGACCAAAGATATATTTTACGAGCGCTTAGAAGAAACTTATGACCGTTGCCCTGCCCATGACATTAAAATTATACTAGCCGATTTTTATGCCAAAATTAGAAGGGAGAATATCTTTGGCCCAACAGTCGGGAAATTCATTCTCCACAGTGAAACATCTGACAATGGTATGTGGCTGATAGACTTTGCAGCTGCAAAAAACATGGTAGTTAGCAACACCAGATTTCAACATCTCGACATCCATAATGGCACCTGGCTGTCTCCAGATCAAAGAACAAGAAATCAAATTGATCACGTTGTGATAGATGGAAGACATGCATCAAGCGTGTTGGATGTACGATCGTTCCGAGGTGCAAACATAGAGTCGGACCAGGAAAGGTACGTACCAGATTAAACGTAGCAAACAAATTGCGAACAGACCCAACACGGAAGTAGGACATCGGTAAGCTGCAAACACAACAGATAGCCACAGCATATTCCACTCAACTGGCCCAACTGCTTAATCAAAGCACTCCTCGTTCCGATAACCTATCAGGACAATGGCAAAACATTGCCCACTCCATGCAAACAGCCGCAAAATTAATACTTGGATACCAGAGACCTCCACCAAGGAATCCATGGTATGACCAGGAGTGTCGTGCTGCTACCGAAGAGAAAAATGCGGCATATAGGGCTACTTTACAGTCAGTAGCAACGCGTAGCGCACGAGAGAGGTATCGAGAGAAAAGGAGAGAGGAAAAACGTCTTTTCCGCAGGAAAAAGAGAGAGAGATGGAAAAGCGGAAATATGAACAAATCGAGATGTACAGGAGACAAAATGAAGTCCGAACATTCTACCAAAGCGTGAAACATCAAACTCATGGCTTTGGAACTGGAACTGGCACGTCCTGCTGTAGAGACCAGCAAGATAATCTGGTAACTAATACAGATAGTGTGCTAAGGATATGGAAAGAGACTTTTTCCAAACGGTTGGTATCCAATAGTAGCGAAGTCGACGAAGATACCACAGTTCCAATCCCAGAAGATGGTATTGAATGTATACCACCCGGCCAAGATGAGGTAAAGACAGCAATAAACCGGCTGAATAATAATAAGGCAGCAGGAGCTGATGGCCTACCAGCCGAGCTGCTTAAAACTGGAGGCGACACGCTGATAAGGTGTATGCATCAGCTAGTTAGCCCCATCTGGCAGGAAGAACGCGTACCCGACGATTAGTACCTAAGCATACTGTGTCCCATCGATAAGAAAGGAGATAAGACTTTGTGCTCCAACTATAGGGGTCTTCTCCCTATCACCTACAAGATAGTGTCAGGGATATTATGAGAACGACTAAAGCCCATTGGCAATGAAATAATTGGACCGTACCAATGCGGCTTTAGACCTGACAAGTCCACCATCGACCAGATATTTACCCTGCGGCAAATCCTGGAGAAGACCCAAGAGATGCAGATCGGCACCTTTTACCTTCTTGTCGATTATAAAGCAGCCTTCGACAATCCGCTACGTTCAAAGGTATTCCAAGCCATGTCTGAATTTGGTATCCCCGCAAAGCTCATACGACTTTGTAAAATGACTCTAACTGACACAAGATCTTCAGTTAAAATAGGAAAGAACCTCTCCGAAGAGTTTTGTACCAAAAGAGGTTTCAGGCAAGGAGACAGCCTTTCGTGTGATCTTTTCAACATCCTGCTAGAGAAGGTTATCCGAGAGGCAAACGTCAAAAGAAGTGGCACAATCACACCAATAGCCACATGTTACTTGCTTATGCTGATGACATAGACATCATGGGACGATCAGTAAAAGAAGTAACCGATACCTTTATGAAAATTGAAGGAGAATCTGCATAAGTGAGTCTGGTGAATCTGGTGTCGACGCGAAATGCTTCCATTGAGCTCGGACCAGCTGTTGAAGTAGTAAAAGTAGTAATGTTGAGGTAGTAAAAAGCTTCGTATACCTCGGCACCGCCGTAAACACAACAAACGACGTCAGTTGTGAAATAAAAAGAATAATTATTTTGGCCAACAGATGCTACTTTGGTTAAAGTAAGCACTTTAAAAACAAAGCCACAAGTCGTCAAACAAAAATAACGCTTTACAAAACACTGGGTACTTGCGCAAGCAGATAAGGCAGTGCTTGGCGTGTTTGAGAGAAAAAATCTGCGAAAGATTTACGGACCAATCTGCTTTAACGGTGAATATCGACTTCGCATGAACCGCGAGCTGTATCAGCTATATAACTACATCAGTATAGATAAAAGTATCGAGATGCAGCGATTGCTTTGGCTAGGCCATATCATAAAAACGAGCGATGATCAACCCACTAAAAAGGCGTATAAATCCATGCCATATGGCGGTGCACGCAGAATTGGCAGGCCAAAGAATAGATGGCGCAAGCAAGTGGATGAAGAGATGACAAGGCGTGGTATTCCACAAAGCGAAGCAATAGACAGGGAGAAATGGATATCTTTTCTTAGGTCGGTCTATGGAACAAATGTTCTGTAATGGGCTAGCTAAGTAAGTAAGTAGATCAACGTAGAATATTAACCAGATTACTCCACTCTTTCGGATAATTCCCACACAACATGTCAAAAATGTGTACAAAATTGCAGACAAGTCTCGGATCACTTTGAACGTTCTTCCTGCTGGTTGTACCCGCGGCCCTCTTTGCGGCGGTACAAGTATTAAAAATTACAAGCATGATAATTGGTAAGTTACTAATTGATTCATTTACACATCGCAAAATTTCTTTCAAATGTACATCCAGTTCCAAGAAAACCTGTATTGGAGAACATCTTTGGAAAGCTTCCTCAAAATAGTTTAACATTTTCACTTAAGTGCAGTTACCGCTTCTCTGAGTGTATAACTCTCAAATGATCGATTTTGTCCACACTATGTACAAGGTTCAACCTAAATATTTTGTTCAACTAAGATCAAGTTCGAAAATGGAAAATGGCCCACAACTTCGGGTGCGAGCGATAATATTCTTTAGAAGTACCAATCTGCTCCAAACTTTGCACTTCATAATATTTTGCCCAAATTTTATGTAATATTTGAACAGGGACCATCCATACTTTCTGAGATAATGATCCAAGAGCTTTTAACCCAGCTACGCAGGTTCTATGTGCTGTATTTCTTTTTCTTTTCCGCTTAACTCCTTGAGGAGCATAGGGCCTCAGGGGTTTCTGAAACACCTCCCAGACACGTGGAGCTTGCCGCAGCTGCGGGAGGATTTGGCATATGCCTGTGACCTCCTGGGAGATTAATATTTATTTTGTTTTTGATGACAACATTTGTTAGGATTTCTTCTTTACTTGTGAGCACAAGGAAGAGCTTAGAGAGTCTGCCACTGAACATTGTCTAAGTACGAGCGTAAACCTCTTGGAACCTGTGGTCGCCACCGTTGACCTATATGGGCTCATTCGCTGTCATCCCTACTGCCTTGTCGGCCATAACAACGCAGATATTTGTAGACCCTATTCCACAAGCTCTTCGAGTTGGATTAGAGTTATATCGCCAGAGCCTCATTTGCGTGAACAGAGGACACCAAGTCACAAGTAGACAGTGGGTGAGGTTGACGTTTGTAGATGATTGACTATGTGAACAAACGTATTACATATTCGCTCTTCCGATTGTCCTCCATGAACCGGATTTACCCACGCCAGGGGACGACATCCCAGCAACTACAAGTTAGTTTTCCCAGTAATTGTATGTCCTAGAATGCCCGGATTCTTCTGGCTTGTGCCAAAACAAGAGTAGCCCCGAAGCACTCATCCACCATATGTCGATAGCGGTGAGATACAACGGATGTCGTGAATGTGTACATTTCAGGAATTGTTCAGACCTCACCTACCTCAGGAGATATAATAATATAATTGTTCCACAAACATCCCAGGTGGGACAAGGGAAACTTCTCTTATATCAATGAGTGCACCCCGATTCATATTAGCTCAATGATATGGGAGCTACAGTTTATCGACGATTCTGAACGGCGTCTTCCAAGACACCACTTGTAGAGAAGTTTTACATGGCTGAAATACTCAGGAAATACCGCCTACATTACGCTGAGGTGTAATTTGCCACCGTTGAAAATTTGATGTTGCCTTGCCAGGGAAACGAACCCACGACCTTCTGCATGCAAGACGGATGTACATACCATTACATCACGGTGGCACCCTCAGGAAGTATAGTGAAGTAAGTATAGTTATGTTGCTTCTTGCTGCGCGAGTGATCGTTCGTCGTCATCAGAATGTGAAACTCCCCCACAATCTCCCTAACAGCAGTACCAGCCGCCATCATTAACACCGGCCACTGTTAAAATGTGATAACCGACCGGCCCTAGGAGATTTAAATGTGCTTCATGAGCTATATCATTCCATCCAAAAAATAACCAGAGAGGCTTAGCTCAGTCTGAGCAAATATAGTTCCGCATTTTGCACAGTGAATGAAGACGTTCGCACCAGGATTGGAGGAGACTACCATAATTCGCAAGACATATACATCGTTTCACCTGGTCATACGAAAGACAGGATTTGGCAACCTGTAATTTTCGTTGGTCAGACCATCTCCTTATCCTCATTTCCAGCAATAGACCAATCAACTTCATAAACTCAGAAAACCGCGGAGCGCCGTTTTTTCCTAACCATGGGAATGAAAAAATTTCAGAGGACTGCCCAATCCCCCTGATGTTCGTGGGGCAGAGAGGATTTTTCGAGACATTAATAAATGAGCGTAATGAGTTTCACCGTACGAGTACTAGCGACAGTGATGCCAAATAAGTTTGATCGAACATCGTCAATTTTCGGGTGCCAAAATCGTCAAATCCAACCACAATATTCATACAAAACGCATTTTGTTGTAAAAAAGTTGCAATAACTAAAAATCGGCATTTTTGGGGTAAAAATCAAATCAAATCGGCATTTATGTTTTTTGGACTAAATCGCCAAATCTGGCATCACTGACTAGCGACCAGAGAGCCAGTGAGCTGCTCTATAGATTAGTCGGTGAGGACAAGCGTTACAAGTATCTGAAAGTGCTGCAACATTGGAAACGTTAGTAGTAAATTGTATGCAGGCATTATCGAACGTTGGAATTTTCTATAAATGAAGTTTCGTAGTAAGATTTCGAGCCTTGATGTGTTTTTCCTCCAGATCTGATATCTCTGTTTGTAATCACAACAAATATCTTGGATCGTTTATAATTTATTCTGTCTGGTTCTGGCTCGTCTGTGTCCAAAATCACAAATTCTGCAGGCTGGACAAGGTTACTTCAGAAACAATCAGGAGACAGGTAAGTGGGTTCAGCAGGGTAATTAAACAGATACAGCGAATCATGTGGTCCCTATTTTTTTTGGCACTGACAATTGTGAGCTCAATACGAATTGAGTATGCTACAAAGCCCTCATCCACTCAGTTAAAATTGATTTAATTTTGGGAAAGGCTGAGAAGTCTCGTTTCGGTTAACCCCACTCGACCTCAACAGAAACATTTAAAAGCTGCATATTTACTAAGAACTGAGAAAACTGATTAGCTCAAGTGGAAATGACAGAAACGAGACTTCACGCAGAGAAAAAAATATGTTTGATCCAACAATATTCCAAGAGCAAAATATATATTGTTAACATATTGTTGGATTCCTTATGTAGTATTGTCAATCCAACAATCGTTATTGTCACAGTGGACAATATTATGTGTTCTAAATATAAATATGTATTGTCACTTTAACACTATAACGCTTTGGACCAAACATGTAAGTACGACAGTTTTGGTTAGAGGTAACAATATATGTTGTTACAATTCACAATAGTTTTGGTCCAAATGGACAATAAATATTGTTAGAGCTTACAATTGTTTTGGTCAGAATTAACAATATTTATTGTTGCAATTCGCAATAGTTTTGGTCAGAATAGACAATAAATATTGTTAGAACTTACAATAGTTTTGGTCAGAAGTAACAATATTTATTGTTGCAATTAACAATAGTTTTGGTCAAAACGGACAATAAATATTGTTAGAACTTACAATATTTTCGGCCAGAAGTAACAATATTTATTTTTGCAATTCACAATAGTTTTAGTCAAAATGGACAATACTTATTGTTGCAATGCGAAATGGTTGGAATAAAAATTGTATACCTACCCTTTTAATGTGTTACATTTAAAAAAAATATAAAAAGTTTCATTTTATTATTTATTTCATATATGATTTTTAAAAATTTTAAATAAACCTGATATGAGATAATTTTAATTTCAATTGACGCTAATTTTATTTAGTTTAACAAAGATTGATGTGCAAATAAAGCATGTTGGTAAACTATTTATTGTGATTTATTCGGTCAGGAAAGTTGTGAATCCAAGTCGTTAGTACAATTTGAAGCTAAATAAAAAAGAAAATATGTTAGAAATATCGCTTAGTAAAAGTACAAAAAGAAGATACTTACTAATTAATTTTAGCCCAAAACAAAATCGGTTGAAGAAATGTATTGTTGCATCAAATTACTGAATATAACTGGTTTAGAGAGTATTCTTATTAAAAATGTCAACTTCAGCTGTCGTTGATTAGTTTTATGTTTTCTTAACTAAATTTAAAAAGTCTGCAGCAAAACACTCCTTAACCCGCTAAATAAAAAATAGCATCATGAAGTTAAAAACAGACACACAAAACTACGCAATAAAATACAAGTGTCAGCAATAGTCTTTTCTTTGGTTTTCATTGACCATGCATTGCAAAAATTATTAGATTGTTGCAACGCAAATAGAATTCCGACAATTCGTTCACAAAAACTCAAATTTAAGAAAAAAAGCTATTTCTATTTTCTCTTCGTATAATAAGTTTCAACCACCTTTTTTGTTTTTAGCTCTCCCCAAACACACACACACATAACAACTTACATACGATAATAGAAGAAGAGATTCAAAAGAGGTGGTGTCAAACAACAATGAAAAATAGTATTGGTAAAAATGGACAATAAATATTGTTAGAATTCAGAACAGTTGATGTAAAATTATCTATATTAACAATAGTTTTGGTCAAAACTACAAACGCGTGTTGTAAACATTATTCAGTACAAAAAGAACCCAAAAGGGATCGACGTTTTCAAGAAAATTTAATTTATTGTGTCAAAGATGTATGAATTATCGGAATTCTTCTTTAATATCTCCTTGCAACGCAAATTCTGCTTCAACCACCACTTTTATATTTACCGCTTCACCAAAACACATGAGAAAACCAAAAACAAAAAAAAAATACATGGCAAAAGTAGATAACGCCATAAAAAAGACAACACCGACAGTTTTAAAATAAAAAAGAATTCAATAGATTTAATAATGTATGACACTTTTATTATTAGATTTTTTTGCATTTTTGTCTTGGAATGTTGATTTTCTGAGTTTATAATGACTAATGTTTTACATTTTTTGATCCACTTTCTTTGACTGCCAAACAAAAACTAATTAGGGACAAAGAATGTCCAAACACAAATAACTTCACCGGCTGCCACACATAAACTAAAGAGAGCAAAACACGAATGCAGCGACTAGAATCCAGAGCAAATACTCAACAAGTTAACGGGAGAGAGTATAGTCAAAAATATGTATTTTTGAACTAATAATAGAAATTTTCAATCCAAAATTGTGTATCTACTGAAAAAACAAAATAACAATACGTATTTAAAACTACAAAAAAGCGATTTTTTTAAAAGACAATATTTTTTGTAAAAATTCTAGATTATGATAGTTCCTACCAATCGGTATTGTTAATGATTCTTACAATGTTGCGGAATTCCGAAAGTTGTTTTTGTTTTTTATGTTTGGAGCAAAAGATTGTATTTTTGGATTTGCAATGCAATGCTTTAACAAAACAAATACAATTTTGGAACAATAATTGATATTTTTGTTCCAACAAAAGCGAAAAATATTTTTTCTCTGCGTGTTCTCTGCCTTTCCAAAATTAAATCAATTTTAACTACATCCCACTTTAGTGGGTTAGAGTCGATTTAGCAATGTCCGTCCGTCTGTCTGTCTGGCTGGCTGGTGCGGACGACAACTCTCGAACTGTATACTGCGTAATATTTCTTCGAATATTAGATAAAATTCGAAGATGGTGCTTATAGGTCCACTTCATCCGGTACCTCCCCCACAAAAAATAATATTCCCTTAAATGGCACGCGCGATATCTCATAAACGGAGCAACCGATTTGGTCCAAGTTTTGTATCTCGAAATATTTTGTCCAAACTTAGGTTAAGTTCAAAAGTCCACTCCTTGGGGTACCACTTACACAAATGTTCAACATTTTCGTTTAAGTGAGGTGAAGGGTCAGTTCGAGAATTTTTACCGAAGGCACTCCTAGTGTCCCTGTTTACAGCGATAATATATCTTTCTTGGGCAAGTTTCCTGACCAACTAAAATTACTGGTATCTATTGAGTGGAATGACTCCCAAAATAAGAGCCACTTCAAAATAGACAATGCCAATCTATTTCCACTTCTCCCGCAAAACTGTTGAGCTTTAATCCATTACCATACAATAATTTGCAGTTAAGGTAGTCCTTTTCCTAGATGAGGTGCCAATAAAACCTCTATTGGTCCACTCCTTCCTTACCTCCCACACGAAATTTCGGAAAAAGTTCATTTTAGGACCTGTTCTCGAATCGCTTTGATTTTTATTGTAACAACTTGTATTCGCTGCTTCCATTACGACGGAACAAGTTTTATCAGGAGCAAGTCCATACTTCCTGAGAAAATATCCCGAAAGGTGTAAAAATCCACTATGGCAACATGTGTAGTGGTAAAACGCACGATAACTCTCGAACGGATCTACCGTTTCGGTCATTGTAATATTTTGTCCCAACTTAGTTTATGCCCAAAGATTAGCCATATCGGTACATTCCTTTAGGTACCTTCCCCACATAAGTTGGAAAATATTCGGAAAATAACGATGACACAATAACTCCTGAAGGCAGTAACGGATTTGGTCCACACATTGCACATCGTAATATTTCTACGATTCGAATATGAACTATATATGTCAACTGCTTCAGGTACCTCAATCGGCCCACTCCTTCGGGTACCTCCCACACAAAATTTCGGAAAGTTCAGTTAAGGACCTGCTCTCGAATCTCTGACTTTTGTTGTAACAACTTGTATTCGCTGCCAGGGGCAAGTCCATACTTTCTGAGAAAATACCCCTAAAAGCTGTAAAAACCCCTATGAAATGCTCTAATTAGAAATACATATGGACATACATATATATGTATGTTCATAGCCATACATAACGCAATAACCTCAACAGACACTTCCAATTCGTATTGGCACAAAACGACAATTTACTTTCAAACATAAATAATATTAAGCAAATAAAAATAAATGCGTTCATATTCTTGAGGCTAATACAAATGGAAGAATTAGTGTTTTATTGTTGTAGTTAGTATATTTATAGTAAAGCACATGGAACATTTATCGTCTCAAAAGCATTAACGAGAACCCGGCGAACTTTTGAAATCATTAATCATTTTGACGATCATTTAAAGACCGACCACCACCACGTTACTTTTATCTTCAAAACGTTTTTGGTTTTTTGCTTCTTTATTATTGTTGTTGGCGTCTGCATTAAGATTAGCAGCATTTGTCTACTTCTGTTTCGTCTTCTTCTTCTCCTTGTTGTTGCCATTTGAACTATTACCAAGAAACGTTTGTTGTTTCTACGGTGTCTTCATTCTTTCCCATTTGAATTGTGTCAGACAGATGATGAAATTATGGGACACATGGCTGGCTATTGCGTGTCATATTTAGTGGATATGTTTGATCTATGCTAAAGAATACAATTCCCTGAGATGATGACTCACAGAAGAAGATTTTGGTAAGAATAGGTGAATATTCCTCCATTAATTGCGAACTTATTGGTACTTGAACTAAAGTTGGCGGGTTGAAACATTCTATGACTTCTAAACCCCATATTGTTTGAAATAGTCCACACTTAGCTGCTGATACAAGTGAGAAAATGCACATACCCACAAAACACAACTTACTCATTTGCAATATTTAAAATACCTTCTACAAATCCATACATCAAACTACTTTTCCTGTAACACAGCCATCCATACCAATTAACCACGACGCTTGTCTTGCGCACTACAAAACATGGAAAAGAACGCATCATAAGTTGTGTCAAAACTCCCCATTTAAAGATCGACAACCATTTGTCATCTTCCATATCTTAAGCATTCAGCAGCAAATGAATGAAGTGATGATATGAGGAGTCGGTACATTCATACTCGTACACACGCACAACCTCTACTAACCACACGCAATCGATATATGAAACGATCGCACTCCATCTTTTGTAACCATTTATGGGAGGTAACGCATTACAGAACATCGTTAATTATACGGAATCTCCCAAAGTGGAGATAGAAGAAACTCGTCAAAATTCTAAGCAAAGCGATTACATGGAAAACTATTAAGTAGAGATGATGACACCATAAGACAACAGAACAACATAAAAAGGAAAATAAACTAATGGATAGATGGTAAGAGAGGAATAGGTAAGTATATTGTTAATGTAGGTATGTACTAATATAAGGTTAGTAAAGTTTGTAGATCTTGGAAAAGAAATAAATGCTACACATAAATTCAACACCACTATTGTATATATTGTGAATTCAACCGGGATTTCAGCAGAAGACCTCTTCTGTTTGAGAACTTCTTCACTATTCTATGTGAAGAATAGAAAACAAAGACTACAAGGTCTACCCAGAGAAGACAAGATGACATTTTAATAGAAGCCCAGAAGCTCAGTAGGCCTTCTTATAGAACATCAATAGCTTTTCCTACAGAAGACCAATGAGTTTGTTATAAAAGATCAGTTTGCGTATTTTATAGAAGCATATTAAGCCTGTAGGTATTCTTAGAGAAGACCAGTGGACCTTCTTATAAAAGACCAGTAGGACTTCTTATAGAATACCAGTGGGTCTTCTTATAGAAGACCAGAAGGTCTTCTTATAGAAGACCAGAAGGTCTTCTTATAGAAGACCAGTAGATTTTCTTATAGAGTACAAGTTGGTCTTTTTAAAGAATACCAGAAGGACTTCTTATAGAAGACAAGTTGGTCTTTTAAAGAATACCAGAAGGACTTCTTATAGAAGACAAGTAGGTTTTCCTATAGAAGACCAGTAGGTCTTCTAATAGAAGACCAGTAGGTCTTCCTATAGAAGACCAGTACTTCTTCCTATAGAAGACGAATAGGTCTTCTTATATAAGACCGGTAGGTCTTCTTATAAAAGACCAATAGGTCTTTCTAGATAAGACCATTAGGTCCTCTTATAGAAGACCAATAGGTCTTCCATAGGTCTATAGAAGACCAGTAGGTCTTCTTATAGAAGACCAGTAGGTCCTCCCATAGAAGACCAGTGGGTCCTCCTATAGAAGACCAGTAGATCTTCCTATACATGACCAGAAGGTCTTCCTGTAGAAGACCAGTAGGTCTTCCTGAAAAAGACCAGTAGGTCTTCTTGTAGAAGACCAGTAGGTCTTCTTGTAGAAGACCAGCAGGTTTTCCTGTAGAAGACCAGTAGGTCTTCTATTAGAAAACAAGTAGGTCTTCTAATAGAAGACCAGTAGTTCTTCTTAGAGAAGGCAAGTGGGTCTTCATATAGGAGACCAGTAGGTCTTCCTTTAGTATACAAGTAGGTCTTCTTATAGAAGAGCAGAATGTATTCTTATAGAAGACTAGTTGGTCTTCTTATAGAAGACCAGTAGGTCTTCTTATAGAAAACCAGTAGGTCTTCTTATAGAAGACCAGTAGGTCTTCTTATAAAAGACCAGTGAGTCTTCTTATAGTAGACCAGTACGTCTTCCTATAGAAGACCAGTAGGTCTTCATATAGAAGACCAGTAGGTCTTTTTGTAGAAGACCAGTAGGTCTTCTTATAGAAGACCAGTAGTTCTTCCTATAGTAGACAAGTAGGTCTTCCTGTAGAAGACCAGAAGGTCTTCTTCCTATAGGGGACCAGTAAGATTTCTTATAGAAGACCAGTAGGTGTTCTCATAGAAGACCAGAAGATCTTCTTATAGAAGACCAGTAGTTCTTCCTATAGTAGACCAGTAGGTCTTCCTGTAGAAGACCAGTAGGTCTTCTTATAAAAGACCAGTGAGTCTTCTTATAGAAGACCAGTACGTCTTCCTACAGAAGACCAGTACGTCTTCTTATAGAAGACCAGTAGGTCTTCCTACAGAATACCAGTACGTCTTCTTATAAAAGACCAGTGAGTCTTCTTATAGAAGACCAGTAGCTCTTCTTATAGAAGACCAGTAGGTCTTCTTATAGAAGACCAGTAGGTCTTCTTATAGAAGACCAGTAGGTCTTCTTATAGAAGACCAGTAGGTCTTCTTATAGAAGACCAGTAGGTCTTCTTATAGAAGACCAGTAGGTCTTCCTAAAGAAGACCAGTGAGTCTTCTTATAGAAGACCAGTACGTCTTCCTATAGAAGACCAGTAGGTCTTCTTATAGAAGACCAGTAGGTCTTCTTATAGAAGACCAGTAGGTCTTCTTATAGAAGACCAGTAGGTCTTCCTATAGAAGACCAGTGAGTCTTCTTATAGAAGACCAGTAGGTCTTCTTATAGAAGAACAGTAGGTCTTCTTATAGAAGACCACTAGGACTTCTTATGGAAGACCAGTAGGTCTTCTAATAGAAGACCAGTAGGTCTTTTTATAGAAGACCAGTAGGTCTTCCTATAGAAGACCAGTAGGTCTTCCTATAGAAGACAAGTAGGTCTTCCTATAGAAGACAAGTAGGTCTTCTAATATAAGACCCATGGGTCTTCTTACAGAAGACCAGTAAGTCTTCCTATAGACGAGTAGTAGGTCTTCTTACAGAAGACCAGTAAGTCTTCCTATAGAAGTCCAGTAGGTCTTCCTATAGAAGACCAGAAGGTCTTCGTATAGAAGACCAGTAAGTCTTCTTACATAAGACCAGTAGGTTTTCTTATAGAAGGGCAATATTATTCATCTTATAGAAGACAGTAGGTTTTCTAATGGATGGCCAGAAGGTCTTCTTATACAACGCCTGTAGTTCTTCTTATAAAAAGCCAGTAGTTCTTCTTATAGAAGACAGTAGGTTTTCTGATGGATGGCCAGAAGGACTTCTTCTACAAAACCGATAGGTATTTCTATAGAAGATCACTTATTCTTTTTACAGTAGAGCACCAGGTCTTCTTATAGAGGACCAGTAGGTCTTCTCCCTATAGGGGACCAGTATGTCTTCTTATAGAAGACCAGTAAGCCTTCTTATAGAAGACCAGTAGGTCTTCTTATAGAAGACCAGTAGGTCTTCTTATAGAAGACCAGTAGGTCTTCTTATAGAAGACCAGTAGGTCTTCTTATAGAAGGCCAGTAGGTCTTCTTATAGAAGACCAGTAGGTCTTCTTATAGAAGACCAGTAGGTCTTCTTATAAAAGACCAGTAGGTCTTCTTATAGAAGACCAGTACGTCTTGCTATAGAAGACCAGTACGTCTTGCTATAGAAGACCAGTAGGTCTTCATATAGAAGACCAGTAGGACTTCCTATAGAAGACGAGTGGGTCTTCTTATAAAAGACCAGTAAGTCTTCTTATAGAATACCAGTAGGTCTTCTTATAGAAGACCAGTAGTTCTTCCTATAGTAGACAAGTAGGTCTACCTGTAGAAGACCAGAAGGTCTTCTTCCTATAGGGGACCAGTAAGTTTTCTTATAGAAGACCAGTAGGTATTCTTATAGAAGACCAGTAGGTCTTCTTCCTATAGGGGATTAGTAGGCCTTCCTATAGAAGACCTTTTTATAGAAGACCAGTAGGTATTCTTATAGAAAACCAGTAGGTCTTCTTCCTATAGGGCAGGCCTTCTTATAGAAGACCATTAGGTAATTAATTGGTTGTAATCTGCTCGATCCCTAGCTCTGATATGTCGTTCACAAATTTCAAATTGTTTACCTTCCCTTGCGCCTCCTGTCTCAAGAAGTCTCACTTTAATTACGCCATGTAGACACTTTTCTAGGAATTTCGGCAGTTCCCATCTTTTAAGTTTGAGTCAAATATTTCAGGACCAGCAGGTCTTCTTATAAAAGACCAGTGAGTCTTCTTATAGAAGACCAGTACGTCTTCCTACAGAAGACCAGTACGTCTTCTTATAGAAGACCAGTAGGTCTTCCTACAGAATACCAGTACGTCTTCTTATAAAAGACCAGTGAGTCTTCTTATAGAAGACCAGTAGCTCTTCTTATAGAAGACCAGTAGTTCTTCTTATAGAAGACCAGTAGGTCTTCTTATAGAAGACCAGTAGGTCTTCTTATAGAAGACCAGTAGGTCTTCCTATAGAAGACCAGTGAGTCTTCTTATAGAAGACCAGTACGTCTTCCTATAGAAGACCAGTAGGTCTTCTTATAGAAGACCAGTAGGTCTTCTTATAGAAGAACAGTAGGTCTTCTTATAGAAGACCACTAGGACTTCTATTGGAAGACCAGTAGGTCTTCTAATAGAAGACCAGTAGGTCTTTTTATAGAAGACCAGTAGGTCTTAATATAGAAGACCAGTAGGTCTTCCTATAGAAGACAAGTAGGTCTTCTAATATAAGACCCATGGGTCTTCTTACAGAAGACCAGTAAGTCTTCCTATAGGAGACCAGTAGGTCTTCTTACAGAAGACCAGTAAGTCTTCCTATAGAAGTCCAGTAGGTCTTCCTATAGAAGACCAGAAGGTCTTCGTATAGAAGACCAGTAAGTCTTCTTACATAAGACCAGTAGGTTTTCTTATAGAAGGGCAATATTATTCATCTTATAGAAGACAGTAGGTTTTCTAATGGATGGCCAGAAGGTCTTCTTATACAACGCCTGTAGGTCTTCTTATAGAAAGCCAGTAGTTCTTCTTATAGAAGAAAGTAGGTTTTCTGATGGATGGCCAGAAGGACTTCTTCTACAAAACCGATAGGTATTTCTATAGAAGATCACTTATTCTTTTTACAGTAGAGCACCAGGTCTTCTTATAGAGGACCAGTAGGTCTTCTCCCTATAGGGGACCAGTATGTCTTCTTATAGAAGACCAGTAAGCCTTCTTATAGAAGACCAGTAGGTCTTCTTATAGAAGACCAGTAGGTCTTCTTATAGAAGACCAGTAGGTCTTCTTATAGAAGGCCAGTAGGTCTTCTTATAGAAGACCAGTAGGTCTTCTTATAGAAGACCAGTAGGTCTTCTTATAAAAGACCAGTAGGTCTTCTTATAGAAGACCAGTACGTCTTGCTATAGAAGACCAGTAGGTCTTCATATAGAAGACCAGTAGGTCTTCCTATAGAAGACGAGTGGGTCTTCTTATAAAAGACCAGTAGGTCTTCTTATAGAAGACCAGTAAGTCTTCTTATATAATACCAGTAGGTCTTCTTATAGAAGACCAGTAGTTCTTCCTATAGTAGACCAGTAGGTCTACCTGTAGAAGACCAGAAGGTCTTCTTCCTATAGGGGACCAGTAATTAATTAATTACGCCATGTAGACACTTTTCTAGGAATTTCGGCAGTTCCCATCTTTTAAGTTTGAGTCAAAAAAAGCCAGTAGTTCTTCTTATAGAAGACAGTAGGTTTTCTGATGGATGGCCAGAAGGACTTCTTCTACAAAACCGATAGGTATTTCTATAGAAGATCACTTATTCTTTTTACAGTAGAGCACCAGGTCTTCTTATAGAGGACCAGTAGGTCTTCTCCCTATAGGGGACCAGTATGTCTTCTTATAGAAGACCAGTAAGCCTTCTTATAGAAGACCAGTAGGTCTTCTTATAGAAGACCAGTAGGTCTTCTTATAGAAGACCAGTAGGTCTTCTTATAGAAGACCAGTAGGTCTTCTTATAGAAGGCCAGTAGGTCTTCTTATAGAAGACCAGTAGGTCTTCTTATAGAAGACCAGTAGGTCTTCTTATAAAAGACCAGTAGGTCTTCTTATAGAAGACCAGTACGTCTTGCTATAGAAGACCAGTACGTCTTGCTATAGAAGACCAGTAGGTCTTCATATAGAAGACCAGTAGGACTTCCTATAGAAGACGAGTGGGTCTTCTTATAAAAGACCAGTAAGTCTTCTTATAGAATACCAGTAGGTCTTCTTATAGAAGACCAGTAGTTCTTCCTATAGTAGACAAGTAGGTCTACCTGTAGAAGACCAGAAGGTCTTCTTCCTATAGGGGACCAGTAAGTTTTCTTATAGAAGACCAGTAGGTATTCTTATAGAAGACCAGTAGGTCTTCTTCCTATAGGGGATTAGTAGGCCTTCCTATAGAAGACCTTTTTATAGAAGACCAGTAGGTATTCTTATAGAAAACCAGTAGGTCTTCTTCCTATAGGGCAGGCCTTCTTATAGAAGACCATTAGGTAATTAATTGGTTGTAATCTGCTCGATCCCTAGCTCTGATATGTCGTTCACAAATTTCAAATTGTTTACCTTCCCTTGCGCCTCCTGTCTCAAGAAGTCTCACTTTAATTACGCCATGTAGACACTTTTCTAGGAATTTCGGCAGTTCCCATCTTTTAAGTTTGAGTCAAATATTTCAGGACCAGCAGGTCTTCTTATAAAAGACCAGTGAGTCTTCTTATAGAAGACCAGTACGTCTTCCTACAGAAGACCAGTACGTCTTCTTATAGAAGACCAGTAGGTCTTCCTACAGAATACCAGTACGTCTTCTTATAAAAGACCAGTGAGTCTTCTTATAGAAGACCAGTAGCTCTTCTTATAGAAGACCAGTAGTTCTTCTTATAGAAGACCAGTAGGTCTTCTTATAGAAGACCAGTAGGTCTTCTTATAGAAGACCAGTAGGTCTTCCTATAGAAGACCAGTGAGTCTTCTTATAGAAGACCAGTACGTCTTCCTATAGAAGACCAGTAGGTCTTCTTATAGAAGACCAGTAGGTCTTCTTATAGAAGAACAGTAGGTCTTCTTATAGAAGACCACTAGGACTTCTATTGGAAGACCAGTAGGTCTTCTAATAGAAGACCAGTAGGTCTTTTTATAGAAGACCAGTAGGTCTTAATATAGAAGACCAGTAGGTCTTCCTATAGAAGACAAGTAGGTCTTCTAATATAAGACCCATGGGTCTTCTTACAGAAGACCAGTAAGTCTTCCTATAGGAGACCAGTAGGTCTTCTTACAGAAGACCAGTAAGTCTTCCTATAGAAGTCCAGTAGGTCTTCCTATAGAAGACCAGAAGGTCTTCGTATAGAAGACCAGTAAGTCTTCTTACATAAGACCAGTAGGTTTTCTTATAGAAGGGCAATATTATTCATCTTATAGAAGACAGTAGGTTTTCTAATGGATGGCCAGAAGGTCTTCTTATACAACGCCTGTAGGTCTTCTTATAGAAAGCCAGTAGTTCTTCTTATAGAAGAAAGTAGGTTTTCTGATGGATGGCCAGAAGGACTTCTTCTACAAAACCGATAGGTATTTCTATAGAAGATCACTTATTCTTTTTACAGTAGAGCACCAGGTCTTCTTATAGAGGACCAGTAGGTCTTCTCCCTATAGGGGACCAGTATGTCTTCTTATAGAAGACCAGTAAGCCTTCTTATAGAAGACCAGTAGGTCTTCTTATAGAAGACCAGTAGGTCTTCTTATAGAAGACCAGTAGGTCTTCTTATAGAAGGCCAGTAGGTCTTCTTATAGAAGACCAGTAGGTCTTCTTATAGAAGACCAGTAGGTCTTCTTATAAAAGACCAGTAGGTCTTCTTATAGAAGACCAGTACGTCTTGCTATAGAAGACCAGTAGGTCTTCATATAGAAGACCAGTAGGTCTTCCTATAGAAGACGAGTGGGTCTTCTTATAAAAGACCAGTAGGTCTTCTTATAGAAGACCAGTAAGTCTTCTTATATAATACCAGTAGGTCTTCTTATAGAAGACCAGTAGTTCTTCCTATAGTAGACCAGTAGGTCTACCTGTAGAAGACCAGAAGGTCTTCTTCCTATAGGGGACCAGTAATTAATTAATTACGCCATGTAGACACTTTTCTAGGAATTTCGGCAGTTCCCATCTTTTAAGTTTGAGTCAAATATTTCAGGAGAAATTTACATCTTTGCTTTGTTAAAATTTTTGTCGCCATTAGACTCTTTACGGTGTTTTGCACTGTCGGATCAAACAATGCCAGGCCAACAAGTTCAGGACTAAGATACCACAGATGGTTTATCATTTTGTTATCTCCTTTTCTGATATTTGTTTGTCAATGTTTTAGTATTTCAATAGATTTTCAATGAGGTCTAGGTCTTGTTTTGATGCTAAACACAACCGTGAAAAATACATGCAACAACTTCAAGCAAGGCTTAAGATACACCAAAAACGCTATTTGCGTGCTGTGGCATGGAAAACTATTAACCAGGTATTCTCAAAACAGAGCAGAAAGAAGGGTTTGCTGTTGTGGTATCACATGGGGATAAAGAACAACTCCTAGGCGTTCCTGAAGCTGACGGTAGCTCAGGGGAGAAACAGGGCCTAGCAGAGTACAAAGATACCTGTGTACAAAATTATTAGAATTATAGTTGAGAGAGATTTTTGACTGCATGTTTGGAAGCACATCCAAACATATTCAAGCTATTTCCGTAGATACACTTTGTGTTTTGATTTTTTGAACCTTTTTTAACGCCAAAACGTTAATAACGTTTTATTTTATTTTATTTATTAATTTGGTGTCACACACGACAACAGGTGAGTGTTATAAATGAGAGTGTTGGCTATTGATTTTAGAATACGTATAATGAACAAGATAATGTTTATATATAGATATAATTTATGAAAAATTAGGTAAACATAATCAATTTGTTTGCATTCCCAAAAATGAATAATATAGGAAGAACCAGTAAGGAAAGGATCAAAGTCGGGCGGGCCGACTATAAAATACCCTACACCACTGTGAATATGTAAAATATATATGGGAGCTAAATCCTAATGAGAACAGATTTTGATATAATTTTTCACATTTATTTGTAGACCAAATTCCGTCACGTAGTCCAAATTTCATCAAAATTAGACATATATAGCGTGTTTCGTGCATCAAATACCTATATCGGTCGAAGATATATATGGGAGCTATATACAAATCTGAACTGATTTCGATATGATTTGCCACAGTTATTTCTAGACTAAAATCGGACATATATTCGTTAAATCGGGCAAAAATATATATGGGGGCTATATCCAAATCTGAACCGATTTCTATATAATTTTGCACACTTATTTATAGACTAAATACCGTCGCAACCTGAACCGATTTTTACCAAAATAAATAGCGTTCGTCCTTTGGCAAAAAAAAACTATCTTTCCCATTTACATGCGAATCGGACAATAAATGCGACCTGTACTTTGTTTACAAAAATACATGGACTGACGGACAGACAGACGGACATGCGTAAATCGACTCAGAAAGTGATTCTATGTATATCCCTAAAAGGAACTATGGGTCTATCTAGTTTACTTTTGCATGTTACAAACTAATGCACAAAGACATAATACCCCTTACCACATGGTGTAAGGTATAAAAATAGGGGGTGCCGCCTAAAAAAATCCGACATCGTTTTTTTCCTTTGAGTTGAAACCAGCCTAATGCACCAAATTAAGACAAATAAACTATTAAATTGTACATAAAATATTTGACAATTTAACAAATTTGATATTTTTGCATAATTTACTAATTAAAAAAATGGTACTACAATATACATATAACCATATTTTTCTAACCTACACCACACTGTGGTAAGGGGTCTCATTAATATAATAATCTGCTAAAAATCGACGTTAAACGGCAAACAATCTTAATTTAGAACACTTTGAAGATTTTTGATGAATTTTTCAACTTAAATTGACAATTTTACGACTTTTACGACGATTTTCGACCAAAAACTGTTTGCATATTTTTGCATGTTTTGCATATCTTTTGCATATTTTTTGCATATATTTTGCATATTTTTTTGCATATTTTTGCATGTTTTTGATATGACCCCAAATATCGAAAAATTGATCCTACTTATTACCGTGCGTATTATCTAACTATGGTAATGACAAAAGATGACCCATCGCTAATTAATGCATAAAATTGTCTTATAAAACAGTATAAGCCGAAAAATATTTATTTAAACCCATTTTTGCACTTTGCCGTTTTCGACCCCAAAAACAAGTCTTTTCGCAATATTAACCCATATACTTTCTAGGGTTGCAAATGATTATTTTAACGCGTTGAAAACGGAACAACGAACGTAATATACCCTCCATAATATGGTGGAGGATATAAAAATAATAGGCTCTTGCATGTTCTGCAACAGAGCATATACATATCTATATACCAAATCTGTATAACTTGAAGATGAAACCGTCCATTAAAAATAAATAAGACCTTCAGCCATTCTAGTGTTAATATTCATTATTCTTGCCTAATAACTGTCTTGCTTTCGAATATATCCGGATTTTAAGATGACAACAATTAAATATAAAATCTTCAAATGAAGTATCGGCCAACAAATACAGTCTTCTTTAACCCAAACTATTACCGACGGAAAAACACCACCACAAATCTATAACAGGACAAATAGTTCATATTAATGTAAAAAGAGGACTACGCCAGTACACAAAGAAGGGGGTGAAACATCCCAAATAACATTAACGGAACGTGAGTTGTCCTCCGTTTTATTAATACGCAAAATAATTGCATGAAAATTCTATATCTAATTTGTACATGGAAATTTGCAAAAGCATAGTCTACCCAAGGCAAAAGACAAGAAAATCTAAAAATTAGTTGGACTATTTACTATCAATCAAATTTTTATTTTCGCTTCACTTTCTTCCCTTCCCTTCCTTAAATTTAAGATGCTCCATTAAATCTACATAACAAAGCAATGCAAAATTCAGGAGTACATATTCTACCGATAATAATCAAAAGCTCATTAGATTCATTTATGGTCCCCAATATCCTTTACACATAATACATACATAACCAAACCGCAACATGTGTGAACGAACGTTAAAAAAAATAAAAAAACATTGTTGCTTTTTCAAAATTGAATGAAAATCTGGAGCAGTAATATTTAATTTGAACGCTGCTAAGTCAGTTTACTGTCATCTTTCCAAATCCCCAAAACAGCCGACAATGAAATTCATTCACTTGCAAACACTCCACGTCAACTCCACTTCCATCCTACGATAAAGAAGAGTTCATATGAAAAACAAGCAACTGAATATTAATACACAATCTAAATCTAAAACAAAACAAAAACGGTAATAGTAGTAGTAGCGTTTGCAATGACTGAGCATGTCACTCTCCCACATTTTTGTTTGTTTTTTACTGCATATTTTTGTTTTGTTTTTTTTTCTTATTCAAGTTTTGGCGGTCTAGGCGCCATCTATATCAAAATATTTGTAACTTTATTATAACGCTACACATCAACATCCGCACACCTACAAAACAACTGTCCATGAAAACAACACATCACGCTATACACCAGAAGCAGCAGCAGCTGCTGCTGTCTAGTATGTATCTATGAGAGATACACACCGACCGACCGATACGCACAAAAATTCCAAATATTTTAGAAATTTACCGGAAAAATGCGCTGAAGAATGTGCGGCGAAAACTGTTGTTTTTTTCTGGTTTGTTTTGGTGTTGTTTTTTGGTAGTGGTGGTAGTTCTGCTGCTGCGACTTGTTGTCTTCATCTTTCCCCTTCGCTCGGGTAAAATAACTGGTCCATTGGAACACCATTAATCAGAGTGAGGCAATCGTAGTGTACACTGCCGTGTTGGAAAGAGAGCAAATGAAAACAAGTAAAGTTTACGGCTGAATTCAGCCATTGTTGTATTAAAACATGTTTTGCTCCAAAGAATTTTTATAACTGCGCATGTACTAAAGCGAATTCATACCCCACCAAAAGCCCCGCTTTGCCGTAAAAGAATGATAGGCCAACAAACTGGAACACACCAACACATTGAAGTAACTTATGCAAGATTGGTTTGTTGTTGTTCGTGGTTAGCGCTACATAGGAGACAGTCTACTAAGTTACTTGGAGAATAAACGACAGCATGAAAGGAATGACTGGCAACAAACCGGATAAAAGAAGATAAAAACGAAAATTATATAATATCAAGCTCCCACCGAAAAAAGTGCCTGAAACGGCCACATGACCACTGCTCTCACTATAAGACAACATTTCCCAGGGTATTTTAATGCTGACATTGTAAATTATAACTGTTTGACATAAAATTTGGTCTTGACCGGGAGATATCGGACAGTGGAATGAACCTAATTAGAGTCGGGTAATTGAACGACCTAGTTCACTGTCCAAGTTCAAAAACGTATGAGTAACATCACACAAAATAACATGAGATTTTAAGTACACGCAGTTTGTTCAAAGAAACGACCTGTGTCCATTGAACTATGTAGTTCAATATAGTTCAATTTGCACAACTCTAAACCTAATACACTGGCCGGCAAAAATGGTAATTGGCAACACCAAGTCCACTCTATTGTCACAATGGATGATGTTGCGAATGCCATCAGGCCCTGATGGAATCTCCATGGTAATACTGAAACAGCCGGATGAGCCGGGAAAGGAGTATCTCACTAAAGTTCTCAACCTGTCGCTAGCCACCCTCATTGTTCCCGAAGTCTGGTAAATGGACAGGCCGCTAGTGAAGCCAGGTAAGGATGCCAGCAAAAGTGAATCGTACAGGCCGATTTCACTTTTGTTACCCGTAGCAAAGACTCTTGAGTCCTTAGTCCCTTAGTCTTCCCAGCGTCAGAAATAGCTATGTAGCACGACAACAGCGCTGCACGCCATCTCCACATATATTTGTCGAGGACTCAACCAGGAAAGGCCGTTGGTACTGGCAGGCACTCGACGCTGTTTGAGGACATTGATCAGACAACCCTCCGGCCAGGTCTGTAACGTTGGATAATCATTTATATGTGTGGACGCCAATCGTATGTGAAATTCAGGAGCAAGAAGTCCAAACCCAGTAGAGTGAAACAGACAGTTCCCCAAAGTGGGGTGATATCTCCAGAACTGTTTAACCTCTACCTTGCGTGTATTCCACCCCCTCCAGATGCAATGGATGATGTTGCGAATGCCATCAGGAACGCTAAATCATTCAAAGCGTTGGGCCATGATTGAATCTCCATGGTAATACTGAAACTGCTGGATGAGCCGAGAATGGAGTATCTTACTAAAGTTCTCAACCTGTCGCTAGCCACCCTCATTGTTCCCGATGTCTGAAGAATGGGCAGGGACCACCCGCTAGTGAAGCCAGGCAAGAATGCCAACAAAAGTGAATCGTACAGGCCGATTTCACTTTTGTCGCCTGTAGCAAAGACTCTTGCGTCCTTAGTCCTTCCCAGCGTCAGAAATAGCTATGTAGTTGGCGATCATCAGCATGCATTCCGTAAGCAACACAGCACGACAACAGCGCTGCGCGCCATTTCCACATATATTTGTCGAGGACTCAACCAGGACTCAGGCACTCGAAGCTGTTTGAGGACATTGATCAGACAACCCTCCGGCCAAGTCTGTAACGTTGGATAATCAATTATATGTGTCGACGCCAATCGTACGTGAAATTCAGGAACAAGAAGTCCAAAGCCAGTAGAGTGAAACAGAGAGTTCCCCAAAGTGGGGTGATATCTCCGGAACTGTTTAACCTCTACCTTTCCTGAATTCGGTCCCTTCAGACGGCAATGAGATCGTAATGTATGCGGATGACTGTACGATCCTGGCAGACTGAACTCCTATTTGTCACATCCGACACTACGTTCACGTCATCTGCTCATGCCGTAGCTATCTGCGACAAACTAAGATGCAGAAACAGTGTCCTCTAGTAGGGTCAAGCCGGCAGCACAAAGAAACCTTGTCGACCATATATAACGCGATAGGTCGGTCAGTGGTAAGCTATGCGGCGCCAGTTTCGTTTAGTTAATACGCATTGGAAAGAGATTCAAACTTGTCAGAATGCATACCTGTGAACAGCAACAGGGTGCCTCCTCAAGTCTTCAGTGGACCATCTACATGAGGAGGCGAAGATTCTTCCAGTACAGCAAAACAATAAGACGCTCGGGTGTTACCGTGAGAGCCATCCCAATGACCATCTACTGGCTAGGCCCGACACACCCCGGCATATCAGGAAGGATATTCATGCTCTAGGTCCCTATATCCCTAGGTCCAACAATATTAGAGAGAACCCCTAGATCAACCGGCATATGAGTCAGGTCTGAATAGCATTCACACGGACGCAGTTGCTAAGGCCATAAACAAATACAGTGTGAATAAAATCCTCGGAGTACATCCCCCATCTATTGCAGCTGAGGAGCGTCAGCTGCCACGACAAACCAGAGTCGATTTGGCTCAACTACGCTCGGGATATTACAGTCGTCTAAATTCTTATTGGGCGATGCCGAAAATTACCGAATGTACAACCGCTGCCGCAACCCGATCGTCCGCAAGCCCACCATCGCCGACTCTTCGAAAATGTCAACTTAATTACTTCCATACGATCATCACGCTTGATCAACAAATATCGCCAATCCGATCACTAAACCTTAAACCATCAAGTTCTCAAGTCGACCCCGATAACGGCTGTGCCCTTGATCAAACCGTTCACAGAAAAGAATACGCCAAACATCGAATACTTTCGAAGACCCTTGAAAAGCAGATTGACACTTCCCTCCGATCATCACGCCTGATCAACAAGTATCGCCGATCCGATCACCAAACCTAAAACCTTCAAGTTCTTAAGTCGACCCCGTTAACGGATGTGCCCTTGATCAAACTGTTCACAGAAATATATACGCCAAATGTCGAATACTTTCGAAGACCCATGGAAAGCAGATTGTTATTTACAGCCATTTTTCGTTACAAGATCGCTCTTAACAACTTTATTTTATTTAAGAAAATACAAATAATCTCCAAAAAAATCCACGGTTATTGTCCCAAAATCAACTTTAAATTATCCAAGGTTATTGTCGCAAAATCATCTTTAAAAAATCCAAGGTTATTGTCCCAAAATCATCTTTAAAAAATCAGCAGTGATTGTCCGAAAATCATCTCTAAAAAATCCAAGGTTATTGTCTCAAAATCATCATTAAAAATCAACGTTTATTGCCCAAAGTCATCTTTAAAAAAAATCCACGCTTATTGTCCCAAAATCATCTTTAAAAAATCAACATTAATTGTCCCAAAAGAGCCTTTACGAAAATCCATGTTTATTGTCCAAAAATAGTCTTTACAAAACTCCACTTTGATTGTCACAAAACAGTCTTTGCAAAAATCTACGTTTATTACCCCAAAACAGTCGTTCCAGAAATCCACGTTTGTTGTCCCAAAATAGTATTTACACAAATCCACGTTTAAAGTCCCAAAATAATCTTTAAAAAGTCAACGGCTATTGTTCCCAAAATAATCTTTAAAAAATTCAAGCTTATTGTCCGAAAATAATCTTAAAAAATCCACGTATAATGTCCCAAAATAATCTTAAAAAATCCACGTATAATGTCCCAAAATAATCTTTAAAAAATTCAAGCTTTTTGTCCCAAAATAATCTTAAATAATGCAGGTCTATTGTCCCAAAATAATCTTAAAAAATGCAGGTCTATTGTACCAAAATATTCTTTAAAAAATCCACGCTCATTGTCCCAAAATATTCTTTAAAAAATCCACGCTTATTGTCCCAAAATATTCTTTAAAAAATCCACGCTTATTGTCCCAAAATATTCTTTAAAAAATCCACGCTCATTGTCCCAAAATATTCTTTAAAAAATCCACGCTTATTGTCCCAAAATAATCTTAAAAAATCAACGTCTATTGTCCCAAAGTAATCTTAAAAAAAAATCACGTTTATTGTCCCAAAAATAGTTTTTACAAGAACCCACGCTATTGGTCCTAAAATATTTTAAAATAGTTTTTACAAAAATCCACGTTTTTGGCCCTAAAATAGTTTTTCCAAAAACCCACGTTTTTAGTCCTAAAATATTTTAAAATAGTTTTTACAAAAATCCACGTTTTTGGCCCTAAAATAGTTTTTCCAAAAACCCACGTTTTTAGTCCTAAAATATTTTTTACAAAAATCCAAGTTTAATATTGTCCCAAAATAATCTTTTAAAAAATCCACGTTTAATATTGTCCCAAAATAATCTTTTAAAAAATCCACGTTTAATATTGTCCCAAAATAATCTTTTAAAAAATCCACGTTTAATATTGTCCCAAAATAATCTTTTAAAAAATCCACGTTTAATATTGTCCCAAAATAATCTTTTAAAAAATCCACGTTTAATATTGTCCCAAAATAATCTTTTAAAAAATCCACGTTTTATTTTGTCCCAAAATAATCTTTTAAAAAATCCACGTTTAATATTGTCCCAAAATAATCTTTTAAAAAATCTACTTTTAATATTGTCCCAAAATAATCATAAAAAAATCCACGTTTAATATTGTCCCAAAATAATCTGTTAAAAAATCCACGTTTAATATTGTCCCAAAATAATCTGTTAAAAAATCCACGTTTAATATTGTCCCAAAATAATCTTTAAAAAATCCACGTTTAATATTGTCCCAAAATAATCTGTTAAAAAATCCACGTTTAATATTGTCCCAAAATAATCTTTTAAAAAATCCACGTTTAATATTGTCCCAAAATAATCTTTTAAAAAATCCACGTTTAATATTGTCCCAAAATAATCTTTTAAAAAATCTACGTTTAATATTGTCCCAAAATAATCTTAAAAAAATCCACGTTTAATATTGTCCCAAAATAATCTGTTAAAAAATCCACGTTTAATATTGTCCCAAAATAATCTTTAAAAAATCCACGTTTAATATTGTCCCAAAATAATCTTTAAAAAATCCACGTTTAATATTGCCCCAAAATAATCTTTAAAAAATCCACGTTTAATATTGTCCCAAAATAATCTTTAAAAAATCCACGTTTAATATTGTCCCAAAATAATCTTTAAAAAATCCACGTTTAATATTGTCCCAAAATAATCTTTAAAAAATCCACGTTTAATATTGTCCCAAAATAATCTTTAAAAAAATCCACGTTTAATATTGTCCCAAAATAATCTTTTAAAAAATCCACGTTTAATATAGTCCCAAAATAATCTTTAAAAAAATCCATGTTTAATATTGTCCCAAAATAATCTTTAAAAAATCCACGTATAATATTGTCCCAAAATAATCTTTAAAAAAATCCACGTTTATTATTGCCCAAAATAATCTTTTAAAAAATCCACGTTTAATATTGTCCCGAAATAATCTTTAAAAAATTCCAACGTCTAATATTATCCCAAAATAATCTTTTAAAAAATCCACGTTTAATATTGTCCCAAAATAATCTTTTAAAAAAACCACGTTTAATATTGTCCCAAAATAATCTTTTAAAAAATCCACGTTTAATATTGTCCCAAAATAATCTTTTAAAAAATCCACGTTTAATATTGTCCCAAAATAATCTTTTAAAAAATCCACGTTTAATATTGTCCCAAAATAACCTTTTAAAAAATCCAGGTTTAATATTGTCCCAAAATAATCTTTAAAAAAATCCAGGTTTAATAATCTTTAAAAAAATATTTAAAGAATCAACTTGATTATCTTCTTTGGGTCTACAAAAACACCTATAACAATTTACGTATATTGTCCTTTTTCTTGGGCCCCCTAAAATAATCTTTAAAAATCCACGCTCATTTTCCTTTTTGAGTCCCACAAAATATTAAAAAAACACATATTAAATTATTTTGATCCTTTGTAAAATTATTTCCAAAACAAAAATATAAAGAAGCATTGGAAAATGCACTTATCTTTCGCGTTTATATTCCACTTAAAACACTGTGTTACTACAACCAGCCAAAGAGACGACACATTGCTGCATAAAGCACATAGTCAAGTTTCTGTAGAGCACAAACAACGTACGCACACAGCATTTTATCTTTTGTCCTATTTTCACCAAAACAAACACCACGGAAATGACGACACTATCCTTTTCCATATCAAAATACGTAATTTCACGGCGAATCCAACTGTTGCTACTGTCGCTCTTCATCGTTTGTTTACAAATATCCAACAAAAAGCGACATAAAAACCACAAGAACAGACCCCAGCATTATCATATTTTTTTCGTTCACTTCTTCTTTATTCTCTTGAGCACTTACACAAACACAACAACAATGTTTAAGAAATGTTATCAATTTTTGATGTTTTAACTTTAACATTTCCTTCGCATTCAATGGGGACAACGTCTTCCAAGGAATAATTTTTTAATGGATTAAACGAAATAAAATTCCAAAAGTCTTTAATTGACCGAAATTATCAAAAATGCAAAGGAAAAATGCGCGCAATATCGTCGATAACACACAATGAATTGAAGAAGATGGCTCTTTTGGTAATCTAATCGTTGAGAGTGCAAAAATAAAAACAAAAACAACATTATCAACAGGCAGCATGGGAGTGAATGGAGACCAGACCAAACACGTGCAAATGTTTTGCAGGAAAACTCCACTACGTGGAGACTAATTTACAAAAAAGAGAATAAATTATAAAATGAGGATAATCGTTAGATCAAATGTTGTGAAAATGACCTAAGACGTCGGATTTTAAAAATTGTTGGTGGACCCAATGAATTGTTATTTTAAGGCGTACAAAAGGGCAATAAACGTGGATTTTGTAAAGATTATTTTGGGACATACTGAAGGACAATAAACGTGAATTTTTTTAAAGATTATTTTGGGACATACAAAAGGGCAATAAACGTGGATTTTTAAAGATTATTTTGGGACATACTAAGGGACACTAAAAGTGGATTTTTTAAAAAATATTTTGGGACATACTAAAGAATAATAAACGTGGATTTTTTACAAAATATTTTGGGACATACTAAGAATATTAAACGTGGATTTTTTAAAGAATATTTTGGGACATACTAAAGAACAATAAACGTGGATTTTTTAAAGAATATTTTGGGACATACTAAAGAACAATAAACGTGGATTTTTTAAAGAATATTTTGGGACATACTAAAGAACAATAAACGTGGATTTTTTAAAGAATATTTCGGGACATACTGAAGGACAATAAACGTGGATTTTTAAAGAATATTTTGGGACATACTAAGAACAAAAAACGTGGATTTTTAAAGATTATTTTGTAACATGCTTAGAGACAATAAACGCGGATTTTTAAACATTATTTTGCAAGCATACAAAAGGACAATAAACGTGGATTTTTTTATAGATTATTTTGCAAGCATACAAAAGGACAATAAACGTGGATTTTTTATAGATTATTTTGGGACATATTTAGGACAATAAACGTGGATTCTTTAAAGATTATTTTGGGACATACTAAAGGACAATAAACACAGATTTTTCAAAGATTATTTTGGGACATACTAAAGCACAATACGCGTGGATTTTTATAGATTTTTTGGGACATACTAAAGGACAATAAACGTGGATTTTTTATAGATTATTTTGGGACATACTAAAGGACAATAATCGTGGATTTTTTAAAGATTATTTTGGGACATACTAAAGGACAATAAACGTGGATTTTTTAAAGATTACTTTGGGGCATATTTGAGCACAAAAAACGTGGATTTTTTATAGATTATTTTGGGACATATTAAGGGACAATAAACGTGGATTTTTAAAGATAATTTTGCAACATACTAAAGGACAATAAACGTGGATTTTTAAAGATTAATTTTGGGGGCATTCTTGAGGACATTAAACGCGGATTTTTTAAAGAATGTTTTGCAACATACAAAACGGACATGAAACGTATATTTTGTAAAGAATATTTTGAAAATCGCATCGGATTTTGATATAGCTCCAATATGCATATTTGGCCGATTTTGGGCCCTATATAGCTATATCAAAATCCGATCCAATTTTCAAAATTGTTTGTAGGAATCGTATTTTAGCCACAATAATGAACTGGTAAAGTTTTTTCATCGATCGGACCTTAATTGTGTCATTTAGAGAATTTTCGTGAAAATGCAACTTTGACCCTGTACAAATTACTATAGAAACAAAGATCGATAGGTTAGCCCGGGTTAGCCGTAACCGATCGTCATAAAATTTCATATATAAGTTTCAAATGTGCAAAATTTGTGGGTAGGAATTCCAAAAATTAAAGTGTTTGTTTTTTGGATCCCTCTCAATGGTGCACAAGAAGAGAATGATATTTTGGGTTCTTGTATCGGAAAGGGAGTTGTAGTTAACTTTTTCGTAAAGACGCTTGCATGGCTGATCACTCTACTCTCCACACATAACACATATTGAAGTTTTGGACTTGTTTGGTCTCCACTCTCTCTATTGTTGGCTTTATAGATTTTGTTTTTATTCACTTTTTTTTTGCATTCCATTACAAAGTATCTTCTTCAGTTCATTGCTTGTTTTTAACGATATCGCGCGGGAATTTTTCGTTGCACTTTTTATACTTTCGTATCAATTAAAAAATTTTAGAATTTTATTTTGTTTCATAAAAAATGTTCCTTTAAAGTCATTGTCCCGGATAGTGTTTACATTTTTAGTATTTCCCATTGCTATGCCGGAGAATGCGAAGGTAATGTTAAAGTTAAAAACATCAAAAATTGATAAAATTCTTTGAACCTTGTTGTTTTGAGTGTTCAAAAGAATAAGGAAGAAACAGAAGAGGAAAAGCAGAAATACAATAATGAATACGTCTTGTCGTTTCTTTGCCCCCTGTTTTGATCGAATTTGTAAACAAACGATGGACATACAATTTGCAACAGTTGGATTCGCCGCGAACATGTGGGAAACACTTGCTGTTATTTGCCGAAAATTTCAGTGCCGTCATTTCCGTCGTGTTTGTTTTTTGGATGATAGGGAAAATAATGATTTTGTGTGTGCGTGAGTTTGTGTTTATTTAAACTTGATACGCATGCTTCTGGAAATCTGTGTAGTCCCTTTTGGTCGGCTATATTAAAACAGTGTCTTGGATGCAATATAAAAGTGAAAGGAAAGTGCATTTTTTAAAAAATAATTAAAATATGGAGGGTATAATTGAAGTTTTCATTCTGTTTTTAGCACATCGAAATATGGAACAAGTGTCGTTTAGGGTCACCTCTCGGATCGGTCCATAGGTAGCCCATGGGACCCTGATTCAAACGATATATAATTTTCCAGGAGGAAGTCCATACTTCCCGAGATATGGGTCTTGACATTTCGGAAATTACTATCACACCTTTAGGTTGTTTAGGGGCAACTTTCGGATCAGGCTGAAAGATAGCCCTTGGCATCCTGAATACAACGATATATAATTTTCCGGGGGGAAGTCCATACTTCCCGAGATATGGGTCTTGACTTTTTTACCTTTATCACCATTATTTTTAAAACCTATGCAACATGGGACTCGTTTTAAAGCTCAAGACTTTCTCCTATGGACAAAATGGGATACGCGATCAAAACTCGCTTTTAAATTGAAAGTGTTCTTAAGTAGCCGGCCTTCGGCCGAGGATTTAAGGCTTTCTCCTATGGACAGGGTCAAAAGTGGGCTACGCGATCAAAACTCTCTTTTAAATTGAAAGTGTATTTAAGTAGCCGGCCTTCCGCCGGGGACAGGGTTAAAAGTGGGCTACGCGATCAAAACTCTCTTTTAAATTAAAAGTGTATTCAAGTAGCCGGCCTTCGGCCGGGGATTTAAGACCTTCTCCTTTGGACAGGGTCAAAAGTGGGCTACGCGATCAAAACGCGTGCATAAAAGTACTCTCCATAAGCTTTAAAAGGATGCCCATAGTGCCCACGTTAGAATTGTAAAATGTCAAGACCCATATCTCGGGAAGTATGGACTTTCCCCGGAAAATTATATATCGTTGTATTTAATATGCCAAGGGCTGTCTACTGTAAAAATTTCAGCTCGATCCGGAAGGTGCCCCTAAACAACCTAAAGGTGTGAAAGTACAAATTTCCGAAGTGTCAAGACCCATATCTCGGGAAGTATGGACTTCCTCCCGGAAAATTATATATCGTTGTATTCAGGATGCCAAGGGCTGTCTACTGTAAAAATGTCAGCCCGATCCGAGAGGTGCCCCTAAACAACCTAAGGGTGTGAAAGTACAAATTTCCGAAATGTCAAGATCCATATCTCGGGAAGTATGGACTTCCCCCCGGAAAGTTATATAGCGTTGTATTCAGGATGCCAAGGGCTATCTACTGTAAAAATTTCAGCCCGATCCAAGAGGTGCCCCTAAACGACATTTAAGCCCGAAATATTCGTTGCTATAGTAAATATAAAAGAGCAGTGAGGTGAGTGACTGACTGATTTATCAACGCCCAGGCAAAACGGCTGAAGCTGGAAACTTGAAATTTTGAGTATTGGTTGTTTTTGGTGTGTAGGGGTGAGATATAGCTATGTTTTTGGAAATTCGAAATAGAATGGTACTAAGAGGTACTAAATAGGGTACCCTTTGTATTAGCCAAACGGGAAGAGTTAGAATTCGGAATTTTAGAATGAGGGTCACTGATGGGAAGTTAGAAAGATGTACCAAAGGTTTTTGGAAATTCGACCTTAGGGTCACTGATGTACGAAAAGTGCTAAAAGTTACTAAATTTTTTTACCAATTGTATATTTTGAATGGTTATAGCTAGAATCTTGAAATTTGGTATGGTAATCAGGTTGTGAAGTGTTGTCGATAGAATGAAAATGGTTTTAGAATTTATTTTTTATGCGTGCGAATAGTACTAAATATGGAGGTAGTTTTGTAAATTCGTACTTATGAGTAAGAAAAAAACTAAATGGTACTAAGTTTAGTACAATTTGGATTTGGGTGAACGGATAGAGGTGAAATCCAAAAATTTGGAATTAAGATTACTGTTGGATTGTAGGATAGACGTATTTTTAGATATTCGTACTTATGGGTACGAAAAGTACTAAATTTGGTACAATTGGATTTGGGAGAACGGAAAGAGTAATATCCCCGAAATTTGAAATCAAGATAGGAGTGCAATGCTGAAATTTGAAAATCAGATCACTGTAGGATTGAGATAAGGAGCGTTGGGAACTCGTACTAATGTGTACTACTAAAATGTAAAATGTGGGTTTGGAATGGAATTCTGAAATTTAAAATGAGGGTCATCGATGAAGTGTAACAAAGATGGACCAAAGGTCTAATAATAATACATTTGTATTTGGGTAACGGATAGAGCTGGAAATCTGAAATTTGGAATGAAGGTCACTGATGAAGACAAACAAAGATGTAACGAAGAGTTTTTGTAAATTCGAACTATAAGTGTACGAAAAGTACTAAATGTTACTAAATTTCGTACAATTTGGATTTGGGTGAACGGTTAGAGCTGGAATCCTGAAATTTGAAATGAGGGTCACTGATGAAGAGTAACAAAAATGAACCAAAGGTCGAAAAGAACTAAGTTTAGTACAATTTGGGTTTGGGTGGGATAGGTTTGGAAGCAACTAAGCTTTCGCGATTGTAGACATATTTCTTAATTAAGTTTTATCAGAGTACATATATTATTGTATGGAATTTTAGCGAAATACTTGGAGAACTCCCAAATATTCTTTTATAATATGTCTAATCTAACAAAAAAATATATTTGGAACAATATTCCAACAATAAGATTTTTTCTTTATAAGTTTGGTTTCATATTATTCTATGCATTGCAATATAGGTAATTTGTCCAGTTTTTGAGGCAAAAAGTCGTTTTTGCAACTTTTAATAATAATAATTTTTTAGTTGTCATTGAAAAAAGAACATGTCAAAATTTATTAATATGAATGATATTTTTCAAAATAGCATCATTATCGCGGTTTAAATTGCAGCCAAAGTGAGAATTTCGAAGAAGAACTAAATAAATATATATTGTAATGTATATTCCAATGTATTTAAAACCGCGGAAAAATAATCCAAATATATATATATATATATATATATATATATATATATATATGGTAAATTTCAAATTTCTTTTGCAATTCCATTGGAAGAAATGTTAAAAAATTTTTTGCGAGCACATCCGCAATTTTTAGAACATAGATTAAGAAAAAAGTCGTAGTTTCAAATCTGTTCGCGTTCACAAAATTGGATGCTGCGCTCCAAAGTTATGGGGGGTTTTATTCCCTTATAAAGAAAAAATATTTAAAAATTCCATTTTTGCTGTAATAAGAAAATGTATATATAAAGCGTTAACAGCATTTAATATCTATCAGTAGATGCCTAAATATTTACTAAATGTATTTCTATTTTCGCGGAAAATCAAGAAATACTGAAAAAATCTTGGAGTAAATTTAATTTATTCTAATTTAGAGTCCAAATAAACCTCGAAAAAATAACTTAAAAAATACGTACAGATTCTAGACAACGCGTAGAAAAATATGAGACCAAAATTTTCAAGATAGGATTTATAACTGCCATATTACAGCAACAACAAAAGACGAAAACTTATTGTTGGAATATTATTTCAAAAATATATTTTTATGTTCAAGAAAAAATATTTTTGGGAGTTATTCTACTACTTCGCTAAATTTCGATGCAAGGACTGACGGACTTTGCTGAAACTTCATCAGGGAAAATGCGATGACAAACCCGAAAGTGTATTTGCTTACTTTGATAAACAATAGGATTAGGAAATAGAAAGTAATATTGAAATTACAACCAAGGAAAATACATAAAAGTTAAAAAACGTATAATTCGCGAATTCGTTAAAATCAGTTAAGGCGCATGCCCTTTTCAGATACAGCGAGTGCATCTCTATCAATATGTAGCAATTTTTCCACTTTTCATTCAGCGGCCAAAGTGTGCCGTCAGCTGCATCTTACTGTTCAAAAAACCTTTATGTGGGAAAAAATTGCGCGATGTACATAAGATTATAAGGCGCATCCGATTTCAGTGACCGCCTATAAAAATACGTCATTATAACAAATTTTAAACAAATTCGTCAAGAACCGCGGATGTGCTACCAAATTCTATTTTATATGAAATACGAATATTACTCCAGAATCTCGGTAATTTATGCCACACGGTTTTGGAAAATAATATCATCGCGTATAAAGGATTCCATTTATGTAAAAATAATCAAAGAAAATCGCGGTTCAATTCGCGGAATCATCAAAATATAATTTTGCAGAATTTCCTACTTTCAAGGTATCTATAACCGCCGTTTTAGTGGATGGATTTGAAAGCGGAAGGGTTCATTAGATCCGGCGTGTAAAAAAAACTAAAATCACGCGGGGTTCCAGGGTACCTGAGTCACAGTTGTAAATTTTGAAGCCAAAAAATAGGTTTTTAAAGAAAATTTACGCACCAAAATTTCGACTTTGGACACCTATTACTAGGGAGCTGTAGGAAGCACACTCATGAGATATACATCAAACGACGTGGAATCACGAGTTCTACAATCCAATAAATAGTTTGGGTAATTATCTGGTTGCGCCCTCCAATTATAAGAAAAATTCAAAAAACCCAGATTTCAAAACTTCAAAATGTTAGCATCGATTTTATGGGGATGCAGTGTATATATCGAAAAGTCATACATTAGAACCATGTTGCCCAAGGGGTATTCTCAAATTCTTTCGTTGAGCTCAGGTCTGAATTTTCCGCGGTTTGACCAGCAATCAAGAAAGAACACAAAAAAACTTGTAAACTTCAACACATTTTTACCCATTTTTATACCCTATACCACAATGTGGAAAAGGGTATAATAAGTTTGTTTTCCCAAAAATTCATGTAACGCCGCGAAATATTCGTCGTAGACCCCTCATGTGGTATACCAAACTTCATATCTCGACGAGATAAAGCGATTTAGCTATGTGTGTCCGTCCGTCCGTCCGTCCGTCTGTCCGTCCATTAAAAATTGTAATCAAGCTACAGGCCGCAATTATGGACCGATTGTCACGAAATTTAGTATGAAGGTCGGGGTTGTACCAGAATAGAACTGATTAGTTTTTGGCGATGATCGTGAAATATTAAAGGGATGAAATGGACCAAAAACAAAATTTTTGGTCGATTTTGTAGCCGCTCTGTAGGTCGCAATAATAGTTCGATCGCCGCGAAATTTTACACAAAAGTTAAGTTTATGATGGAGAAGGCGTGTGAAAAGCAACATGAATATCGGATAATATTTAGCGGGTTAAATGGACCAAAACTTTTGTGTGAAAATTGGTAAAATTTGTAATGTACAGGTTATATTTATCCATGGAGGAAAGATATTGCAAATCTATAGTGGTATAGGGTATCACATGGTCGGCCCTGTCCGACTATAGCCTGCTCTTACTTGTTTAATATTACCACCAACACAGCTTCCACATAAATTATTTGTCATGGTTCATTTTATGCGACGCCGGCTAAAACACTTCAATTAATATAAATATATTCATATTGTACAAAATATATTGACAGTTCGCGACTTATTAAATGGTGAACCTCAACTTCAACGATTGTAAAACATTTTTGAATATTACCATATATATGTGTGTATGTATATATAATATATATATATATATATATATATATATATATATATATATATATATGTAAAATGGAATAGATTAGCAATTGCGAGAGGAATTTATTTATTATTATTTATTTAACATTTTGGGTAGCGACCAAAAAAAAACACAAAAAGTCAGAAATAAATATTGTATTTTTTTTAAACTCACTTCATACTGACTTATACTAAATTGACCGTGTTTGGCCATGATTTTGCCACCTAGAACACAGACTGAAAGTCTTCTGGATTGGTATTACTAGGTTTCAATACCCGATTTTGCCCGTTTTTTCGATATTTATGAGATTTTATTAGATTACTTCTCAATAAAAAGTCATAAAATTGTGGAAGTTTGGTTTGAGAAAATAAATAATAAATATAAACCAGATTTGAACTAAACACACACCAAGGCAAGTTAAATAAAACACTGTAAAAATATTGTTGTTTACAATTTCATTGCAAGTAAAATAAGTAATGGCGAAAAATTGTTCGGTATATCCGTGGTTTTTTATAGACAGTGCGGCAGTAGTAAGCTTTATTTTATCTCTCTATTACATATTAATCATTGATACGGTTTAAATGAGTACAAAACTCGTCTTTATTAACGTATATTCAAAAAATATACAAAACTGTGGTAAAAAATCTACTAAAATCTCTGAAAAGTCTACTCGCGGGGACAAAATTTTTGTTACTTACTACCGTGATCGTTTTCAGCAGTTTGTTAGGTATAAGAAAACTAATGAAAATGGCATTGGAAAAATAGCTTTATTCGTTATATACATAGTTGCTTATAACAGTTGTTCGTTATATCCGAATTTATCTGTAAAATCTTCGTTTTATCTCAATTATACACATAAATAATTTAAAAAGTTAAAAAATTCTTTAATTCCGCAAATTACCAATAGTCGGCCTAGATTCTGTAAATATGTTGAATGTATTTTTTGAGGTTTGTATGGACTCTGGGGGAGGATAATTAGGATTTACTTCAAGTTTTTTTTTTATTATTTGTTGATTTTTCGCGAAAATTAAAATACACAGAAAAAAAAATTGTAGCCATTTGATAAAGAAATTCAAAGATTCAACCAAAAATTTATCGATTTTCCGGCAATAAAAAAAATTGTCATATTGACAAAATTCGATAAAATTTGTTGTCACAGAGTTAAAATACATGTTGATAAAATAAAATTGTAATATTGATCAAAATATTTATCGATTTTTTTTATTTTCAACTGATAAAACATTTCACATATTGACAAAAATATTTATCAAAATATTCCACATTTTGCTTGATAAAAACAAAATATTTTCTTGATTAAAAAAATTGTTGAATGCATTTTTTCCAATCAAAAAAAAAATATTCATATTTACAATTATTTTGTTGTTTTTTTTTTTTTTGTTAAATACAAACCCAAAAGCCACAAAAAAGATACATACACACATTTATAAATGGTCGTGGTTATTTATTTATTTGAAATGCCAAGTACAAAAGCAACACCAGACGCATAGGTACATAAAAAATAACAGATGAGAGAAAGAAAAACGGAATGGAATAATTAATAATAGAAGTACATAATTATTTAGTGCCACACATTAATTTTAATATAAGAAAACAAATAAATCACTTTTAAATATAAAATACAGGGAACATCATTGAACGTTGTGAAATAAAACACATTCTTCTGCCACATTGAAAATCATAAGCGGAAAATGGGTATCTGTAATGTGAGAAATAGTACATCCATATATATTTCAAATATATAAAATGTTTTGATGTTATTACCAATATCACATGCGGTTGCTTCTTTGTCCAATAAAATATTCTTATTATCCTTTTTCATATTCGTGAATTCAATTATAAAATGTATTGGTCATTTAATTTACTTGAAGACACCTTTACTTTAAGAAAACACACAAACATTGATTTATTTCTGCACTACCGATCCACACAGAACGACTGCATTAAAGAGACTGCCAAAAATACCAAACTGACGGTTAAAAAATGTTATCTGCCTTTCTTAACCACAAACAGAACAAAACATGAGAACTCGTACCGTTTTTTTTCTTTCCCTCTTCGTTTGTTCATAAAAATCAGCAACAAAAAACAGTAACAAACTTACATACAAACCTTCACCCGAGCACAAATAAATAAATAAACAAGCAAAATGCCACACAAACGCTTCATCCCTTCATGCCGCAAAAATTCCATGACCATGCTTTGAAATATACATAGCAACGATACTCACATCTCAAGAAAAAAACACAGCACATTGTTGTAGCGCTCTCTTTATGCCCTAATATTGTTGTTTCTCTCGCTCTTGAGAGCAAGAACATGCGACAAACGTTGAAAACCATTTTAACTACAGAAATTTATTAATAACCATAAACAAATTTCAATAAATTATTTGTTTGAAATCGTTTATTGATCGCTTCCTAGTAACATTTTCATGTTTGATAAACATTTTCCCTATATATTCGTAATATTTTATTACCATTCGACAAAAATATGGTGATAAAGCTTTTAATCAAAATTTTCAGGGTGGCTTTTTTTTCTGTGTACCTACATTTAGTAAAAAATTAACCATCTACGAATAGATATGGAATGCTGTAGGCGATTTATGCATACATTTTCTTATAAAAACAAATAAGACATTTTTTAAATATTTTTTCTTTATATGAGAATAAAAACCGCTATAACATTTGCGCGCATCGGCCGATTTTGCGAACGCAAACGAAATTTAAACCAATTTTTGTCCTTAAACTCTATACAAAAAATCGCAGATGTGCTTGCAAAAATGTTTTATTTTTTTTTTTCAAATAAAATTGCAACAGAAATTTGGTTTCATTCAGTTTATGTTTACCGAAGGCGGTTTTTAAGTAATGTACTGAAATCAACTAGTCGTGAAGTGTCTTTTAAACAAATTGTTTTTTTTTCTAACGTTTTTGTAAGTTCATTCGAAAACGTGGGCCTATTCGACAATTTTTGGTTCTCAGTGGGGAACCAAAAAGTCAAAATTAAAATGTCTAAAAATTTTATAGTTATTTAGGTATCTAAATGCCTGGGTACATAAGCCGCCCCGCTTGCTTGCCTGCTTCATTTCTGACATAATAAAACTAAAAGACTAGGTGTGTACGATAACTTCGCAAGTAAAAAGTACTTGCAAGCACTCATCAAGTTCTCAGTAACCTCTCTCCACCAATTTTACTCTCTCGAAGCAAAAAATTTGCAGATTGTTATCGAACAGCAATTTGCAAAAACTTGCAAGAAGTCAGCTGATTTGATAAACAAGAAATTGGCGGAAAAGATTAAATTTAACGGCTTATCTTTCCTTTACCGACTCACTCAGAAAATTATAAAAAAAAATTACCACAGATAGTGCTTTTTATCCCGATTCCAACCATGTATTGCTTTTGATGCGGAAGTGTATACTTCCCGAGATATGGGCCTCCAAAGTTCCACAAAGTCCCTTGTATAAAATGTTGGCAAACCACCGCAGAAAATTATGAAAAAAATTACCACATATACTGCTTTTTATCCCGATTCCAACCATGTATTGCTTTTGATGCGGAAATGTATACTGCCCGAGATATAGGCCTCCAAAGTTCCACAAAGGCCCTTGTACAAAATTTTGGCAAACCACCGCAGAAAATTATTAAAAAATTACCACAAATAGTGATGTTTATACTGATTTAAACGATGTATTATTTTGTTGAAGGGTATGTATACTTCCCGAGATATAGACCTCCAAAAATATCTAATTTAAAAGAAAATGTTGTTCCCATTCCCGTGATTTGCACCTGTCTATAGGAGAAGTCTTAAATCCCGGCCGAAGGCCTGCAATGTAGAGAAGAATAGGTTAGGGCCTCTGTGGCTCTTTTCAGGCCCATATCTCGGGTAGTATACATTTCCGCAACAAAAGCTATACATGTGGTCTGTTCCTTTACTTTTAAAAATGGTAACAGTGGCAAAAAATGGTAAAAGTGGTAAACTGGTCTCATATAAATTGTATGCTTTTTAAAGTAAAGGAACACTTTGCAGGTTAAAAATGGTAAGAAATGGTAACCTCAGGCACGTAAAGGAACAGAGCTATGGTTGGAATCGGGATAAAAAGCACTATATATGATAATTTTTTCATAATTTTCTGCGTTGGGTCGGTATAGGAAAGGAGTTCCAATTTAACAATTGAAGGTTTCTACCTTTTTTTATTTTCCATTTAAAATTCTTCTTCGATCTATAAAATCTTGTACACACTTAACAGCTATATTATTTGATTTTGTGTCAACAGATGTGAAAATAATCTTCTCTCCTTCTCTGGCCTTTCCTACATCTTGTTCTGAGTGCGAGAATGCGGATTGGATTATGATAATAGTTTGTGAGATAGGGCAACACGGAAATCCAAGACACGAAAATCCAATGATGTTTGTAGCTTGTGCCTTCAAATATATTGGCTCTCCTTCTACGATCTTATTTGATAGTGGTCGATTGACTTATGCAGGCAAAGCCGTTGACTTGACTTGCGCCAATGATCCGGAACTGAGTTTTACCCGGCTATCGTGTTAAGGCCTCGGTACATAAGCTGAAAGCTGGCTGAAAGCATTTCTGCCTCTTATGTGACGAGTTCCTTAGTGTTGCTACAACTATAATTCCCTTTCCAATGCACAAATATAAAACATACTGGAACGCAGTGCGATGATGGCCGTCTACATTATGTTTCTCCTACTCCATGGATGCACTGCTTTTTGCTGAGATTTGATACCTTTAAAATAAAAAAAATAGTCACCAGAAACTACAAAATAAGTTATTTTACTTACATTACCGTTTTCCATAATTTATTTAATATTTTTTTCCCTTTTTATATCTATTTATTTTAATACCCAAACGTTTGTTTATGTTTTTGCCAAGAAGTCCGCCACAACCCATTCGAATTTAAATCAGCTGATCAAACTTGCAAATTCTTACAAGAAAAATTTTCCTTGCAAAAACTTGTAAACAAAAGTCTCCAAAACTCTCCAATATTCTCTCACAATTGTCTCCAAATTCTCTCTCTTTTACTTTGCAAGTTTGTTATCGAACAGCATTTTGTAAAAGTTTGTGCAAATTTGCAAGGCAAGGAAGTCAGGTGACGAGGTTGCTTATGTACCCAGGCCTTAAGGCCTGCGTACATAAGCTGATTTGCCTGGTTGCCTTGCTTTCCTGCTTCATTTTTGACATAATAAAAATAAAAGAATAAAGGAGGCCGAGCAAATTTCGAACTGGGTTGCCCTTTTCTTTTTTATTCTTTTATCAGAAGCAAGCAAGGCAACCAGGCGAGGCAGCTTATGTACGTAGGTCTTTAAGAATTCAAGGTCCAAATTCATGGTACAATAATAAAGGTAAAAGCAAGTGTTGTTGTACAACAATCAATAGAACAACCACATAGAAATTTGTTGTTGTACGTAATACTAGTGTCAACGAAAATGTAAACAAAATATGAAATATCAATATGTTTTTGAAGTTTCATAATTGTAAATTTAAAAAATGAATAAAAACTAATTAAATTAACATCAATAATATTTCTGTGTGGTACCTTCCGCGAAAATGTTGACTGTGGTAAGTATTAATGCATCAAAATATCCTGAAAAATATTATTCATGGTTTATTTCAGATGGGGCCATTGGAAAACAATTTTTAAATCAACCTAGTTCAAAGATATTATATGCGAAGAAAACGGTAATTCCATGGCACAGGATAAAATGTATCACGATTAACACCGCTAGAAAAAATCAGGAAAACCGGTGGTGAAGGCAGTACGGTAGGATCATTAAGAGAAAACTGCATACCTGCAATAATAGGAAATGTAGCCGATCTTTTTGTCAGGATAAGTGAAAAGCTCCATCTTTTTGGCTCCCTTATAAGACATAAACTAATGAAACAACTCAATTCGAAATATAAAATATATCTTGTTCTATGCATGTACATTAGGCCGGGGCGATATGCAAACCTTCATGGGCCATTCGCGTTTCTTATTCCTGGAATTGAACTGAGCAAATAGGTCCACTGGACCATATGTCTACGATGAAAATCGAGCCTCCCGATTTTGACTTGAAGTTTTTTATTGACGTTTTTTTTTTGATATTTTGGCACATAACAGCCAAACCATTGAGATTTTCTGTCCAACACAATTACAAAAACTGTAGCCAAGACAGTAATTAAGAACTCTCTAATACATCGCGAAAGCATTGGAACGCTCCTTCAGGCAGTTTTGGCTTTGAGAAGGTGCAAACTTTTCGAAAAATGTCGATAAATGACACTGTGCTTCAAAAGTTGACCAGAAAAATATTCAAGTGTTCTGATGCAAAATTATATCGTGTTGGGATCCATTGACAACGACAATGCCTTTAGTTCGTTTGGGTCACTTCGTTTTATTTTTTTTTATAACTGTAAAAGTAGTGAAAATCTGGGTTTCTAACATTTTCAAATTTAAACGGACATATCTTCTTTTCTTCACAACGGATTTCTAGTGATCCTTCTTCCTTTTAAAGGGGTGAATAATATCTTTAAAACAAGTTATTATTTCTTTAAATCGGTTAACAAATGGCTATGTTATAGTGGTTTAAGTCTGAAAAACCCCTCAGAAAAACTATAGCTGAATTTCTCATAATTTTGAAAATAATTATTGAACAATACAAAAAAACATTATATTTTTGAAAATTATAAGAAATGCAGTTATAGTTTTTTTGTGGGGGTTTTCAGAGAGAAACCACTACAACATAGCCATTTGTGAACCGATTAAAAAAATAATAACCTGTTCGAGATATTATATTATTCACCCCTTTAAAAGGAAGAAGGATCACTAGAAATCCGTTGTGAAGAAAAGAATATACGTCCGTTTAAATTTGAAATGATTTTCACTACTTTTACTAGAGTTGGGCAATATAGTTCCTGGAGCGGATCGATCTTTCTAGTTCCTCTTGCCAAAAGGAACTAGTTCCTTAATATAGATCCGAATAGTTCCGAGAGCGATATAGTTCAATGCATCTTTCTCGTTCCACGCTCTTTTTATTTCATTCATTCCAAATAGTTCCGAGAATGAAGTAGTTTAACGTATCTTTCTCTTTCTTTTTGTTCTTATTTTTTGGTGGATGAATTGACATACAAATAAATAAATTGCAGCAATGTAACGAGGATGTAATTTACATTTATTTAACAATGTGGCCGCATCTGAATGATGAAGGAACCAAACGTGAAAGATCGAAGAAAGAAAATTAATTATATAAATGAAAGGAATTATATGCACGGCTGGAACCAAAGGAACTATATAAATGAAAGAGCCGGATATAGTTCCAATAGTTCCTTGTCCGGAATAGTTCCTTGGAACTAGTTCGTTCCGGAACTACACAACTCTAACTTTTACCGTTATAAAAAATAAAACGAAGTGACCCAAACGAACTAAAGGCATTGTCGTTGTTATGGGTCTCAACACGATATAATTTTGCATCAGAACACTTGAATATTTTTCTGGTCAACTTTTATAGCTCAGTGTCATTTATCGAAATTTTTCGAAAAGTTTGCACCTTCTCAAGGCCAAAACTGCCTGAAGGAGTATTCCAATGCTTTCGAGATGTATTAGAGAGTTCTTAATTACTGTCTTGGCTACAATTTTTGTATTTGTGTTGGATCGAAAAATTCAATGGTTTGGCTGTTATATGCCAAAATATCCAAAAAATGTCAATAAAAAACTTCAAGTCAAAATCGGGAGGCTCAATTTTCATCCTAGACATATGGTCCAGTGGACGTTTTTCCTCAGTTCAATCTCAGGAATCAGAAACCCGAAAAGCCCATTAAGGTTTGTTTCTTTCCATACAAATCGCCCCGGCCTAATGTACATGCATACATATGTTTTAAATAAAATCAGATTGTTTGGGCATTATCCCCAAATATTGTTGGCTGAAGTAGCTAGATGCAAAATGGCTTCACTATTTTCTTCCTAAATGTGTAAGGATAAAAAGTGGCAACGAAAGGAGAGTTTCAACGGGCTTTATATTAAGTTTAGATTTACGAAATCTGAACGTGGGTTCATGTTCTGTTTAATCCATTGCTTGACGTTTTGTGTAGCTAAAAACAACAATCACATAGGACTACTTTCGTGATGCCAACCACAGCAACACCTGAGACGAAACTGCTGTTCTGATACCTCTTCCTGAGCAAGGGGGCCTTCTAGGGATATTTTGAGCCAATCTGCTTCGCCATAGTTAGCCAATAAACACGACTGAGGTTCCATAGAAGGATAATCATACTCTGCAATTATCTTATCCCGTGCATCCAATATATTGAGATTTCATTCATAATGTTTTCCATCAGATCCTTGTCTGCAATGAGATATTTTTAAGTGCAAAAATACCCACTTGACGCTAAATAAATATAGCACTGACCTGTATCCGCCAATACCTGACACATCATTTTAAACGGCCTTGTGTTCTCTTACACCATCCTTACAGATTGCTAAACTATACGTACGTATTAGCCCTGAAGTCTATAACTTCAAAAATATGTTTTATGTTTGCTTATCGGAAAGTAAAAAATAGAAATATTAAATGACAATTAACGAAAGGAACAACATGTATTAAATTTCATATTGTCTTTGACACTAGTATTACGGATGAATCTAATCAGCTGGGACTTGCTTTTACCTGTATTATTGTACCATGGTCCAAATTAAAAAAAAAAAAAAAACAAGTAAAAAAGTATCAGTCGACTTTGCCGATAGAGATATACCCTCAGCCTGTTCAAGAGATATCGTGCGTAGCATTTTAGTTGAAGAAGGAAGTATGGACTTGCCCCTGATGAAACTTGTACTGTCGTATGGAGGGCAGCGATTACAAGTTGTTACAACAAAAATCAAAACGATTCGAGAGCAGGTCCTAAACTGAACTTTTCCGAAATTTTGTGTGGGAGGTACCGGAAGGAGTGAACCGATTGAGTCCATATTGAAACCTAATCTAAGTCAGGTAGAAATTTGACGATTTGCAAAGTAAGGACCAAATCGGTTACTGCCTTCAAGTGTTATCGTACGCACAAATTTTCCGAACTTTTGTGAGGGAGGTACCGGAAGGTGTGGACCGATATAACCCATAAGGTTGGACAAAATATTAAGAAAGCCAAATTTTGGACCAAATCGGTTGATCCGTTCAAGAGCTATCGTGCGCTCCAGCCAGCCAGACAATCTGACGGACATGGCTAAATCAACTCCAAATTGTCTGAAACTGATTTCGTCCAAACATACTTGGGGTGTAAAACCATTATTTCTATGAGGCACATTTTGCCCGTATGAAAGTGTATATACCCTTGGACAATATAGGTTTATCATATTTTTAAAATGCACAAAGTCGATATGGAGATATAAAAAAACGCGGATTTCTATGCCCATTTTGAATACCGACAATGTTACGGACCTATTCGGGTTCTTGGCGAAACCGCTATTGCGCTATTGTTGTGAAAGGGTGAGATGAACATTCTATTTTCCATATTAAATATTGTTCATTTATATTTTATCCCCTTTCCGCATACGAAGTAGCGGGCATTTGCTACTAAACTATATATACATATTCTTGATCAAACATATCCACCTGTCCGACCTTCTATCGAAATCAAGATACAGCTCACAATTTTAAAAATAGAAATTTGGTATTTAGTCTTCTTTAGGGGTATAACATTTTCCACCTGAAATTTGTCGATATAGGTCCACGCCTTCATATAGCCTCCAGAGAACGGTACCACCCGATTTTCGGTATTTTAAAGGTTTTAGGTTTCACATCAAAACGGTATAAAACTTTCCACCATAGGGGGTACAAAACTTTCCACCTGAAATATGTCGGTATATGTCCACGTTTACATATAACCGCCATAGAACTCTACCTCCCGATTTTCGGTATTTTGAAGGTTGTGGCCTTAATCTCCCACCGAACTGCCTGAAATTTGGTATTTAGTCTTGGTTGGGAGTATAAAATTTCCACCTGAAATTTGTCGGTATAGGTTTTCCTATTCATATAGCCCCTATAGAACGGCACCTCGTTATTTTTGCTATGTATTTTGAACGGCTGAAATTTGGTATTGGGTGTTTTATTTTGTTGGGGGTATAAAACAAATTTCCAACAGAAATTTGTCGGTGTAGGCCCACGTCTTCATATAGCTTTCATAGAATAGTACACTCCGATTATCGGCGTCTTGAAAGTTTTAGCAACATTATTCAACCGGAATAACTGAAATTTAATATTGAGTCTTCGCTAAAGGTTCAAACAGGTACAAACAAGTGAGCCAAGGCTATAGTCGGATCGGGGCCGACTATGTGATACCCTGTGATTAAGTTTTTCGTAAAATTCAATATTTTAAAAATTGATATAGCTTAGCGCCTTTGTCCTGAATGTCTTCATTAATACTGGTCAATTTTGTTGAAACGCATTTAAGTGCATCGTGAGGCCCTTTTTGAACATTTGAACTTACAGACAAAAATTTGGATTAGTATTAAAGTTCAAAAGTGTGGCGGAAGAGGTACTTGAAGAAATGGACCGACATAGTCCATTATGAAAGTGGATTTTATTTTGGGAGTCATATCTTTTCGATAGATATCGCACCCACTAGTCATTTCAGTGGGTCATTGTATAACATTTGGACCAGTATGCCAGGAAGTATGAACTTGTAATATCGCTGTAAACAGGACCACAACGTATAGCATCGGTATACATTTCCAAAGGATCTTCGAACAGACCCTAAAGGGCACTTAACCAAAAATGTTGAACTTTTGCAGGGAAGGTACCTTAAAGAGAGGACCAATATGGGCCATTTTTGGAAGTTAAACTAAATTTGGACAAAATATTAAAAAATCCAAAGTTTGGACCAAATTGGTCACGCCGTTCAAGAGCGTATATCGTGTATAGCATTTCAGTGACATTTTTTTACATTTTGGGGGGAAGTACGGGAATTAGTGGACCGGTATTGCCCAAATATAGTCCACATTCGAACCTGATATATATCTGGTAGATATATTAGGATGTGCAAAGTATGGATCAGATCGGTCACTCCCATCAAGAGTTATCGTGCGCACAATTATTCCGAACATTTTTGAACTTTTGTTTGGGAGGTACCTGAAGGAGTCGACCAATATGGCTTATCTTTGAACTTAAACTAAGTTTGAACAAAATATTATGAAGGCCAAATTTTGGACAGAATCGGCAAATCTCTTTGAGAGTTATCTTGCGCTCCAACCACTACACACAGTGTCACAGGGGCTTTTTGCACCTTTCAGGCTAATTTCTCAGAAAGTATGGACTTGCCCCTGATAAGACTTATACCATTGTATAAGAGGCAGCGAATACAAGTTGTTACAGCAAAAATCGAAGCGATTCGAGTGCAGCTCCTAAACTGAACTTTTCCGAAATTTTGTGTGGGAGGTACCCGAAGGAGTGGACCGATTGTGTCCATATTAGAACATCATCTAAGTCTGGTAGAAATTTCACGATATGCAAAGTATGGACCAAATCGGTTAATACCTTCACGAGTTATCGTGCGCACAAATTTTGCGAACATTTCCGAACTTTTGTGGGGGAGGTACCGGAAGGAGTGGACCGATATAACCCATCTTCGAACTTAAACTAAGTTTGGACAAAATATTACGAAAGTCAAAATTTTGGACCGAATCGGTTGATCCGTTCGAGAGTTATCGTGCGCTCCAGCCAGACAGACAGACGGTCGGACATGGCCAAATCAACTCCAAATTGTCTGAAACGGATTTCGTCCAAACATACTTGGGTTCTAAAACCATTATTTCCATGAGGCACATTTTGCCCATATGAAAGTGTATATACCCTCGTTAGCATATGTAAATGCTGAGGGTATAAAAAGTGATCTTTGTTGACCTTAAAAGGATTTAATAGAGACAGAAGATCTTCTAAAGTTCCCACATGAACACTCGACTTTCAAGAATTCTCTTTGAAATGAAAGACGTTGAATACATAATCTACAGATGGAAGGTCTATAATAGTTCTTCAGAAGATATAATTTCTACAGCGTGGATGAGAGGTCTTCAACAGTTGTTCTTTGCATAGAACAACTATCCCTCAGATGCCCTTTCACCAGCACCCAATTATCATCGCGGATCCTACCTTCAAAATCGGACTTATAATGACTGCCAATAAAAAGTCATCGAGAGCTCCCGTATCTTTTTATAAGACAGGTAAGAGGGCTTATGTCCATGGCTACCTTTGACGGTTATCACAGGTTGATTCCACAGTTCCTTCACCATCCAGTTGACCAGTTTCCAATTACTGGACTTGAGGCCGTCTGCTCTTGAGACGATTTTGCTTGCTGATCAGCATCAACACCACTGCTACGTCTAAATCAGGAGGTGGCACTCATTTTGGGTCTCTAACCATCCAGAGAATTCAACAGTTGAGACTGCGGCTACCTTGCAGTCATTACAAAGTCTGCTCATGCTATTGATAGTTTGGATGAAAAAAACTTAAGGTTTTTTGAAATCTCTGTCCTTTCCAAGTCAGCTTTGGTCAGACAGAATTCCAACAGCATCTAATGATGCTCACTGATCCTACACTACACTTATCAATGACTACAACTAAATGGTCATATGAGGCAATCATCCGCGTAGGTTTTGACTGTTCCCGTGCCTTCTCACTAGACATCTGAGAGAGTTTATGTCCGCAGCTACCTTTGTTGGTAATCACAAGTTGATATATCTCCTCTGTCTTGCAAGAAGTTACCTATGACAAGAAAGTCGTGCGATTGTCGGAAATACAGCTACCATTCTCTTTGAAACTGGCTAAGATTCCATAGAAGATCGCATTCTCTAAACACTCGCCTGTTGTGAATTGAATAAAATCGACTTTGAGTCCCTAGCCTGCTTAGAGGTTGATTGTCCGTCAATCATTCCAACCACTTGGGACTTTACAGTACCATCTAATCCTTTCCTTCTGGATCCATTCTTCCCAGATGGACTGGAGTTTTTAGACGTCTGTGGCCTTGCAGTGAACTACATGGCAGTTCGGCGTTCTTGAACTTTTCCCAAGTAGGCTTTGTATGGCTGGTTCAACGGCATCTGAAGATCGAGCTCACGCTCACAAGAATATCGGAAGATCGAGCTCACGCTCACAACCAGAGTGGAATTGTCGTCCCCGCCGAAATTATGCCCGTTTTTGTACCGGGTGCTACATTGGCCGATTTGATTGAAGAAATCGTCACCGAGGATATTTGTCCGTAATGCAAACAAGGAATACCAACCCTGCATTTGGGGATCTATAATTGGTCATAGATCGCCACCTGGTTAACTATTAGTACTACCACAATTCTCGACATTCAACCTTTTTGCTGAATTGTGTTGCTGAGGCGTAAGGCATCGCGTCAAAATCGTTAATGGAAATGAAGATCTACAATAGGACTTTTATTGATAGATACATTTTCTATGAATATCTCGCCAGTACTTCTATAGATGGAATATCCTCAATTGCTCATATATGGATTGAATAATACTTTTAACACAACTTCGTTAGAAAGCTTCGACCAAACCTCTACGACCTCTTAAAAGATCTCCTTTTGATAGAAGACCTTCCATGAATATAAAAGCTATCTTCTATAGATAGAAAATATATGTAAATAAATATCCTTTTAATATAGGGCTGTCCTAGTTTAATACGGTAATTCATCAAACCACTTAACTCAAATTGCGGTTGGGTGACGCCTTCGAAATCTAAATAAGAAAAGGGAAAACCGGTTATATGCCAATTGGCAGCTACTTGTTGCCACCAATGTCAATGATCAGGATGCAGCAGATGATGGTGATGATGACGATGATCGACACTAACAGCTACTGCTGGCAACTGCAACTTCATTCACAGATGATCGAGCAATGAGCAGTGAATAGCATGTTGAGAGATAAATAGCTAACAGCTATTAACTGGAAGTCAACATGAAAATACAATACCATGGAACAACTTCTTGGATTTTTGCCGACTCAGAACAAGAAGAAGCAGAAATTGTAAAAAAAAACAACTTCACACAGTCCAATCCACAGACAAACAACAACAACATGAAAGGAACAAAACACAAATGAAATGTGGCGACATGGTTATGTTGGTTGGCCGGTCTGTAGGTAGCTCTCGGTCGTCGTTTGGAATGGCTGATTGTTGTGTGCTTTGCTTTTGGTTCTACGAAAAAATACCATTTAATGTAATTCCACAAATTCCTGATGTTCCACAAGAATGAAGAAAAAGCTGAAACAGAAGAAACAACAAAACATTCTTGACATTGTTAAGTTGCTGCCCAGAGTGGTGGCGGCGGCGGCGAAGTCAGCGGCTACAGCAGCGACATCGTTACGAATGCGAAAATAAAAACAAAACTGACTGGTCAGAAAAACATATGCTCTTCTCTGGGTGGAGAATAAATGCATTTGCTTGCTGGATGACTGTCTGCAGTGCATGGATGACGTGCTGGATGGCTGGATGGATATCTGAGAAATATCGTCGTATGGTATGCAGACCATATGTATGCCGTAGCTGCCGCTGTTGCAGCTTTTACGAACATGTGAACGTTCTTGAGATAGTTTTGCCTTTTTGTTGCGGACTTTGCGAGGATCTGTTGTTGTTAAGTGGCGGTGAGTGGTGCAACTTCATCCAGCCATGCAACTATGCAGTCCAGACCAGAGCCCAGACATGGTTGTTGCAAGTTTTTTTGTTGTTGTTGATTTTCTTCAACGTCCATTCCAATTCGAAATTCGTGTGTGTATTCTTGCAGCAACATTCATGAGAGGAACATGGTCGGCTACTAAACATGTTGATTGGCATTTAACGTTGGTGTTGTTGTTTTTGTTGCGGCAGTGTTATTTTTTTGCGCAGTTTCTTTATTCCGTGTTGTTTCATTTCTTATTAACATTTTCTTACGAAACGAAAAGTTCATTTTGTTGAAAAAGACAACACATTAAGTCTCACTTCGTGTTAAAGAAACAGTTTTAATTGCATTAGTTAAAGCTTCATTACGTTCGACGCCATTATTCTGTTGTTTAGTTGTGTTAATGAGAAGAGTTGCCATACGGTTGTAAGCTACCATTTCCGGTGGAGGAATTTTGTAGAGTTGGGTAATCTAGTTGCTAGTTCCCGGTACTGGTTCCAAAACGTATGAGTGACGTCATAAAATGTAACGTGTGATATTACGTATACGCCGTGTGTTCATACAAATTATGTGGGTCATTGGAACTGGGTAGTGAACTGGATAGTTCCATATAGTTCATTTGGCACAACTCTAGAATTTTGTTAAGTCGCGCATGAGTTATCTATAGGTCCAGGCCTTATAATCATTGTCTTCAATACGAAAAGACCTTCTCACTGTCTATACCATAACAGCCCTTCTTCTAACGGTCAGAGAAGACCTTCCGACGGTCTTCCGTACTCATAGAAAACGTTCTGATGGTCTTCAATGCTCAAGAAAGACCTTCTGACTGTCTCATAGAAGACCTTCTGACACTCTTCTATACTCGGAAAAGACCTTCTGACGGTCTTCAATATTCGTTCTTCGGACGGCTTCAATACTCATAGAAGGCCTCCTCAAGGTCTTCAATAATCATAGATAATCTTCTGAAGGTATTCCATACTCAGATAATACCCTCCCACGGTCTTCTATACTCAGAGAAGACCTTTTTCCGGTCTTCAATACTCAGAGAAGACCTTCTTCCGGTCTTCTATACTCACAGAAGACCTTCTGACAGTCTTCAATACTCACAGGAGTCCTTCTTATTATCTTCTATACTCATAGAAGACCTTCCTATGGTCTTCTATACTCAGAGAAAAACTTCTGTATACAAAGAAGACCTTACTGAGGTCTCCAATATTTAGAGAAGACCATCTGAAGTTCTTCAAAACACATAGAAGTCCTTCTGATGCTCAAAGAAGGGCCTTCTGACGATCTTCAATACTTCAGGAAGACCGTCTGAAAATTTTTTACCTCCGAAAATACCTTTTGACGGTCTTTAGTACTCATAGAAGACCTTCTGACGTTCTGCAATACTAATAGAAGACCTTTTCAGGTTTATCAACACTCAAAGAAGACTTCCTGAGGGCTTCAACTCATATAAGGCCTCCTGAAGATCTTCAATACTCATAGAAGATCTTCTGAAGGTCTTCCGTACTTAGAGAAGACCTTTTGACGGTCTTCAATACTCATAGCAGTCCTTCTGATTATCTTCTATCCTCATAGAATACCTTCCGACGGTCTTCTATACTCAGAGAAAACCTTCTGTACACAAATAAGACCTTACAGCGGTCTCAATATTCATAGAAGACCTTCTTCTATGCTCATATCAAATCTTCTGATGGTCTTCTATACTCAAAAAAAAACACTTCTGACGGTCTTCCATACTCATGGAAGACCTTCTGACGGCCTGTGCTTAACGAGGACCTCTCACGGAATTCTATGCTTACTGTAGATCTTCTGACGGACTTCTATGCTCAGGCAGATCTTCTGAAGGACTTCCATACTCATAGAATACCTTCTGAGGATCTTTAATACTCATAGAAGAGCATCTGACGACGTTCTTTACCTTCTCTTACCTCAATACTCATAGAATGTCGGTCTTTAGTACTTAGAGAAGACCTTCAGACGGTCTTCTATACGCAGAAAGGACCTTCTGACGGTCTTCAGTACTCATAGAAGACCTTCTGACAATCTTCTTTACTCATAGAAAACCTTCTGACAGTATTCTTTACTCATAGACGACCTTCTGACGGTCTTCGATATTCAGAGAAGACCTTCTGACTGTCTACAATACTCATAGAAGACTTTCTCCCGGTCTTCAATACTCATAGAATACCTTTTGAAGGTCTTCAATACTCTGAGAAGATCTTCAGACAGTCTTATTTACCCATAGAAGGCTTTTTGACGGTTTCAATATTATTAAAAGACCCATTGGGGGTTCCCTATACTCAGGGAAAACCTTCTGATGGTGTTCTATACTCATAGAATACTCAGAGAAAACCTTCTGACAATCGTCAATACCCATAGAAGGTCTTCTTCAATACTCATGGAAGACCTTTCGACGGTCTTCAATACTAATAGAATACCTCCTGACGGTCCTCTGTACTCAGAAAAGACCTTCTGACGGCCTTTTATGCTCATAGAAGACTTTCTGAGGTCTCCTATACTCAAAGAATAATTTCTGCCTGCCTTCAACACTCATAGAAGACCTTTTGGCGATCTTCAGTACTAGTTCTGACGTTCATCAATGTTAATAGAGAATCTTCTGGCGATATTCTATACCCATAGAAGGCCTTCTTACAATATCCAATACTCAAAGAAAACCTTGTGACGGGTTTCAATACTCACAAAAGACCGTCTGACTATATTCAATACTCATAGAACCTTCTGACGGTAATCGATACTCATAGAAGGCGTTCTGACCGTATGCTATATTCAGAGAAGACCTCCTGACTACCTTCATTACTCATAGAAGACATTCTGACGGTCCTCTATACTCAGAGGTAACCTTCTGTAGGTCCTTAACACACATAGAAGACCTTTTGATGGTCTTCAATACTCATAGAAGACCTTATGGCGCTCCTCTATACTCATAGAAAAATGTCTGACGGCCTTCAATACTCATAGAGGACCTTATGACGGTCTTATACAACATAGAAGACCTAATGGAGATCTTCCTTCTTCTTCCTAACCCAATTTAGTATTTCTCCTATATTTCTGACTTTTGCTGTCACATCTAGATTTCTCCTTAAATTCGATGCCCTCTTTCTCCTCCTCTCTTTTATTTTACGTTCTTCCAATCGACCAATAAAACTATTTTGAAAAAAATCTTTAGAATCTGTGGTTTATGTTAGCAATATCAGCACATCCATCTTTCTGCCACTTGCATTCTCGTGCATGGTTCCCAGCAATATGACTGAATGGCCGGTCGGGCAGGCAACCGGTTGTTGTCCAGTCTACTACAAAATTTCATTTAATTCGCATGGTGGCTGCTGCTGGTAGGTCACAATGGAAGCAGTAAGATAACTTTGTTGTCATTTCATTTTGCCGCCGGTCTCATTTGTTGGTCATTGTCGCCATGGAACACCGTCGCCTTGGGGCACATTGTTTTTATTTATTTATTTATTTTTTTTTTTTTGCTCTCTATATCTCCTTCTCTCATTTTTCTTTTAATATTCCGGCATTCAGTTGCATTAATTTAATGTTCAAAGAGTTGCATTATTATCGGCATCTATAGTTGCGTTTTTCGTTCGTTCGTTTTCTTTTCAAAATTCCATTCGGAATTGCAGGGTTTTTTTCGAAATTCTTAAAGTTTCTTAAGTCGGCCATGAACAGAGGGCAAAAATACCACAGAGTTTCGATGTGCTGATGATGTGAATGTACATTTTCTTCTATCATGAAAATGATGAGAAACATGTTGTGGAAACTTATGTATTGTCTCCTTAGGCTCCAGGAAAATTATGTTCCTTTTTAATGGGAAAATGATGGGGAGGGCAAAACTGTTAGCGTTGTAGTTGGCCCATGGTATATGCGACTGATCTATGGCCAAGAATAAAACTCAAAAGAAGCAAATCGATAGATACCGCCTGTTTGGTTAAAATAACACTTTATTTGGTAAACTATGTTCATAAGCATTTAGTATCCTTTTAAGAAGAGCAGATTTATGTTTCAAGGCGAGTAAGTCACATTTTACACCTAACAACGCGTAGGTCACAATGGTCAAATCTGAGTCCTCCTGATGATGATCTTCTATTGTGCCTTATCAGACCTCAAGAGGTCTTCTCTTATTATAGACGTCTTCTGTTGTCTCTAGAAGACCCCAACATGTCTTCTGTTGCCTGTAGAAGACCTCAAGAGGTCTTATGTTGTCTATATCAGACTTTAAGAGGTATTCTATTGATTATAATAGACCACAAGTTGTCTTCCTTTGCTTATAGGAGACCTGGAGATTTTTAGAGATATTTTGTAGTCTATAGGAGACTTCAACATCTCTTCTGCTATCTCAAGAGGTCTTCTGTTGTATATAGAAGACTTCAAGTGGTATTCTGTTGGACATAAGAGCAGAGCTACGAAATACTCGCGAGTGAGTTCGAGCGGGAGTACTTGCGCGAGTAGACAAAATTAATAGAGTATACTCTATTTTTACTAGTCACTCGCGAGGCATATTTCAGTCTTGCTCGTTTTTACTCGCGAGTGAAAAGTGTTTGCGAGTACGAGTACGTGAAGAGTAAGAGTTTTGCAAAAAAAAGAGTGAGAGTGAAAATGCTCGAAATAGAGTACGAGTTTACTCCAAGAGTAAAACCTAGTATGAAATTTATTTCTTGACCGTTTGTGTGTGTGTGGTAGCAACAGTTTTTGATGTTGCTGTGAACTGTAGGAGGAAAGGGCAAGTTGTTCTAGAGTTCGGAGGTTCAGAGAAGGGTGGTCGGAAGTTCGGTGGAGGGTGGTCGATAGTTCGGAGGAGGGTGGTGTGTGCTACCATACACACAAACGGTCAAAAAATAAAAACATTCTTCCTACTCGATTTTACTCTTCGAGTAAACTCGTACTCTATTTCGAGTATTTTCACTCCCACTCTTATTTTTAAACCAGGAGTACTCGCGAGTGCTCGCAAATAAAACAAAAGAGTGGAGAATAAACTTCCTTTAAAACTCGTACTCTTCGAGTGCTCCCACTCGCAAGTACTTTTCACTCGCGAGTAAAAACGAGCAAATAGGACGAGTAAAAACCAGAAAATCGGAGCTCTGCATAAGAGACTACAAGAGGTGTTCTGTTGCATATAGGAGACTTCAAGTGGCCTTCTGTTCTCTATATGGGGTCTCAAGAGGTCTTCTGTTGTATATAGAAGACTCAAGTGTTATTTTGTTGTCCATAGGGGACTTCAAGAGGTCTTATGATGTCCATATAAGACCTCAGGAGAATTTCTGTTGTCTATAGAGGACGGCAAGAGGTCTTTTGTTGTCTATAAAATGCTTCACGAGTTCTTCTGTTGCCTATAGAACACCACAGGGGGTCTTCTGTTATCTATAGAAGACTTCAAGACGTCTTCTATTTATTGTAGGAGACCTAGAGAGAGACCGTTGCTTAAAGACGACCTCATTAGGTCCTCTAATATGTATGGAGACTTCTAGAGGTTTTTTGTAGTCTATAGGAGACTTCAGCAGGTCTTCTGCTATCTCAAGAGATCTTCTGTTGCACATAGGAGACTTCAATAGGCATTCTGTTGCATATAAAAGTCTTCAAGAGGTATTCTATTGCATATAGGAGATATTAAGAGGCCTTCTGCTGCCTGTAGTAGGCCTCAAGAGGTATTCCATTGTCTATAGAAGTCCTCTAGAGGAGCTTGGTTTTCTATAGGAGACTTCACGAGGCCTTATGTTGTCTATACAAGACTTCAGGAGGATTTATGTTGCCTATAGAGGACGTCCAGAAGTCTATTGTTATCCGAAGAAGATTAAAAGGTCCTCTGTTGCATATAGAAGACCTAAGGAGATCTTTTGTCTACTGAAGACCACAGGTGGTCTTCTGTTGTCTATAGAAGATCGCAGAAGGTCTTCTGTTGTCTGTAAAAGACCACAAAAATTTTTCTGTTGTTTATAGAAACCCTTAAGACGTCTTCTGTTGTCTACATAGGAAGTCTTCTGTTGTCCATAGAAAAGCTCAACAGATTTTCTGTTGTCTAAAGAGGACCTCACGAGTTTTCTGAGGTCAATAGGATACCCCAAAGGAAGTCTTCTGATGTCCATAGAAAAGCTCAACAGATTTTCTGTTGTCTAAAGAAGACCTCACGAGTTTTCTGAGGTCTATAGGAGACCTCAAGAGGTATTCTGTTGCAGATAGGAACAGATATTGAAGACCTTATGAGGGTTTCTGTGGTCTAGAGGGGACCTCAAGAGGTCCTCGTTAGTCTACAGCATACCTCTATTGCATATTGGGGACTTTAGGAGGTCTTCTGTTGTCTATGGGCGACCTGAAGACGACTTTTGTTGTTTCCATGATATCTCAATAGGTTTTTCTGTTGTCTACAGGCGATCTCATGTAGTCTTCTGTTATCTGTAGAAGGCCTAAAAGGTCGTCTTTTGTCTATAAAAGACCTCAATAGGTCTTCTGTTGCCTATAGGAGATCTCAAGAGGTCTTCTGTTGTCTATAGAAGACTTCAAGACGTCTTTCACTGATTACACTGTGCAACATTTTTAAGGTGATCTTGTGCAAACAATTCGAACCGAGGATTTTTTGAAAGTACAGACCCATGCGAAAAGAAACCCTAGTTGGGTTATGTTGTGTCAGATCCAGCTCGGATTTTATGGCCCCATCTAAACATGGTTAAATATTGAGTTTTTAAAGAAATTCGGGGCTATATCTCTGAAACCAATGCGAATCTTCTTCTGACCTCTGAAGCAAATTTGTAGATAAAGTGAAGAATAACATATTTGGAGAAATAATGAACTCGAAAAACTACATTTATTGCCTCAAATTTCAAAATATATGCAAAAATTCCACAAGTTTTATATATTTCGCACCGTATCTCCAAAACCGTTAATTTTTTCTGAATATTGTCTGTTTCAAAAATATTCCCTGGAATGTAATACACAACTCTTCAGAACATGTCATTGTTGTAAAATGCCTCTATGCCGTTGTTTTCAGTACATTTTTCAACGACGATTTAATAAAAATGTCAATAATGTAGTGAAATCCGAAATGCGAAAATAAACTGTTGGTGTAAACTGTGTTTGAAATACGTGCTATAAAAGATATGATGCAAAATACCGCTGAAACAACATGAAGTAAGCATTTTAGAGTTTCAGAATGTTCTAAAGAATTGTTGAGAACTTTATTTGGAAGCTTTTTGCAAAAGGTTACTTGTTTCAACTCCCAATAGTTTAGCCGATACTGACAAGAATTTTCTATATTTTATAGATTTTGATGCCCTAGATGGAGTGTTTCTTATGTGATTTCTTCAAAACATATGTTCTACTAGTTTAGGGCTACAATATTGCTAAAAACAGCAAGGCCAAATTCCTATTCGTTTCTGAGATAAAGGCCTGATAAATGCAAAAAAGTGTAGATTTTGCCCGGTTTAGATGAGGCCATAAAATCCGAACTGGATCTGACAGGACAAAACCCTACTAGGGTTTTTGTAGTCTAAATATGTACTTTCAAAAAATGCATACTAGAAGTTGTTTGCATTTTCAGTGTTGCATAGTGTTATAGGAGATGTAAAGAGATACTAATAGAAGACCTCATGAGGTCCTCTATTGTGTATGGAGACTTCTAGAGGTCTTTTGAAGTCTATAGGAGACATCAGAAGGTCTTCTGCTATCTCAAGAGGTTTTCTGTTACACATGGGAGACATCAATAGGTATTCTGTTGCATATAGGATATATGATGCCTATAAGGAATCTCAAGTCCTCAAAAAGTATTATATTATCTACAGAAGACCTCTAGAGGAGCTTGGTTGTCTATAGGAGACTACAGGACGTCTTATGTTGTCAATACAAGACTTCCGGACGATTTATGTTGCCTATTGAGGACGTAAAGAAGTCTTTTTTTATCCGAAGAAGATAAAGAGGTCCTCTGTTGCCTATAGAAGGAGGTCTTTTGTCTATTGAAGACCACAGGTGGTCTTCTGTTGTCTATAGAAAATCGCTGGAGGTCTTATCTTGTCTGTAAAAGACCACAAAAGATATTCTGTTGTCTATAGAAGACCTCTAAGCTATTAAGAAGACGTGTAGAGGTCTACTGATGTATATATAGAAGACCTCAAGGTATTTGGTTGACTATAGAAAACCTCCAGAGATCTTCTGTTATCTGTATGAGACCTCAACAGTTCTTCTGTTGTCTAAAGTTGACCTCAAGTGTTTTCTATGGTCCGTAAGAGACCTAAAAAGGTCTTCTGTTGCATATACAAGACTTTAAAATGTTTTCTTTTGTCTATGGGAGACCTCAACAGGCCTTCGCTTGTCTACAGAAGACCCCAACATGTCTTATGTTGCTTATAGCAGACTTCAATAGGGGGTTTTGCTGTCTATAGGGAATCTGTTGCATATAGAAGTCCTCAAGAGGTTTTCTATATCTATAAGGGACCTCAAGAGGTATTCACTTGTCTCTAGAAGACATCTAGTTGTCTCTTTTTGTTTATAGGGACTTCAAAAGATATTCTATGGCATATAAAAGACTTCAAGAGGTCTTCTGATGCCTATAGGTGATCTCAAGACGTCTTCCGTTGTTTCTAGAATACCTCAAGAGATTTTTTATTGTCTACAGAGGATCTCAAGTGATCTCCTGTTGTGTGCAGAAGACCTCAACAGGTCTTTTTGTCTATAGAAGACTGCAAGAGGTATTCTGTAGCATATAAGAGACTTCAAGAGGTCTTCTGCTGTCTATAGGGGAACTCAAGAAGTCCTCAAGAGGTTTTCTATATCTATAAGGGACCTCAAGAGGTATTCACTTGTCTGTAGAAGGCATCTAGTTCTCTCTTTTTGTTTATAGGGACTTCAAAAGATATTCTATGGCATATAAAAGACTTCATGAGGTCTTCTGATGTCTATAGGTGATCTCAAGACGTCTTCCGTTGTTTCTAGAATACCTCAAGAGATTTTTTATTGTCTACAGAGGATCTCAAGTGATCTCCTGTTGTGTGCAGAAGACCTCAACAGGTCTTTTTGTCTATAGAAGACTACAAGAGATATTCTATAGCATATAGGGACTTCAAGAGGTCTTCTGCTGTCTATAGGGGAACTCAAGACCCCAAGAGGTTTTATATGGGCATAGGAGATCTCTAGAAGTCCTTTGGTGTCTAGGGGAGACTTCAAAAGGTCTTCTCAGGAGCTCTTTTGTTGTATATAGGAGACTTCAAGAGTAATTATTCTGTATATAGGGGATCCAGCGTACGTAAAAATACTTTAAATAACATTTCCAATCGTTTCGTTACGTATTTTCCATGGGAACAATACAAAACGAAACATAACCCACGTTGGCCGAGCTCGCTGTTTAGTTTTGTTTTGATTACATTCGTGAGTGCAAACAAAACGAAAAGCGAAAAGTACTCATCTCCACAAGAGCAGATAGAAAACGGAATATTACTAAACACATGTGAATAAATCAAAAACGTTTGGTGGTTGATAAAATTCACTGTGGTATGCTGATTGTTGGTTGATAAAATTCACTGTGATATGCTGATGCTAACTTATAGGGTTGTTAAGCAATCACATGTGCGTGTGTCTGAGTGTGTCATTGACAATACGCACGGGAAATGTTTCCCAAAAATACTTTTTGTTTCGGTGGTGAATAAAACAACTCGGCAAAGCATAGCCGAAGTTACAATTCAGCAATCGTACGGTTTCTATCTTTTTACATTGAAAAGTTTGTGTTTTTGTTTTGGTTGTGAGAATGAAACGATTCAGAGAAGCTGAAAAGTTTGTGGCTTTGTGTGATTGGTACGGGAATCGTTTTGTTTGTTTCCGTTCATTGAGGGGATCTCAAGATTTGTTCTGTTGCATATACAAGACCTAAAAAGGTTTTTGTGGTCTATAGGAGACTTCAAGAGGTCTTCTTTATATAAAACGTAGGCCCTATATCAGAGTGCATTAATTGTTATAAGAGAAGTCTCCCTTTTCCTTTCGGGTATTGTGTGGGAACATATGTAGTATGTATGAAATTAAATTAATACAAAATATGAATTTGAGGATTTATCTAGGATTGTCTTTCATATGTAATGGCTGAGGCTGCTCTGGTCTTAGTCACCTCCAGGATTACTGCGATAGGAGTTACGTTGCTGCTTGCTGCGCCAGAGCATCTCCCAGCATGTCTCCAACTTCGTCGTTGCAATGTAGTCGTAGTCGGAATACGAGATACCCCCACAGTCTTCCCAATATCTAACACCACAAGTTGTTGTAAAACGGTCTCCGCAACAAAGTCAACGAAATAGTAGACTTTATGAGTCGGAGGAACATCAGTCACATGATCGTTTTCTTGTTTCGGAAAGATTACCTTATGTGAAAGTTTTGCTACGTTGCAAAGTGGCGTAGGGCAATGCAAACGATTTGTTGTAGCCATCTAAGAAATGACTACAACAATCATCATCAAACGTATCATTATCTTACCTTCTTACATTTTGTAATAAAAACGTTATATATATTTTTGAGTTTATTATTTTTATTTAAAATCATAAATTATTCTCATCTCGTTCATAATAATAAATGTTTCAAATTGGGAGTTTTCATTTCATTTATTTTTGTTGTTTAGGCGATCATTATTATTTTTTACGTGGAATTTTTTGGATTTCAGTTTTAACATTTCTTACATGACTATAACAAAAAAATATTAAAAAGAAAAACTAAACTACGAAACTAAAATGAAAAAAATATATTTTCTAAAAAAATCTCTGAGTATTACTTTCTTTTCTGTGAATAGTTGTAAGGAGAAATAGAAAAATAACGCATGATTTTTTAAAACTATACATGTTTTTGTTGTTCTTGTAATGTTATAAGTTTATGTCGTTCAAATTTTGTATCTACTTTCACTCTCGTTATCAGTTGCTGTGTAACATCGATTCCATTATTTCACTCACAATGTGTTATTTTTTATTGTTTGTTTTTATTTTCTTTTTTTGTCAATATTCTACAAAAATTAATAGTTTTTTCTTTCAGTTCTAATTTTGTTCTCTATGTTTTACAGTAGCGCCCTTTGTCATATTCTTCTTCCTATTTTGTGTTATTTGAAAGTAAATGTATGAAAGTTTGAAATCGCAGTATCAGGATCGCAGGGAAATGAATGCTTACTGATTGCAAAGAACCCAGAATGAAAGACTATATCTTTAACTTTGCATGTTCCATTAGTCCAAGTGTTCCTTAATATAATCATAAAAAAATATCTCCCCTTCTTAAGGATTTTGTGGACATGCAGCTGTTGCTACCTATTTCAAAGTCAATGGGTAGAAAATTGGGGTTGCAGCTCTTGTTCGGAGATTCCTTCGAGCTCCGCCCAAGAACTGCCACCCCACAAATTGTATATCCGTATTGGTGAATTGTTTACCATGAAATCGACTCTGTATCCCGCAATTAATGCTCAGGATAAAGATCATGCCGGGATATAGATGAACCTCATGGTATTGTCCTGTTTGTCTGATTGACATCCACCACATGTCAAATTCGTAGAGTTGTAATGAGTGCATGGATTTTCGCATGGGCAATATCAATGATCACGGATTGATTTGCACTATAGCTATTGACCTGAGAGTTATTGCGCTGACTAAGAACATTGATAGCTCCATTATATGCACTGTAAACGAAGACGGCCAAAATGGAGATTGGCACAACTTGCCAGATATGCTCAGATCACATGAACCATGGGAAAGCTGCTTAACAACAGTTCATATAATTTACCATTCACCGCTTCAGAGAGCTTCCATGTTCCTCAGAACCTCTGTGTAACTTAGAAAACTTACCGGTACATCATCACCACCAAAATAAGTCAAAACTGTCGGCTGAAGAAAAGGGGCCAGAAAGTAGCATCATGAGTTTTTTGGTTCTAATCCTGAGAACCCATGCACACCCGCCTTGCACGCTAAAGGAATGTTTACTGTTGCAGATGTCACCCGAAACACGAAATTATCCAAAGTGTTAGGACACTTCTTATGATCTTCTTTGAGGTGACCTAAAAGTCTGCTTTGGGAAGACCTTGTGGTCTTCTATGAGTTGGTCTTGAGGCCTTCTATGAGAAGAAGACCTTATAGTCTTCTCTGAAATGAACATATAGTCTTCTTTGAGGAGAACTTATAGTATTCTTTGAGAAGACCTTGTGGTCTTCTATGAGAACACTTTATGGTCCTCTTTGAAAAAAACCTTATGGCCCCTTTGAGAAGACCTTATGAGTAGATCTTGTGAGAAGACCTTGTGGTCTTCTATGAAAATATCTTGAGGCATATTGCAAAAAAAAAAAAAAAATAATTTGCGGTCTTCTATTAGAATACCTTAGAGTCTTCTATGAATAGGCCTAGTTGGAAGAACTTCTGGTCTTGTATGAGTAGGCCTTGTAGGAAAACCCTGTGGTCGTCTATGAGAAGACTTTGTGGTCTAATGCGAAAAGACCTTGTGGTCTTTCATGAGAAGTCGCTGTGGTCTTCGATTAGAAAACCTTCTATGAGTAGACCTTTGTAACGTGACCGTTTCATACAATTCTTACATCTCATTCGACCCGCATTGATATCCATTCCACCTTAATATTTCCATCATACCGTCAGTATCAAACCTACAAACTTACCCCGTACTCAATAGTGGCCTATCATCCATCATATAGCATATGTTGGGTTCAGTGCAGTCAACAACAATCCCATTCAATAATAATTCTCATTCACTTCGTTCAACCACCCGAATATGTATTCTGGTTTTATTCATCAAGGTCGTCGATCACCAGCTGACAAAGTACGACAAGACGTGTGGCTCGTCCGCAGTGTCGTTACTCGTTAGCTACGATTTGAACACGCTACTAGCAAGCTCCAAGTATCTTAGCAAGCTCCAGTCTCTTAGCAAGCTCAATGCTCTTAGTAAGCTCCAAGCTCTTAGCATGCTCTAAGCCTCTAATCAAGCTCCAAGTCTATTAGCAGGCTCCAGACTCTTAGCAAGCACCTAAATATTAACCGACCTCTTTCCCCCACAGCAACCCGAGCCGAGTCACACATCCGGCGACTGCCGACAAAAACATCAATACGACAGAACCGAGCCGCATACCCGACGATTGCCAACGAGCCGACAGCAACCCGAATACCACAGAGCCGAGCCACATACCCAACGATTGTCAATAAGCCGATAGTAACCCGAATACTACAGAGCCGAGCCACACACACGACGATTGTCAATGAGCCGCTAACAATCCGAACATCACAGAACCGAGCCATAAACCCGACGACTGCCGAGTTGACAGTCACCCGAATAGCCGACAGCATCCGAATACATCAGAGCCGACGCAAACATACACGATTGCCATCGATTCGACAACAATCCCATAAGAAAGCCTATGAAAGCCTAAGAAAGCTATGAGAAGATTTTGTGGTCATATACAAGAAGACCTTGTGCTCTTCTAAGAGAATACCGTGTGGTCTTCTTTGAGAAGACTTTGTTATCTTCTATGAGAAGACCTCGTGGGTTTCTTTGGAAATCCTTGTGGCATTATTTAAGAAAATATTGTGGTCTTCTATGAGAATACATTGTATGAGAAGATCCTGTGGTCATCCAAGAAAAGATTCCATTAAAAAACCTTCTATGAATAGACCTTGTTGGAAGTTTCCTTGGTCTTCTATAAGAAGACCTTATGGTCTTGCACGAGAAGACTTTGTGGTCTTCTATGAAAATACCATGTGGTCATCTACGAGAAGACATTAGGGCCATCTTTAAGAAGTCCGTGTACTGTGAGAAGATCTTCTGATATTCTATAGGAAACTTTGTGGTCTTCTATGAAAAGACCTTTGGGTCTTCTAACAGAAGATCTTACGACTTTATATGGGAGGACCTTGAGGTCTTCCCACAGGACTAACTCATATAATACTACAACGTCTTCCCACGTCTTCTTAGGAGACCACAAAACTGTATTTCTAAAACTGGAAGGTCCCTGGAGCCAAGGAAAAATGACAACAGAGCCGAATCGTGCGAGGACCATTTCCTTTCTAATGTCCACTAATGTGCCAACCTAAACACCATATGGTAGATAGGACAATATGACATCGAATTTCTATCATTGGAATGATATAATTGTATTTACGAGGGGCACTAAAAAACCTTCTGGCTAGGCAACATGCAGTGTCGCCAGGCGTCATTTGACATTTTTTGGAAAGTTCGACAGTTTTTAGCCTAAGCGTACTCAGGACAGTTTGACATACAACCATTTATTGGGTTGTTTACAGTGACTTGAACAAATCACTCTGCAAAAAACAAAATGAAATTTACTTGTGAACATTTTCGTCCGATATTTTTTTACAACTTTCGATGTGGATACTCACGGCAAGAGTGCATCGATCAAATCTTTGTATGTCGATAAAGGGCCATCCTATATTACTATGAAAAACTGGTTTAATGAATTCAATCGTGGCCGACACTCGCAAAAAACGATGGTCCTTAAGGTCGTCTAAAATCGGCCGTTGTGCCAAAAAAATTAAGCCTTTCGTGAACGGATAAAGCAGAATCGCCATGTTATATACCGTGAGATAGAGGCATCATAGCGCATTTCTTCCACCAACTACCATTTGATATTGCATGAACCTGGCCGCAAAAATGGACCTTGAGGTCTTCCCACAGGACTATCGTCTTCACATGAGGCTTCTCTTAGGAGACCACAAAAATATATTTCTAAAACTGGAATATTTGAGGTCCATGGAGCCAAGGAAAAATGACAACATAGCCGAATCGTGCGAGGACAGTTTCCCTTCTAATGTCCACTAATGTGCCATCCTAAACACCATATATTGGATAGGACAATATGACATCGAATTTCTATCATTGGAATGATATACATAATTATATATACGAGGGGCACTTAAAAAAACCTTCTGGCCTAGACAACACGCAGTGTCGCCAGGCGTCATTTGACATTTTTTTGAATAATTGTGTATACGAGGGGCACTAATAAACCTTCTGGCCTAGGCAACACGCTGTGTCGCCAGACGTCATTTGACATTTTTTGGAAAGTGAAGCCTTTACCTAATTAACTGCGTGTTGCGTGTGCGTTCAAAAATACAAAAACAAAATACATGTATTTCAAATTGAAAACAAAAACAAATACATGTATTTTGTTTTTGTATTTTTGAACGCACACGCAACACGCAGTTAATTAGGTAAAGGCTTTAGACAGTTTTTAGTCTAAGCGAACTCGGGACAGTTTGACATACAACCATTTTTTGGTGAGATAGAGACATCATTGCGCATTTCTTCCACCAACTATCATTTGATATTTCATAAACCTGGCCGCAAAAATGGATTTTCCTCGCTAAATCCAGCAACATTGGACAATCGCTCAAAAAAGTCTCTTGTGGATTGGTGCAAAGAAATTGTGAATAAAAACAATCGCGGTGCTTCAAATGAAATTTAAAAGATCGTCACAGACGACGAATCTTGGATCTATGCTTAGGAGCTCGAAAGAAGACAGGAGTCGACCGTTTGGGTCTTCGAAAGCGAGCCAAATTCGGCGAAAATTATTCATGGAAGTTGACCTTCAAAGCAAATGATCGCCTGTTTCTTCGGCAAAACTGACCGTGTGGCGACTATACGGCTTGGAAAATGTAGGACGGTTAATTCTGAGTGTTATACTTTAATTTGTTTGCCTGAAGTCTCCAGAGCAAATAGAAAAACGAGCCATAGAAGACGAATAGTTCTGCATCATGACAATGCGAGCTCTCACACATCGACTCAAACCAGCGCCTGTTTAAGCGGACAAAACGTGTAAGTGATGGGCCATGCGCTGTACAGCTCCTACCGGGAATCCAATGGCTTGATTTGATTCCAGAACATCAAGAAAAAAGGACGTGATCAACGATTTTCGTCGCCAGAAGATGCGTAAAAGAATTCAAAAACCAGGTTTTGGAGGTGTCTCAATAAATCCACTGTAAACAACCCAATACGTGGTCGTATGTCAAACTGTCCTGAGTACGCTTAGGCTAAAAACGGTCAAACTTTCCAAAAAAAAATGTCAAATGGCTCCAGTGCCCCTCGTAATAACGTAGTTACAATTCGTTGAAATTTCAAAAATATACAAACATGTTTAAAGGGAAGATAGAATAAGTAGGTAATTTCCTTCTCTTAAATATGGATATATATGTATATTCGTCGCCAAATATACTATCACCACATAGACTTCTGAAATGAAGCACCGCCTGAACATACTGGTCGAACGTGTTCTGTTCGACCACCAACTATTTAGTGTAACCTTCTACAGCTTATTTAAGTAGTTCGCTCAATCCACTGCTATTTGGCAAAAGATCAGAGGAAGGAACTGGGTCATAAAGTCGCTGGCAGACAGCAATAGGGGGTAGACAAAGGAACTTTGTTGATCTTGAGGTCTGAAGCCAGTGGGCGTGAGAACAAGACTACTAGCAGAAAAGAATTATGGTCAGAGCAAATATGGTCAGCACAAATACTCATTACAAAACCGCTTACTAATCTATTATATTAACGAGAGCGCTCAAAATTAACTGAAATAAGTGGTTACAACTTTTAGTAGCTACTTATTTTAGCGGCCAAAAAATATCCATCTAATTCGCACGACATGTCCTTGTTAAAATTAAAAAATTAAAAATGTGTAGGAAGGGGTTTTGTAATGAGCATTTTTGCTGGGCATATTTTGAGAGCAAAATCAGTTATAGAGTTATAGCCCATATTGTGTTGAGCACCACAAAAAGCATGGTTGCAGCAACAGTTTACGTAGGTTCTTCTAAACATTAGCACTATACTTTGCTCTCAAAATATGTTTGCTCGAACAATATTTCTTCTCTTTGTGCACTAAAGGCATGACGAGTCGCATGCTCATTTAATGATAGCAATGTCAAAATAGGAAGATTATAATCCTGGGATACAATTGTCTCTATTAACCAATTTCGCCCCACCCTCAATAATTTCTTTGCTTTCCTTTTTTTCTAAAAACAAAATATTTCCAAAACTTTGAAACAAAAAAAAACACAGTTGCTTTCATTCATCTCGTTTACATTTTTGTTGTAAAACCGATTTCGAAGGGACGATTCGATATGTTAGTCTAATATTTTTTTTTTAGTTTTCGTTTCGTTAGATACTATATTCAATTTAAATGTATGTATGTATGGGTAGGTAGACAAGATTTCTATTTCTTGGGAGGATATTATATAAGCAACATTTTGAATTTTCTATATTTTACAATTTCAAATAGGGAATAACCTTTTATTGGCGCAAATTTCAGATTTTAATAAATTTTCATTTAGCAAAAAAATTGACGTTGAGATCACCAAAAACGTATGTAGTAATATCTCTTTTTTGTTATATAGAAGAAGGGTTAAAAAAGTTTTAAGCAAAAGGCATTTTAATTGGGGATTTTGTATTGATGTTTGTGTGTGTGTGTGTGAAAATACAGTTTTCGTTTCTTATTCCAATTCTTAGACACTTTATAATGTTTGGTAAGAAACAACTCAATGTAGTTTTTTTTATTTACCCGTATATACTCAATAGAATAAATGGTCCACAGTCTAAAAAATAAAAATCAAATAAATTAAGTTATAAAAAAGCAGCAAAAGTTCACAAATTGTTGATTGTTGTTTAGGGGGAGGCCACAAATCAAGGAACGATAGTTGAATGAAATGATGTTTAAAAAATGTATCACGAAATCCCGAAATCACCGCTTAAACCTTATCACTTAAATTACATATTCAAAACAATAAATAGTTCTGTATTTGAAATTTTTCCTTTTAGAACCTTGACCAAAAATTATGAAATTAAAAAATGCTGTGTAGCGTTACATAAAGCTATTTTAAAGGTGTTTTAGTTGATTTTATATGAAATATTGACACAAAGTATATAATTTCAATAGAGTTTACAATATTTTAGATATAACATTGAAATTTCGAACAGAGTATAATAATTTAGTCTTTGGATATTTAGAATTGAAATGAACCATATCAGAACACGTTCAGTATAGTCCCCATACAAAAATTCCGCCTGGTATTTTGATGTTTTTAACCAAATTCTCCAACAGAATTGACGCAATAACTAAAAAATCTTTCAAATGAATATTACCCATGCATGGTGCTCTTGAAACAATTTTAAATGGAAGGAGCTTACACCTTGGAATTTTTTGCGAATTCTGAAACTACAATGCTCATAGATGAGAAAAATCAAAAAACAAAAAAAATCGCCGGAGCGCTTCTTAAATAAATCGCTATTTAAGTTGACATATTTAGGGGTTGTTTAGGTTTTCACGATTTTGCTTAGAAACCGCAAGTCCTATCAAAATGGGACTAAAGAAAATGTTGTAGCTATGAAAATTCTCTACAAGATAGATATTTATGATATTTTCGTAGGTTTTACCATTTTTCAGATAATGAAGTTCAAATTGGGACAATGCATTGACTGTATCACCCCCTTATAAAACAATGTCATGAAGGGTGCGCCTTAACTAACTTTTGATGAAAACCGCTTACGAAGGGGAAGTTTTTGTGAATTCTGAAACAGCAATGTTCATAGATGAGAAAAATCCAAAAACAAGAAAAAATCGCTTTATGGATTTTTAAATAAATCGCGGTCAAAATTCACATTTTTAGGTGTTTTTTAGGTTTTCACGATTGTGCTTGGAAACCGCAAGTCCAATCGAAATGGAGCTAAAGAAAATGTTGTAGCTGTGAAAATTCTCTAGAGGATTGACCTTTATCATTTGTTCCCAGGATGTACCATTTTTGAGATACAGAAGCTCAGTTTACATTATTAAGTTTTTTTGTTAGGGTTTCGCGATTTTGCTTGAAACCGGTATGTCTTATCGATGTGGGACCTGAGAAAATCTTAAAGCTGTGAAAATTCTCTACAAGACTGGCTTAAGTAATTTTTCCTAAGTTGTACCATTTTTTTAGATATATAAGTTTAAGTTGGGAATTTGCAGTCATGACATTGTTTTATAAGGAGGCGATACAGAATTGAATTGAATTTGAATTGTCCCAATTTGCACTTCTATATCTCAAAAACAGTAAAACCGACGATAATACCATAAATGTCAGTCTTGTAGAGAATTTGCATAGCTACAACATTTTCTTTAGTCCCATTTTGATAGGACTTGCGGTTTCTAAGCAAAATCGTGAAAACCTAAACAACCCCTAAAAATTTCAACTTAAATCGCGATTTATTTAAAAAGCGCTCCGGCGATTTTTTTGTTTTCTGATTTTTCTTATCTATGAACATTGTAGTTTCAGAATCCGCAAAAACTTCCAAGGTGTAAGCACCTTCCATTTAAAATGGTTTCAAGAGCACCGTGCATGTAGGTTTACGTTTTAATGTATTCCAGAATTTTTAACCACAGTAGCTCTTATTTGGCATTTTCGATTCTATTTCAAAGATTTTCAGTATTTCTTCTTCTTTAAAGTACATATCCATATATCACACATTAACTTCAGTCCCATTAAAACAGTTTTGTCTTATTTTTGCCTTATTAAGTTATCAATTGAATAAATTTTTAACGCGAGGACTGATTCTGATAAGAAGGTCTATCTAAAAACCCTATTAATGTTATTTGTATACCAAAAATTAATTGAAATAAATAACTCCACAAAAAGAATAACTCGAATCCGCGAGTGCAGATTGGACTTGTACCGAAATATTGTAAGAAAATAATATTCTTTTTTGTCATAAAAACACCAACACTTTACTATTTTACCAGAAGTGATAGAGTCCATGCAAGACAACTAAAAAATTCAGAAAATTACATTTATGGTCTGTTCCAGAACTGCAAGAATCTACACATTTTTGGTAATAAAAATGTGTAGATTCTTGCAGTTTCTGGAACAGGGATTTAGAAAAAAAAAACAGAAAACATTTTTATCAGGAGTCGGGCGATACCAACTAAGACTCATAGACTCCGAATTCTACTGGCAGTATTGTTTGAGACTACGAAATCCACATTAGGCCTCGGCAAAATTTTAGCTAAGTCCTGACAAAATAGGTTAAGTCGAAAACTCCATCAACTGACATCCCAATGGTTGTTGTTCCGCCTTGTTTCAATCTTAATTGTACGATTAGATGTTTATGAACTCGATGACATTTAAAACTTTCCAAGGACTATGACTTTTATCGGCACAGCGGAGGCAAACTTATGAAAATTCATATCTTTTGTTTTCTCGAAAACAAGTTAAAAAGTATCAGTCGGGTTTGCCGACATAGATATACCCTCAGCCTGTGTGAGTTGAGACTTTAATCTAAAGACAGATCGAATACGGGCTTCATAACCAAAATCTTTGTCCTAAAAATTGTGTAGTCAGGAAGTTTCAGAATTTCATGGCCTTTTTTTGGACGTAAAAATTTCCGACAAAAATATCGAAACATTTGAGTATAAAACGTCACAATTGTGGGAGTTGCGAATAAATGCTTATGTTGAGCTCATAAATTTGACTTCAATAAGACCGCAAAAGTTTTGCACTTTTTTGGAGAAGATACCTGAAAGAATGGTCCATTTTGGAAGTGGACCTAATTTTGGAAGTCATTCCTTTTGATAGTTATCGTGTCAAGCCGTCATTTAAGTTGGTCATGGTAAGATTTAGAGCTTTAGAACCGTTATGTCAGGAAGCATGGACTTATCCACGAAAAGTGGAATGTCGCTGTAAAAAAGACCGCAAGCAGTAGCATTGGTCAAAATGCCCAATGGATTCTCGAACAGCCCTTACATTGTACTTATGTTGAAATTTGAATTTGAAATGTTAGGGAGGTATCCGAAGATGTTGTCGCATATAGACCTTCTTGAGTGGGAGGTACCTGAAGAAGTGAACCGATATAATCCATATCCGAACCTAATCTATGTCTCGAAGAAATCGATTTGGACCTTCGAGATGATTGTGCGCACCATTTTAGCGAAACATTTTGTAGTCTTGTGGGAAAAAAAGGAGTGGACCGATATGACTTAAAGTTAGGTTGATCCGTTTGAGAGTTTTTATGCTCTCGAGCCAGACAGACAAACGAACTGGGCTAAATCGACGCCACGTTAGCCTAAAGGCCGAAATTACAGCAGATTTTAATACCATTTAACCAATGTTTGAGCATTAATTTCGTTTCAGCTACAACTTTGTTAATGATAGGAAAACAAGTAAGAAAGTATCAGTCGGCTTTGCCGACAGAGATATACCCTCAGCCTGTGTATATTGAAAAAAATTTTCCCAAAATACGTTTAAAAATTTTGGGCGTTTGAAACGACAAAAATGTTGATTAGGATTAAAGATCAAAAGTTTTGCGGAGGAGATACTAAAAGGAATGGATCGACATTGACCGTTATGAAAGTGGATCTCCAGCCACAACATATGGTGCCATAGCGGGTTTTTACATTCTTCGGGCTGTTTGCTCAAGAAGTATGGACTTGCCCCTAAAAAAACTTTTATCATCGTAATTGAGGCAGCGAATGCAAGTTGCTTCAACAAAAATCAAAGTGATTCGATATCAGGTCTTAAAGTGAACTTATCCGAAATTTTGTGTGGGAGTTACCGGATGGAGTGGACAAATATAGTCCATATTTGAACATGATCTATATCTATTAGATATATTAGGATGTGTAAAGTATGGACCAATTCGGCCACTCCCTTCAAGAGTTACCATATGAACAAAATTTCCGAACATTTTTGAACTTTTGTGGTGGAGGTACCTGAAGGAGTGGACCCATATGGCTTATCTTCAAACTTAAACTATGTTTGGACAAAATATTACTAAGGTCAAATTTTGGACCGAATCGGCAGATCCGTTCTAGAGTTATCTTGCGCTCCAACCAACACACGTGGTGTCATAGGGGTTTTTTGCAACTTTCAGGCTATTTTCGCAGGAAGTATGGACTTGCCCCTAATGAAACTTGTACCGCCGTATAGGGGGCCGTGAATACAAGTTGCTAAATCAAAAATCAAAGCAATTCGAGAGATGGCTCTAAACTGAACTTTTCCGAAATTTTGTGTGGGAGGTACCAGAAGGAGTAGACTGATTGAGTCCATATTGAAACCTTATCTAAGTCTGGTACAAGTTTCACGATGTGCGAAGTATGGACCAAATCGGTTACTCCCTTTAAAAGTTATCGTGCGTACAAATTTTCGGAACATTTTCGAACTTTTGTGTGGGAGGTACCGGAAGGAGTGGACCGATATAGCCCATCTTCGAACTTAAACTAAGTTTGGGCAAAATATTACGAAAGCCAAAAACTGAACCAAATCTGTTCATCCCTTCGAGAGTTATCGTGCGCTCCAGCCAGACAGGCAGACAGACAGACGGACTTGGCTCAATCGACTCCAAATTGTCTGAAACACATTTCGTCCAAACATACATGGGGTCTAAAACCATTATTTCGATGAGGCACATTTTGCCGTATGAAAGTGTATATACCCTTCATAGCCTAAAGGCTGAGGGTATAAAAATTCTGGTGGGTATGCTACTTATAGCAGACAGATATTAGCACTTTAGACAGATATACGCACAACAATAAATGTTTCTCCATTAAATAAATAATAAAAAAATTAAGGTAGTAAAACAATTTTCTAATTGGTTTTAGAGATATACTCCACGGAAAACACTTGATATATCTTACATTTTTGGGTGCCACCGTGGTGCAATGGTATGCACACCCGCCTTGCACACATAAGGTCGTGGGTTCGATTCCCCGGCCAGGCAACATCAAAACACTTTTCAACGGTGGCAAAATACCCCTCAGTATTTCAGCCATGTAAAACTTCTCTACAAAAGTGGTGTCTTAGACACGCCGTTCGGACTCGGCGATAAACTGTAGGTCCCATATCATTGAGCTAATATGAATCGGGGTGCACTCATTGATATGAGAGAAGTCTCCCTTGTCCCTATGGGATGTTGTGGAACAATTATTATTATTATATCTTACATTTTGTCCAGTAAATAGTCATTTGATGCACTTCCAATCCGCACAATACTAAACTCGTCATTTTTTGAATACAGAATGAGCTTAAAACCTCAAGACCTTTATATTCATTACAGAATTCCTCGAGTCTTTATTATTTGATTATGAAATAATATGAGATATAGAAGTAATTCAGATTTTACTGGAAGTTTTTCTCAAAAATAGTATTCAAACAAAAAAATTTTAAATATTTCTTAGACAACTTGTTCATAAAGTAAATTTTTAGTACATAACCTTCACAACAATCTAAGTTTTCTTTTCAAAATTCCAAAAACAACAATTAAAAAATGTCAGTCGGCTTTGCCGACAGAGGTACTCGTGTACCCAATGTGAGGTAGCCAATGTGAATTGAAACTTTCATCTACGGACAGATAGAATGTATTTAGCGTATCTTCAGAATTTTGTGGCCCTTTTTCAACATTTGAATTTGCCGACAAAAATGTGGATTAGGGATTAACACAAATGTTGAACTTTTGTGGGGGAGGTACCCTTAGGGAGGACCGATATGGTCCATTTTAAAATTTAAACTAAATTTTGACAATATATTAGGAGATCCAAAGTTTGGACCAAATTGGTTGCACCATTCAAGTGATATCGTCCTAAAATTTTAGTGACATTTTTAAAATATTGGGGAGAAGTACCGGAAGTTGGTGACTGGTATTGCCCCATGAAACTAAGTTTGGATAAAATATGACGAAGACCAAATGTTGCACCAAATCGGTAGAACAGTTCGAGAGCCACATATGGTGACATAGGGCTTTTTACACCTTTCGGGATGTTTTCCCAAGAAATATGGACCTGCTCCTGAAAAAACTTTTACCGTCGTGATTCGAGAGTAGGTCTTAAAATGAACTTATCCGAAATTTTGTATGGGAGGTACCCAAAGGAGTGCACAAATATAGTCCATATTCGAACCTAATATATGTTTGGACACAATATCGAGATTTATCTTGCGCTCCAACCACTACACACGGTGTCATAGGGGTTTTTTGCACCTTTCAGGCTATTTTCTCAGGAAGTATGGGCTTGCCCCTTATGAAACTTGTACCGTCGTACGGGGGACAGAGAATACAAGTTGCTACAACAAAAATCAAAGCGAGCAGGTCCTAAACTGAACTTTTCAGAAATTTTGTGTGGGAGGTACTCGAAGGAGTGGACCGATTGAGTCCATATTTAAACCTCATCTAAGTCTGGTAGAACTTTCACGATGTACAAGGTGTGGGCCAAATCGATTTCTTCCTTCAAGAGTTATCGTGCGCACAAATTTTCCGAACATTTTCGAAATTTTGTGGGGGAGGTACCGGAAGGAGTGGACCGATATAACCCATCGTCGAACTTAAACTAAGTTTGGGCAAAATATTACGAAAGCCAAATTTTGAACCGAATCGGTTGCTCCGTTCGAGAGTTATCGTGCGCACCAGCCAGCCAGACAGACAGACTGACGGACATGGCTAAATCAACTCCAAATTGTCTGAAACACATTTCGTCCAAACATACTTGGGGTTTAAAACCATTATTACGATGAGGCACATATACCCTCGTTAGCATAAATGCTGAGGGTATAATAATGAATTTGAGCCTCATGTGATGATACCGTTCGATTTCAATTAAATTGAGGGCCATTATACAGCGGAATCCTATGCAAATGCAAATATGGTTAGGATGGTCGTAGAGAAAATCTGATTAGACAGAAACTCTTTTTATCACAAAATAAAACGAATTAGGCACAGACATTTTTGCATGTTTTTCATATCTTGCATATTTTGACATATTTTTACATATTTGCATAAAATGATCATATGCAAAACCATATGCAAAGATTTGTGTCCTGAATATCCCACCGAAATGGCTGTAATTTGATATTATGTCTTCTTTATGATTAAGAAACTTTATACCTGAAATATGTCTGCATAGGTCCACGTCTCCATATAGCTCCCATTGAACAGTAACTCCCCATTTCCAATATGTTGAAGGTTGTGGATTCAATATCCCACCGAAATTACCGAAATTTGGTATTAAGTCTTCGTTGGGAGTATAAAACTTTCGACCTGAAATTTGTCGGTATAGGTCCACGTCTTCATATAGCCTCCATAGAACGATACCTCCCAATTTTGTTGGGTATTTTGAAGGTTATGGCTGTGATAAATATATTTCTCTATTTCATTGATTTGTCTGATGAGAATTTTAAACAGAAAAATTGTACACACAAACATTTTCGTACCTTTTAATGAAATATTTGTTGCATAAGAAAATATGTAAAATGCATAAATTTTGCATATGCAAATATTATTTGTTGCATATGCATAATTTATGCATTTTGCATAACTTTGCATATGTCATATGTTTCGATTGCAATTTAATAAGAAGCCAAAAATATGCCCAGTCCCAAAATTTGACTTGAATCGGACCAAAAATAGGGGTTGCATAAAATTCCGCTGTCTACATATCAGACATGGTAATGTTGCAATTTTTTAATGGTTGACTGAGTTTTTATGTATCACTGAAAGTGGATGTGTACAACTCCTTTCTTTTTTTGAACCCAATTTTAAAGATTTCCACGAAGACACTTTAAAAGGAATTTGTGATTCCGTGTAACTCCATCCTATTATTTCTATAATATAAATATTGCACTATATAATATTAATATTGCACTACGTATAAATATGGCGCCCAATGCGGGGCAAAGTATTTTCATAAAAATGTATTCCGTTTTAATTAAAATAAATTATAAGAATGGTTGGAATGGATTTGATTTCCTTGTAATTTGTGGCCACCCATCGGTGTGCTATAAGAAAACCTTGTTAATATTGAAACGGTGCCCCTTAAATGAAATGCATAGCAGCATAGTTAGGTAAAGTAAGGTGGTACAATTGAAATTTACTTAGTTTCTAAAAATGATTTATTATTTTCATTTTGGTTGTTGTTATTAAATAAAACATAAATTATTTTTTTTTATTAAAAATGGCTTTGCAATAAAATTCAAAATGTAGGCAAATAACCATTAATCAGACCTTAGCTTTTTTTGGTTTTGTTTTTGTTTGAAAGAATAGAAAACTTATGCGGAACTCTACAATTTGGCTAATTTAATGATCGTAATAAATATACGTAATACTGTAATTAAAAATCTATTTGTTGTTACTGTTTTATTTAAATGTTTGTGACACAAAAGGAACATATTCGATAACAATTAAGGAGAATATTATCTTAAAACAAAATAAAAAACTACAAATTAAATAAAATAAAAACATTAACAGTAACTAAATATTGAAACATAGTCAGAGATTAGGTTGGTCGCCTTGCTTTTTATGGCAAATTATAGGGGACAACTGCGACAGAAGTTGTGCATGGCTCTGGAATTGGCTTATGATATGTCATTTCCCGATGTAATCGACCAAGCCAATCCAAGACTGTGATTCTGATTTAAGGGCTGTGAAGTCGAAATTGGTTTGATCGATGGCATTGTACACGCTTTAACCAACCTAACCTAGATATTAGGTATTGGTGTAGGCTCAGATATCAGGTAAGAGAGATTCGATTTACCTTCACATGACAACCATGAACAAAATGACGACCTCATATCACGACTCCTCAGTCCTAATAAAAACTTAAACCTGGAAGCGCTTTTTACTAAACAAAAATACTAATCTAATTCAAAAAACAATGGAATAATTTAAGAAATATTTCTAAATCTTTAAATTTTAAATATTTTTCTTTTGCTTTTTTCCGGCGAAAAAACAAAAAAACGATTTAATAATAAATACATAATTTATAAACTAAGTGCGTTGGTTTTAGTTGTTTGCTTGGTTTTGCTGTTGAGTTCTGTTTCATTTCTTTTTACGATATTGAACATTATTTGTAACATTTGTTGTTGTTGTTTGCAGTTTTCATTTAACCATCGTTTCTTTTATTTTCTTTGAAGACTTGATTTCTTTGGTTTGGATATTTTGTATGGGAATTTTGGATTACTACATAGTTTCTCATTTTACGGCCTTTAATCCATTTTCAACGCTGGCTTACGCAGTAGTTCCTCCAGTTTGGCCCTCGGAGCATCAATTATCACCATATTCAACGATGAGAAATCCCAAATAATTGTGAAATGGAAAAACATATTGGCAATGGCGATCAGATATTCAAAGAAGGCAAACCAACTGAAAGCTGTGGAAGAGAGAGAAAGAACAATGAAGTGAAATATTGGGTTAATCATATAATAAAAACATAAAGGTGAGAACACAGTCAGATCTTAGCTTAATTTTCCTGTAAACTCATGGGCGCTATAAACATAATTATTTCAATATTTCAAATAAAATTCAAATTTTTAATATGAATTCTTCCCAAATAATTAGTACCGAACATAAAAATTACAGCCAAATTCTATTTTTCAGATTGAACATGTGTTTATATCAAATTGAATGTCGAAACGAAATGTCAAAAATGAAGCCAGGCGAAGAATTCAAAAGTTCAACAATTTTCAACTTTGTGGCCTGAAGCCTCGCTTCGTTGTGGCCTTTCCTATTGAAAACAGTACAATTTCACTTTTGCGCTTTGAAGCGAGGCGGAAAAAATAAGCAACAAAAATCCATTCTCGCCTTAAAGGCCTAGGTACATAAGCAGCCTCGTCAGCTTGCCTTGCTTTCCTGCTTCATTTCTGACATCTCTTCCTGTAGAGTAGGGACCACCATAATTTTCAATTATTTACAATAATTTACACAAGGGAAAAGGTAGACTTCTCTCATATCAATGCCGCTACTAAATCCAGGCAAGCATGCCAGGAAAGTTGAATCGTGCAGACCGATTTCGCTTTTGTCACCCCTAGCAAAGACTTTTGGCGTTTTACTCCTCCCCAGCACCAGAAATAGCTATTCAGTTGTCTATTATCTGCATGGTTCCGTAACAACACAGGACTACAACACCGCACCACGTCATTTCCACACATATTAGCGGAGGACTCAACCAGAACAAGCCGTGCGATAGGACAGTGTTGGTGGCTCCCGACTTATCAACAACTTTTGATACTGTCATGCACTCCAAGCTGTTTGAGGGCATTAAGCAGACTAACCTCCGGCCAAGATTGAAACGATGGATTTTATCATATGTGTCGAAGCCCGTTGTACGTGAATAGGGAGTTCCCGAAGGTAGAATGATATCGCCGGAACTGTTTTACTTCTATCTTTCAAGTATTCCGCCCCTCCATACGACATTGATATCGTAACGTATGCGAATGCTGGTACGATCTTGGGGTCAGATACCTTCTCTAATCTCTTTTTTTAGAGAAGGTATCTGGCCCAAGACTATCCGCCACTAAATCTACGGTCGCTATATTCACCAAATGGACGACGGAGGTGAGGACAGAGTTGAATATCATGGTCGATAGTAGCAGAATTCCGACCACAAACTTTCCCAAAATTCTTAGGGTCATGACCCACATTCGACAGCATGTTCATGTCGGCCGCGCAGGTCTCAGCTTTCTACGACAAGTTGAGATGTAGGAAGAAAGTCCGCACGTCCCTAGCCAGCAGCACTTTGGGTGCAGATAAAAAATCCTGTGGTTAGCTATTGGGCGCCAGTATGATCCGCGAATATAAGTGCAAGGTGGTGGAAAAATATTAAAACCTGTCAGAATGCCGTATTGAGAACTACTACATCGTCATGTCTTCAGTGGACCATCTACATGAGGAGACAGCAACACAATGGCATGCTTTTGTTGCTGTACTTGCTCGGGTGTTAACGTAAGAGCCATCCCAATCACCACATAGTGGATAGTCATGTCAGGAGGGATCTTCATGATCTAGAAAAGGAGGTCCAACGTTACAAGAGAGATCCCCTAGAGCAACATAAATAACCTGTGAATGTGGTCCTCGGAAAACACTCAACATTTATAGCAACTGAGGAGCTTCAGTTGCCACGACAAACCGGAGTAGTTTGGCTCAACTAACCTCGGGATGTCTAAATTCTTATAGGACAAGGATTGATGACACGGTGCAAAACATATACCCAGCATGCGGCACAGGCAAGCACAGTGCACCTTTTCAACAACCTCCAGCAGCTTTGTGGTTACAACTCATTGAAGCATCCTAGAACTGGAGATAGACACAGAACCAGGTTAAGCCGAACCAGGTTAAGTTGTTACAACAACAACATTACTAAATAACTGATTTTATTACACACGGGTGCCACCGTGGTGCAATGGTATGCCCGCCCGCCTTGCACGCAGAAGGTCGGTGGTTCGATTTCCCGGCCAGGCAACATCAAACATGTTTCAACGGTGGCAAAATACCCCTCAGTAATGTTGGCGACATTTCCTGAGTATTTCAGCCTTGAAAAACTTCTCCACAAGTGGTGTCTTAAGACACGCCGCACAGTGTTGCCGCGTGGACAAAAATCAAAAAATGTGATGTTAACTTTTACATATGTTTATGTTTTTTCTTACAGTAAACACATCCGATACAAGGTATCTGAAAGAATTTTGTCGATATGTGCATCCAAAATGAAGTTATAGCTCTTTAAATACGAAAAATATTGCCCAGGTAATCTAAAGCGATAATCATATGAAAATAAGGCGACATTTAAAATAACATTTTCTGAAAAATTTGTTGATAATACTAAAAGTTTTGGATGGGGATTTGATGAGTGGGCTATAAATATAACGTTTTAGTACAAAAAGTTGATATTAACTGCACATGGGCAATGTACCGTTATCAAGAAATCAAAATTTGAATTTGATAAAAAAAATCAAAATTCTTAATATTTAGTAGGGCAGATCTTTTGATTGCCACCAATTGCCACCTTGGCTCCTGTTTTCCGTTAATTGGACATCTCGCCCAAATCAAAATGTGTAAAAACATTCTGCCCATCCTTGCAACCTTCTGAGATATATCGGTTCAGATTTTATATAGCCCTCATATATATCTTTTCCCAATTTTGCTACAACTCGTTCAATTTTGATCGAATAGCCTTCAAATTTAGTATGTGTTATTTTCTTGGGCTCCTGAGTAGTTTCACCGATTTTAGCAAAAATCGGTTCAGATTTGGATATAGCCCCTATATATATCTTTCCCCGATTTTGCTATAATTCGCTCAATTTTTGATGACTAGCCTTCAAATTTAACATGTAATATTTTCTTAGGCCCCTGAGTAGCTCTACCGATTTTCACAAAAATCGGTTCAGATTTGGATATAGCCCCCATATATATCTTTCCCCGATTTTGCTATAACTCGGTCAATTTTGATCGAATAGCCTTCAAATTTAATATGTAATATTATCTTAGGCCCCTGAGTAGCTCTACCAATTTTCAAAGAAATCGGTTAAGATTTGGATATAGCCCCCATATATATCTTTCCCCGATTTTGCTATAACTCGGTCAATTTTGATCGAATAGCCTTCAAATTTGATATGTGATATTTTCTTAGGTCCCTGAATAGGTTGACCGATTTTCATAAAAATCGGTTCAGATTTGGCTATTCGATCAAAATTTACCAAGTTATAGCAAAATCGGGGAAAGATATATACGGGGGCTATATCCAAATCTGAACCTATTTTTGTGAAAATCGGTAGAGCTACTCAGGGGCCTTAGAAAATATTACATATTAAATTTGAAGGCTATTCGATCAAAATTGACCGAGTTATAGCAAAATCGGGGAAAGATATATATGGGGGCTATATCCAAATCTGAACCGATATGGACCAAAGTTGAAATTTTTCATTCCTATGCCCTTACAAGTACTTGTGCAAAAATTCATCAACCTAGGTCAACTCCTTCTATTTTTGTCCACTTTTGTATGGAAGCGGCAACACTGTGCGCCGTTCAGACTAGGCGATAAACAGTAGGTCCCATATCATTGAGCTAAATATGAATCGGGATGCACTCGTGTCGGACAAATCATTACTTCTCAGACAGAAAGCATTAGAGAACGAAAATGGTAAGGCAGAGGGGACCGCAGACCTCCAAACGATTCCCTAGCCAAGGAAGCAATAGATAAGAAAGCACGCCGAAGGGCTACTACAGTCAGTACACACATAATGATCCGAATATTTTCAGAGTAAGGGAATATCACCTGATAAGATCTAACCTCAAGTTTGTGAGGAAGCTCGAGAGGAACTATCCCCACACAAAAGAGAGGCAAGTTCTTATTAACGAAATTACCACTTCAAGAATAGGAGGAAACCCCATCGAGGTCCCTAAGGAGGTGACGACAGAGGTAACCTCTTGTTCTTCGTTCAAGTCGGCTAAGTAACAGCCTTCAAAAAAGACTGAGAACAAGTCAAAATGTCGAAGAAAGGGACTTCTCATCTGCTTCAACTCCAAAACTCCGTAAAAGGTTGAGTGAACAAAGGAAAACTATTCATAAGGTGCAAACGCCTACAAAAACACTGAGAAGAAGCTAAAAAAGGCAAAGAAGGTATCCAAATCCTCCGTGATGGATTCACTTGGCTTCTCATGTGTCTCAACTCCAAAGATCCGCAAGAGAGTCAGCTGATGAACAAAGGAAAGCCATACGACTTCGAAGCAAACGCGAGCAGACGAAGCAATGACGAGTCTGTGACAGCGTCAATTACATCAAAGGTTGGTAGTCTTATATCGACCAATCCAAAATCACAACCAGTGGTTGCGCGAATAAATTGACACTATCAAAGTCGATCAAATCGCCTGCGTCGTATGCTTCGGTGCTGTTGAGGTTAGTGAGTAGATCACGTCTAGAGAGACCAAAATCTCTTCAGTTGGTGCATCTTCGTCGAACGTTTGCGATTGCGAGCAAGAATAACGCGAAACTCAGCTCTTTGCTGAAACCATGAAACAAACGTCTAAATCATCCCAAATGATCTCCGACTAGCAATCATTGTCAAGGTTGATCCCAATGGACGGTGATTGTCATTCGTTGCTGGTGGAATGTCATCTTGAGGACATTCTCTTCTCTGACGTTGTGAACCAGAGCAAGGTACTAAGTCTCGGCCATGAAGCTCAATGCAAGGTAGTCAAAGTCATTACCACGGAGAATAAGAAATCGGTAGATTTTAGTTCACTTTGAGAAGGCAGTAGGCTGGTGACTGTACATAGTGAACTAAAATCTACCGATTTCTTATTCTCCATGGTACTGTCACGCAGGAGCTTTGGGAGGAGCTCGGGAAATTTTTAATGCGACGCAAATCCTCACCACTTCCACTGGAGAAGCCAGTTCTGATTGGGATGTCTCCAATGTTAATTTCAATAAGTACAAACTTGAAATCAAAAAATTTAAGCGTAGGTCATGTGTCAGTTTTATTGAGTCTATAGAGAGAGTTAATGCAGCGGATGTAGTGGCTGGAGCGCACCATAACTCCTGAACGGATCAGCCGATTCGGTCCAAAATTTGGCCTTCTTATATCAGTCCACTCCCTCGGGTGCCTCCCATACAACATTTTTCGGAAAAAAAACGATGCGCACTGTCGAAGGATGTAACCGATTTGATCCATACTTTGTATATTGTAATATTTTTACCAGGCATAGATGAGATTCGAATATGGACTATCTCGGTCCACTCCCTCTGGTACCTACCACACAAAAATTGGGAAAAGTTTAGATTTGTATACCCTCCGCAATAATTGAGTTAGGGCGCAATATGTTTGCACACGAGTATCTTTTTTCCATAGGCTGGTCAAGTTCGAAGATAGGCTATATCGGCCGACGTTTTGGTATAGCCCCCATATAACGGGGGCTACAATTCTTAACCGAACTATCTGTAATTGGACATTTAAGGTTCTTAGGAGTCACAACACTACGCCACCAAAAACTGTCAACATAGGTCCATGTTTAGGTATTTTGGTATTTTGTCTTCGTTTGGGGGTATTTAACTTTCCCCTTTAAATTTGTCGGCACGCCTTCGGTAGAACGATAACTCCCGATTTTTGGTATTTTAAAGGTTGGGGAGTCATCGCTGGGGTATTCAACGTCCCACCTCTAAATTTATTGTTATATGTCCACGCCCTCATATAGCCTCCATAGAGTGGTACCTCCCAATTTTAAGTATTTTTAAGCTGTGGCCACAATAAACCACCAAAATGGCTGAAATTTGGTATTTAGTCTTCGTTGGTGGTGTAAAACTTTCCCCCAGAAATTTGTCGGTACCGGTCTACGCCTTCATATAGCCCCTATAGAACGACACCTACAACAAACAACCCACCGAAATGGCTGAAATTTGGTATTTAGTATACGTTGGAGGTAAAAACCTTTCCAACGTTTCGATATAGCCTTCATAGAACGGTAACTCCCGATAATCGTAATTCTGAAGGTTGTGCCGTCAATATTCCACCGAAAGACTGAAATTTGTTATTTAGTCTTCCATGGGATTATAAGATATTCCAGAAGAGAACTATCAGCATAGGTCCATGTCTTCCTATATCCCCCATAGAAGCGTACCTCTTGATTTTCGGTATTTTGAGGATTTAGTCACATTATTTTACCGAAATATCGGAAATTTTCTATTTAGTCTTCTTTTAGTCTAAAAACTTTCGGCCAGAAATTTGTAGGTATAGATCGACATTTTGCTATAGCCCCCATAGAACGGTACCTCCCGAATTTCATTATTTTGAAGGTTAGCCAAATTGTTTTACCGAAATTTCTGAAATTTGGTCCTTAGTCTTCTTCATAAACGAAAGGAAACTAATTGTTCAATTTTACTTCAATACAACTCATGGTGGAGGGTATAACTAGTTCGGCCCGGCCGAACTTAACGCCGTTCTTACTTCTTATTTTAGTTATTGGAGTCTGAATGGTTCGAGAGATTTTTTTCGTCCGAAAATGAACTAATAAAATTCCTCTATATGCCTCTCACTCTATTTAAAACGCGTAACATAACTCATGAAATGCAATAAGCTGGTCTGAACGTCGTGCTTGTCCCAGGACAGTCCAGTGCAAAGGTGTCATCAAGTAAATTGGACTTTTTCAATGCCTTCTAAAAATGCTTACAAAATATACATTGTGATGTCTTTTTTTTGCCACCGTGGTGCAATGGTATGCACGCCCGCCTTGCACGCGGAAGGTCGTGGGTTCGATTCCCCGGCCAGGCAACATCAAAAATTTCCAACGCTGGCAAAATACCCCTCAGTGATGTTGGCGACATTTCCTGAGTATTTCAGCCTTGAAAAACTTCTCCAGAAGTGGTGTCTTAAGACACGCCGTTCGGACTCGGCGATAAACAGTAGGTCCCATATCATTGAGCTTAATATGAATCGGGGTGCACTCATTGATATGAGAGAAGTCTCTCTTGTCCCGTATGGGATGTTATGGAACAATGTTTTTTTTTGTTGATGTCTTTTTTAGATAAAAAAAATAAATTATCTCCTTTTTTCCGTTTTGTTTGCTTATAAGAATCTACCAAAATCAATTTTTACTATCCTCTTTACTTACCCAAAACATGACAATAGAAACGATGCTTGGCAAAGAAAATCAACAAGCCGATGGTACTTAAAATCGACATGGCAAATAGGATTTTCTTCCATTTGATTGAGTCCCGCTGTTTCTGTGATAGCTCAGTGTGGTCTTCGTGAATGGCACCGTTCAGTTTAATTGTGGCCAACATATGGCACAGCGAACAAATCATAAAAGTAATGAAAATCCTTTCGTGCACAGCTGGAAGAAAAACACATTTAATTAATCAATTTTTCTAATCGAAAACGTACAATGATGGACAGAGAAACAATCAACTCACGATAATTTTCACGATTCGATACATAGGTAACACCACCCAACGATGCTATTTCAATGCAATTCAATACCAATATCAGTGTTACCAGAGCACCCAAATTGCCCACTTTTTCCGGCCGTTCCTTTTGCAGTTTGGCCAACATGCTGCGATAATAGTTCTTATAGATGAACGCTATGGGTATACGTGGACCCAGGTGTAAGGCAATGCTAAAACGCCAAAAATAACGTTGTGGACTAACACCTGTAATTGCACTTATTGAGGGTACAATATTGTAAACCTAAATTGCAGGGGAGGAGAAGAATATTCTGCATTATTAGGGATATATATAGGGGTGCATCGTTTTCGTGGAACTTACTCGACAATGTGTCTCATGTACGTCATCATATTGGAAGACATAGGCTGTAACGAAACATGTAAACAGTGTAACCAGCGGCAAGAGAGCTGTTACCACACAAATCCGATGAAAACTTGTAAAAATGTGTACACCAAAGAGGAAATCCGCTGATGCGGATGCGTTTTGTGTCAGTGAACATGCGGTTGTTATTGTTTCTTTGTAGGTCTGAAAAGAAACGTAAAGGAAGTCTGTTAAGTAAATGTGTAGATCGAGAATTTCAATAATAAAATTTTATTTAGGAAAATTTTAATTAAGGCCTTCTACGGATGGAAGACAATTTTGAGGTCTTCTATAAATAGAATGCCACACTAAGAAGAACTACTTATGATTTTCTCTACACGCAGAACAATTTATGTTAGAAATATGTTTGGATCCAAACAAATATATGTTTGGGAACGGTTGCAAACAAATATATGTTTGGATCCAAACAAATATATGTTTGCAACATTTTGTAACATATCTCAATTTGATATGTTTGGGTAAAACATACTTTTTATGTTAGAACATTTTTTTCATGGGTGGAGGGAGGATGTTTGTCAACGAGAGTAATAACAGTGCTCTCGCGTCTGTGGAATGCTGCTATATAATAAAGAGTTGTGTGTATTGTATAATAGAAGACATAGAAGCGAAGAAGGGGGCTTTGGTGGCATGTATGCGTCAAACTCGTGTGTTTCTTGTTTTGTTGTTGTTAACCAACGAAGAAGAAAAGAACAAATGATATGAATTATATTTTTTTCTTTCTTCAGTGTTTTAGTTGCCTTTGTAGAGTCAAGACGGTACAGTGAGTGAATAAATCAGTGTTTTGTGTTTTCTTAAAGAAATTGTGTTTTTAGTAAATTAAATGCCCAATACATTTTATAATTGAATCGGAAAGTTGAATGGAATTATTTTATTGGACAAGGAAGAAATCGCATTTAATATTGGTAATTACATACATACTTATGTATATTTGGAATATGACATATCCATATTTATTTATTACATAATCATTTGATTCTAGATGCCGATTCCCCGCTGATGATTTCAACTAAGAGGACAATTTGTTTTATTTCACAACTAAGGAGAAGCGTTCAACTACGTTTCTATATATTTTTCCTTTTTAAAAGTGTGACTACAAATTATTTCAATCAGTTTTTCTTTTATTAAAGTGTGTTATGTATTTCTTTGGAATTTTGTATGTACCTATGTGTTTGTTGTTCTTTTGCCTTTTAATAAAAAACCACAACATTTGTGTGTATACTATAGAGATAGCCAGTGAGCTCTTACTGAGAGCAAGTGAGCACACATTTTAAAGTGTTTTACATTGAATTTTACGCTCCCTTGCTCTCAATAAGCGCCCAAACATAAAATTGTTTCCACCCAAACATATCTTTGTTTGCACCCAAACATATACATCTTTGCACCCAAACATATATATGTTTACACCCAAACATATATTTGTTTCCACCCAAACATATATATGTTTGCAGACCCAAACATATATTATGTTTGGGACTGTTGCAAACATACATATATATGTTTGCTGCAAAATATGTTTGGGACATATTTTAGAGAGGCCGATTTTTTTTTTGCGTGTAGATAGAAAACATCATTTAGATGTTCTATAGATGGAGGACCATTTTAAACTCTATTATAGATAGATGAGCTCCTAAAGTATTATAAATATAGAAGACCTTACGGAGGTCTTGTATTTATACAATATTTTAGGAGATCTTTCGTAGAAAGAAATCCTGTTTAAGTTCCCCTATATATAGAAGATCTTCTTAAAGTCTTCCATATAGAATACATCCATTAGGCATACTTTAGACAGAGGACCTTCTTAAAGGCCTAGGTACATAAGCAGCCTTGCCTGGTTGCCTTGCTTGCCGGCTTAATTTCTGACATAATAAAAATAAAAGAACAAAGAAGGCCGAGCCAATTTCGCAATACACCTTTTTCAGATGTAATTCGAAACATTTTAGTTGTAATTCGTAACATTTCATTTGTAATTCGAGAATTCTATTTGTAATTCGTAACATTGCATTTGTAATTCGAATTATTCCATTTGTAATTTGAATTATTCCATTGCTAATTCGAATTATCCCATTTGTAATTCGAATTATTCTATATGTAATTCGAATTACAAATGGAATAATTCGAATTTCAAATGGAATAATTCGAATTACAAATGGAATAATTCGAATTGCAAATGGAATGATTCGAATTACATATGGAATAATTCGAATTACAAATGGAATTCTCGAATTACAAATGAAATGTTACGAATTACAAATAGAATTCTCGAATTACAATTAAAATAATTCGAATTACATCTGAAAAAGGTGTAGCTTGCCCTTTTCTTCTTTATTCTTTTATTTTTATTATTTTCTCTTTTTTATTATTATATAAGGGTCATATATACCTCCTTAAGATCTTTTATAAATAAAACATCTTCTTATGGTTGTTTAGCAGAAACTTTAAAGTCTTATATAGACAGAAGAAGCTCCTTAACCACTTCGATAGAAGACTTCCTCAAAGTCCACAATAGCTAGAAGACCGCACAAAGGTGCTCCACTGATAGAAGAGCTCCTTGAGGACCTGTGCAAATGTTAAGTCTTCTGCAAATAGAAGACAACATCTTTTTATAGAAGATCACAAGGTCAATTATAGAAGACCACCAGGTCTTCTTATAGAAAACTTCATATAGAAGACTACAAGTATTTCTTATAGTCGACCAAAAGAACCACAAAGTCGTCATTTAGGTGTTCTTAAAATCGTTCTATATAAAAAAATCTCCTTAAGCTCTTCTATATAAAGAGGACCTCCTAAAGCTCTTTTATAGACCATTTTAAGTTCACCTTTTCCAAGAGAGTTTCCATACTTCAGAACTGTCCGAGGGCAACCGAAGACAGACCTGACTCTACACGTCACTTAAACCTTTGTGGTATCTCAGACTACGTAACGTGACAATATGATCACATACATAACACAACAACTACTACTACCAAGGAACCCCTTACAGTCATGGGTAAACAGCGCTTTTACAACACTACACCATACATAGACTCTACCTGACACTAGTGGTATAACAGGCCATACACTGATAAATTTAACTCCAGTGTATTTTTGCAACCATTGTAGTCAGTGCTTATGATGTATAATTCGCATTCACTTCATGCCTCAAGGCACTCATATATTTCAGAGTTGGTTGCTGATGGTGAACTGGCTACTGCAGGGAGTTAGCTACAAGGGTTGGAACTAAAGGCTGTTCTAAATTCGCCAACGTACAACTTCGTGTTACCAAGTTGGGAATAAATTGCACCGGACCTCCATTCGGCACTGGACCATCGGGTTTTTCAGTTCTAAGCGGCTTTTGAGTCATCTGTTCCATTCGGCACTGGACCTTCGGGTTTTTCAGTTCTACAGGGATCTTGAGTCATCTGTTCCATTCGGCAGTGTACCTTCGTATTTTTCAGTTATACAGAGCCTTCGGCACATCTGTTCCATTCGGCACTGGACCTTCGGGTTTTCCAGTTCTACAGGGCTTTGGGTTTTTCAGTTCTACAGGGCTTAGGAGTCATTTTTCCCATTCGGCAATGGAACTTCGGGTTTTCAGTTCTACAGGGTCTTTGGGTCAGCTGTTCCACTGTTTGGGTAATAGTAGTACATTGTAGAAGCTAGATCGTATCCCTGGACTAAAGTCCAAACGACGAATCCATCGTGTCAACACCCGAACGCCGATCATCTGCAGCCGAACACCGAATACATCGTCTTCCCGATCATCTACAGCCGAGCGCCGAACTCATCGTCTTCCCTATCATCTTCAGCGGAACACCGAATTCATCGTTTTCCCGATCATCTGCAGCCGAACGACGAATTCATCGTTTTCCCGATCATCGACAGCTAAACACCGAATACATCGTCTTTCCGATCAGCTGCAGCCGAACACCGAATACATCTTCTTTCAGTTCTACATGGCTTTCGAGTCATTTTTCCCATTCGGCAATGGAACTTCATGGTTTTCAGTTTTACAGGGCCTTCGGGTCAGCTGTTCCAATGTTTGGGTAATAATTGTAGAAACTAGATCGTAGCCCTGGACTAACACCCAAACGACGAATCCATCGTGTCAACACCCGAACGCCGATCATCTGCACCCGAACACCGAATACATCGTCTTCCCGATCATCTACAGCCGAGCGCCGAACCCATCGTCTTCCCTATCATCTTCAGCGGAACACCGAATTCATCGTTTTCCCGATCATCTACAGAGTGCCGAACCCATCGTCTTCCCTATCATCTGCAGCCGAACACCGAATTCATCGTCTTGCCGATCATCTGCAGCCGAACACCGAATTCATCGTCTTCCCGATCACCGACAGCTAAACACCGAATAGATCGTCTTTCCGATCATTTACAGCTAAGCGCCAAACCCTTCGTTTTCCCGATCATCTGCAGCAGAACAGCGAATACATCGTCTTCCCGATTATGGGAAGGGGCTAATCTTCCTGCTACTACCTTAACTGAGATACCGTCTACAAGGGTATTTCCAGCTTTGGTTCACCGGTTTTGTTTCCACCGTGGAAAAGGAACTCCTGTTGAAAATGCTGGAGCTTCATAATCCAAATCTTAATAATAAGTCTAACACTCTGTAACGAGGATGGAGAGATGGTTGTAAGAGTAGCTGTGTGTGTGTTTGCAGATCAACCTGCATCACTGCAAAACCGCTGCCACCGAACTACTCTTGTCCCTTAAAAACTCTGAAGTGGACATTGCCTTGGTCCAGTATCCATATATGTATCTATAAGAATAGGGACCTTGGACTAAGTAATGCCAATTTCGACGTCTTTGGTGCGTTTGAAGGGGACAAGACTTGTAATCTAATATTTCTATCGTTACAGCAATGGTGACATATGCACTGTTAGGCTGGAACATGGTATGGGGAAAGCCACACTTCTATCCTCGGTATACATGCTCTTTTAGAACCCGGACCCACCAACCCTGCGTGTCCGACGCAGCTAGGTTTCGAAGAATATACATCAAATACATTGGAAATATCAAGAAACCAAACCTACGTACCATAGGCAGCTCTGAAGCATGGCACGGCACATAAGAAGCATGGCATTCTTGCTGAAGTCATATCTGATAAAAGACTAAAGACCAAGTTCGACCTAATAAAAAGATTTCAGAATCACATTTGAATTAGGTCAAACTTGGTCTTTAGTCATTTACCAGATATGACTTAAGCAAGAATGCCATGCTTCGTATGTGTCGAGGCCTTTAGTCTCCTAACAGGAACCCATTTTCCAGGCTGCAAGGACGCGGATACCGTCAGCACTGAGTGTGACGACTTCCTAATCCAAGCAGACGTTGATTTGGTTCTTATTGAAAGGGTATAGCACCGGCAACGCTTCTAGTTGAATTACCGAGAATATACTGAGCTTGTCTGACTTTCTATTGTGTATCGGGCCTGTGAACAGAGCTGAGTCACTTACATTCTTAAAGCAGGGAAATCTCGTCTCTCTACACCGAAAGACTACAGACCCATTAGCCTATCCTCCTTTCTTCTCAATACTCTCGAAAGATTGATCGACCTTGAGATTAGGAGCCATGTAGACACCGCCTCTTGAAGCAACTCACAACATGCCTATATTAAAGGTAAATCTGTAGAATCTGCATTTCATGAGGTGGTGGGTTATATTGAAAGGAACATGGAAAATTAAATCTTTACATTTACAATGTGGAACTTGAATCGATTGACCCTGACATGTTGGATAAGTAAAATGCTAGAAAGCAGAATAATAAATTCAAACATTAAATTAGGGAAACAGTAACCAGGGGTCCCCCTCAGGACGGAGTGCTTTCGCCATTACTGTGGCTACACGTAATCCACAATATACTGACGGAACTGGATAATCAGGGCACTAAAGTTATCGCGTACGCAGATGATGTAGTGCTATTTATGTCTGGCAAATTCCTACCCACAATTTCGGAGCTTATTCAAGGAGATTTATCAACTTACAGGTTTCCTCTACTCCAAATCTACTCTGGATGATCACAATGAATGTCTCCTCGTAGCACAGAAGTGGCCTAACCCAAGATCACCATTAGAGAGAAGAATCTCCTTACAATCTTCCTGAGATAGAAGACCTCCTTTTTTAGGGTAGTATCAATGTCCCTTTAAGTAGGTTTTCTATGGACTGAATAATTTGGCCTTCTATCCCAAGAAGAATACAGATAGAAGGCTTTTCTAGGGTTTACATATACTGTCGGACCTCCATTATCCGTAATGGTCGGGAATTGAGGCATTACAGATAATCAATGTACACTATTTATCGGATAATGAAGGTACCATGGTACAATAAAGTAGAGGTAGGCCAGGTATGAAAATCACTGAGAAATGCCACCCTGCAGCCATGGCTTAAAACGTCAAATGGCATGGTACAATAATAATGGTAGATGTACCTGCATAGATATCCCGTATTACAAAAACATATGGAACTTAGAGCTTCACTTTTTATATGTTAAAAGTGCCATATAGTGTAAAAACATTTCTTTAGCTAGGCTCCAGTATATTCCTGTTGGTAAAGTGTTCCAAAAATAGCAAAAGTTCTTCCCAAACTTATGACAGTGAAAAAATGCCATTCACTTATTTTCTACTTGACAAGTTTGGCTAATCTGACATCGTGATTGCTGGCATCCGATTTGCAGATAAATGTCAGCAGAATTTTTACAAAAATTGGAATTTTTACATTCCCGTACTTTTGGAACAAATTTAAATTAATATCAATATTTGATAAATCGTCCATTCGTAGGTTTTGCTAAAAAAAATCAACAATTTTATTTTGCCACGCAAATACACATTTTTTGTCCTTGTTTTCAATTTTAAGATATAGTGTTACAGCAGAAGTTTTTTGTTGGAACAATTCAGCGATACATCTACCTTTATGATAGCATAATGTCAAAAACAGTACAAAATGTCAACCCTGCTTTTGACAGATTGGGCCATAAAAATAAAAAAATTGTAATCAGCTGTTAGCTGTGGCCTACCTTTACTTTATTCTACCATGGAAGGTACACTGTTTCTGTTTTTTAATAAAAAATATGTGTTCATGCAATATTTATAAATAAGAGCAATTAGGAATTTGATGCGAAGTTTGAAAGATTGAAACTTTGCTAAAATTCGTTTGTCCATTAAAATTGGGTCGAATAAACTACAATCCCGGATCATAAAGATTTTCACAGTTAATCGGCGTGAATTTGACAAAAATAATCTGTGTTTTCCTTTCCCTAGTAATGCAGGTTTACGGATAATAGATTTCCTAATAATCGAGCTTCGACTGTATAAATAAAACCTTTTGCATATGTATCTTCAAGTCCTAATTGTTGCTTGTTACTGTCCCACAATCTTCATCTACTTTTAATCATGACAATTGATGATGCCGAGTTATGCTCAACATTATTGACATAATGTCATAATACACATTGACATTCGAATAATTACATTCATCCATTCAATTCAATATGAATTCCGCTTAGGCTCAGCATTATTCAAATACCGTATAACCATGACCCACATTCCAATGAAAACAATACTGGCTGCTGGTGATTAAGGAAATCTTAACATTCTTGCAAAAGAATTATCCTTCATGGAGGAATCCTTCTTCATTCTGGCTGTAAATGGTTCAAACCAACACCGCACACACACTAATAATACGAGATGTGGACAGAGTGATAAAAAAGGAGAGGGCACACAATGCAAGAAATTGTGTCACACCATCATCAGAGCAACACATGTATTACTTTTTATCATGTTATTCGCATACGAACAAAACGAAAGAGCTAAACATGGATAACGGAAGTACGAAATTGCCGCCAATGCAAAGTGGAAAAACAAAGCATGGCGGACAAACAGTTGGGGGATGCTTTTTCTCTCATTCTTTCTAACATGGAGTGACAGTGGCATCATAACGAAATAACGAAAATATTTGGCTAAAGGATAACAAGATGGATAATAAAACAAACACAAATGTATTACAAAATACCAAAAAAGTGACAGATAAAAAAATACAAATAGGGTTGCTGCTGCTGATGATGATGCGATAACAAGTGTGCGATGAACATGAACTTGTTGGGCATGAATGAAAGTAAAATGTTGAAAATGTGGTTGGCATATTCGTGTGAATGGGTTAGTGGAAGAGAAAAACGAAAATGTGAGGTAGCACTCCGAATGCCCATTTACGAGGGCGATAGCAATGATTAGGGGAAAAGGGGAGGTTCAGTGAGAAGACCACTTCTATGAGAGAAGCTCGTGGTTTTCTTTAAGAAGGCTTTGAATCAGAAAGATTTGTGGTCTTAAAAAAGAAAATGTTGTGGGCTTGTACTTTGCGGTCTTCTATAAGGAAGACATAGTGGTCATCTTTAAGAAGCCATAGTGTAGTCTTCTATAAAAAGACCATGTAGAATATCTTATGGTCTTCTATTGGAAGACCTTGTGATATTCTATAAGAAGACATTGTGGTCTTCTATAAAAGGACCTTGTGGTGTTATGTGATCTGATGTGATCTTCCAACACGAATTTGTGGTCTTCTAGGAGAAGAACTTGTGGCCTTCTGTAAAAGGACCTTGTGGCGATCTGTATGAAGTCCTTGTGGTTTTCTAAACGAAGACCTTGTTGTTTTCTATACGAAGACCTTGTGGCCTTCTAAACGAAGACCTTGTGGTCTTCTAAACGAAGACCTTGTGGTCTTCCAAACGAAGACCTTGTGGTCTTCTAAACGAAGACCTTGTGGTCTTCCAAACGAAGACCTTGTGGTCTTCTATACGAAGACCTTGTGGTCTTTTATACGAAGACCTTGTGGTCTTCTATACGAAGACCTTGTGGTCCTCTATACGAAGACCTTGTGGTCTTCTAAACGAAGACCTTGTGGTCTTCTAAACGAAGAACTTGTGGTCTTCTATACGAAGACCTTGTGGTCTTCTATACGAAGACCTTGTGGTCTTCTAAACGAAGACTTTGTGGTCTTCTATACAAAGACCTTGTGGTCTTCTATACAAAGATCTTGTGGTCTTCTACACGAAGACCTTGTGGTCTTCTACACGAAGACCTTGTGGTCTTCTACACGAAGACCTTGTGGTCTTCTACACGAAGACCTTGTGGTCTTCTACACGAAGACCTTGTGGTCTTCTACACGAAGACCTTGTGGTCTTCTAAACGAAGACCTTGTGGTCTTCTATACAAAGACCTTGTGGTCTTCTATACAAAGACCTTGTGGTCTTCTATACAAAGACCTTGTGGTCTTCTATACGAAGACCTTGTGGTCTTCTATACGAAGACCTTGTGGTCTTCTATACGAAGACCTTGTGGTCTTCTATACGAAGACCTTGTGGTCTTCTATACGAAGACCTTGTGGTCTTCTATACGAAGACCTTGTGGTCTTCTATACGAAGACCTTGTGGTCTTCTATACGAAGACCTTGTGGTCTTCTATACGAAGACCTTGTGGTCTTCTATACGAAGACCTTGTGGTCTTCTATACGAAGACCTTGTGGTCTTCTATACGAAGAACTTGTGGTCTTCTATACGAAGACCTTGTGGTCTTCTATACGAAGAACTTGTGGTCTTCTATACGAAGACCTTTTGGTATTCTATCCTCTTCTATTCTTTCAATCAGTTGAACATTCGTCCACAATATTTGGTATCTTATCGATAATCGTCCTTATAATCCACCTCTAAACGCATAAGGCAAGGCTCTAAGTATCTTTCCCGAAACTATCAAAAGCCTCCCTCGTTTTATGCACACGCAAAAAAGTGCTCTACTCATGGTTGAGTAAATGTAATGTAGTAACGTTAAGGGTGGTGGTGGTGGTGTGATTGTACTGATGGTGACGATGGTGGTGGTTTCTGCAAGCGATGATGACAATGATGTCTTGGTCTTCCTATTACTTTGAATGTGAATGTGGCAAAAGTACAATTCTTAACATACAGGTTACATAATTGCAAATAGATTTTTTTTTTAATTGCTTACCTCATTTGTAGTGGTGTTGGTGGTGATAGTTCCAATAAATTTTGAATCCTTGTTGATGGCTGATTCCTTATCAGCATCTTGTTGTGATGATGTCTTAGATTTTGATGCATCCTTTAGATTTGTACTACTAGCACTGCGACTGCGAGTTCCGCTATCAGTTTTCGAGGAGATAGCAGCAGAAGGTGAGGCGGTACGTTTGCTGCTACTTGTCACACGTGAATCACTCATTGTACTTTTTTAAGGTTATTATTAAATTAGATATTTTGCAATTTTTTAACAAATGGAAAACAATTTTCTGTTCCAATCGGTACGCACGCAATTTACGATTTAACAGAACTCCTGACACTCATTTACACTCAACGTATACCAACAAACACCCACACAATAAGTTTTAGGACATTTTTTTCCTTTTTGCACTCTTTGATTCTCTCTTTTTTCGCTTATTTTTGCTTTTGTTTCCTTCCTTCTTCCTTTCCGAATGTTTAATGGATTATATAAAATTATGTATTTTTAGTTACAAATTGAGGAAAACATGGATTTGTAATTTTTCGTTTGTTATATCTGCTTCTTTTTTATGTGGAAGGTTTTGACACTTTTTGAAATAATTTATTTATTGTCCTTCCTTTCACTATTTCAATGTAATTTTTTGTGTACTTTCTTTTCAATAAAATTTACAATTTTATTACACGAACATCCTCTGTAGACCGACCGTTTGGTGATGTCGTGACTTTTGCAAAGGAAACAAGAAACAGGACTAAAATGTCATGAAATAACGGTAAAGAGAAATGGCGATTTCTAGTTAGGGTTGCCATAAAATAGTTTTATATTACTGTCTTCTTGGCATGTGTGATAATGACGTATAGATGGCGTTGTGAATTGCGTTCATAAACGTTAAAGGTTCAAATGCAATGAACTTTGTAGCTTGCTCCACGCTCAATTTCATGTAAAAGACTAAAGGCCGCGGCACATATGGTTCGTTGAGTGTCGCGTTACAACAACCACATGAAAACAGTGTATATATGTTTGAAGTTTTAATGTGGTTGTGGTAATAAACGCGTAACGCGACTCAAGGCCTGAGTACATAAAGGCCTAGGTACATAAGCTGCCTCGCCTGGTTGCCTTGCTTGCTTCTGATAAAAGAAAAAAAGAGAAGGGCAACCCAGTTCGAAATTTACTCGGCCTCCTTTATTCTTTTATTATTATGTCAAAAATGGAGCAAGAAAGCAAGGCAACCAGGCAAAGCAGCTTATGTACCCAGGCCGAGGAAATTTCGAACTGGGTTGCCCTTTTATTTTTTACTCTTTTATCAGAAGTAAGCAAGGTAAGCAGGCAAGGCAGCTTATGTACGCAGGCCTTTAAGATGCCTCGCCTGCTTCCCTACTTCATTTCTGACATAATAAAAATAAAAGAATTAACAAGGCAGAGCCAATTTTGAACTAGGTTGTCCTTTTCTTCTTTATTCTTTTATTTTTGTTATGTCAAAAATGAAGGAGGAAGCATGGCAAGCAGGCGACATGGTAGTATAATTAGAGGTAGGCCACAGGTAACAGCTTATTACAATTTTTACATATTATGGCCTATTCTCTCCAAAGGAGGGTTGAAATTTTTAATGTTGTTGACATTATAGCTCTGTTCCTTTACGTGCAAGAATCTTCAAGTTTTACCACTTTTTACTCGAAAAGCGTTCCTTTACTTCAGACACCATACAATTCGTATGGGAGCAGTTTACAACTTTTGCTACTTTTGCCGGTTTTACCACTTTCAAAAGTAAAGGAACAGACCATATGCAATAATAAAGGTAGATGCATCGGTGAATTGTTCCAACAAAAAATTTCTGCTGCAACGCTATATCTTAAAATTAAAAAAGTTCAAACTATTTTTATTCGCGTGGCAAAATTAAATTCTTAACTTTTTTAATAGTAATACTTGCGAAAGATATTAATTGGAATTTGTTCCAAAAGTACGGGAATAGAAAAATTACAATTTTTGTAAAAATTCTAGCTGAAATGTATCTGCAAATCGGATGCCAGCAATCACGCTGTTGGATCAGCAAAACTTAATCCGGTTAAGTGTAACCGGGGTTTTGTGTAGAGCTGGCAAACTATCGATATTCCCAACATTAGATATTTTCGATATAATGTTCTAAAATATCGATTGCTATCGATATTATCGTTAAGCTGTCATCACCATTAATTTGGAAATGAAAATGGCGGAAATGTCAATGATTTTCTTGAAATTTTGCACAAGTAGTTCACAGAAATGTGAGGCAGAATAAACAATTGCTTTTATTTTATAAAAAATATAAAAAAATACATTTTACTTTACCGAAAAATGTGTACGTGTGACTACGGGCTTACTCCCACACACATAACCGAAAAGTAGCGAAGTTTCTATTTATTTCAATGAATTTCAGGTTAGGGGTTGTTATTCCGATAATATCGATAGGTAAAACTATCTATCGATATTGAATTTTTAAATAACAATCGATATTATCGATAGTGTCATCGATTTTTTGCCAGCTCTAGTTTTGTGCCATTTCTGGTAGATGAATAAAGGACAAAGTGCTGCCAAGTTTCAGTTTTTCTTTATTCTTCTGCCAGAAATAAATAAACTTTATTCAAAGGTTGGATGTGTTTGGTTTTCAAATTTCAATTCCATAGCGCAAACGTCAAATAAATAGTGTAACCGCACTATTATACCCCGTTTATATATAATCGGATTTAACAAACCGACTGGGTTTTAAATATCAAATGCATTGCTTATATTTCAAACAAATCCTTATAAAGAAGGTTAACCCTGCAAAAAGCTCTAATATAAACAGCATATTAGGTTGTTTCTTTCATTTATTATTGGTCTGTTCCTTTACTTTCAAAAATGTTAGTTTTGAACTGCTATCATATATGGTCTGTTCCAGTACTGCAAGAATCTACTAATTTTTACTATTTTTTTCGATAACATAAAGGAAAAATTGTTATCGTAGTAAAAAGTAGTAGCTTCTTGCAGGTTCTGGAACAGAGCAATAAATTGTATGCTTATAAATGCGATTCTGGATTTCTTTATTCTTTTACAGAAATTGACGCTTGGGCAAGCATGAATTTCTCATTCTGTTCTCACCTCAAGTGATCTTTTACAATCAATTTCTCAATTATTGTAAGTGGCAACCCTTCATCTGATTGTCGATACTCGTGTTATCGTTATCATTTTAATCGAGTGTTATCGCATTAACCAAACATCTGTTACCTGCGCTAGTGGACAATACTCGTTTTTGGTTATGCAGTAGGAATTGAAAGCATAACAGCCGAAAAACTCAAGAATATTACTGAAAAATTATTGTAAAGTATTTAAAGAATGAATAATTTAGCTAAGCAATTGTGTCGCCTTAACATAAGTCATGGGAATTTGTTAAAAAGTTCAAGTAGCACATTATCGCGGATAGGATCCCCTGCTGTGGCAACGGCCGGTTTTCACACATCAAATGCTCTTCAGGCGAGATACAACAAACACAATACAGGTCCTCAGAAATGGCTGCAATACAACAAAGTTGTACATCCACCCCAAGCACCAGAAGAAGAGCCAAGAAAAGCGGTAAGTACACAATGCCAGCCAGTGGTTTTATGAGGGAGTAAAGTTACAAAGTAAAGCATCACTTGGATGTAATGATCATTTTGGGGTGGTTGCTAAATCATATCCTCCTTATCGTTGCAGTATGTCTGCCACATGAGAACAAACATTAAATATAGTCCCGATAAAATGTGGTATATTGCTTCCTTTGTACGTGGCATGTCTGTCGATGAGGCCTTGAAACAATTAAATTTTGTTTTGAAAAAGGGTGCCGTAGATGTTAAAGAAGTTATTCAGGAAGCTGTTGAAATGGCCCAAAAACGACATAATGTGGAGTACAAAAGTAATTTATGGATTGGTAAGAAGTGGTGATACAAATTTATCTTAGTTCCCCAATTAATATCTGTTTTATTCCATTTTCCAGCTGAATCCTTTGTCGGCAAGGGACGTGTCATAAAAGGTTTTCGTCGCCATGGTCGTGGCCGTTTTGGTTTGGTAGAATATAAACATTGCCACTATTTTGTACGCCTCGAAGAGGGTGAACCACCAAAGAATTATTACTTACCAAATCCCCAAACACCATCAGAACAATTTGAAAAATGGTTGGAACAAATGCGTATGCGTAAAGTTATCAATTCATTGTAGAGTGTGCAAATTATTAAGAGTAATTTTCTAGTAAATATGTATTCTGAAATCTTTTACTTTTTTGTTCGAAATCAAGTATGTTATTATTGGGAAGTGTCCACTACTGATTGGTATGTATCGTGTCGAGGATTTGATTCTTATATATTGCGCCATTTGGAAGACTATGGTAGAATTTGTTTTCCTTTTGCTGCCCTGTAATAAAAGAGGAGAATGACGATAGAGTTTGCAAGATTTGGATGAAAAACAATGGGTTGAGAAGAAGTGAAGACCATTTGAATACATTTCGATATAATATTTGTTGAGATTTATTAACCCTGAGGAAATCCACTTCCACCTTAAGAAGCACTTTGTACAATAGAATACAGACTGTCGATCTTTCAGAGTTCTTTTAGCTTAAAATTTATTTTATAAATAGATGACCTTCTTTAGGATTTGAGATCTAAAACATTCCCACGGTCTCCTATAGACCGAATAACTTCCAGAGGCCTTCTCCAAACAGAAAATAACTAGAGGTACATCTAAGTAAGAAAACGTGCAGTGGTTTTCTCTAGAAAGAGGACTTTTGTACATAAAATGAATTCTAAAAGTTCCTAAGAGCTTTTTAGAGAGAAAACATTTCAGAGGTCTTCTATGGTCTGGAGATCTTCGAGAGGTAGTCTCCAGATAGCAAACGCTCCAGGTATTAAAAGAGACATTTTCTTTAAGTCATTCAGACGACTTCTCTAAGTGGTAGACCTCTTTAAGTAAAATATATTCCTGAGATAAAAAATATTCTTAACTAAAATGAAATAATTTTCTGTCATCAATTTTAGGTGCAAAAAATTTTCGAGCACGCATACCCTAAATTATCTAATATAAATACCAGTTAAACCGGTTACTCTCGAAACATTCGATCAACGGTTTTGATCGAGTCTTATCATGCCGTTTTTTCTCGTGTCGAAAACTTATTCACGAGTAAATTCTCGATCGAATCGAATTACATATGTAATTAGGCCCCAGTTAAAAATTGCATGGGGCCTATATCAAAACATGGACCTATGTTGATGAGATTTGGTTGAGGAGTTTCGCGACCATTAAAAACCTCAAATGTCAAATTAAAGCTAGTTCGGTTAAAAATTGTACCTAAAATCCCCAAAACACCGAAAATCGAAAGGTACCGTTATATGAGGGCTATATCAGAACATTGACCTATGTTGACGGTTTTTGGCGAAGAAGTTTCGTGACCATTGAGAACCTCAAATTACAGCTAGTTCAGTTAAAAATTTTAGCTTCTAGAGCGGCTTCTCTAAAAAGAAACGTTCAAAAGACTTCTCTGCCAAGAAAAACTTCTCGAACGTATTTTATAGGCAGAACAACTTCTTAGGTTATTCTGTAGCCAAATAAGAGACTTTCAAGAGGTCTTCGCTAGATTTGAGATGGAAATCGTACAAAAGCGAAATCGGTCCAATCTGCCCATTACACTTCCGTAGCGATAGAGAAGCTTAGAATAACTATTCAAACTTTTTCAGTCATCGCAATGGAAGACTTAGCGATTCAAAAGGATGGGGCAACTCCATTCGGATTCTTGTATTCCCAGAACCAATTCTTGAAAAAATCGCATATATTATTAATATTATGTACGTAAATTCAGGTCATATAACGGGCTTTTATTTCTAATAAAAATTCACTAAAACTGCTTTCCATACATAAATACAAATAAAGAAGATATAATCAATTCATTCGAAATTACTCAAAATAATTGTCGAGATTAAATGGAATGCACAAATGCATTCCTCTTATATACAAAGTGTTAGTAAATAATCAGGTACAGGGTTTATCTTTAGGACAGTACTTCATCTAAACTGGATTGTATTAAATTATCCACCGCCAATTGGTCTGCATCATTAGATGCATTTTCATCCTTCCCCATTTTTTGGGCATCAAAATACACAGCCTCGGATTGTTCTATCAACTCCAATTGATTATCTTCCTTTTCCAAAGGTATAGCCTCTTCACCATTTGTTCCACCACTTACATCCAATTCTGAACATGACTCGTCAACATGTTGCTCTTTGGACAATTGCTCAGCCACTTCAGCCAAGGCTTCCATTTCACGATTTTGTAAACGTTTATTTAATTCACTGTCTGCATTAATACCCGAAAGCTTTGCAAGACTTGAAACCTTTGGAATGCCAGCGTCTTTACGTTTTTTACGCTTAACATTTTCTCCTCCATCTTTTTTCTTGTTTTTCTTCGCCTGCTTGCCTTGTTGTAATACATGATCCCGCTGAATATGTTTCTGCAGATTTTGTAAGGAACTAAAATCACGTTCACAATCTGCTTCAGTGCATTTAAATTTCTTTCCTTCATGACTTGTGGTAATATGTTGGCGCAGATTTCTTTCATAGGCATAACTACGATCACATCCTTCATAGTGACATTTGTATTCACCGCTTTGCATTTCGCCAGCTTCACCACCACCAGCCCCACCACATTCGGAAATATGTTTGGCGGCAACATGTTTCTGCAAATCACTTGGCTTCACATAGGCACTTTCACAGTATTCACATTTATAATATTTACACACATGCTGTGTTTCCTTGCAATGTTTTTGGAAAAGTGTCCACTTCTCGAAATTCTTGTTACACGTCACACAAGTATAGATTTTACAAGACTCCTCATGTTTCTCCCATTGCCACTTTTGATAGAATCCCTTAGAGCATTTTTCACAAGTATGAGGATATATGCCGGTATGTTTGCTGATTTCATGGCGACGCAATTTGAGTTTTTGACTAAATTTCATATCGCAAAACTGGCACTTATACACTTTGGGATTTTCGTGGACCTCGCGTATGTGACGATGCATATTAGTGAGACTGGTAAACATTTTGTCACAGGTGTCCACTTCACAGGCAACGGTTTTGTTCGGCACATCCGTTTTCCTTTCGTGTGTAGTTCTTATGTGCCGCTTGAGATGTGTCAGTATGGAATAGATTTTGTCACATCCCTCATAGTGACATGCATGTTTTTTCTAGCGAAATAAAGGATGGATGTAATGTCATCAGTGCTATCAGAATCTAAGATCACTTTTTTTACTTACAACTCCCGTATGTTTATATTCATGTCTGTCTAAATGGTCCAATCGCCGAAATGTTTGTTTACAGCCCTCGAATGTGCAAACATATCGCTCAGCAAGACTATTACGTCTTGACTTTGGTTTCTCCACTTGCAAGGAGATAACGCTCTCCAAATCACTGTCTGAGTTTAATGGTGCTCCAGGTGGCATTTTGCAATTAAGGAATTCAATAGATTTGTTGTATTTGCGTTGTTTCTATTGACAAATGAAAGAAACTTGAACGTGCTAATGATGCTGATTGGTTGATTATAATTAGGGATCTGTAGATGATTTCGTAGAATACACAACAACTGACTTTTTATCAATAGCTGTGTCTGGTCACTCGATATTTGATAACAATCAAATACATCCCAGCAAAATGTTTGCTTCACATGATTCCTGATCCAAACGGTATTTTATATTAGTTGTGTTCCTTTACGTGCCTGAGGCAATTTTGGCTTAACTCTAGGTTAATAAAAACTCTCAGATTTTTAATTTTTTTTCTAGAGGTAGATATTGTTGCGCTGATCACGGGAATGTATAATTTTCTTGGGGGGCGGACCCGGTTATTTGACCCGAAAGTCCGGGTACAAAACTCAGGTTAGATTAAAAACAAATGGTCTGTTCCAGAACTGCAAGAATCTACTAATTTTTACTATTTTTTGCGATAACATAAAGGAAAAAATGCTATCGTAGTAAAAAATAGTAGCTTCTTGCAGGTTCTGGAACAGAGCAAAAAATTTTAACTCCCATTGTTGTCATTCAAGCCCAAACAATAATACTTCTTACGAAGCGTTTTGATAGCGACAGTTCAACAAAGGGTGTTGAACGGTAACAAAGGGTGTTGAAATTTTTGTTTTTATAAAAGTAACAATATTGTTAACAATATTTCTGAAAACCATTTTCAAAGAAATGTCCAAAAAAAATTGTTCGATGCCCTGATTTTTACCTCTAGATCATTTGCACGTACTCTGGACATAACCCTTAATGATTTTTCATAGTCATTTTTTGAAAAATGACTTCAAAAACTGAATTTCTGGCCAAATTGCCTACAAAGGGACATTAATTACAATCATGCCAAAATTACGTCAGGAACATCATTTTTCCATGGTACAATCATGGTATAATAAAGTAAAGGTAGACCAGGTATGAAAATCGCTGAAAAATACAACCCTGTGGCCATGGCTTAACACGTCAAATGAAATGGAGCAATAAAAAAGGTAGATGTATATGCATAGTTAGTCGGTTTTATTACCAAAAACATGAAATTTAGAACTTCTCTGTTAATTTTAAAAGTACCAAATAGAGTAAACGATAAAAATCACTTCAGTTATGCTCCAGAATATTATTGCAAGGATTTTGGCTGGTTGATCGTTGCCAATGTGTTAACAATTTTAAAACACTTATATGTGGCAATGTTTTTTCGAAATCATGAATGAAAATCACCAATGTTACCACATGTTTTCAAAATTTACACGCCTCGGTAAATGGCACGTAGAAATTACCAAACGCGTGGGTAAAGATAACTAAGAGATAGCTACCTACCAGTTTACCTAGGGCTAGAAATTGCGGGCATTACACGGGGATATCTATGAACTCATATATAACTACGAGTAGAAATAAAAAAGGCATAAAACAATCCGGTTAGAAACCTTATTCATGCGAAACTTGGCAACTCTATAACACGATTTGACAGCGATTACTACGCAAACTAACGGTTATAGAGTAACCATTACTCACAAACTCGTAGAAAAGGGAAAACAATAAAAAATTGTGAAAATCGTTGCGATTTTCCCATTTACAAAAGTTTACGTGTAAAAATTATTTAGTTAAACAAAGCAGATCGAAATTAAAACTACAACAAAATGGAATATGAAAGTGTACTCTTAGTAAAACCTGAAGTATTCATATATAAAATTCCTCCAAGAGCTAATAATCGTGGTTACAGGTAATTAAACGCAAATGAATGCTGTGCTGCAAGTAAATGGTGTGATGATGATTTGGGAAGAAACAATTGAAATTGAAAAGAAAATTAAAGAAACAAAAAGAAATCATTAAATGCAGAAATGTACGAGATTCTGATATTAATACAAATATTAATGTTTTCGGAAAAAATTCCTTTTAGTATATCTTTGGTAAAATATGATACGCCCTCCTTTTTTTGATTGAAAAACAAAGTCCCTATTGCATTTTGTGTGTTTAACAAAATAAGAATAAAGATGACGACGAGTGGCTAATGTATTTGTTTATCTGTGGCATTTTCATGCAGCCAACAATTTGTTTATAAAAGATGTTCCGCTGGCTGAAAATGCTTGCGTGTGGGTGTTTTAACTTTTTCTTTTTTTTTTTTTGTACAATGTTTTGTTGTATTTATTGTTTTACTACTTTCTTCCAATTTGTATGTTTGTTGTTGTTACTTGTTCTTTCTTGCAAGGTTAAACTACGCAGACAAGAAGAGTGGAAAACTTTTTTGTTCATTTCATGTGTTTGTAATTTAAGTTCAATATTAATTGATTTTTATGTTTAAAATTGTTTTTGTTTCCTTATCAGCATTTTTATTTGCAATGTGGGCATTGTTTTTGCTGTTTTGTCTTATAAGAAAATGGAATACTTACTGTGACGTTCTTATTCGATTGGCATTCGTAATACTGGAACTTTTATGCAAATTATGCAATTGCAAAATTGTTAGTTTTAGGGGTACTAATACTTTTTTTTTGGTAGGATAGCACGGGAACAAAATATTTCTTAAATTGTACATTTTTCTCTAAGTAGCCGGCCTTTAACAAGGGAATTTTCGCAACTTCAGAAGCCCATATCTCGGGAAGTATGGACTTCCGCAACAAATGTTATATATATTTGTGATCAGGGTGGGGAGATCTACCTGTGAAAAAAAAAATCATTCCGATCCGAGCTTAGTGGGTAAACTCGTCTTATGCCCACCCCACCAGTATCAAATCTATGCTTCTACGTAGGTTTCTATGCGCTACAACAACAACCCCACCTTGGAAATTTCATCCCTTCGGTTGATTTATTCAACAGAATATTTGGATGCGATCGACGAACCTATTCAAAAAGTTATATGATCAGTACAAGGCTTCATTTTTAGGCAACCGAAGGGAGGAAATTTCCAAGGTGAGGTTGTTGTTGTAGCAGCATAGAAACCTATCTCTGGACGTATGGACTTCCGCAACAAATTTTATATATATTTGTGATCAGGGTGGGGAGATCTACCTGTGAAAAAGAAAATCATTGCGATCCGAGCTTAGTGGGTAAACTCGTCTTATGCCCACCCCACCTGTAGATTTGATACTGGTGGGGTGTTCTAGAATACCAGATTGACCCGAATGGCAGTAAGATTAAAAACACCCATAGAAATTTCAAAATCAACAAGCCAACTTTACAGAATCCAGGGAACATGTTGCTATTTGTGCTCGGAGAAATTAGTTTTGCAAAAAGATTTTGAGGGGTGTATCATTCATCATCATTTTCAGTACAGGAACACTGTTATCTAATTTCGTTGACCGCTAATGCATGGGTCGAAGACGATAATATACAAAATCTTCCAACAAACTGGAAAAACGTAAAGCGAACAATCTTTCTCCAACTGGAGATATAAAAAAACAATCCGAAGGTATTCAAAATGGATATCAAGCAAAAGGTCTCGGATTTAAGTGTAGCTGGTTTAAAAGCAGTATTAAAAGAATGTAATGAAGAAGTTTACTGCTCTGAATGAGGAAGTAAGCAATTTGAAGATTAGAAACGACTGTTTGGAACATGACGTGGAGCTTCTAAAATCCGAAAATACTATCAGGAAACGATTAGGCGATTTGGAGAAAAGTATCAAGGGAAAGAACTTGATATTCAGGGGACTCAATCGCCATCAAACCAATATGTGTGAAATTCGAAAACTGTTCCAGAACTAAAAAGTTTTTACAATATTTACCACTTTTACACATTTTGAGTTCCCGTACACAAAATGTATTTGAAAATCGTTTACGACTTTTACCACTTTATAAAGTACGGGAACAGGCCATATGTCGACAAGTTCTAAAATTAGAAATCAGCGAAATTGTTCAGCAGCAGTTATGGTGGAATTTGGATCCGAGAGTGATGTGAATGCCATTCTTGAAATACCAGTTATTTAAGAGGAAGTAACATATACATAGAAAGGGGTCTAAATGCAGAAAGCAGATTAAATAAGATAGTAATGATTAAACTTTTAAGGCAATTGATAGATTTTAGTAAAAAAAACATCAGATAAAGGTTAGAGATGATAAAATAAAAGTTGGAGATAAATGGTTTAAGTGGAATTCAGAAAAAAATTAGTATGTGGCACGAGAGATGCTGTAGATATTTTAAAAGAGTTATACGGAGATGATTCTAACCTAAATCTTAAAAAACTCGCTAAACCTAAAGCAAGAAAACATTGTAAATTTTATCATATAATATAAATGTCCTCAAAAATAAGTGCTTTTTCCCGAATTTTTCGAATATATAAAGGGCTTTGCTATGTTTGCATTAATTGAAAACCACGTTGTTAAACATGAAACAGATGGCTGGTCTAAATACTTTAGCGATTTCGATTTATACTGGCACAATGCAGAAAGAAATCATATATATGGCAGAGCCAGCGCAGGAATACTGTGTGGAGTAGAGAAGTTTAAAAAATAATGGAATAATGTACGAATATATGCGAAGCAATAATATCAGTATGGTAAAGATGACAGTGGAAATAACAAAACGGAGGATATGACTAGAAAAACAACTGCGTTTGGCAAAAATAAATGCCAGGTTAATAACTTGAAGGATATAACGAATATAATACATATAATAATTGTTCCACAAACATCCCATACGGGACAAGGGAGACTTCTCTCATATCAATGAGTGCACCCCGATTCATATTAGCTCAATGATATGGGACCTGCAGTTTATCGCCGAACGGCGTGTCCTAAGACACCACTTGTAGAGAAGTTTTACATGGCGGAAATACTCAGGAAATTTCACCAAAATTACTGAGGGATATTTTGCCACCGTTGACATTTTTTGATGTTGTCTGGCAGAGGAATCGAACCCACGACCTTCATCGTGCATACCATTGCCAAGAAAGGAAAAATGAACATATGATAGAATTAGAGGAAAAACTAGGAAACACCACAGATGCAAAACAATGGTGGACAATTGCAAAGGAAATAAGAGGTCAGACATGGAAACACGGAAATAATATATCATCCCAGGAATTCAGAACATATTTCAATCTCCTTCTAAAGCAACAACAATTATTAACAACAAAAATTACCTTCACCAAACACGTTCACAACAGAAATATAAAATCTAAGACATGCATAAATGCAACTTGGAATGGGCTTATTAATAAAAAGCAAGTATCGCTGATAGAAAAATGGAAAATATGTTTGAGCACATGCATGGTTCGAAGAAGTCGATAAGTTACAGAGATATTTTCTCAAAAAAAATTCTGAAGCAGTCGAAAAATTTACCAAACTATATATTGTCATTGGAAACGGATATACCTGACAGCCATTTCTATACGCTGAAACTACATTTGAATTATGTTTACAATACAGTACACAAATATGGAGCACAAAGACTGCCAAATATATTATCTAAAAAAAAATATGGCAAAAGAGTATATTTTGGGTAAAATCTGTGATAATGTTGGCGGAGGAAACAAATATTCCTATAACACAAACGAATATAACCTCGGTAGAGTGGAGAAGTAGAACGAATGCTATAATGAATCAGCTTAGAGTTCAAAGCTATATGCAGAAACGAGAAAGGGCAGCAAATAGCGAAACAAGATTTTACAGATTTCTTAACCCAGATAGTGGAGTAAATTATATGACAAATGTATGGAACTTGGATAAAGGGGTATATTTTGCATTACCACTAAACTTGAGTTGCGTTGTCAATTGTCAGCACAACTGAGATGAAATGTTGTATCATTGTTATCAACCCAACTGGGTTGTCGATAAACGTATTATCGATCAGTATTTTTTCAAACTTGTGACCTCTAAAATCCAAAAGGCACAATTCGCCCAAAAATGCTATTTTAAAATGATAAGTTCAGTGGAATTTTTTTTTGATGATTAAGAAAATGTACAGGACATGACATCTATTAGAAGAAATTTGGAATTGCCATCTGCACTGTAAGTTGAAACTCATGTTGGAAAGATCTGTATAATCAGTAAATTATTTTAGGTTTAAGGAGTATTTTCGATTGAAAAGGATGCCGTAGTTTACATTGTGGATACGTTAAATGATGACTTCAAAGTAAGTTACAGATCAACAGCAAACCCCCACTTTTAAAAGTGTGCTCTACGTTGAGATTTTTTGTGGAGGGAAGTTTCCAAAAGTCCCATGGCAATGATTACAACAATTGTATGGCTCAATCTACATTGTCGAACGTATTGAAGGAAGTTGTCCACTTGATAGGGGACAAATTGTGCCAAAATTGGATCGTTTCGAAGTTGACGGAGGAGGAAAAAAGACAAAACAAAAATAATTTTTATTCAAAAACGAAATTCCCTGATGTTGTCGTCTGTATAGATGGAACCCATGTGCACATTGGATTTGCACTCATATTTATCAATTAATATATCAAACTGATGTTTTATTGTTATTTTCACCATATTTTTGATACACAAAATTAATTAATTATGCAAATAATCAACAATTGTTAAAAAATATTTTTTTTCAATTTTACTTCTTATTTCTTCAATAATACTCACTGCAACTGAAAAAAACTGGTTGCTGAAAAATAGCCGGTTCGTCAACTATGATTCACAACTTCAGTTCAAGGTTGTCATACATAAAGTAATTTTGACAACTGGCAACTCCATTCAACGATAATTGCTATCGATAATCTACCCCAAAATCTCTTTTAAATGGAAACAGCTTTGGAGATAGCGAAATAAAACAATGTAATCTCTGTAATACAAACGAGGTTGAAAATATGCAACATTTCATTGCCAAATGCCCAATCTTATGTGAATTACGTTATAGTTTCATAGGAAGCTTATATTTAGATGATCTAGATTTGATAAATATTTTTAATGGAAATCTAGAAGACGGATGGGAAAAACTTTATAATTATGTCAAAAGTGCTTTAAAATATAGAAACTGCATAATCAGAGAGCATTTTTAAGATTAACAGAATTTAAATAACTATACATTGACAGACAACTTTTTTACTAAGTTATTCTCAAAAGTATTATTTTGTTGTTCTGTATATATGAAATACTAATTATTTTTGAATTGTAATTATCAAATGAAAACAAAATAAACTAAACACTGCAAAATTTGGAAGACTGACAAAAATAGTACATTCTTCCAGTATCTAGAACACAGCTATTGTCTCCCACAAATTTGAATTGTTGCTCCCAATTTCCGATAATGCAGAGCAATGTATTTACTCTAAATTAACAACCCTCATCATAAGGGGAATGTATTAACGTGATACAATCTTTAATATAACAAAAGAATTCTTATCAAACGTTGTTGGTTTTTTACTTCCTCTATAATTCAAAATTAAATTAATTTATTAAAATGCACTTCAAAGTATATTGACACAGATAATATGTACCATTATTACCATTATATATTACATTTTGTTAATATACATTTATTTTATTTTCATACATAAAATTTTGACAGAGCTGCTGATTGGAATTTGGGAGAACCAACATGGACCGGACGCATGCGATTGGCAGCTAAGGGTACTTCACTAAATCTGAAGTTAGAGGATAAAACAACTGGTGCTCTCTTTGCTAATTGTCCCATCGATACATATCCTGGCGTAGCCATTGAATCTGTATCGGATAGTTCACGTTATTTTGTAATTAGGGTTCAAGATGATAATGGTAATTTGAATGCGCAATTCAGCCTATTTCTTATCAAATTAAAGCAAAACCTTTTTCTTCCCCATAGGACGTTCCGCTTTTCTTGGCTTAGGTTTTGGTGATCGTTCAGATTCTTTTGATTTGAATGTTGCTCTACAGGATCATTTCAAATGGGTTAAAAATCAAGAACAAATTGAAAAGGAAAAAACCCAACCAAAACAGGAATTAGATTTAGGTTTTAAGGAGGGTGAAACAATTAAAATTAATATGAGAATAACGGTAAGTGAGTATACACAAAATATTTCGATTCAATTTTAAATTGATTTATTTTTAACTTTGTAGAAAAAAGATGGCTCTGAAGGTAGCGGCCGTACAAAAGGTAAAACGGGTACTGGTATTCTACCACCACCACCTGGCGGTTTGGGTAAAATAGCACCACCACCATCTGCCGGTGCCGGTACTGTACGTCAAAGTCCGGGTACCTCACCAGCACATAGGGTATCTGGAAATGCCACGGAATGGACAGATTATGCATCAGCTGGGTAAGTGCTAGTTAAATTTTCTTAATGGGCTATGAAAAAATATGTCGTAAAATAGTATTTCGAGTATTGCGTCTCTTCAGAAAAGAGTAGAGGATATGGAGAAGCATAATGCCATACTTGAACGATGACTTAATCGTTCCAACATCGTCATAAATGGTCTTCCCCGCGGGCTGCATAACATCAGCGATTATGTCATTAAAATTGCAGCTTTGTGCAATGTTTGCATTAATGAGATCGATTTGCAGCATTGTTGTTATTTTGCTGGTGGCCGATCTATTTTGGTTAAGTTTAATTCTGTCCTTGTCCAATTAAGTTATCCTCCGTTGTTGGTGGCAATCTCCAAACAAACGTGTACCTTGACGATCACTTAACGCCAGTTTCTGCAAGATTGATGTACCTATGTAGACAGCTAAAAAGTCAAGGAAAACTTAGTAAATTTATCTTGGTTAATGGTGATGAGCCTGCCGTTGCCGTTGCTTCGCATTGGTGATTGTGAGGAGCTTTTGACCGGCGCTTAAATACATATAGTACATTTTCATTTTGGAGTAGTACATTAGTATTTTTTCCCCTTGAGGGTTTTTATGAATTTAATTTAGCTATTTCCGCATTCAATTTCCCCTTAAGGGCTTTTTTATGAATTTAAATTTGCTAATCCTGCATTTAATTTCTTATATAAGTTTACTTTCATTTATTTATTTTTTCATGATCTTATTTTTCATTGCAATTAGGTTCCCCAGTAGTTCATCCTTCGTACTTTTTGATCAAATAATAACCTTGGTCCTATTGCTGGTAATTCGTCCTTTTTTAGGAAGAGATTGAACCAATTTTCTAACTGCATGTCTTTTGGCCATTTGAATTGTCAGAGCTTACGTCCTTCTGCTTACAACACAACATTAAGTGAAGTTAAGAACTTGGTCTGCAATAGTGGTCTTGCTTTATTTGCTGTTTCTGAGACATGGTTGAAACCCTATGTTTCAACCAGAGCAGTTGCCATCCCTGGCTACTCGTTTGTGCGATATGATCGCCCGAATGTTAGGGGTGGCGGTGTTGGCATTTATATTCGCGAAGGCCTTAAATATAAAGTTGTATTTCGGTCTGGGCACCCTTGTGTCTGCGAATCGCTATTTATAGAACTAATCCTGGGGTTTAGGAAAGTTCTGTTTGGAGTGGTCTATCTTCCACATGGTAATATTTCTAGTTTTGAAGATATACATGGGGATATTCTGGCACAGTATGACTCTATTGTTGTGGTTGGTGACTTCAACTGCAATCTTTTTGATATATCCAAGTCTACAGACATGAGGAGCATCTGTCTTCGGCTTGGCCTTTCTCTTCAACATAATTCTTTGCCTACGCACTATAATGTTGCTACTGACTCTGTGTCGTTAATCGATTTCTTTGCCTGCAGCAATTCTTGTCCACTCAGTTTTTCTGGTCAGGTACAATGTCCAGCAATTTCGCACCACGCCTTTATATTTGGTGTAGTTAATATAAACTTAACTGTTTCGGAACGCATCGTAGAGTATCGTGACTTCAACAATATCGATTGGGAGAGTATGCTTAACTATTTAATTCAGACGGACTTTAGCTGGATATATAACACCTCGGATGTTGATGCTCAACATTCTTTTTTTGATTCGCTTATTGAGAATCTTTTTTCTTTTGTCCCGATTATCACGAAACGAGTTGTTAATGTTGTTGATCCCTGGCTAAAATGTCGATCTGTAATTTTGGCTAACTCTCTACGTGATATGGCATATAAGGAGTATTTGCGAAACCCTTCTCAGCCTAATTGGACAATATATTGCTCTCTTAGAAACAGAGCGAAGTCTGTCCTTAGGAGTGAGCGTAGGAGACACTATACAAAAGTTTTTGATACGCTTGGCCCAACACAGGTTTGGAGATATCTACGTGCAGGAGGTTTTGTTGGTAATGACGACAATCATGAAACGAACTTTCATGCTACAGTCTTGAATGACTTCTTTGTGCAAAATGATATTGTTGGTAGTGCAGTTGTAGTAGATTCAAGCAATGTGAATGGTAACTATTCATTTTCATTTAATTGTGTTTATGAGGTGGATGTTTTTCAAGCCTTGTCGCGGATAAAATCTCAATCCTTAGGTGTAGACGGCATACCTATAAGATTTATTAAATTGATTTTTCCATATATTTCCAGACATATCACCTATTTTTTCAATACTATATTGACAACTTCAGTCTTTCCAAAAGCATGGAAAGTTGCACGCGTAGTGCCAATACCCAAAGATAGGGAGTTAAATGGTATTGAAAACATGAGGCCTATTAGTATCTTGCTAGCCTTATCTAAAATCGCTGAGCACCTAATTAAGGAGCAAATTGAGCATTTTATTTATAACTATCGTCTTCTTAAATCATGCCAGTATGGTTTCAGACGAGGGCTTAGTACTACCTCGCTTCTGATTGAATTAACTGATGCCATTAGAGAGACAGTTGAAAGAGGTGAAAATGGAGTTCTCGTAGCATTGGATTTATCCAACGCATTTGATCGAGTGGATATTTCGAAGATGATAAGTAAACTTCGATCCAATTATTTATTCGATTCATCTGCTTGTGCATTAATTTCATCTTTTTTATTGGGTCGCTCCCAATTCGTTACATTCAATGGTAGTGTTTCCAATATTCGTAATATATACAGTGGAGTACCCCAGGGTTCCATCCTGGGTCCCCTTCTGTTTATTTTATACATTAATGATATTGCCAACAGTGTACACAGACGTGGGTGTACTCCGTTTTTGTATGCTGATGACATTCATCTATTTTTTAATGGCTAAACTGCTGCCGAATTGCAGTCTAATATTAATTCTACATTATGCGACATATCACATTGGTTAGATAGCAACAATTTGGTGATTAATGTTTCTAAATCTAAGTCGATGATATTTGGTCCCACTAGTCGTCTAGGTGGTAGTGTAAATATACTTATTGATGGTTCCCCTATACATTTCGTGGACAAGATGAAGTGTCTAGGTGTCATTATCGATTCTAAACTTGATTTTACACACATATTGATGCGTTGTTTCCTAAGATCATAAATGTTCTTCGTAAATTATATAGCACTGACTTCTACCTGCCCCTCTTTGTTAAAAGGAATCTGGCTCACGCACTGCTAATGTCAGTTATTTCTTATGGCATTGAGGTTATATCAGGTACAACTGATGAACAGTTGAAGGGAGTAGAAAAGCTTTTTAATATGGTTGTCAGATTTGTTTACAGTTTGCGCAGAAGGGACCACATTTCTGTTCATGCGCACAATTTCTTAGGAGTACCTTTTAAAGTTTTTATCCAACAACGTGTTGTGTCTTTTCTTTATAAAACGATATACTTGAATCTGCCAGTATTACTTCGGGAACGATTTTCGTTTTCAAGATATACTCGTAACATACAGATAATTCTGCCCATTTTTTCCACATCTTGGTTAGAAAATACTTTTGTTGTTCGTGCTGCTCGGCTGTGGAATCACCTACCCAATGAGCTACGTAACTTCTCTTTCCCATGTTTTGAATTTCGGCGTAAGTTAGAAGCCTTTACTATTAATAGTAATACTACTACTTAATACATATATGGTATTTTACTAAGTAGTACATTGTTCTGAATACATGCTTTTTCGATCATGTTGAATTACCAGCAATATATTTTTTTCTCTCAGTTCCAGTTTTGATTCTTCTATAATAATTTCAACTTACATTGTGTAATATATATCTATTTTGTCTTATCTATTATCTGTAAGTCATTTTGTAATATGAAATAATGTTGTAGTTTCTTGCTGTGTTGCGATGCCAATTGGCCAATAGGCTTCTATCGCAATGTATAAATAAATAAAAATAGATTTGTTGATTATTCAAATATTTTAAATCTGACTTTTGGTTTAAACTTTTGTATCTGACTTAAAATCTCTCAAGTTACACTTAAGAATCCACCAGAAATAGGCCAAGATCCAAGTACCGGTCTACCTAGGGATCTTTAACACGAGAACATCGCTGAGAACATTGCATTGCCCGGTAACTCCTAAATTGTAACTTTTTAGATTTTTTTTTTGTATATTTTACTCGCTAAACCTCAAATTTTGTCCTGTGGACCCCTCCAGCCCTTTTAACTACGATACCATAAAAACTTAAATATCTTATGACCGCTGTCCTAGCAAAAAAATCTTCAGAAAATCTGATAATCGTACTTTATATAAATGTCCAATCGTTTTTCACAAAAGTAAAACCATATAGAAGATTTAGGGGTTTCAGACGAAGAGAAACTATTTTAACAGTGTTTGATCAGTCTATCCGAATGTCTAATCCAGAAAATTACCCCGGAAGGTCTCTAAGAAGATGCAAACTTATAAAGACATGAAAATGATTCAACACCACCTTTTGACAAAATGATTCGGGGAAAACATCAAGAGTGTGTATTAAGGGGCGTCTATTTTTTGTAGACACTAATGAGCCGTTATAGGTGACAGAGAAGGAACTCCGGAGATCAGGCTCAACCATATGGGGAGTTAATACGATCGAATCTTTTCTTTCGTTGCAAATAAATTGGGCTGGTAAGTGGGTGATTCGATACCTGAAAAGAAGCAGGCAACTTTTCTGCCATATTTTCCAATTATTTCGACTATTAAAAAGTGACAACACGCCATTCGAATCCACCATATGTTGAATAGGATATCTCTCAATGATAACACCGAAGCATGTACCGCAAATAGCATGCCATTGAGTTGTCGTACTGGAAGAATATTTTACTCCTCGTCCTGGTGATCCACTGATGACATGAGACAAGTTTGAATATTCTTCTATCGCGTCGCGTGGTCGGAATTCGACCATGACATTCAACTCAATGCTCACCTCTGCAGTCCAAGTGGTGAACAGAGTAGCCGTAGATTGTGTGGCGGATATTTTCATACTCCTCGCGTGGAAAACGAGGTAGGGTCATTCAAATAGGAGATACGCTTTTTTTGGTTACCGACAAAAATCCGTAAAATTAAAATGCTTATAATTGCGGTAATTGACGAAGTTTGTCGGAAACTTAGCGACCAAAATATAGTTGTCGCTTGGTGCTACCGATAAGAACAATCTTGTCAACTTCGATTGTTACTTTTCATTCATAATTATACCCTCAGCCTTTAGGCTAAGAAGGGTATATACAATTTGATACGACTAAAAATGGGCTTCATCAAAATAACGGTTTTAGACCCCAAGTATGTTTAGACGAAATTCGTTTCTGCAAATTTGGAGTCGATTCAGCCATGTCCATCCACCTGTCTGGCTGGCTGGTGCGCACAATAACTCTCGAACGGATCAACCGATTCGTACCAAATGTTGGCTTAATATTTTGTGTAAACTTAGTTTAAGTTCGAAGATGGTCCACTCCTTCGGGCACCTCCCCCACAAAAGTTCAAAATTTGTCTGTAAAATGGTATGAACGATAACTCTTGAAGCGAGCAATCGTTTTGGTCCAAACTTTGCACATCGTGTTATTCCTTCGGGTAAAGTAAAGTTTAAAATCACTCAGCAGGTTGTCCTTGCGGCTCCCTTTACAACGGTACAATTTCTTTTGGGCGCAGTTCCACGCCTGACTGCACCTTGGTTTCCTGCACCGCCAGACCATGATATTCCTTCGACTCATGAAATCCACTATTTTCTCGATCTTTCCTCAGAGTTCATTGCAATTAAATTGAAAAAGCATTTTCAGGGATTGGAACAGCAAAGACTTGTGTTAAGTGCCTATACTGTCTTAGAGGGTGCTGCGGGGGAGTTGCTAGTCCAAAATAACCCCTGAGATGCACCCACTCCCTACATCTATTGCATCTCACCGAAGTTCCAGTGTGGTTGATGCTCATGTGACAAACTGAGTTCAAATAAAATGATTTTGGGGTTTCTTCAGTCCCTGCTCGAACCAAAATAATTCCGACCAGGTATTCCGTGAAAAACCCGATACAAATACAAACATGTGAATACTGTGGTAACAGCCACACAACACCCGTGTTCCGAGTCAATCCAGAATCCACCGCCGTGTAATTGAGATTTCGGTTGGGTAGCCGGTATTCGATCTGTCCGTAGGTGAAGGTATCAATTCACAGTTTCTCTTTTCTGAGGGAACAAGCATTTTTGAAGACTATTTTGGAAAGGACTTCCAGCCATGTAAGAATAGGGCTTTAGATGACGTTCAACTCATGATGTTTTCACCAATAACTTTGGCGGAGCTTCTAGCCTGTGATACTGTAGGATATAAAAATATGTATCTTCTGTATTACAACTAATTGCTTGCTTGTTTTATACAATTTTTAACTAATATTACCTTTTTACAGTTCGGCGCCAACCCAAAATCAGCAACAACAAAGCTCTGCAAATGCTAATTGGGTGCAATTTTAATTCTAAGCCTAAAGCGCATGCGTTTTGTATTGGAATCATATAGAGATGACAGAGTTAGAGACCGAGAAAAACAGAGTTTATTAGTAATAATCACTAAACAAACAACAGTAAATAAAATCTATAATTACAATAAAACAAAAACAACAACAGAAACATTCGAAGAGGACACAATACGAATTATATGATAAAAAAATAGTTCAGATATAAATACAACAATATATACATTAAATATAAATTTAACTTGCAAAAACAAAACAAAAATAAATATACACATATGGAAAATACGAAATTAGTTATTAAGAGAATTACAATTAAAACAACAGCAAAAAAGATATACAAAACAAAAATAAGTTGTTAATTTCTTTACACAAAAAAACAAAGAGTAAAATAAAAGCAAGTATTCGTTCTACAAAAACAAACAGAATATAAAATCTCTAAAAAAAATATTATAAAAAAATTTGTTTTTTGGATATAAAAAACGTATTTTAGCTAACCATTCCTTCATTGCCCCCCCAAAAACTCTCTAGTATGTGCTGCTGCCTTCTAGCCCGCTCCCACCATAATGAAATTAAATTACACTACTGGATGACGATAGAAAGCTACGTTGTACATGGACAGATTTTGTTCCATAACTCTAGGAAATCTCTATAGAAGATGAAGGCAATATTATTCAAAATTATAAATATTAAAATAATTTATACATTTTGCTTAAATGTTTATCCCATATTTAGATTTATTATTACAACAACAACAAAACCAATTATATATTTATGTATATTGTTGCAAACAAGGAAACAATACAAAAATCGCAAAAAATTGTATGTATCAGTTTTACATTGTTATCTCAGTTTAAATACTTTGTATCTCTATATACCAGTATATTTTAATGACAAGAAAGAGAAAAAAACAACACTATTAATCTAAAAAGGAAATAATACAAAAATTTTGTTTATTATTTTTTAAAATTATGTTATGTATAATAAATTGTATGTACTTATTTACAACAACAACAAAACAATACACATACAACTACAAAATAACACCTAAAAAGAAAATACTATTACTATTACAACAACAACAGCATACTACAACAAATCTATTACTACTACAACTACTACATATAAATTGTTTTCCATTTAGCCGCGTCTTATAGAAAAACAACCATTTTTTTATGTTTTATCCTAAATGTTAGCGTAATTTTTTAGTTAAAACAACATATATTTTATTATTTTTTAAAACAGTTTTAGATTCACATTTGTAAATTTGAATTTTACTTTTGTTGTTACATACATTCGAATTATGTTTTGCAACTTTAGTTATTTTTTTCTGTTCAACATTCCTTTTTATTGAAACATCAATTAAACTTTATTATTAATTAAGTTCCATTATCAATAGTTTAGATTATGAAACATTTTGTTTGTTGGATAATATCAACAAAAAATAATTTTCAACCCGATACAACAATATATAAAGAAAAATTATTTTTTTAAATTATAGATTATTTTATTAAAAGAATATTATTGAAATTTAATAAAATAAATCAGTAAAAATATATGTATGTATATTTTATTACTTTTGAGTTTTTCAAATATAATAAAAATTCTATAAAAATAAAAAAAGTTTTGAGATTTGTTGTGAAATTTTCTCTTGATAATTGTGGAGCTTATAAGGAGGTTATATCTTCACGTCTACAATTGTGTTTTTTAGTTTTTTTTTTTTTGTAGAAGAAATAATATTTTTAGGAATATTGTTTGGATAACTTTAATTATAAACATAAGAACTTTCTTTCGCGAACATGTGTGGAAGTTAAACTCTATTATTTTCGTATATTCCCACACCTCATTTACCCAACCCTGGACCGTAACATTCGTCTTCCGCTATCTGCCACAGCTATCTACGACAAGCTGAGATGTTGAATAGGTGCTTAGTATCGTGCGGGCCCATGCCGCATACTGGGCACCTATTTAACTGCCCCGCCATGCCTACTCATCTGACTCCAGTGGATCTGGTTACATCCCATTGAAGTAGTCACCTTCCTGAAACTGGAGATAGACACAGAGCCAGATTGAACAGGAGAACATACAAACATAATAATAAAACACTGTTACAACAACAACAACAACAAGCTGAGATGTAGGAACAACATCTTCAAGTCCCTAGCTGGCAGTACTTGGGATACAAACAAATATACCTTGTTGAGCACATATAACACGAAAGGTCGGTCTGTAGTGAAGTATGCGGCGGCAGTCTGAATGTAAAAGAATCAAAGTCTGTCCGAACACCGCCCTGAGAATGAGTAGACTAATGCCTCGATTATGTATTGCAACCAAACTCCAGTTTTAATGTCTGTTCATAAAGGAAAAATTGCTACCGTAGTAAAAAATTTTTGATTTTTGAGATAGATTTCTGGAATATTGGTGGCAATACTTTATTTAAAATCGTCAATTTAACTTTTATTTATTTATTTTGAAATTGTGAGAAGCGACTGCGAAAGAGCCATTGCCAAAAAATTTTCATTTCGGCAACTGAAATTGGCGACGTCAGTTGCCGGTTGACTTCTGTAATGCAATTTTGGCATCTGCAAACGCAACTGGACGATAGTTGCTTTCCATAATCGAGGCATAAGATTCTTCACGCACAGCAAATCAATCACATGCATTGGTTGCAGTACTTGCTCAGGTGTTACCGAGAGAGTCATCCTAGTCAAAGTATGAAGGATAGGATACCTCTACCCAGATTTGTCAGGAGTGATCTTCATGATCTAGAGGTCCACAGAGGAGAGAATCCCTAGATCAGCAAAACTTTGGAGAGCACCTATTCAAGAGCCATGTCAAACCTACTCCAGTGATTTTGTGGCTACAAGCAAACAAAACATCCACATTCCTATACAGGGAGACCGAATTATGCTGAAAAACGAGCATATATCATATCATATTCTGTTAAAACAAGAACAACGGCAATAACACCCTAGCAGGAACTGCATCGACAGATCGCCCTGTTGATTTATGAGGTTCTTTGTCAGCCCAAGTGCTGCCGAAATCGAGTGGATTTCAAGTGTCAATTCCTTTGTGTATATGTCAAATAAAATCTTATCTGAAATCCATTGGATTTCATTTGACGTTTAAGCAATGCATAAGAACCTTCTGATGTTGTCTCAAATAGCTGTGGTTTATTCCAATATTTTGGGTAGTTAGTGGTCGGAATAAGGACTCCATCGCCTAATATGTTCAGTAGTGAGATTCTCTAACTCATTTTTTTGAAGGTTTTAAGAAGGTTGAGCCTCATTTCAGTCGTTTATATTTACTTATTTATTATATGTCTATGTCTAAAGAAAATTAATGCGAACGAAAAACGCCTAATTCATCGTAATATTAACTTTGTTTTTGCTCCGAAACAACTACAAAATTTGAAAATCATGCGCGAGTTAAGTAGTTTTTCTTACGTTTTCTTTTTCGTTTGAAATAGTGAAACAAGCTGTTAATATTTTAAAATTATAGTACGTTTACATATAACCGAATTTAATGAACCCACTGAGCATGGTAGAATAATAAAATGTAACAGCAATACACAACTGACTGAACTGGGTTGTACCGTTAGTGTCAAATTCCATACGACATTTTATATATTTACTTCTATGTTCGATGTATATTAGGTATATACATATATATTTTGAAGAACAAATTTATTCATCAGAAAAAAAAACTATTTCCAATAAAAACTTCTTCATATCATTGACGTGTAACATTTCCAGGGAGCAAGTTGAATGTAGTGGCTGGATTTGAAACTTTGTCACAAAAAGTTTTCAAAGCTTAATTTTTCATCGAAAATAATTGTCAACTAATCGCATGGTCCGTGTTTAGACACACAAATTTCTCGGGAAATTAAATTCAGTTCTTATAGCCCGTTTAGACTAGTCATTTTAAATCGACTCGATTTCTAAAATCCAACTTTCAAATGCTATTTGTTTAGACTAGTCTAAAATGATATAAGATGCCAGTCAGCTGATCTTTGTTTATGTATACATACGCGAATTTGCAAAAAGAATTGCTTGAAAATAAAAAATGGAATGGAATACTGCAAAAAATAATCTGACAAATTGCTATTAAATTTGTTGTTCACAATTTATTTTAAATTAAAGCTACATCCATTTTATTTTTATTTAATATTTTTTCTATTTTTCCGCTTCTGTTTGTTTTTGTTTGTTTGTGTTTACAGTTATTTGAAAAATGTAAATAATAGGGTTATGACTTTTTTACAATCTCACATCCCTGTGTCATATTTTGATGAGCTTTTGTATAAGATTAGATAAAATCTTAATTACAAGGTGATTCGATAGAAAAAAGCTCACGCACAAAAAGTTTTTAAAGTTTTTATAGATGAGCTTTTTGGAAAAAATTTTGGAGTCACTTTAAGCACATAAATAAATCAAAACAATCGTTAAAGCCATACGACATATCCAGAATGACATAAGCTTTTGTTTCTCACCAATTTTATAGTCATATTATTACATATATATCATTTTATATCATATATAGCTTTATTCCATGTATCACATAAATTGAAAGTGCTTTGTGCGAGACCTTTTTCAATATTTAAATGGAATAAAAATTATTTTAGTCATTAATAGTCAAAATGTCACTTAAGGCCTGCGTACATAAGCTGTTTTGCCTGATTGCCATGCTTTCCTGCTTCACTTTTGACATAAGAAATAAAATAAAAATAAGAGAATAAAGAAGGCCGAGGAAATTTCGAACTGAGTTGCCCTTTTAAGCAAGGTAAGCAGGCAAGGCAGCTTATGTACGCAGGCCTTTATTCGTGCAACAGGAAACAAATTTTGGAGCAAATTTTTAATAGGCAAAAGTTCATTCACTCTCGCTAGACATGGTAGAATAAGAAAAGGTAGCAGCAATACACAGCTGACTGAACTGGGTTGTAACGTTAGTGTCAAATTTCATATGACATTTTATACATTTATTTCTACTTCGATGTACATTAGGGACATATATTTTTTGAGAAAAAAAATATATCATTCAGAAAAAAACATTCCCCAGAAAGACTTCTTCATATCAATGATATGTAACCTCCTCCAAGTTCGAACGATAAGCCGCGCAGTAAATCCCCGCTAGTAGAGGCGATACAACGTTTGTTAATATGTGAGGTATTTTGTTAAAAGTTAAAAAAATAAAGCCCTAATAAACATCTGCTTCTTTGATTTCTAAAACAAAACATTGAAACAGCTTCTCCTTTTTCTATGAATTTCCAGCGACCCCAAACTTTTCTGCAAGTATTCTACTTTCTGCGAGAATTTATGCATTTAGTGGAATGATGTGGAAACATACAAATTGAAAATGTAACGAATTTTCATTCATGTTTTCCAAAATATTGAACCAAATGTGAAAAATTATTAGTTTTTTAAATTCCAATAATTTATAGACAATTCCTTGTTTTGTTTACAAATACAACTGGCAGTAACGTTACAAACAAAAACAAATTCCTTTGTGGTTGTTGTTCGAGTTGTATTTGTTGTAGTATTAACTTTACCTTATATTTGTTCTACCATGCTCGCTAGAGGAAATCATTTTTGGGAAAAAAGGTCAAAAAGTCATAACCCTAGTAAATAAACGACACATGAACATAGTTGCCAATATTGGTACAGACTGCAATAGTTGCATTTTTGGGAGCAAAAAGCAGTGTTGTATATCAAAATATTTCGATTTAACATTTGATTTAAAACAAATCCAAGTTTTGAGTTGATTTAATTTTGTATGGTAAAGGGTTGTTTACACCATCTATCAATGTCGTATGAGATGTCAAATTTTCTACCTGCGAATGTTGTACACATAGTGTGACCACTATGAAAATTTTCATCTATCAAAATGATTTGGCAACTCATATGTAAATTTTTCATTTAGGGAGCGCTCTATTTGATACGGCATTCTTGTATGAAAACATAAATTTATCAGCTGTTTTCTGGCATTCTCAAAAAAAAAGAAAAACAAAATCTTTTAAAAAAGAAAATGGAAAGTTATGTATATATATTTAAATATTTAGAAAAGTAAACAAAGAGTGTTTATAATGTAATTTTCAGATCGATTGGTCGAAAGTAGCAGTCTTGCTTTGTGGCAAAAACATAAATGCCTCTATAACCCCAAAAACCTATTATACCACAACAAACATGCTAGATATTAATTTTCCTTTAACCAAAATTAAAATTTGCGCAAATTTGCAACTCAACAATAAATGTAAACAATGACAAAAACAGCTGTTTTTATATTTATAGGTTATGTCATACGAAAATAACACTTGTAGGTATGAACGCACAAATTGAAAGTTGTATGGATGACGTCAATTTTGACAAACATAGAGAATGTCGAATGGGTGAAAGAAATGACAGCTCATATGACATTGATAGATGGTGTAAACAGCCCTTAAATCAGGGTGGATTTGGGTGGATTAAGCACTTAAATCGAGATAATGCCCTTAATCATCATATAAGGGTATAGTCTAAACGGGCTATTAGGCAATAGGGGGTAGGAAAGAGTATTGAGGAGCTCTTTCCTCTCCGCTCTCTCCCAAAAAAAACTCAATTTACTTTCCCGAGAAACTTGTGTGTCTAAACACGTACATGGAAACATAAATAAAAATGTTCACAGCTTGAAGAACTTTTAAACAAAATAATCTTGGTGCATAAACGCACCTTTATAGTGCGGTTACACTACAGTTTTTTGCCGGGTTAACCCACTTTATGAGGATTTATTGCTTAATCTGGTCAAATCTGACCAGATTTGCCATACAAAAATTAAATCCTCTCACGACTGGGTTTATTTTAAATCCGACACAAATCCACCAAAAATACAGTGTTGTATTCGGTATTTGTGCAAAAAAATCCAACTCTACTCAAAAAGTACCAAAAGTTGCAACTGTTTTTGCAACAGAGTTTGTCGTGTTTTACACGTTTACGATTGGTCGCATGAGATTTTATGGAGTTAATAAATCTAAAGTTATTTGAAAATCATAAAATTATTTATTTTTTTTACATTAGACACTTTTTTAACAAAAAGTACGCTTGATACCATGATACAAAAATGTATCCCTGTGTGTAAAATATACCAATATGAGCAAAGAGGGGATGATATCTCATACGAGAAATTGTAAAAGTGTAACACACGACTTTATCAGTTATTTTGTATGTATACGTAAACAAACATCAGCTGACAGTTTATATCCTCGAAAAGCTAAGTGTAACCAGCAAAGATTAACCCACTGGATCTATTAAACCCAGTGGGTTAACCTTCAATAGTGTAACCGGGGTATTAGTCCATCCCCAAAATACAACATAGCATTGCACTGCATTCAGTGTGTTCGTTTACTCAAAATTTGTACAAATTGTTACTGGATGTTGTTCGTTTACTCTACAGTACAATGCAAAAGACCTTAGTCGTTTACAAAAAGTTACTGGACTTGTACAAATTTGTACAAATTAGTGAGTAAACGAACACACCCATTGATAAAATCGACAATCAGCTGATTTGCCTTATTTGACTGCGTTAAAATTCATAGCCTACATACTTTGAACTGTATATAGTACGTGTAAATTGGAAGTTTGTTTTGATACTATTCGAAGGATTATAAGGAATATACGGACCGGTTATACGGAATATACCACATCCTTTGGCTACAATGTACACACTGCTACATGGTTTCTATAAATATCTAACGCAAAAAGATGAATATTGTGTTGTTATATTGGGTCTGGACAATGCTGGCAAAACGGTAAGCTAAGCTGGAAGGAATCCGGTCGGTGTTGAAGATGATGTTTGTAATTTTAAATGTTTTCTTTCCAGACATATTTAGAGGCTGCTAAAACAAAATTCACAAAAAACTATAAAGGCATGAATCCGGGTAAAATTACAACAACGGTCGGTCTTAACATTGGTACTATTGATGTTCAAGGTGTCAGGTTGAATTTCTGGGATTTAGGTGGACAAAGCGAATTACAATCACTGTGGGATAAATACTATCAAGAATCACATGCTGTTATTTATGTAGTCGATTCTAATGATCGTAATAGAATGGAAGAATCAAAAGTTATATTTGGTAAGTTAAATTCTGGTATGATGAATAGGTGGTACATATATGATGTCATTTTAACTTGCATGTTTTTGGTTGTGGAAGCGTTGAGGTAAATGGGCGTTATATTATATACATATAGCATTTCCAAATTAAATGAAACCTTTTCCAAATTGAATGAAACCTTTTCCAAATTGAATGAAACCTTTTCCAAATTAAATGAAACCTTTTCCAAATTGAATGAAACCTTTTACAAATCAAATGAAACCTTTTCCAAATCAAATGAAACCTTTTCCAAATCAAATGAAACCTTTTCCAAATTGAATGAAACCTTTACTTTGATTGAAAGAAAAAAGCCAGAATATTTTGAAAATAGAAAGAAATCAAAAATTATATGGGTTTTCAAAATTTTTTTACTAAATTATAACCTTAAGTAATGACATAAAAGTGTAACTCGCTGCATGTTTTGCTTCCTTCAACTTTAACATTTTATAATTTTTGGGCATCAATTAAGGTTATAGCGAGAGAATTAAGGTTTAAAAATTTCTAATAATAACAGGGACTAATTGTATTACCTAATGAAGTGGTTCACGATTTGCGGCTTAGGGAATTCTCAATGGACATGGTCCTTACATAATTGGAGCAGTCCTGCCTATTGAGCTGTTGGTTACTATGCTCAATCACATCAGAGATATTACGATCTATTGTTTGATCGCGTAGTATCACTTTGGCACACAATTTTGTTTTTTAAAAAGGCTTTAATATTGGTTTCAACATTGCTTAATATGGCATTAAAAACTTCTAATTACACAGGTTTAATTCTATTATTATATGTGTTCGTTTACTTATTAAGTTATTGCATAAAAATTATCCTGAAAAAAAAAACTTTCAAAAATAAAATTGTTTGCCAGATCGGACAATAGATCGTAATACCGATGACGTGATTGAGCATAGTATCCAACAGATCAATCAACAGGACTGCTCCAGTTATGTCCATTGAGAATTACCCAAGCAGCAAACCACTTCATTAGGTAATACAATTAGCCCATGTTATTATTATACATTTTTTAAACCTTAATTCTCTCGCTATAACCTTAATTGATGTCCAAAAATTATAAAATGTTTAAGTTGAAGGAAGCAAAACATGCAGCGAGTTACACTTTTATGTCGTTACTTAAGATTAGAATTTAAGTAAAAAATTGTTAAAAACCCATGTAATTTTTTAATTCTTTCTATTTTTAAAATATTCTGGCTTTTTTCATTCAATAAAAATAAAGGTTTCATTCAATTTGGAAAAGGTTTCATTTGATTTGGAAAAGGTTTCATTTGATTTGGAAAAGGGTTCATTTGATTTGGAAAAGGTTTCATTTAATTTGGAAAAGGTTTCATTCAATTTGGAAAAGGTTTCATTCAATTTGGAAAAAGTTTCATTCAATTTGGAAAAGGTTTCATTTAATCTGGAAATGCTATATATGTTTGATACATTAGGTGCTACATAAAATATAGCAAGCATTGGCATGGAATGATGATGATACCACATTATCAATTCGTGCTGTGTTCCTTTACTTGCCTGAGGTTACAAATTCTTACCATTTTTAACCTGCAAAGCGTTCCTTAACCCCAAAAAGTGGTAAAACTGGAAGCAATTTTTAAGAGAGGCAGAACAAAAATTGCGTTCTTTTCTACCACAGGCTACCAGGCAAATTTCTTCGGGCATTGGCAATTATTTTGCAATGAAGAAAAAGTTAACAAAAAAACAAAAGAAGATTGAATTTGTATATTTCTTTTTGACATTGTTACCAGATCTACCATTTTTCCGATCCTTTACTGTTCTGGTAAAGCTGGTCATGAGGGAGCAATTTTGACAGTTTTCTCTTTTACCACTTTTACCATTAAAAAAGGAAAGGAACAAAGCTAATAAGGTACCAATGTTATATCAGCGTCACGCTGCAAAGCATATGCATCAGCTAGCACCATCTGATTAGAGGAACCCATAGCCAATGATTGGATGTATCGCTCACAAAAGGAATATAATTGTTGTAATGAATAGAAGCTTAGGGTCAATAATGGGATTTAGAACTAGAAAGTCTAAGAGATCTTACGGCCGTTACCGTTAAAATCTTCATCTCTTCATGAAGATAGTTTACTAGTGTGTCATGAGAGACACTCTGAATATTCTTCCATTGCGTAGCACAGACCGGCATATTGCTTTGTATGAGTTCAATAAGGTTTCTTTTTCAGCACCCCAAGTTGTTGTAACAGTATATGATATGTTTGTAAGCTCGATTTTGTGCTTAATCGGGCTCTGCGACTATCTGTAGTTCTAAGAATGTGCTTACTCCGATGGGTTGTAACCACAAAGCTACTTGAGTTAGTTGAGTAGGTTTGGCGTGAAGTTGAAAAGGTACACTGTGCCGCATGCTGGGTACATGTTTTTCACTGCGTCATTAATTCTTGCCCTATAGGAATTTAGAAGGCTGCACCATCCCAAGCGTAGTTGAACAAAACCAATTCTGATTTGTCGTGGCAGATGATGCTTCTTAGTTGCGATAGACATTCAACTCTGTTCTCACCCACTCACTGTTTCATTCTACAGGGCTTGGACTTCTTGTTTTTGAATTCCACGTACGTCTGGCGTCCAAACATATAATTGATTATCCAACGTTCCAACTACTCGACTCCCGGCTCATCCAGCATTACCATGCAGATTCTATCAGGGCTAAACGCTTTTGAAGATTTAGCGTTTCTGACGACAATCGCAACATCATCCATTTGTAAATTGTGGCGGTTCATCCTCGACAGGAAGAGATCTAATGCGACGTAGTACTCTCCAGGGGTACTCGACAATCTGTCGATTAAAATAAATTGCGCACCAGACATTTTAATTTTCGGCCGAAATTTTTTAAATGCTCCAGGGGGTATTTATCTCAGAAAGTATGGATTTGCCACCGAAAATAAATAAGACCGTCGCGTTTAGGAATAGATTTTTCTGGTCAAAATCCAAATTTTTTGTCGTCATCGATTGTTAATTTCTATATGGGATTTGATAAACAGATTGAAACTAAGAAAACCAAAAATTAGGTCAAAATATTGGAATTTGTGGGCGTGGCGTGCTCCTAAAGAGGACTTTTTTGATTTTTTCGAAATTTTGGAAAATACGTAATTTTTGCAAATTTCTGAAGAAAACTGAAAAAATGTGTTAGAGAATCGCACTACAGAACTTTTAGGGAACAGCTTGGAACAGTGTTCCGTTTTCACAGAATGATGCCCGAGGATGTCCCATATACGGACTATGCTTTTGTACGCGCCCCGTTCCGTCCTTTTAAAACATTTTTGAAATTACATGGGTAAAAATGTGTGTTTTTTCCATACCGTTTCTCATAGCTTTTTTACACAAATGGAAATTTTTTAATATATGAGTTTTTATAAGAGTTATATGAAAACACAATCAGTATTTTTTTAATTTTGAAAAAATTAAATGTTTAAGAAAGTTGAAAATAATTTTTCCATTTTTTTTTTTAAATTTTTAATTTAATTTATTTATTTCCGTAAATAGGAACCTATGGCCTTGAATGGCTCCAGAAACAACAACACATTTATTGGCGTTTGAATTTGTTTAAATAGTTAGAACATATGAAAAACTCAAAAAACTCACATTTTGATGCAAAATATGAAAAAAACTCAAATGTTTAACTTTGAAGCTGATTATGTTATCTGTCAAACAAAACAGAATTTTGACCAGGAAAAGCGATTCTGATCCACTGTATGTCGTCAAAACGATCAGAGAGATGCCATACCTCATGTGATAAAATTTCAGCTATATCGCCTATTTACTCAAATTTCAAGTTTTCTCCGCATCCTTCTTTACATTGAGGCAAATTTTCATGATAATTAAATGTCACTTTTAACTTCGAACTAATCAACCTGAAAAAAAAACTAATCAATAACAAAAAATAACAATGGGGGTATGCAGTTATTTAATGCATTTTTTAGTAAATCTGTTTAAGTTGGGAAATTAAAATTCATATTCCAAATGGTTTACTTTAAAATCAATAGGATCCAGTTTCAGTAAATGAGCGCGACATTATGTCCTCCCACATCTATTGAAATCCGTTGTGCTGATGTGTCAGCAACTTTTTAGCTTTCACTTTATTATTTTCTAGCCGTGTCCCCCACACGTCTTTTTAATAAATTCTCGTTATCATTTTTTTTCTCCAGATAAAATGATTAAAAATGATCTGCTGTCCGGTGTGCCGCTACTGATCTTGGCAAATAAACAAGATTTACCTGATGTTATGGGCGTGCGAGATATCAAACCAGTGTTCCAGCAAGCCGGTGGCTTTATTGGTCGTCGTGATTGTCTGACAATACCAGTATCAGCATTAACAGGGTTTGTGTTACATGCATACGTTGTTTATACAAAAACTATATTTTTGTTTTATATTGCTGACAATACCTATTTGTTTGTGTTTTGGTGGATCATGTAAGTTAAAGTTTTCATTTTATTTTATTGACAGGGAAGGTGTTGATGAAGGCATTAAATGGTTAGTGGATGCCATAAAGCGACATTCTATTGTGCGACCGCCACGTGTAAATGACTGATAATTGTGCATTTTGTAAAAGAGGTGCATTACGTTTATTTTTTAATTCTTCAGAAATCATTTCCAATTTTAATTTTATTTAAACGAAATCTACTAATTTCTATTCTCATTAGCTTTGTAAATAGTTCTAAACAAATATTATACTCGTACTCGTGTATTAAAAGAAAATCTACTATTTATAACGTATATACAAATATTTAAATTATATTATTAAAATTGTAAGTTTAATTAAAAAAATAACAAGTGATTTCAGGGTTGACAAATACATGTATTCCTTAATAAATAGGCAACATTTTTTCTTAAAAACTAAATTATTTATTTAAAAGCAGTATTCCAAAATCGTATTACTTTATTGTTTCCTCTTTTTTCTAGTTCCCCTTTTACATACAAAGAAAAGTGTTTGTTGTTTTCAACACAATTGTTTGTTTAACGTTAAATGTTACTTCTTTTGGGGGGTTGTCAATTGTCTAAAATATGTAGTGTTTTCCCTCTCTCGATTACTTCATAGCAATGATTTTACTAAGCTATAATAATTAAAGCAATTCTTATCATACCTACGTTTATTAGTAAACGAAACAGTCATTCTTACTGATAACAACAGGTATTTCAATTATATACACTACGTTGTAGAAGATTGTTCGATGTTAGTAAATGGTTGAGACCTAAAAGACAAATAATGGTTAATTTAAACATCCAAGTCTAATGATCTTCAGCACTAGTCTCACATTGACATAAAGTTTCGAGATGATATCCTATTGATCTATCTACATAAATTCTGGTTGTTGTTGTAACAGCATAGGTTAGATGCTAAGTTGGCAGCGGCTGGCCGAAACGTTTTTGGTTTCGGGTCAATCTGGTACAAAGAACCAGCTTCCGATATCTATCCTTTCTGCATTAACTGTCAGTAGCGTAACGTTTCTATACCCCAGCCTTTATGCTAACAAGGGAATATACATAACATACACTTTGTTACGATAGAAAAGTGTCTTATAATAATAATGGGTTGGACGAAATCCGTTTCAGACAATAACTTTCGAACGAATCAAATATATTGAATATTTGAATATTTTCATCAAACTTACTTTATGAAGCTCCAATATGGAGTATGTCGATGCAACCGCCGATAAATAGCTGTACTCCGGTCCAACATTAGCCCGCATGGGGAAGGTCATAACCGACTGGTCCGGGGGGACTTTAATGCTCATCATGAGTTATGGCATTTGATCCTGGGAAACGACAAGAGGGGTATAGTGCTGGCTGAGCAGATTGATAGTTCTACATTTTAAACGGTCAATGAAGACGCCATTACTGAATTACCGGAGAGTTTCACAGTTCGCCAGACAAATGACGTCACATGGAACCTTCTCCCCATAACTGTCTCCATCAGCAGACTGCGCCATACCTATGAACGCCGCAGCTTTATTAATCATGGGAAAACTAACTGGAATAGTTTCAGAAAGTTCACTAATCAACGCTTCTGATTTTCGGATATGTTCGGGTAGCAGAAAGGACATTCCGAGACGTTGTTTTTGTAAGAGTATTTATATGTTCGTTCCCCTGCTTAACATAGCTTTGGGTCTATTTCCGGTTCTAGGAATATGACGGTTTCTATGGGATATAACAACAGATCTAATTAATTGAGAAGGTTCGGCAGGCCTGTTTAAAAGGTGCAGTGTGTACTGAGGGCCTGTACCGCATGATGGGCAGAAGTTTTGCACGGTGTCATCGATCCATGATCTATAGGAATTCACACGGCTCCACATCGCGAGCGTAGATGAGCCAAAACTACTCTGGTTTGGGCGATGTTCTCCGAGGACCGCATTCACACGATAGTTATTTATGGCATCTGGGACTGCATCCGTGTGAATGTTATTTAAACCTACTTGATAGGCTTGTACATAAGCTCCGAGACGTCATCTCTGATGCAGCCGCTCGCTATATACCTGTTAATCGAATACCCGAAGTGAGACCAAACTTGCAAGTAGAGGCAACGGAATTAGACAATAAGCATTGATGTAGCAGCACAGAAACCTACGTAGAAGCATATGTTTGATGCTGGGTTGGCAGACGCTGGCCGAAACACTCTCAGCCCAATTATGAATATCAACTCCCCGTGAGTTTTCCCACATTTTCCTTTAAGTTGAAACGGTAGTATACATTAATAATCACCCTGTATGTTTCGCGTCAATCCGGTACGAAAGAACCAGCCGTCGTTGGATTAAGAAAATAAGAGTGATGAACATCGTCCTGCCAGAGCACTATAGGTCAAACAGCCCATTTCACTGGCCAAAAGTCAGATTTCGCACTTTGTATTTTCACTTATTTTGTGTTACTTTCTTGTAAGAAACACTTCAAATATAAGAAAAATAAATTTTGTTTTTGTGTGAGAAATTATACCGTTACATGGTAGGCTGCCAAATATGTATTATCCAAACATCTTTAAAAACATGTTAACGAAATATGTTTACTTGTATACGTTCAGGGTGAAACAAAATCACAATATTAGCATAAGTAACGATTTTATTAGAAAGTATTCGATATATATTTATTAAAAATGCCCTCCTATTATAATTTATGTGTATAAATAGTTATTAAATGGGTGTTAACTTTGAATTTTCGAAGAAAGTAGAACATTTTGAGGTTATGCACGCTTTTAAAGTCTCGGCAACGTTCGGCAATGACAGTGAAAATTGAAATTGGTTCATTAACTCGTGCCGAATGCAGAAAATTTTATGTGATTTTGCGTAAATTTGCTCAACAAGAATTATACAACTTTTTTTAGGTTACCATATTTTCCGTAATATTGATTTTTTTGAAGTCAGGATTAAATCTCTTACCAAATAATGTTAGCCAAATTGGAGTCTACAGCATTCTGCTGTGTTCTAAAGTCAAATTATTTACAAATCTTTTATAAATATATACAGTTATAGTCAAAATATGTCACATCATATTGTGGGATTTTCAAGGTAATAATTTTAAGGCATATTCACATTAAAACTAAAACGAAACACAACAAAAAGGCTTTTGAACTTATCGGACTTCGATGCCTTCAATTCTATAGACAAATAACAGACCTTCCAGTTTTTGGTCCCCAAAGGGTTAAGGTACCAGCTGTGTATTTGGTTCATAAAGGGTTAATTTTTTGGCCCACGTTGTTCCATTTTTCTCCCTGAATCTAAAAACGCTATATTAACTTGAAGCAAATACTTGTTTTAACTTTAAGACTTTTGGCCAATAAAATGGCCCGTTTGACCTATAGTGCAGAGTCAGGGAGTTGACACTGGAAGTTAACAGGTTGTTCGGTGAGCATAGGCGGAACAAGTGGTTAAATAATTTGAAGAGTTGCAATAATGGAGCCGGTATAAGTGAATTGTGGGCAACGGTTAAGTCAGCCTCGAGCCCTGGGAAGAAATAATATAGGACCTCAGTCTCGTTTGGCGACGATAAGCTGATTACATCGAAGAGTTGCGAAGTTATTTTAATCGCCAGTTTGATGAGAATCCCTGGAGTAACAGGTCAAGGGCAAAGTAATACGTTGGATTAGATCTCTTCCTACCGAGGCTGAACCTCCACAATTTACAATGGATGATGTTGCGATTATCATCATGAGCGCTAAATTGTCCAAATCGTTGGGCCCTGATGGAATCTCCTTGGTAACGCTGAAACAGCTAGACGTGCCGAGAGTCGAGTATCTCACTAAAGTTCTCAACCTATCGCTAGCCACCCAAATCGTTCCCGAAGTTTTGAACTACTGAAGCCGAGCAAGGATACCAGCAAAGATGAACCGTACATACCGATTTCGCTTTTGTCGCCCGTAAAAAAGACCCTTGAGGCTTTAGTCCTCCCCAGCGTCAGAAATAGCTATCCAGTTGCCGATCTTCAGCATTGGTTCTGTAAGCAGAGCAGCACAACAACAGTGTTGCACGCCACCTACACAAATATTAGTCGAGGACTCAAGCAGAGCAAGCCGTGTGATAGAACAATGGTGGTGATGCTTAAAGGCCTCGACACATAAGAAGCATGGCATTCTTGCTTAAGTCATATCTGATAAAAGACTAAAGACCAAGTTCGACCTAATAATTTGAATTAGGTCAAACTTAGTCTTTAGTCATTTACCAGATATGACTCAAGCAAGAATGCCATGCTTCTTATGTGTCGAGGCCTTTACTTATGAAAAGCCTTAAGTTTGGCCTGAGAACCCAAACCCCCTTTGAGATTTTGATCGACTAACCAAATCACTCCCACTTGGAATTTCTTACACCCCCGATTAGCTTTTGCACAGTGTAATCATTTCCTTTTTAACTGATTTCTAATATGGAATTCTTAGCTGCCCCGAAATTCCTCCCACAACTCCAACGAACGACCTGTTTATCTTTTGTAATGTACTGTTAAATTAAAAACGACAACTTACTGATTGTTACGCTCACCTGTATTTGCATTTAACAGTAAGTATGTGGTGAAATATCAACTCTCTTATCCTCTCCCATATAGTTGTGGTTGTTGTTATTGTTTTATTTTACTCCAAATAGATAAGAAGTTTCATGTGTATGTTGTATGTTTTTTTGTATTTTCAAAATATTTCTGAGAGTTTCCATTTCGTGCAACGGCAAGGTGTGAAATAGTCGGTAAAAAAGAAAAAAGAATAATTTGTTTTAAATTCGGTTTTAACGGATTTTGAAAAATCAGTCACACTAACGTTATTTCAACACCCAATTATTTTAAAGGAAGTCTTCATCCTCTGTTTGTAAAACAATGAATTCTTAAGTAAAATTTTAGTGAATTCATTAGAAATTCGGAAGCCCCCAAAAGAAAGATAACAAAAAGCAGGTGTTATCAGAAGAGTTTTACGTACATATGTGGGCCAAAATAACAAACGAAATAAAGTAACGTTGGATGTCTGTTCTTTATATGTGATATTGTGTAAACAAATTTTATAAATATTTATTACATACTACATAGTTAAAACAAAAACGTGTCATCTACCCAAAACGACCAAAAAGATCTGCAGAAATTGTGAAAAAAAAATTGAAATTTATCTTAATATTGGCCAAGTGTCCATTTTAATATCCCAAAATGTATCCATATTATGAACAAGACTGGAGTGTATTGCCGCCTGATAACAATCGAAGGTAAGTTGGAAATGTTATTTTGATTTAAGATATAATTAATTTAAAATCAATGATATTTGTAGTAATTTCATTAAGGTCCTGTAGTGGGATTCTCTCATTTTTTGAGTTTCCAACAAAAATCGGAAGAAAATTTCGGTAATTAATGATATTTTTTGGCATGTTAGCGACCAAAATAAAGTAGTCGTAAAGTTCTATCGATAGCAAGAGTGCCGTCAACTTTTCTTTGAAATAATCATTCATAATTTTTCGTTTAAATTTTACCAATTTCTAACGGTAACACAAAAATCACAGAAAAATGTTTTTACACCATGTTGCAGTTCTCACTGCGATGTTTTGACAGGTTTGAATTTTGTTCCATTGCTTTGCACTTATGTTCGTGGACCCACACTGGCGCCACATAGTTTACCACAGACCAACCTATTACGTTATATGAGATCAACAAGAATCGTTAGGTAGTTGTGCAACATTTGTAGGGTGATCTTGTGCAAACAATTCGAACTGAGGATTTATTGAAAGTACAGACCCAAACGACAAGAATCCCTAGTTGGGTTTTGTTGTGTCAGATCCAGCACGGATTTTATGACCCCATCTAAACATGGATAAATATTCAATTTTTTAAAGAAATTCGGGGCTATATCTCTGAAACCAATGCGAATCTTCTTCTGACCTCTGAAGCAAATTTGTAGATAAGGACAAGAATAAAATATTTGGAGACATAATGAACTCGAAAAACTACATATATTGCCTCAAATTTCGAAATATATGCAAAAATTCCACAATTTTTATACATTTCGCACCGTATCTCCAAAACCGTGTAATACACAATTCTTCAGAACATGTTATTGTTATAAAATGACTCTATCCCGTTGTTTTCAGAACATTTTTCAACGACGATTTAATAAAAATTTCAATAATATGTGTGTTTGTACAAATTGTTACTGGATGTTGTTCGTTTACTCTACAGTACAATGCAAAAACCTTAGTCGATTACAATAAGTTACTGGACTTGTACAAATTGTTGAGTAAACGAACACACCTAATGTAGTGAAATCCGAAATGCGAGAATAAACTGTTGGTGTGAACTGTGTTTGAAATACGTGTTGTAAAAGATATGATGCAAAATACCGCTGAAACAACATGAAGTAAGCATTTTAGAGTTTCAGAGAGTTGAGAACTTTATTTGGAAGATTTTTGCGAAAGCTTACTTGGTTCAACTCCCAATAGTTTAGCCGATACTGACCAGAATTTAAGCAATTATGTAAAATTTTCTATATTTTATAGATTTTGATGCCCTAGATATGGAGTTTTTCTTATGTGATTTTTTCAAAAGATAAGTTCTACTAGTTAATATATAACGCCTTGCTCGTCGTCTTCTGATTACGAGCTGCCTCTATACTGGGCATAGGCTGTCTATAAATTGTCTCCATCTCTGCCGGTTTGTAGCTAATTCACTCAGTTCTGTAATGTTATTGTAGGATCTTCCAAGACTGTGGGACATAGAGTTAATTTCTGATATCGTTGACCTTCTCCATGTGGTTTTCGGTCTACCCCTTTTTCGGCTTCCTTGAGGGTTGTAGACTAATGCACGGTTGCATACTTCTTCTGGTGTTTTTCGCAGTGTGTGGCCAATCCAGCCAAATTTTTTTCTACGGATTTCGATATTAATGTCAACCATATTTGCTTTCCTCCACAGATGTTCGTTAGATATTCTGTTTGGCCAAAAAATACTTATAATTCTAATTAGGCACCTGTTAACCAACGCACGCAGTTTCCTCTGTTTTCTGTCACAAACCATGTTTCGCATCCATATAATAAAACAGAGAGAACACAAGCCTTAAAAATTTTAATGTTCGTCCTGGTGCTATAACTGTTTGCATTCCACACTTTCCGCAATTGTGTAAATGATCCGAGGGCTTTGCCAATACGGGTTTCAATGTCTTTTTTGGCACCGCCGTCTTCGGATATGCAGCTTCCAAGGTACGTGAACTCCTGTACTCGTTCTACACATGCATCAAAGAGGTTTAGTTGGTCCGTGGATGTGGAGTTTATTCTCATTTCTTTGGTCTTTACCGTGTTGATTTTAAGACCCACTTTGCTGGATTCTCTCGCAAGATCATTTAATTTTTGCTGCATATCGCAAAGCCGTTCGATAATGATCCGCAGGGTGTTGAATTGATCGACGCATGAGTGTCCGCTTCTAAATCCAGCTTGTTCTGGTCGCAGTTTGTTGTCAACTTGTTTGACGATTCGCTCCAGCAGTATTTTCATGAAAACTTTCATTATTATACACAGTATAGTAATACCTCTCCAGCTGCATATCGCAAAGCCTATGCGAGAGTTCGCATTTGTCGCCAGCGTAATCCAGAGTTTCCAACCTTTCGTTAGGTTTTAGTGGATCCCACACGATACCTCTAGGTTTTTCATGGTAGGCACGTCTCGTGACGGCATCGATCACAACCAAGAAGAACAAAGGTGACAGGTAGGCATCCTTCCCGAACACCCGAGATTGTATTAAAGGGTTCTGACATTTACCCTCGTGCATAACTGTACACTCGAAATTGTCGTAGCTGCTACGTGTAATCGAAATTAATTTTTGTGGCATCCCCAGGTTTTTTAGTTCTGCCCAAATGCATTCTCGATGTATGGAATCAAAAGCCTTCTCATAATCGACAAAAAGAATGTATAAAGGGGAACGCATTTTAATTGATTGTTCGATAATGATCCGCATGGTGTTGAATTGATCGACGCATGAGTGTCCGCTTCTAAATCCAGCTTGTTCTGGTCGCAGTTTGTTGTCAACTTGTTTGAAGATTCGCTCCAGCAGTATTTTCATGAAAACTTTCATTATTATACACAGTATAGTAATACCTCTCCAGTTATTGCAGTTTGTGACGTCACCTTTCTTTGGGATTTTAATAATTAATTATACCCTTTAACCAATCTTTTGGGAAAACTTCCGTATTCCAAATCTGTTGAAAAAGTGGATGTAGAATGTTTCCGAAGAATACGGGGTCACATTTTAAAATTTCAGCAGAAATGTTGTCAATTCCCGCAGACTTTCCATTTTTTTAACGATTTAATGGCATCGACAATTTCTTCTTTCGACGGCGGTTGGGTTTCGATGGGAAGAACTGGTGTAGTGTCGTTGTTGGTTACTACGGTATCTTCTCTGTACACATTTAGTGCTCCCATAAAGTGTTGTCTCCATCTCTTTACTTCCTCGTCAACTTGTGTTAAAAGCTTCCCTTCTATGCTTTTCACCGGTAGCGTCTGTTTTATTTGTGTTCCTGCGATTTTCCTTGTAATTTTATAAGGGTCCTTCATGTTCCCCACTGCAGCAGCGTCCTCTGCCTCCGAAATCATCTTGGGCATACTTGCCTTTTTGTCGTCCCGTATTGACTGTTTTACATGTTTATCAAGTTGGTGATATTCAGCCTGTTTTCTTCTTCTTTCTTCTGGATTTCTCAGGGAGTTTATTTCATTTTTTAATAAAGCTCTGTTATTAATCAATGAGCATGACTGAGCTGATATGAATTCTTTCCTTTTTTTCTTTTCGCGACCTAGACCATCCTCGCAGGCCTTCGTAACTTCGGTTTTCAATTTATTCCAGGTTTGGTCAACATTGTTGGAAGAATCGGTAACTTTTATAGTGGAATGCAGAAGTTCGGAGAATGTATGCCGTTGCTCAGGGATATTAAGCTTATTAGTGTTGTATTTTATTCTGCTGCAATTCGATTTGTGTGACTTACTCTTTATAGAGAATTTTATTTTTCCAACCACGAGATTGTTATCTGATGCAATATCAGCGCCTCTTTTACTTCGGACATCACAAAGACTATTGCTCCATCTTGCTGAGACACATATGTGATCAATTTGATTTTCGGTGTTGTTATCCGGTGATACCCAGGTTACTTTATGGACGGTCTTGTGAAGAAATAGGCTTCCGCCAATTTTGAGCTCGTTCATCCCACATAACTCAATTAGACGTTCACCATTGTCGTTCCTTTCTCCTATAGAGTGTTTGCCCATAATATGCTCCAAATTTGAGTTTTCCGCTCCTATTTTAGAGTTAAAGTCTCCCATAACCAACATCAAATCTTTTTTTGGTGAGTTCCGTATTGTGTTGTGCAGAATATCGTAGAATTCAGTTTTGGTTTCATCCGAGGCATCCTCTGTTGGGGCATAACACTGTATTACGGTCAGATTTTTCTTATGGCCTTTGAATCTCACAGACATTGTCCGTTCGTTAATAAATTTATAATCAATGACGGAGTTACTAAATTTGGCATTAACCTGCATTCCTACCCCATATTGATGTGTATCATTTTCGCGTGGAATGCCAGACCAATACATGACATGTCCACCATTTGTTTTCAGTTGACCGCTTTTGTTCCACCGAACTTCGCTCATTCCCATAAAGGATAGCTTATACTGCATTAAGATCCTACAGGCTTGTGATAGTTTACCGGCTTGGTATAGTGTTTTTACGTTCCATGTTCCAAATCGTAGTCCTTTATCAATGCATAGAGTCGTCATCGGTATTCGGGATCGATTTTGATTTATAGACATTCTGGGAATTGATGATTGTTTCAGATACAACGGGGAATCAACCCATCGCATCCTAACCTGCTTGATGAGGCTGCCATCTTCGCCAACAGGTTGACTGATTGTCTCTACTAGTTAAGGGATACAAAATTGCTAAAGACAGCAAGGCCAAATTCCTATTCGTTTCTGAGATAAAGGCCTGATAAATGCAAAAAAGTGTAGATTTAGCCCGATTTAGATTAGGCCATAAAATCCGAACTGGATCTGACAGGACAAAACCCTACTAGGGTTTTTGCAGTCTAAATATGTACTTTCAAAAAATGCATACTAGAAGTTGTTTGCATTTTCAGTGTTGCATAGTGCTATACGGGACTTCGATTTCTTGCTGCTGAATTCAACGTACGGCTGGAGTCCACATATATAATTGAACATACAACTCTTTTAACTTGGCCGGAAGGAAGTGTATTCGATATCCTCGAACAATGTGGAATGCTTGGCAGTATCTAAGGCTTCTAATAACTTCAACGACTCCTAACTGTCTCACCGAACGGCTTTTTCCTACATCTGACCTAATCGCATATAGCCGTTGTTGTTGTATCAACTCAAATTATTCGTATATATGTACATAAGTTCTGTTATATTGTTCCTCTGGTTACAAACTCACAAATTCTTCTTCCACTGTGTCGTTAGTCAGTGGGCTATTAAGCAGATGTAGCGCTTCGCGTGATCTCAGTCCACAAGCGAGGTCTGCGTTGGGAATCGTACTGTTAATTCAGGCCCAATACGAATTGAGGGACGATATCATTCTTATCTGCTGTCTGTGCGATTATTCAAGCCTGCTTTGTTGGCTCTTTGATCTAGAATTTCGCGTTTGGACATATCTTTTTTAGATCATGAAGACCTTCCGCCATGAGCATTCCTATCACAATCTTGTATGCCCGTCTCAAGCAGATACTGCACCGATAACATCATGTTGTGCTGATGAACTGTAAAATTTTAGCCTCGTTATGAGGATGATCGCAAATAACAGTGCTTTGAGCGGACGACTCAAAAATCTGCCGAACCTTATACCCAATAACATGGGTATGTTCAGAGGGAGTCTCATTTCAGCTGACAATATGGCGAACAGTGTGGTAGTAGATTTAGTAGACATTTAACCTATCACACATGTCACAAAAGTACAAACGTAACAATCTCAGATATATCAACCAATCCTCCTTAACTTACTTATTTGTGAACATGCCCATGATATAAAGGCATTTTACACTGGCTAAGTGCCAGGTGTTTTGGGAGTTTACGTCATTTATTTGACAGATACTGTATGAAATTGGCAACTTAAATGATGCATGTTTTATAAAACATGCTAAATGTAAAACACGTTTTATTGTTCTTCCTGGAGAAGCTTTACAAACAGTGATTCTTAAGTCTATTATGGAGATCTTTGTGTTAAGTGAATAATTAACTATAAAACTTTTTGCAGTAACGTTTATGATGGATATTATACCCCGGTTACACTTAACCGGATTAACTCAGTGGGTTTGGGTTTCAAATGTCAATTCCATAGCGCAAACGTCAAATAAATCCGGATGAAGTGGGTTAACCCGGCAAAAAACGTAACCGTACTAAAATTCTCCTTCTTAAGGGGAGTACACACTAACAGTCAAAACTGACAGTCAACGTACTTTTAGGACAATTTTCCGGCAAATAACAACTTTTATTTGGCTAAAAACGTTTGAAATACAATATTTACGGTATTATTTAGAGATTACAAAAGAAATTTTTCAGTTAGGCTTTGATATTCACGAAATAGACCTCGATGACTGTCAGTTTTGCTTGTCAATGTGTACTATACTTTACGATATAAGTTCTAATATCACCAATAACCCTCATAATACATCACAATGAAGATTAAACGTCATTTGCCGGCTTAAAAAGCCATTTGTATCAGAGTTTTTGCCGGGTTAACCTTCTTTATGAGGAGAAGGAAAAGAGAAAGTCAATTTGGCATGCTCTCTTTTAAATTATGCTTCAAGTTTTACTACTTTTTGGGGTTAAAACGTATAGTCTACAGTTATAATGTGTTTATGTGCATTATCTCGATTTATTTGACAGATATTGTATGAAAATGACAAGTTAAATCGACTGGATTTGCTAAATCCACCAGAGTCTAATCGTACTATAAAGAAAGCTTTCCGACATGGTAGAACAATAAAAGGTAACAGCAATACAGCTGACTGATTCAAAATCGCTTTATCTCGTCGAGATATGAAGAATGGTATACCACATTGGGGGTCTCCGACGAATATTTCGCGGTGTTACATGAATTTTTACCAAAACAAACTTATAATACCCTTTTCCACATTGTGGTATAGGGTATAAATATATATATTCATCAGAAAAAAACTATTTCCCATAAAGTCTTCTTCATATCAATTAAATCTAACCTCCTTCAAGTCCGAACGACGTGCCGCACACTAAAACACGGGTACAATATTTGGTAATACGTGTGGTATTTTGTTAAATTGGAAAAACATAAAGCCCTAATAAACATTTGCTTTTTTGATTTCAAAAACAGAAATTGGAGACAGCACCCTTTTTCAATGAATTTCCGGCGACCCCAAACATTTTTGCAAGAATTCTACTTTCTGCGAGATATCATGCATTTAGTGGAATGATGAGGAAACATTCAAGTTGAAAATGTAACAAATTTTCATTCTTTGTTCTGTTTACACCCAGCAAAAAGTTTGCATCCACGGAAGCAGTTAAATCACTGGTGCAAGTGTCACGAAGTGCTTCTTTTTCTATGAATTCCTCAGTGAATTTTACAAGGGAGCGCGCAGAAAGGAAGCACTCCATTTTGCTTCCGCAGCACGCAGTTAGGAACAACTCCATTTTGCTTCCGCAGCACGCAGCTAGGAAGCACTCCATTTTTACAATTTTTACCACTTTTACGAGTTTCGCGTTCTCGTACACAAAATTTGTATGAAAATCGTTTACGACTTTTACCACTTTGTAAAGTACGGGAACAGGCCATTAATAAGACATTTTAATTTTATTCTTATAGGCCGTTTATATATAACAAGGTTAACCCAGTGGGTCTGGGTTTCAAATGTCATTTCCATTGTATATACTTCAAACAAATCCTCATAAAGAAGGTTAACCCTGCAAAAAACTATAATATAAACGCCGTATTACTTTAATTTCATTTGTTGAATGAAAATTGAATTTTTTATCGTTTATACATAAAAGTGCTTGTTGGATGTAATCCAAATGTGAGGAAAAGGATTGCCTTTTTCATTAGTCCACTGGAAGCGCATCCATGCATGTAATGAAATCCTCACTCCAACTTGCACCACTTCCATTTTTTTTTTGCTGGGCATGTACCGGTGACAGTAATGCTTGGTTTACATTTACGAAATCCACTCGATTTCAACTGTCAATTCCATTGATTAAACGTCAAACGAAATCCAATGGATTTCAGATGAGTTTTCATTTGACGTATACGCAAAGGAATTGACAGTTGAAATCGAGTGTATTTCGTAATGTAAACCAAGCATAACGTTACAAACAAGAATAAATTCCTTTGTGGTTGTTGTTGAGTTGTATTTGTTGTAGTATTTACTTTACCTTATATTTGTTCTACCATGGCTTTCCGAGTTAAAAATGGTAGAACTGGTAAAACTTTAAGAAACTTTAAAGTAATTTTAAAGCCATCAATTCCATTGCGTATACGTCAAATTAAATCCTCATAAAGAAGGTTAACCCGGCAACCAACTACGTTACAATTATCAACTAATTTCCAATCTGTATTCTAATTGGCAATATATCCACGGTTATTGGTTACTTGAACATCATTAAAAGTAACTATTCTCTCTGAAATTACAATCTGGCCACTCTCAGTTTTGACACAACTTTTTACTGCACTGAAAATCGGAACATCTTTTTAATGTTAAGCAAAGTTTCAAATAATTCCATTTATTTATGTTTATTTAGTTGCAAAAACCAATGAAAAAATAAATGTCAGTGTGTGTGCAAATCGGTGGAATTAAAAGTTTTGCATTAAAATCTCTAAATATTGGTTAAAATCAAAGTGAAAAAGTCGAAAGAAAAAAATCAAGTCAAGGAAAAGAAGTGAAGTGAGCAAAGAGAGGAAGAGCAACAAAAAATTTTTGTCGCGTTGTTAAAAAAGGTTGGCTAAAACGGACGGTTAACAAAACGATGATTGTGTGTCTGAAAGGAAGTAGAAGTGTTTTTTTTTTTTGTGTGCGATTATGATGAAATAAGAGAAATGCAATAAACAAATTATGTGTACGCGTTAATTACTAATAAACAAAAAAGAAAACAGAAAGTAAAAAACCAAAAAAGTCAGAGAAAATGTAAACATCAAATCATTTGCTGATAAGTGAATTAATTGCCAGTTGCTCTTGACAGCTAGCGAAAATTAACTTGGTGCTCAATTAGCTGATCTGCTAGGGGTTCTCTATAGAAAACATTCCATAACATGACCAACAAAACTACCACCACTACCTCTCGTTGGTAAAACACCTGTCATCATCTTGGTCGTTGTCATGTATTTTGGCCAACAAATATGAAAAGCAATATGGTGTGTTGGTGGCCAAACTTTTCCATTCCATGTCTGGCGCGCTATTTGTTTAATGTTTCCTGCCTAACTAGTTTAAATTATTCATAACATATCCTGGCCTCCTTTTACTTGCGCAGAGACCATACTCTGCTGCTTTTTAGTCCTACTACTATTTCTTCATACTTGACCAAATTTTCGTGTGTGTGTTCGTTCTCCCTTTCAAGCAGTTACCACCTTTCCCCAACTATTGTTATTGCTTTTTTTCGTCGTCTCCTATGTTATTCTCCTCTCTTTTCATGTTTTACTATCCAATGTCATTTCAATTGTAAATACCCACAAGTCTCCAATTGCACTTTTGGAGGCGGTATTTTTCTACAATGTGGTTGTGATATGTGAGTAAATGGGATTTTTTTTGCCTTGTTTTGTATTTGAAGTATGACTAATATTTTTAACTGGATTAATTATTTGATGCTTGTGTTGCTGTGTATTGGATAACACTTAACTCTGTTAATTCGGTGCTTTCGCAAATCGTTTTTTCTAACGAGTTAATCATTTGTAGAGATTTTTATTGAGCCATTTTGCTCTTTGCCTTGTTTCTCTTGTGAACAAATTGAACGAAGAGATGCCAGATTTTTTGCAATTTGCATTTTATGAAGATTGAACAACGGATTTTCTGAAAATTAAATAGACATGTTGTATTTGTTTGACTGCTGCTTTTATCCGATATCCGATATGGATGGGATGGAATGACTGTATCATCTATTTCCCTTATTATTTTTTTAGACACAAGGAGCTATTATTTCCTGTTGTTAGGACTTACAATGTCGTCCAAAACTAAATTTATTGTTCACTTTATTTGAACAAGTCTTGTTTAGGGGCACCTCTCCGATCGGGCTGAAATATTTACCATAGGTAGTCCTTGGGACCCTGATCACGACTGTATATATCATTCCCGGGGGAAGTCCATACTTCCCGAAATATGGGTTTCGACATTTCGGGAAAGTCCTACTTTGACAGCATTACTTTATTTATGGGCACCTCTCGGATCGGGCTGAAATTTTCACCGTAGGTAGTCCTTGGGACCCTGATCACAACTATATACATATATCTTTCCAGGGGGAAGTCCATACTTCCCGAGATTTAAGTAGACGGCCTTCTGCCGGAATTTAAGACTTTCTCCTATGGACAGGAACAATAGTGGGCTACGCAAACAAAAGTTTTTCCAAAATTATAAGTTTTCTTTAAGTAGCAGGCCTTCGGCCGTGATTTAAGACTTTCTCCTACGGACAGGAGCAATAGGCGTAAACGCAATCAAAAGTACTCACCACGAGCTTTAAAATTATACCCATATTGCCCAAGTAAAAATAGTAAAATGTCAAGACCCATATCTCGGGAAGTATGTACTTCCCCCGGAAAAGTAATATATCGTTGTGATCAGGGTCCCAAGGACTAATCCTGAATCTGAATCCTTAAAATTAAACTTAGATTCATCCGAGAGGTCCCCCTAAACGAGACTTAAGCCGTCCCGAGAAAAAATTCCAGACCATTATGTTCCGCCTCCATGCAATATTTAGGATTTAACCGTTGCCCCCTTATTCTATCTGAATCCTTTAAATTAAACTTATATTCATTAGAAAACAGCACAGTCCTCCATTTTTGGACACTGCAGTCGGGTTTTGCGAATTCCTGTCTGGCTTTTTAATTTTTATACCCTATACCACAATGTGGAAAAGGGTATTATAAGTTTGTTTTGGTAAAAATTCATGTAACACCGCGAAATATTCGTCGGAGACCCCCAATGTGGTATACCAATCTTCATATCTCGACGAGATAAAGCGATTTTGAGATGTGTGTCCGTCCGTCCGTCCGTCCGTCTGTCCATTATAAATTGTAAACACGCTCCAGGCCGCAATTATGGACCGATCGTCACGAAATTTTGTATGGAGGTCGGGTTCAGATCAGAATAGATCCCTATTCTTATTGGTGATGATCGTGAAATATTTAGCGGGTGAAATGGACCAAAAACATAATATTTATCCAATTTTCTAGCGGCTCTGTAGGTCTCAATAATAGTCCGATCAATGCGTAATTTTAAATAAGGTAAGAGTGTATCACAAAGGAGAAGCTTGCAATTTGAGATGGCGAACGGATAATATTTAGAGGGTTAAATGGACCAAAACTTTTGTGTGAAAATTGTGAAAATTTTTAATATACAGCTTTTATCTTAATTCCTGGAAGTGACATTCCGGACAAGTGAGATATACTTGAAAGTGGAACGCTTGACCTTTCAATTGATGCCAATTATGTTGGTGTGCATGATCAGATAACAGAGTTACAGCCTAATATATTCCGTTATTTGTTTGTAGTATAATAATAAACTCGCTAGAAGTCGCAATTATACATCAATAGTCACGAAATTCTGCACCGGGTAAGAGTATAGGTCGAAAAAGATGCCTACAATTTTGAATGATGATCTGATATTCTTTAGCGGGTGAAATGGACCATTACTTTTGTATGAAAAATATAAACATTTTTTTTGGGTCGATATTTTAATTCCTTGAGGACATATATATTTCGCTTACATATGGAAAAAACTACTGACCTTTCCTCTGATGTAAATTGCAATAAAGTGTTTGCTAGATAACGGGCCTACTGCCTAATATATAATGGGTTCTGTGTAGAGAACCACATTTTTATCCCATGCTATATATTGTCTCTCCAAAAGTTTATGTAACACAACGAAATATTCGTCCTAGACCTCTTATTTGGTATGCCAAAATTCATATCTCGACGAGATAAAGCGATTTAGCGATGTGTGTCCGTCCATTAAAAATTGTAAACAAGGACCGATTGTAACAAATTGTTTAAGCAGATTGGGTTCGGGCCAGAATATGAACGATTAGTTGTTGGTGATGATCGTGAAATGTTCAGGGGATGAAATGGACCGAAAACAAAATTTTAACTAATTTTGTAGCGGCTCTGTAGGTCAAAATAATAACCCGCAAAATGTTAAACAAAGTTTGAGTTTATGATGAAGAAGAAGCATACAAACCAACGTGAAGATCAGATAATACTTAGCGGGTTAAATGGATTGAAACTTTTGTGTCAAATTGGTAAAAATTTCAATAAAGTAGCGGTTAAACAACGGAAGTAGTAGTACTACATAAGTGGGTTTCATTACATTTTAGTTTGTGTGAATAAATTTTCCTTTCCTGCTACAAAAATGTCTTTGTCATGCTAGATAACTTTTTGGTTTTGGTCTTAAGCATTACACATTACATCTCTGATATTTCGTCGGTGTCATGCTTAAGTGTTCCATACGCCATTTGCCCGTTTTGAGATAATCGCATTTTAATGTTTCGCGTCACAATTATGTGGAGCTGACTAAAGCAAATATTTATATTTTTGACTTGAAATATTAATAATAGTATATAGAACATATTTGAAAAATTTAGAGGAATATGTATTGGAATAAAAAAGTTATAGAGATTTTTTTAAAAAAAGAATTTTTGTCGATTTGTTCCATATCCGCACTTATGACACAAATGTGAAATATTGTAAATCACATGGAACAAATTGACAAAAATATTTTCCATCTTTGCCTCAATAAATTAAATACTTCCAAATCGAAAATTAAAATTCTGATTTTTGAAATGTGTTTTTAAACTTGTAAGTTTTTAAAATATTAATTTCGTAACAGAAAAAAGTTTATGATTTCCCATCGAGGCGTGTACATCTCGGAAACTAGAGCAGATAGGAGAAAACCGACTAGAAATTCAGAAAGAGCATACCCGAAAACCCTAGAAACCACCTGCATCTCAAAAAGTCAAAATGGCGTATGGAACACTTAAGCATGACACCGACGATTTGATAATTAAATGTTCACAATCATTGAAAAGAAGTTCCGTGGAGTGCGATTGTCCAGGGATAGTGGTATAGGGTATCCCATGGTCGGCTCCGTCCGACTATAGACTTTTCTTACTTGTTTGTCGATATGAAAGGTTTTTGCTTGTTGTCGACTGAATAAGACTGAATAAGAAGTCTCCCTTGTCCCGTATGGGATGTTGTGGAACAATGTTTTTGTTTTTTGTAATTATTTCGGCTGCAATAATTAGTAATTTAGTATCCTCTTTTCCTAAAAGATGCGCTTGAGTCTTGGGCTTAAATATAGCGAATATTTCCCACTGAAAGGCACTATAGTTGTTGTCCAAATTATATGAATGTCGGATAATGACCTCCTTACAATATAAAGCGAAACAGAAATCATCCTCCATTTTTGAGCCATCAGTGTAAATGACTAAACTCTCATTTTTTTCTGTCGTGTTAAAGTGTAGGAATTGTGCGATAAAACCGACTCGATAATTGGAATGCCTTTGTTGTGAAGAATGCTATGCTTGAGTCTCCTATGGGGCCTGCAAATGATCATTCAATGTCGCCAGTATTGTTTTGCTGGCAGTTCAAATGATGAGCATCAACTCGTTGCGCGTTTCCTATTTTGCCAAGTATGACCCATTTTCGAGCGCTTTCCACAAGACAAGAAACCATAGGTTAAGATAGGACAGCCCAAAGTTACAATATACAGCAACAGACTTTTTGACTTGGTTTAGCAGAAGGCCGTCAGAGATTGAATAGTGTGTTTACTCATGATTCGCTGTATTTTGGCGTGGCGACATAATAAGAACGCATAGTCAGCATATGCAGCTATTTCACTTAATTGCCACCGCTAGTTTCAGGACGGACTTCTTTACGGAAATGTAGGGATCAGCCCCATGAAGTGGCACAGAGATGGCTTGATCGATTTAAACTATAAACTGCGACGCGCCATTTCATCCGCAATTTCATGTCCTTCGACCCGAAACCAAACGCAGAGTTATGATTAATTTTAAGATCTTGGACGTTCATACAATCCAAAACTACCCCACACATGAGAGATTGACTATTGACGCAGATATCTAATTGTCCATATAGTTTATCAGTTCTGCAGTTTTTTATTGTACAGACTACGGCTTGAAAGACACTACAATTTTAAACTCAGTGAGAGTTATAAGTTGAGGGTAATGCTATAGAACAAATTTAGGACTAACAAATTTTTCCAATGCCCGAGATTTGCACCTACCTGCCCATATGTGAAAGTCTTAAATCCCCTGCCGAATGCCGGTTATTTATGGCAAAAATTAAAAGAAAATGTTATTCCCTTACTCGAGATTTGTACCTGTCCATAGGAGAAACACGACTGAAGGCCGCATATGTAAAAAATGTATGCAAATTATGGGTATTTGTGGTACTTTCAAGGCTAATATCTCGGGAAGTGTACATTTCCCAGAATAATATATCGTTGGAATCGGTAAAAGAAACACTAGATATATGTAGGAAATTAAAAAAAATCCGAGAGGGGTGGCTAAAGCAAAGAATTTCCTTAGCTCCTTGAGCCCGATAACACTCATTGATGCTTTTGATCCTTTTACCACTTGCTTTTGTATTATCTTGATGATATATTCGTGATCAAAATATAATTGTACAATCCCAAAATTTGTAGTTTCTAACTGTCAAAGCCGTCAAATAAACTTTTTCTTGATCAGTTTTAAAAAGTTTCTGTTACCATGCCGTTGTTTTGAGCAATTGATATGTGCTCATTTGTGTATATCGCATCATTTTTCCATTTTTTTTTTTTTTTTGTTATTTTCGGATAACTTCACATAACAGAATTTTGAAAAGGACTCACGATAGACTGTCTCCTTTTCCGAAACCTCATTTGGTATAGATCTTCTTGGAGAAGAACTTCCCTATTTTATTAACATTTATACCCCGTTTATATATAACCGGATTTAACAAACCGACTGGGTTTTAAATGTCAATTCCATTGCTTATATTTCAAATAAATCCTTATAAAGAAGGTTAACCCTGCAAAAAGCTCTAATATAAACAGCTTATTACTTTGCTATCCACCTACAATGTTCTACAAATTCCTAGATAAAAATTCAAATATCGCAAAGTCACAAGGTCTATCACACATTTTGTGTAACGCGCAGCTTTTGAACTCCCAGTTTTAAATAGCTTTAAATTGTACATTGAAAATTTTTTCGGTGGTGATAATTTAAACTATCGTCTTTTCATTAGCTTTGCTACCATGGATACATTATTAGTTCCGTCCAATTCGTTACGGCCAATTGAACTTCCCAATATGAGGCAAAATTCCACAAATTTGTTATATCCGTAATCGTATGGCAACCCCTTTATGGTGAAACTCTTTTGCATAAAAATTCTCCACAAGTATCTGTCAAATTCATTGTTGTAGGCTTTTTGCGTTGTTTTTGTTGTGTCATCGTTTTGGCCAGAATGGAAGGAAGGAAGGAAAATGTACAAGAGACAGCGTTTATCTTTTAAACGTAGAAGTAGTTAACGATTGTCACAACGCTGTTTAGTTATTAACAAACGGCGGAAGAAGAGTTAAACGGGCATATAATAACAACAACAATAAGATAACTACAGCTGGTTGACGGGAAAAAATACAATAAAAAAGAAACACAAATCAAGAAAAATGCGATACGAAAATGAGTACTATAAAAATGTGTGGCACGTATAGAATAATTGAACACAATGTGATTTTCATTCAATTGATGTATTGTCGTTGTCGCTGCTGCAGCTGTGCTGTGCAACCTACCCGTTATTGCCACAATTCTTCCCCTTCCCATCGTAAAAGTGTAAAATACCAATAGAATATCATGTAAATCGAAAATATAGTCTGTGACCTCTAGTACAAACTTCTACAAACGGTCTGCTTGTCAATCTGTCTGTGTCTGGGTATACCGTGGCTTATATCCATTCTTACCAATAAACGCAAGCATACGTGGTACTCATAATTGTTGTTAACACAGTATTAACGAATTCAGGCGAAAATTGAAGAATACGATGAGATACGTAGCCACCAACAATGATATGCAGTTCACACAACATGCACTAAGATGAGCTTTAAATAAATGCTCTTATGAACAGAATAATCCGACTTATGTACGCTTGTTGTTACTCATACACTTATTGGAACTACAATGTGTAAATTATTTGCGCTGAAACCTAGGAGAATAAATCTCTGCAAATGGGAGGAAGATGAAAAGAATGTGAATATGTGTGTCATTTTAAAATTGATGTATCAATAACATTAATTCTTTTATAACTTTTTTACACCATGTTGTGAATGAGAATATATGTAGGGCTTTGAGTTGTTGGATTAGCAAAAGAGATATTTAAGTCTATGATTTGGATTAATCTGAGGAAGCATTTATAAAACACCCAATAAGAAAGTACATAGCTAGAATCCAATTTGCCCTAACATTGAGGGTTAGCTGATAGAGGAAGCTGTTGTACTTACTGTAGAGCGAATTGAGTTAAAGCATTAAGTCCGGATAAGGTCGTAGGTAGGTCTCGTAACCCTGATCACAATATATGTGACATTTATTGCGGATGTCCATATTTCCCGAGATATGGGCCTCTGATGACGGATAAAACGGGTACCATTGTAAAGCTTACGAAATAATACTAGGGAATTTTTGGAACTTCAGAGGCCCTTATCTCCTCCATAAATGTTATATATTTGTGATGACACCAACAAACCATTGGTCCTCAACCGAGCTAAATGCTTAAACTCAACTTAAGCCCCTTACTTCCCCACCCATTATGAAGGTGTAGATTGAATCTAACTTATGTGATTATAAGAACTTATGTCCTTATAGACTTTTTACTCACTTTTTAATAGAGTCATGCACAATACGCGATCAATATTTGCATACTAGCACTCAAGATTCAACTACTTCTTTGTCATTTTCGTCAGCTATTTGCAGCTCGCGGTTAGTATGTCGTCGATATACATCGTCTACGCAAATTGGTCTATTGGTACGACGACGTCGATATTATACGTCTACGCAAATTGATGAGTAGAATTCTCAAAAACAAATTGGCCGCCATCCCCACCTGGCTTCATTCATAGGATATCCCATTTTTTTCAATTTTGCACATCGGGAGATTTGTAAAAGGCCGTCCATTCGACATTATCGCTGTAACTTAACGAATGTGAAAGCTAAAAAAGGTTACTTTTATTTCCATAAGGTTGCAGGTACTTCCATTCTCCAGTTGTTGCCAATGACACAACCAAGTCACACTATGCCAACGACTAGGAAACTTTGGTAACGTCGTATCACTAATCGTCACTGATGAGGACGTTTGTGTAGTATTTTCAATAAGTAAAATTAATAGAGAGCTGGGGAACAAGTCCGGTTTAAGGAGCCCTCGCGGATCTCTTCGTCATGTCTACCGTAGAGCTGACAAACTATCAATAATCCCAACATTAGAAATTTTCGATATTTCATTTCAAAAATCGATAGCTATCGATAGTAATATGTCATCACCATTAATTTGGAAATAAAAATGTCGGAAATATGCATGCTTTTGTTGACATTTTGCACAAGTACATCACAGAAATAAAACGGAGAAAAAAATAATTGTTTTTATTTAATAAAAAAAAAAATTACACAAAAGTACAATTTTCTTATCCGAAAATATTGTACATGTGACTACGGACTGAATTTCTCACATCCACAAAACCAAAAATCAGCGTAATTTTTATACATTTCAATAGATTTTAGGTTAGGGGTTTTTAATTTGATAATATCGATAGACAAAACCATCTATCGATATTTAATTTTTAAAAACTCAATACTATCGATTGTACCATCGATTTTTTGTCAGCTCTAGTCTGCCGTCGATAGCCTTTGGTGACCTGATTACAACGTTATATAGATTTTGTTGCGGAAGTCCATACTTCCTGAAAAATGGACCTTCAATGTTTAGTAAGCACCCTTTTATTTATATCATAGACTTTGGAATTTTAATTTTGAATGATTTGATTGATTAGCTTTGGAGTGATTTTAGTTATTCTTCCACCACGTTTCCCACTTAAATTACATTAGCCCGAATCTATAATACAGGAATAAATTTATTCTTAACTTAAGTTAAAAGCATGCTTCGGACCACCTATGACAAAAGAAATATATGCTTTGAAAACGACATAGTATGTCATAGGTCGATCTGTCTTCAATTATGTCATTCCAGTATGGACTCTCAGCAATCAACACAAAGATACTTTACGAGTTGCTACGGGCGATGAGTAAAGCGGATCAAATTCGTAAGGATATCTGAGGCCAGGGACGTACGCTGGGTGTTTTTGTGGCCCCTTGTAAGCAAATATTTTTGTTATTGGTAAAAGATTTAATTAACTTTATAGGGGGAGGTCAAACACTCATGTAAATTATGATTTCAGAAAGCATCTCTATTGAGAAGGAGAAAGTCGAGTATGTACAAGCTTGTGGATGATTGTTGAACTTCGAGATGAGTGGGTGTGCTTCCGCATTCTGAAGTAAGGGCACGTAGAGTTGGGCTGATAGGATACATTCTTCATGTATTCACATAATTCCCGAATTCGAATAATTCAGATAAATCTGCACCACTGTAAGGCTGCTGCTGAACTTTTACTCTCTGCTTGTGTGGAGGTTTGTGATATGGAGTCGGTTTTCTATAATAGTACGTTTATATATAACCGGATTTAACAAACCCACTCGGTTTCAAAAATCAGTTTCATTGCTTATATTTCCAATAAATCCTCATACAGAAGGTTAACCCTGCAAAAAGCTAACGGTACTAAATTGGGTATTTGGTTTATGTATAGAAGTGATTCTCTGTTCATCCAAATTGTACTAAATTTGGTACCATTTAGTACTTTTCGTACCCATAAGTACGAATTTCCAATACTACATCAATCCTAAATTCCAACAGTAATCTTAATTCCAAATTTCAAAATTCCAGCTCCATTCCTTTATCCAAATATCCAAAACTACCTAAAACCTACAATCCAACATTAATCATAATTTCAAATCTCACGATTCCAGGTCTACCCGTTCGCCTAAACCCAAATTCGACCAAAATTAGTACGATTTTGTACTTTTCGTATCCATAAGTACGAATTCCCAAAACTACCTCAAACCTACAATCCAACAGCAGTCTTAAGTCCAAATCCCAGGTTTCCAGCTCCATCTATTCACCCAAATCGAAATTGTGCCAAATTTGGTTCCATTTTGTACTTTTCGTATTCATAAGTACGAATTTCCAAAACTACTTCAAACCTAAAATCCAACAGTACTCTTAATTCCAAAATTCAGAATTCCAGCTCTATCCGATCGCCTAACTACAAATTGTACCAAATTTAGTACTTTCCGCACACATGTGTAAATCCTTCCAAAACCACTTCCTTATGTCAACCGTACTTTTTAACCTTGATTAGCACTCCATATTTTATCCTTTAATTCCAGCTCTATCCGTTGACACAAATCCAAATTGTACCAAATTTAGTACCTTTTTGTACTTTTCGTATCCAAAAGTAGGAATTTCCAACACTACCCAACAGTAATCTTAATTCCAAATTTCAGGATTCAAGCTCTATCCGTTCACCCAAATCCAAATTGTACCAAATTTGGTACTATTTATTACTTTTTGTACCCATAAGCACGCATACATTAATCCTAAATTCCAACAGTAATCGTAATTGCAAATCTCAGGATTCCTGCTCTATCCGTTCACCCAAATTGTACCAAATTTAGCACTATTTGGTACTTTTCGTACCCACTATTTGGTACTTTTAGCACTATTTGGTACTTTTCGAATTTTCAAAACTACCTCAATCCGACACTCCAACTGTAATCTCAATTCCAAATTTCAAAATTCCTGCTCTAGCCGTTCGCCCAAATTCAAATTGTACCAAATTTAGTACTTTTTGTACCCACAAGATAAGTGATCCTCATCTCAAATTACCGAACTCTAGCTCTACCGGTTCCGCCAAGTACAAAGTAAACAATTTAAAACAAATTGCCACATTTCTGTTAATGAATTAACTGTTGGGATGTCAACAATATTAAACAAATACAAAATTGGCCAAAATGGAGAATTTGTTGGACCATTCCCTTTTGTCCAATTATTTGAACGCAACTGTATCTGTCCACTTTGATTAAATTTTGAATTTGCGGCAGAATTTGGTCTAGAAATAAGTGTCCCAAATTATATTGAAATCGGTCGAGATTTGGATATATGTATGTAGCTCCCATATATATTTTTTTCATTTCATTTATTTATTGACTTTTACTACTTTTTGACTTTTTTTATTGACTTTTTTATTTGACTCATTAACAGTGGTATAGGGTATCATATAGACGGCCTTGCCCGACTATGACTCTTTCCGTACAAACAAACGTTTGGTTTCATAACGGCCTAAGTAAATATGGTGGTAATGCATTAAAAACTACCTCAGATTTATGTAGTATACAAAATGCTACACTAATATTCACTTAACTCTCGAATATCTCAATTCACAACAGTTGCGTTTGCTTTTCACTAGCTTTGAAGCGAAGCAGACGTGCCCATATTTGGAATATGTGACATGTAAATTGTAAATCTCAATTAGAAATTGTATCCGTATCCGAATGCTGGCCCGAGCTGTTGTAAAATGCGTTTTAAATATACAAATATTGAAATAAAATTGAATGAATTAGAAGTCTTTCATACTACAGTTGGGTCTTGATTATTGAAGTTTTATAAAGTTTTTATAGTTTTTTTATATACAACTTATATACGATTTCAATAGTTCACAGGAACAGATATAGATAAAGAACAGACGTAGTTCGTTAATGGAAGGCTCATAAATCATCCACAATATGTACACACAGAAAAAAAGACCTCTCTAACATATGTCCCAAACATATTTTGCAGCAAACATATATTTGTTTGCAAATAGTCCCAAACATAACATATGTTTGGGTCCTGCAAACAAATATATGTTTGGGTGCAAACAAATTATATCTTTGGGTGCAAAAAAATTATATATTTAGGTGCAAACAAATACAAACCCAAAAGCCACACATGCACCAGTGGGCGCTTACTGATAGTAATGGAGCGAAAATTTGAATGTAAAACACATTGAAATGTATGCTCACTTGCTCTCAGTAAGCGCTCACTGGCTACCTCATACACATACACACATTTATAAATGGTGGTGGCTTATTGAAAGGCATAAAAAAAGGCAACAAAAGACACATAGGAATATAAAAAATTCCAAAACTTAGTCCCAATTTACATTGGGCGAGTTTACTTGCAGCAATTGTCATTTTGTAGGAGAGAGAGGTGAGGCATATGGTAACCCTTTGCCTCTCAGCACCCTCTCTCACCTACAAACTGACAATTGCCGCAAGTAAACTCGCCTAATGTAAATTGGGACATACATAACAGACTTTAATAAAGGAAAAAAATTAATGAAATAACTTATAAAAAGTCGCACTTTTAAAAAGAAAAAAAATATTAGAAACATTGTTGAACGCTTCTCAAAAGCACAATTTCTTTAAGAAAAGTCAAAACACAGATTTATTCACTTACTTTACCGTCTTTACTCAACTATTGTCTTTAGAACACTGAAGAAAAAAGTCCAACATAACACCATTTTTTTTCTTTTCCTCTTCGCTTGCTAAGTTGTTGTTAATGTGTTAACAAAACACACCAGAGAAGTGCGCAAGTAGCTGATTTTGACACTCATAAGCCACATGCTAAAAAACAAGCGCATGTGCGGCTTGCTACTCTAAAAAATAAATGCAAGTGTTAATTGCCGTTCTCAAAATATGTACGAGAGTGGCTAGGCACTCAGAAAATAAGTTATTTAAAAATGGATATTTTTTGACACTTGCGTATGCTTTGCCAAGTAGTTTTAAATGCGCAATAACATTTTCTGTCTTACTTTCTTGCTCATTGCAAATCAAGTATTGTTTTCAACCCTTGTAATTCAACCGATTTTCTCGTGCTCTCCGAGAGAGTGAGAGCTAAGATCATTTTCTAACACTGATTTTCAAACGTTAAAAGAACATGCAAAAGCACACATAACATTCCAAGCAAATATAGAAAAGCATACACAAACAAAACAACAACAAATAAAATTACAATTGTTTATTTTTGTAGTGTTGTGTGTGTGCTTCTACTTGATAAGCCAATTGTCAAACTATCTACGATTGCGAGTTTTGTATACAGTGCAAAATACGATGGACACTTGTTTTACTTACTACGCACAAGCAACGGTCTTGATGCGTCGTAAGTATTTTTTGTGGTGGTGGAAAAAATACCGAGTGCAAGAAAACACATGCGTTAAAAAAGCAAAAGACCCAAAAAACTTTTGCGTGTTCAATTGGCTTACGGGTGCAAGTAACTCATTGATGATCTCTGAAACACACGTGTTTTACGCATATACATCACAAAACATCTGGGTCTCCTATTACACCATGCACACAGCTCTTTATTATAAACCAACATTCCACAGCTGCGAGAGCCCTGATGTTACTCTCTATGACAAAAATTCTCTCCACCCATAAAAATATGTTCTAACATAAAAAAAATATGCTGGTACCCAAACATATAAAATTACAAAATGTTGCAAACATATATTTGTTTGGACCCAAACAAATTATGCTTGAATCCAAACATATATTTGTTTGCTATCAGTCCCAAAAAAAATATTTGTTTGGATCCAAACATATTTCTAACTTATATTTTTCTGCGTGTAGTAGTTCGATAATTTATGGAAGACATATTGAAAGTATTCTATCTAAAGAAGACACCTTTGCTGAAGGGCTTGTACATGTAGGAAGAAGATCATCCATCTATATGTAGTTCGTTGATGGAAGACCGCTAGATCGGTCACAATATTTAGACGGTCAACTATTTATTGAGTACATAATGGAAGTTTTTTATACCCTCCACCATAGGATGGGGGTATATTAAGTTTGTCACTACGTTGGTAACTACTCGAAATAATCATTGTAGACCCCACAAAGTATATATATACTTGATCAGCGTGCAATTCTACATCGATATAGCCATGTCCGTCCGTCTGTGGAAATCACTCTAGCGTCCGAACGAATTGACGTAGGTTTATGAAACTTTGGGAAAATATATTATATGTACGTAGGTCTTTTGGTATTGAAAGCGGGCTATGTAGGTCCACGCTTTCGTATAGCCCCCATACAAAATGACGCGTGACGCGTCGTCGTTTTAAGGAATTTTTAAGATATTTGTCCCATTTTACCACCGAATTGGTTGTAATTTGGTACTTTGTGTCTCCAGAGGCCAAAAAACATTCCTACCAAAGTTGGGTTATATAGGTCCACGTTTTGGTATAGCCCCCATATAAGGCCCCATATAAAGTACGCGTCATTTTAATATATTTTGCATGTATTAGACCCATTTGACCACCGAATTGGTTGTAATTTGCTACTTTGTGTCTCCAGAGGCCAAAAAACATTCCTACCAAAGTTGGGTTATATAGGTCCACGTTTTGGTATAGCCCCCATATAAGGCCCCATATAAAGTACGCGTCATTTTAATATATTTTGCATGTATTAGACCCATTTGACCACCGAATTGGTTGTAATTTGGTACTTTGTGTCTCCAGAGGCCAAAAAATATTCCTACCAAAGTTGGGTTATATAGGTCCACGTTTTGGTATAGCCTCCATATAAGGCACCATATAAAGTACGCGTCATTTTAATATATTTTGCATGTATTAGACCCATTTGACCACCGAATTGGTTGTAATTTGGTACTTTTTGTCTTCAGAGGCCAGAAAACATTCCTACCAAAGTTGGGTTATATAGGTCCACGTTTTGGTATAGCCCCCACATAAGGCCCCTTATAAAGTACGCGTCATTTTAATATATTTTGAATGTATCAGACCCATTTGACCAAAGAATCGGTTGTAACTTTGTATTTGTATTTCCAGAGGCTAAGAAAATTTCTACCATAAAATGTTTATATAGGTCCACGTGTTGATATAGCCCCCATAATACGATATCTCCCGATTTTTGATATTATGAAGGTTTTATCCTCATTATCACACCGAGATGACTGAAATTTGGTATTTAGTCTTCTTTAGGCTTATAAAACTTTCCCCCACAAATTGGTAGGTATTGGTGCACGCCATCATATAGCCCCCATAGAACGGTACCTTCCGAATTTCGGTTTTTTGAAGGTTGTGGTCACATTAATCCACCGAAATGGCTGAAATTTGTGGTGGAGGGTATAAAAAGTTCGGCAAGGCCGAACTTAACGCTTTTCTTACTTGTTCTTTCTTTTTTTTTTTGTATAGGCCACCTTTGTTGCAGAAGGAAGATTTTGCTTCTATAGATAAAACATCCTCTATAATTAATTAGATTCTATAAATATAAGAATTTCTTTAGGACCCTGTAACGGTGTTGTACAGATATGACGACATTAAAATGTTTTCTATAGAAGGATGACGGTAGATGGGTCTTCAGCAGGTAGAACACATTCTGCACGCCTCCTACAGATAAAATACGTTCTATAGATCTCCTATACGTTTATAGATTATCATCTGTACGTAGGGTATTATGAGATGTTTTACTAAGATGCTTCGAAACCAAATTCATTCGAACTCTTACCAAACTGTGGAACATTTTATTTGATTAAAAAAATCAAATTTTTGCTTTATAACAATACATATTTAAGTCTTATTTGGTATATTATAAATGTATACATTTCTCCTGAGGCCATGTTTATATTATAGCCTTTTTCAGGGTAAAACTTCTTTATGAGAATTTATTTGAAACTTAAGCAATGGAATTGACATGTGAAACCCAGTCTGTTTGTTAAATCCGGTTATATATAAACTTACTATAAAAGTCTTTCATGATATCCGATCTCCTATTCTTAGAAGCCCTTGTTGTGTGATTTTTATCGAATAATTGAACATCAATTTTTGAATTTAACATTTTACAATTAGGCACAGTGGCACGTATGCTCGTCATTTTTATATTCAACACCATTTATCTTTGTAATGCCTCTTCCAATTGAGAAAGTGAGAGTAAGAATAACAGTCGTAAATAGCTCGAATAAGTTAAACCTTTCAGACACAATACATTCGCAACAAGAAGCAAATAATGTATTTTGAGACCTGAATAAGATCATGCATGCAGGCGTCAGCCAGTTCATTGACTAAGCTTAAAATAATTTATCTCCGCAGTTATTGGTGAACGCCAAGACCGCAATCTCCCCCTCACTTCAACGTTGAATAATAGCTGCATGAGGAGGTTATGTGCTGGGCTTTTAACTATAAATTTATTTAAATTTTTTGTTGTTATTGTAAATAGAAATAGAATACAAAAAGAGTGCAAAACAAACGGAATAAAGCAACATACAAAACAAACAATAAAAACACAGTCAAATATACAAGCCGCCACTTGAAAAAGTGGCAAAACAAAACAAAAACTACTAACCAAGCAGCAACAAACAATACTTAAAGCAAAGCATCCCCTTCAGCAAATAAAGTGATTCATCCAAAAAGCTTAACCACCGTAACCGTATTGTTGTTATAGTCGTCGATCGACATTGCATCGTCATTATCATAGTTAAAAAAAATAGGCAAAATACAAAATTGTCATAATCATCATCAACAGCCGCAGCCACCTTAATTCTACACCTTCGACAACATTGGCTGACCATATTTGTTGTTATCGTCATCGTATCCACAACCATCATCGATATCGCCGTACTCTAATTGTCAGCAGCAGCATTGGATTGCAAGTAAAAATACCACAGAAACAAATATCAGCCGACCAATATGAATTCAGAGTCTGGGTAATATGTCTTGTCTTTACCTTACCTTTCATTTGTTATTTCTATTTTTCATGATCTTTTAATAAACATAGTGTCGAGATATCTGTGACTTTGTAGAATTATTTATTTTATAAAAATTATCACCTTTAGTTTATTTCTTATCTTAAAGTTTATAAATATTGATAAATTTGTCATTGATAGCACAAGTTTACAAAACTATGAGGAAGAATTTTTGGAAACTATCTTTATAAACTGTATTTGAAATGAGGAGCTGTTGCGGAGCAATTTTTGATATTTAGTGTTCATGTCTACACCTCTCCTCTCTCTCTCTCTCCATTAAACAACAACAAGCAAGGAAATTTGTCTAATATAAATGTAGAATTAGTTCAGATGGGCGTTTATAGCCTCCACCGTAGTATGGAAGGTATATTAAGTTTGTATTTCCGTTTGTAACGCATTGAAATCCGCAAATGTCCGCTTGATCGTCTGTTGTAAACACTCCATAATAATTGAGCTGGAACGTTATATTTATGTACCCGAGTGTCTTTTTTCCATAGGCTGATCAAGTTCGAATATGGGCTATATCGGCCTATGTTTTGGTATAGCCCCCATATACCGGTACCTCCCTATTTTCGGTATTTTGAGGATTTTAGCTACATTTGTTGACCGAACTTCCCGCAATTTAACATTTGAGATTCTCCGTGGTCACAAAACTTCTCCACTAAAAATGTTCCACATAGGTCCGTGTTTTGGTATAGCCTCCATATAACGGTACCGTCCGATTTTCGGTATTTTGAGGATTTTAGCTACATTTGTTGACCGAACTTTCTGTATTTTGACATTCCCTGTGGTCACAAATTTTCTCCACCAAAAATTGTCAATATAGGTCCATGTATAGCCCCCATATACTCGTTCCTCCCGATTTTCGGTATTTTTAGGTTTTTAGCTAAATTTTTTTAAATGAAATAACTGCAGTTTGACTTTCCCGACGTCACAAAACTTCTCGACCAACATTTTTCAACATAGGTCTATGTATTAGTATAGCCTCCATATAACGGTACCTCTCGATTTCCGAACATTCTGTAATTTGCTATTTGAGGTTCCCAGTGGTCACAAAACTTATTCACCAAAATTTTTCAACATAGACGATTTTCGGTATTTTGAGAATTTTAGATACAAAGTGAACACCTACTAACCTATGCCGTCTACGAGCCAGGGCTGGACAATGACACAGGATGTGCTCGATCGTCTCTAACTCCTCCTCATTCTCACAGATTTGATGGTATGGACCCTGATATAGCAGTGTCCAGGAATGATTCACGTCGTTACTCTAACTTTAGCATTACTCAGGTTCAACAGAGAGTTCGTTCTTTTGACTGACAGAGACGGCCATATGGATCTTGCCACATTGCACCTAGGTTAATTATGCCACAATTCACTGGCTCTTTCGTCAGAGAACGTTTCAATTTTTTGAAAGAAATTACAAATGTGTGGTTTGATAGAGTCAGCGATAGCTAGATCTGTAGACTGCGATCCTCGTCTAGCTAATTCATCTGCTCTTTCATTACCCAGATAGCCGCGGTGTCCTGGTACCCAGCATAGCCGGAAGCCGTTAGTTAGCGTTTCCAGGGCTGATCTGCACTTAAGGACGACATCGGATTTGATGTTGCAGGATTTGATGGCTTTAAGAGCCGCTTGACTATCCACAAAGATAGTCACCGATTTCTGCATCCAAACTTTTTATCAATTCCGCTGCCTTCCAAATCACGAAGATTTCAGCCTGGAAGACACTACAGTTGCTGTCTAGCCTGTAGGTGTACTCAAGAGATAGCTCTTCACAGTAGACGCGAGCCCCGGTACCTTCCTCCATCTTGGAACCGTCTGTATAAAAAGCCAGACCGTCCAGTTACTGCGGTTCCAGTCGTCTCTACTAGGTATAACGACGTCTATATCGTCAAATCTCAGGACTGGTGATATATAGTCGCTCAGTTTTCCGTTCAGGAAACATCCATACCCATAGGCACAACCGCGCCAGAGATCCTGTTCATGCAGCCGTAGGGCACTGCGAGTTGCCTGACACTTAATGCTGAGACTCAGTGGTTTTAAGTTCAGCATTGCGTTCAGAGCAGCCTGTGGTGTGCTCCTGGTGGCTTCAGTTATGAGAATCGAGGCAGCTCTTTGTACCTTGTCAAGCCTAGCGGATGTCGATATTTGGCACAGTGAGTGCCACCAAACAAGAGAACCATAGGATAAGATGGGTCTAACCACGGTATTATACAACCAGTGTATAATCAATGGGTTTAGACCCCAACTAATAGAATTCTTACATGAATAAAGTGCAATCAATCCTCTCTTCGCCCTTTCCTCAGCATTCCTGTTCCATCGCAATTGACAGTCCAGGATTGTGCCAAGGTACTTTGCCTCGGGCGAGAGCTGAAGCTGCACTCCATCCAGTGTTGGTGGTACAAATACGCCGAGCTTACGCTTTCTCGTGAACATTACCAGTTCTGCCTTGGTTAGGTTTACTCCAAGGCCATTGGCCTTAGCCCAGCGCGACAGCGTCGATAATGCTCCTTGCATAAGCTCCGAAATGGTTGACGGAAACTTACCGGATATCAGTAGTACAACGTCGTCCGCGTAGGCAACAACTTTTATACCTTGATTGTCCATATCAGTCAAAATATTGTTTATAACAAGTAGCCACAGTAACGGTGTTTTCTAATTTTTGTCTCCCCAATGCTGGAGTTTGTAATTCTGCTTTCTAGCATATTATTTATCCAGCAAGTTAGAGGTTCAGGTGTGTTAACTTTCTTAAGTGAGAGTTTTATGGACTCAAGTTCTACGTTGTTAAAAGCTCCTTCTATGTCCAGAAAGGCAGCCAAGGTAAAGTTTAAGTTTTCCATATTCCTCTCAATGAAGCCAACCACCTCATGCAAGGCAGACTCCACAGATTTGCCTTTAATATAGGCGTGTTGTGAGCTGCTTATAGAGGCGGTGTCTACATGGCTCCTTATCTCCAAATCGATCAGTCTTTCGAGAGTCTTAAGGAGAAAGGATGATAAACTGATGGGACTGTAGTTCTTTGGTGCAGAGTGACTAGGTTTTCCCGCTTTGGGAATGTAAGTAACTTTTACTTCTTTCCACAGACCCGGTACATATGAGAGAGTCAAACACGCCCTATAGATCTCCTCCAGAATTTGATATAAACGTGGCCTCAAAAGGCATGTATACGGATGACAGCAGCGTGGCCATCCCCGTACCATGCTCCAGCCTAACCGTGCACATGTCACCGTTGCTGTAATTAGATAGAAATATTAGATTTAAGCTCTTTTTACCTACTATACAAGTCCTCACCTTGTCCCCCTCGGACGCGGCGAAGATGTCGAAATTGGCATTGCTTAGTCCAGAAACCTTTTTCTTATAGATATAAGGCTCCTGGACTAAGACAATGTCCACTTCAGAGGTCGTGAGGGACAAGAGTAGTTCAGCGGCGGCGGCTTTGCAATGATGCAGATTAATCTGCAAGATGCCGCTTCCCTACCCTTACTGAGTTTCGTGGGGTGGACTCAGTCGAAACCGAACCCATCCTGAACCGAAATTCGGTTTTCCCTCACGTTCTCTAAGATATAACTCCCCACGGGGGTCAACCGCCACTCTTGCAACCAAACCACCATCCTCGTTACAGGGTGCTATACTTATTACAGTCCAGCCCGACGTAGTGAGGTTAAGATTTTGCAATCTCAGCATTTTCAGCAGAAGCTCCTTATCCACACTAGGTGGGGGAATCCACGCTGAAAGAATCTTCCTGGACGGAATATCCGATAGGGAGACCGCCGCAAGATCAGCTCCTTCCCACAGAGCGCCAAAGCCCTCAACTGTCCGAACAAGAAAATCTCGTGACTTCTTGTTCAGACAGTTAATAACCTTGACACCCTTTCGTAAGAAGGCGCTGCCAAATTGTCGGTTTTCCTGATCTTCCGGTCCAGAAACTATGGCAGACCGAAGACCAGTTTAAAAAAGCAACCAGTGACTGTCGCTGATTCTACCATTTGGGTCAGCTCTGTCGATGATTGCCAAATGCAGGTCTTTATAATCTGCCACTGTAACCGGTCTACTGTACGGCTTCTTGCGTCCTTAAACGTGCGCCTTGGGGTTAACTTTTCCAGAGGAGGCGGATGCCTTCTCTGTACTCAGTTGCTTCCCCTTGGTTGTACGATCAACAGCCGCCGCATACGAGGTTGATGGTTCAAGCAGCTGAGAAGTCATCGTCTTCTTAGGTGAAGACTGTGGACCCTCGGAGGAACGAACGCGCTTCACTGATTTATGCTGCGGGGCATTGTTCGTTCCTCCAGAAGACAATGTTTCCTTAGCTGGCCTAACCATCTTCCTTTTGAGACCAGCATTTCCAGCCGCTTCACCCTTGCCTTTCGGAGCAGAATCGGGTTTTGAGGCAGAGTCCTTTACCGGTCGGTCATCACTAGGGGTGCCCGTAGGTTTGGGCGTGCATTCATTAGCCTTTTCCTTTACCTGTCGGTTCGGGTTAAGCTTCTGAACAGGTTTCGGCGCAGCACATTTGCCAGAGGCAGTAGGCTTAGCCGGCTCCACTACTTTATCCGGGAGGAAGATCCTTTCCACCTGGAGCTCGCGATGAAATTCACGCGGGTAAGTTCTCTCGAACTTCCTTATGAATTTCAGCCTACCCCTGATGAATGCAAGTTCGCATCTCTCCCTACGAACTTGTGGAGATAGGATACAGCACGTTTGTAGTGCTTCGCATCCGATGCTTCTCGTGCAGATGCAACTTTCGAGTCGCTGCCCGTTGTCGGGGTCTCGTTAGATTCCCCGTCGTCGGACATCGTTTCAGTTGCAGCCTGCCTTTGAAGTCTATTGTCGGCAAGTGCCGACACAGGACCAGTCGGAATCAAACTTGCATCCGGTTGGGTATCAGGAATCGCACTCCCTTTGTTAGAGTCACAGCAATCTTCCTATGTATACTTGGCTGGGATCACCGTGGTGTCCAGCTCATCGTCAGTCAGGGTCAGATTGTGTAACAATTCCTCCGGGAGTGTGTCCTCACTATGCTCATCCGGTACAAACCTATCCAGTTGGTCGAGGAGTTCCCTACTTTGCCTCTCTAAACTGTCATGAATAGTTCTGAGGGTCCCGTGAAGGTCGTCCCCGACCACAAACGCGGTCCTGTCTGCCGTAACCTGGCTTTCAGCAGCCCAGGCTAAATCATGTTCCATTTGAATTGCCGGGTCTTCATCTATTTTGGGTGTTGGAATTGATGCACTTGTAACAGGTACAGCTGTAGGTGCCAAGGCATCCACACCTAACACAGCCGGATCACAATCATTTGATCTCGACGACACATGGCTTGTGGTCACACCAACGCTTGCCGCCGGTACTGGGTTATTAACTCACGGTGCAGCGAGTTAATTTACTTTATTTTATTTCTTCTGTTCTTTCTACCCATTTTAGTTAATTTATTTAAGGGAACTACCACGATCCACGAGGGCTCCGAATACCCCCAGGGTCTCCACGATGTGCGGTGTCGGGTCCGGCTTTGGTTGCCCAAGGACGGCTCCGACTCCACACATTGCAGTGACCCCCTTCCCCTCCGCCACCCGGGAAGACGCGTCTGGTAGGAGAATGGCAAACTCCCCCAGGAGCAAGTTTGAAACGTTAGATAATCAATTATATGTGTGGAGTGAAACAGGGAGTTTCCGAAGGTATGGTGATATCTCCGGAGCTGTTTAACATGTACCTCTACTGTATTGCGCCCACTCCAAACGGCATTGAGATCGTAACTTAGGCGGATGAATTGTACGATCTTGACGTCAGGTACCCTCCCTGATGTCATTTGTGAAAGGCTCCTATTTTACTAATCTAACCTCCTTTTGCTACGCGATTGGCCCAACCATCTTGACTCTCTTACTGCCTATGGGAATTTCTAGAACAAATTTTCCCTCTGCTTTACACTTTATAGAATTGATCTCCTTTAACGATGTCGTTCGGTTTAGGGGTAGGTTCGTTCCACGAATTTCCTGACTCCTTGAAGTGTTCGTTACTCTTAGGTACTCTTCCTTCACTCCTTGAAGTGTTCGAAACTCGTGGGTCTTCTCCTTTGCGTAATCTTTCCCAAACTCCTTGAACTCTTGGTGCTCGTCCTAAGCGTAATGCCTCCTTTCGTGTAAAACATCTAAGACTCCTTGAAGTCTTCGAAAACTCTTGTGTCTTCTCCTTCACGTGATCCTTCCCAAACTCCTTGAAGTGTTCCAGACTCGTGGTCTTTCCCTTCGCGCAATTCTTCCCAGACTCCTTGAAGTGTTTGCAACTTTACTTTGCGCAATCCCCATTCGTGTAAACCAGCTCAGACTCCTTGAAGTGTCCGAAACTCTTGGGTTGCCAACTTATCCAGGTCGAAGAACTTATCCAGGTCTCCCACTAAGCCTATGTTACACATCGAAATATTTCTCCCAAACCTAGATCTGGACTACATCGGTCAATTCCTTCCGATACCTCCCATGCAAAAGTTGTAACATTTTTGGGGCTTAATCCAGTCTAAGGCCACTTAAACTACTAATTACCCGGTAAAAGTTTTTTGGGAAGTCCAAACTCCCGATATGGACCCTGAAATTTCAGAGTGTCTAGCAAATATTAGGGCCACTTCTTTTTATATTTGCTGCACAAAGGTTCAACATTTTAAACTTATGTGTCTTTTCATAGCCATAGGGTGGTAGTGTTTATCTGTCGGCCTAGTCGACTAATTCTTTTTTATACTTCTTAATATAGTTTTACTAATGTCTCGACACTTATGTATGAACAAAATCAGTATACATTTGCATGTGTGAAAATTCTACAAAATACTAATCCAATACTTTCTCTTTTCCCCTCTTTTAATTTTATTTGTGTTATCACGTGCCTATGCTACATTTATGCTTTGTTTGGGTTACGTGATATCCTTTACCCACCACCCTCTCTAACCTTTATCCCATATGTTCATTCCCGCTTTTTTGTCATATTTGCAGATTCAATCCGGCCTTTAATATGGCCACAATACGACAAGCCTTCTCAGAGGCTGTGGAAAGAGGTAAGTCAACAGATGTAAATAATTACAACAAAATCATTCTTTTATTTAACTTTCATTCCGACAGTCTGGCTTAAAGCATTGTGTCAATATTTTGTATGTCTGTATTTTGGCATCATCTTTCTGTGTTTTACCTCCTCAGCAACATATCTTTTACCCCGTTTTTTTTTCCTCTTCCACACCGGCTAATTGAGCAATGTTGGCATTAATTAACACTTAAATTGTGGATTTTAAATATACGTTTGAGTTTCACGTACACATTCAGACATACAGTACCTCAGATAGACAACAATTTAGTTTATTTTTTGTTCGCTTTTGATGTCTAAAGAAGAACCCCAGTCAGATGCAGAAAAGACGTTGAACAACGAGTACGACATAGACAGACAGCAGTGTAAAAAATGGCGCATACATAAATCTTAAAAGAGGAAAACACATCCACCCACTCGCCATCAAAGACATTTTACTTTTGGATGTTGTTGTTTTTGTTTTTAACTGATATTAAAACCGACAATTGCCTGGTGCTGCTATTTTTGCAGCTTGCACTTAATATTGACTGAATGGATTAGGTATTGCATATTACGATACCTGAATAATTGGTGGGTAATTCAAAATTGATACATAATTTGATAATATTGAAATCAATTCTACATTTGGATACACGTAAATTTAGAAGGTAAATCCGCAAAATTCGACCTACATATGTAAAATCTACTTAGGTCACAGACAGGAGCAAACCAAAATCCAGATAAATAAGAAATCCAATTCTCAAAGTCACGCATTAAACTCCACTGAAACGTATTGGAAATTTACAAAGGCACCAACCGACCTCAACATTTATAACTACTTAAGTGGAAAAAGAACCAAACCGATGTGAGAGGAGCTCTTAAACTTCCCTTCGTCCAAATTTTGTATGGGTAGTACCCGAAGGAGTGGACCGATATTGTCCATATTCGAACCCGATCTGGAAGGAATAATGGTTAGGTTAGGTTAAAGGACGTGCAGCAGCCACTCCACTCGGAGACCTTATGGTCCATTGTGTTCATCCTATAGTGTGGGTTGGAGAAAAGAAAATAATTAAATTGCATAGAAGGTATCGAGGGAAGAATTAAGAATAATTAAGTAAATAAGAATAATTAAGTAAGTGCTATGGATTGAAAGACAATTGAGAAATTATTTTAGAAAGGAGAGCGAGTGAGGAGGTTTTGCTATATTAAGGTGCTGTAATTCGTTCATGTTGAAGCCACTTCAGACCCTTGCACATAGGTTTCAATCAGGAAATTTTTGGCCAAAACCCTATTTTTGAAGTTTCGAAATGTTAATTTTTATTTGCACAGAATAATAAAAAACACATCATGTCATCTGAAAATAATTAGTTTTTGTAAATAACGTTAGTATTCGTTGATTGACGCAGTACCAAAGTTGACACTTTTTTATTTATGTAAAAATAAAACAGAATTGGTGCTGTAAAATATACAATTTTTGTTGTATTGTGTCGCTGCATAAGTATACAGTAGTGAGACCAAAGTTATTATGAATCGGGAAGCTGTTAATGAGTACTTTCATAATATTTACAAAAAGAACGATGAAATTTGTAAAATTAGCGTAATATATTAAAAATTATTTTTTACAAATATTTTTTAAATATACTTAAACTTTTAAAAAAATGTGCAAATTTGTCCACCTCCAAATCGAATTTGAAAGATAGCAGGGGGTCTGTACTAATAAATTCAGAAGTCAAATCGTGCTCAAATTTGCCACAGTTAAAAAAAAGTGCATTTTTCTATATTAAGATGGGAGATTTTTTTGTAAATACCTGTTGTGACTGTACGTAGTATCCAATTGAAATAGAACGGTAATACCCACATCTATCAACCGATTTTCCTCAAAATTCATATTTAAGGGTTTTAGATTGTAGAAAACAAGTATTTATAATTTTTTTGAAATAGCCCCCACATAAAAGTACTGTCCGATTTTCGATATTTTGTGGATTTTAGCGACACTTTATGACCGATTCGGCTGAAATTTGGTATTTTGACGTCTTGGAAGATATGAATCCTTCGTACCAAAAATTATTAGCATAGGTCAATGTTTTGGTTTAGACCCCACACAAGAGGACCACCCAGTTTAAAAAATTTTGGCAGTTTTTTGGTCATTTTGGTCGATAAAACGTAATAATTGCTATTTGTACACATTTATTATAAATAATAATTAATTTCAATACAAAATGGACGTTGAAATAGTTTTGGCTAGAAAATTTGGATTTGGAACCATTGTGCCTTGGCGAGAAGAAGCAGTGTTGTCGGCTCGGCTTGGCAAAATGTTGTCAGAGATGATATTCTATGTTCACTCATTGTTTGAATTCTCCTAGTCATGAACATTGGACAACGGCATAATAAGTGATCAATCGTCTCTGTTTCTTCTTCATCTTCGCATAATCTGCAGTAGTCCGTGGAGTCATCTCTATCCCATTTGCAGGTCATTGATCTTATTCTGCAGTGTCCCGTGATTACTCCAACCATTAGTTTCAGGTCGGGTTTTCTCATAGAGAGTAGAGAAGTGGTCTTCCGTTTGGAGAGGTAGGGCCAGATTTCCTTTGATACCTTACAGCCAGGTTCGTTGTTGCAAATCTGACCAGCCTTCTCCCTGTATACTTGTTCTAGGAGCCGCATGAAGTGATACAAGGGTGGCTTGATTGAGTTATCGATTTCGATGTCGTTTGACTCAGATCCGCGACGCGCCATTTCATCCGCTTTTTCATTTCCCTCGATGTCGCAGTGCAAGGTAACGATTGATCTTAGGGCCTCAAAAGCTTTCCTGCAGTGCAAGACCGCAGCAGACTTGATTGAGTGGGATCTAAGTGATGTTGTGGTCGCTTGACTATCCACATAGATAGTCACCGGTCCAGCTATGTCCCCTTTCATGTTTTTTCAACTCTGCAGCTTTCGTGATCGCAAAGATTTCGGCTTGAAAGACGCTACAAATTTCGCTTAGCTTGTACTAGATCCGTAAGTTGAGGGTATCGCTGTAGACGCCCGCTCCTCTATACCGGGTAGAAGTTGGGAGTTGTGGGTCCAGGCTTCTCTGTCAGGTATCCGAACTTCAATTTCGTCGAAGTGTAATTGTGGTGATATATAGTCACTGATTACCTCCGATCCCACTGATAGTCCAGATCGTCGTAAAATAACAGCGTGCCCATAGTCGAAGTTGCGCCATGAGCTTATCATGTGCGTGAAGATAAAATCGATTTTGACTAGCGGAGACAAAAACCACATTGGTGGTGGTATAACAGTATAACAGTTGTATAGCAGATTCGTACGAAGGTAAAAACGATTTTGAAAAACGATTTTCAAGAATATATCGTCTGCTCCGTCGGAAAATGTCGTAAGTCCCTTTCAATAAATTTTTCAGGAGGAAGAAAAAATATTCCAGCGCTTTCTGTATTAAAGATTTTATTATGGTGCTAAAGGCAGTATTTTTCGTTTATTTATTCCGCTTCAATACCTGCACTTCATTTGATAAAATTCCGTCGCCTTTGAGAGATAATTGGATGTCTTTGGACTTACTACCTTTTCCTTGTACAATTTTGTATTTTTGTAGGGACTTACGACCTTTTCCTACAATTTACGGACGTTTTTAAAATAAAATATTTATACTTTACAAAACAATGTGGAACGGATATTATAAGTTTGTTTTGTCCAATATTCGTGTAACATCGCGAAGTATTCGTCGTAGACCCCTCCCCTGGCCATTTTTTCATATCTTGACGAGATAAAGCGATCTAGCTATGTGTGTCCGTCCATCCATTAACAATTGTAATAAAACTACAAGCCTCAACTTTGGACCGATCGCCACGAAATTTTGTGGAGAGGTCGGGTTCCGACCAGAAGTGACCCCATTAGATGTTGGTTATGATCGAAAGGTGTGAAATGGACCAAACCCACAATTTTTACCCGACTTTGTAGCTGTCCTGTAGATCGCACTAATATTCCGATCGGAGCGAAATTTTAAGAATGATTTGAGTTTAAGACAAATTATTAGCGGGTTAAATGGACCAAAACTTTTGTGTGAAATCTTATACATAAAAAACAATGTGCGTATGTTTGTATGTTCCGCATATACTCAAATACGGCTGAACCAATTTTTTTGAAAATTTCAGAGAATATACCAGGAACAACCGGGGCAGACCCTATTTTTCAAAAAACGCTTTTTTTGTAAAAGTTATGAAAGTATCGGTCAGAAAATTAATTTGGGAGGCAAAGGTTGTTGAATCTCCAACCCTAAGTACTTATTCCATGTAATTTTCAGATTATGCACAGGGATGTCCCTTGGTTTAAGTAGGCTATATATGTATTTTGTTGAATTTCGGAGGAGCGGGTTACACCTGTGCCCTATTTTTTAAATGCGCTATATATAAAACTTACGACCGATTCCGTTTCCCCAATCCTGGGTACATATTTAAGCAATAAGACCCGACCAGAGTAAAATTCGAAGTCGGTATAACCATGACCATCTGTCCGTCTTTTGAAATTAAGATACAGATCGCAATTTTTAAGATAGATCTTCGTGATTTGGTATAGAAGTTTCTATTACTTCTAGGATGTTTGGTATTGACGTCATCAGAGCTTCCAGAATCACCCTTAAAACCATAGGCAACTAGACCCATGACACCATCGTCTAATTCCATTCCAAATTCATACTGCTCTTTGTTAGCAAAAATCATGATGCCTTCTTAGTTTAATATCATTTCAATCACTTATTATTTTAGAATCATTTAATAATATAAACATTGCACTTACCCGTCCGTTGGAAGGTATTACTTTATTGAATTCAGAATACAAACTAATCTCGTTGTGTGAATAAATGTCCCAAGAGAAACCACAAATTACCATTTGATAAAGTTAAGTAAGATATACGACAGTAAAAACAGTAAAAATTTTGATTTTTTTTAAAAATTTGTCAATATATGAGGTAACGCCGAACACATACAGCATCCCAATTTGTATCAATGAAAAGGCCAGAAGTCCATCTTTCATAATCAGTTCGCTTATAGGGGAAAATAATTTTTAAATATTAATTTTCGTTGCAATATAAAAATGATCACATTTTTGTTCAAAAGTTTGGTCCACAGGCTCCGCCAAATATCATCCGATTATCATCCAAAGGTGTAGGCTAGTTCTTTACATTGTACCCCAACCATGGATGACGTTAAACATTATATCTGAACTACATTAGCTGTAGTATTCTTTTAAAGTATACATTTCCCTGTGGACTTACGACCTTTTCGTACTCAAATTTGTACGTTTTGTGGACTTACGACCTTTTCCGACAAGGGCAAAACATATAGAAAAACGCCACATACTACCATTTTCTTTGTATCATACGACGTGTTTTGACTTGTACTATCATCCTGTAACAAAAACGCGATTTCCAAAAAAAGTGGACTTACGACCTTTTCCGACGGAGCAGACGATATGTATGTTTTAGAATATTGCTCGGTATATAAAAAAAGATGAATGCATGCATAGCACTAAATCGGAAATTTTTGAAAAAAAAAATATTATTACACAAGAAAGTTAAACAAATCGACCGATTATGAAAGTCCTTCATATATGGGATGGACCCATTGAGGGGCCTCCTAGGCGAAATCTGTGGGGGGTAGGAATATTTGGCATATGCAGCTATTTAGAGCATTAGGTTGGCTACCAGAAAGTGCTGATAACTAATCATTTGATTGTAGAAAGTTAAACAAAATCGACCGATTACGAAATGCCTTCATATATGGGATGGACCCATTGAGGGGCCTCCTAGGCGAAATCTGTGGGGGGTAGGAATATTTGGCGTATGCAGCTATTTAGAGGATTGGGTCGGCTACTAGAAAGTGCTGATAGCTAATCATTTGATTGTAGAAAGTTAAACAAAATCGACCGATTATGAAAGTCCTTCATATATGGGATGGACCCATTGGCCCCTCAATGATGAAGGACTTTCATAATCGGTCGATTTTGTTTAACTTTCTACAATCAAATGATTAGTTATCAGCACTTTCTGGTAGCCAACCTAATGCTCTAAATAGCATTTCGTAATCGATCGATTTTGTTTAACTTTCTACAATCAAATGATTAGTTATCAGAACTTTCTGGTAGCCAACCTAATGCTCTAAATAGCTGCATACGCCAAATATTCCTACCCCCCACAGATTTCGCTTAGGAGGCCCCTCAATGGGTCCATCCCATATATGAAGGACTTTCATAATCGGTCGATTTTGTTTAACTTTCTACAATCAAATGATTAGCTATCAGCACTTTCTAGTAGCCGACCCAATCCTCTAAATAGCTGCATACCCCAAATATTCCTACCCCCCACAGATTTCGCCTAGGAGGCCCCTCAATGGGTCCATCCCATATATGAAGGCATTTCATAATCGGTCGATTTTGTTTAACTTTCTACAATCAAATGATTAGCTATCTGCACTTTCTAGTAGCCGACCCAATCCTCTAAATAGCTGCATACGCCAAATATTCCTACCCCCCACAGATTTCGCCTAGGAGGCCCCTCAATGGGTCCATCCCATATATGAAGGCATTTCGTAATCGATCGATTTTGTTTAACTTTCTACAATCAAATGATTAGTTATCAGCACTTTCTGGTAGCCAACCTAATGCTCTAAATAGCTGCATACGCCAAATATTCCTATCCCCCACAGATTTCGCCTAGGAGGCCCCTCAATGGGTCTATCCCATATATGAAGGACTTTCATAATCGGTCGATTTTGTTTAACTTTCTACAATGAATCCATTGGATATCAGCATATTCTGATAGCCAAGCCAATGCTCTAGTTAGCTGCATACGCCAAAATGTTCTACCCCCACAGATTTCGCCTAGGAGGCCCCTCAATAGGTCCATCCCATATAAGGAGGCTTTTCATCATCGGTCGATTTGTTTAACTTTCTTGTGTAATAATATTTTTTTTTTTCAAAAATTTCCGATTTTCTCAAAATTTCCACAATGAAATACTTAGTGCTATGCATGCATTCATCTTTTTTTATATACCGAGCAATATTCTAAAACATACATATATTCTTGAAAATCGTTTTTACCTTCGTACGAATCTGCTATACAACTGTTATACTGTTATACCACCACCAATGTGGTTTTTGTCTCCGCTAGTCAAAATCGATTTTATCTTCACGCACATGAGCTTATCTCCTGGAGTCGGAGAGCACTCTTTGCTGCCAACTCTTGTACCACGAGATTCATCGGATGAAGATCCACTAATACATTGAGGGCAGCCTATGGAGTGCTTTTCATGGTACCGGTAATTAAGAGAGATGTCGCTCTTTGAACGGTATGGAAGGAATAATACAACGTGCAAAGTTTGGACCAAATCGATTGCTCGCTTCGAGAATTATTGTTCACGCCAGGAAAATTTTGAACTTTTGAGGGGGAGGTACCGAAGGAGTGGACCGATATAGGCCATCTTCGAACTTAAACTAATTTTGGACAAAATATTACGATATAGAATCGGTAGATCCGTTCGAGAGTTATCGTGCCCACCAGCCAGACAGACGAACGGACATGCTAAATCGACTCCAAATAGTCTGAAACTTGGGGTCTAAAACAGTTATTTCGATGAGACACATTTTTTTTGTATCAAAGAGTATATACCTGCATTCCGCAGCCCTTTACTCGCGAGCAAGCAAAGAGAGCTTCTCTCTCCATTAACGCATTGAAAAAGCATGTACAACATACTCACATATTGTTTGCTCAATTTTTTGTTGTTGTGTGCCGATTGGGACGAAAAAATTATGGATTTATAATGAATATTTTTTTGTGACACTTTGGAGCAATATTTGTGGATTTTTAAGGAATATTTGCTATACCATCTTTGAATCAGAATCGTGGATATTAAAAAAATTGTCGAGCATCACGGAAGTGACAGGGCGAAGAGAAGAGTACTACGTCGCATCAGATCTCTTCCTGCCACCACAATTTCTAATGGATAATGTTGCCAATGCCATTAGAAACGCTAAATAATCCAAAGCATTAGGCTCTGACGGTATCTTCATGGTAGTGCAGAAATACCTGAATGAGCCAGCCGGATGTTGAATATCTTACGAAAGTTCTCAACCTGTCGCTACCTACAACCCACATTGTGCCCGAAGTCTGAAAAAATGGCAGAATGGTCCCGCTACTAAAGCCAGGCAAGGATGCCAGCAAAGGTGAAAGGAATAGCTCGATTTCGCTTTTATCGCACGTAGTTAAAACCCTGGGGCTTTAGTCCTCTCCAGGGTTAGTAATGTATATCCAGTTGCCGATCATCAGCATGGGTTCCGTAAGCAGCACAGCACGACAACAGCGCTGTCCGCCATCTTCACACATGTTAGTAGAGGACTCAACCAGACATGTCGTGCGATTGAACAGTGATTATGGCGCTTGACCTATCAAAAACCTTTGCTACTGTCAGGCACTCCACGCTGTTTGAAACGTCTAGCAGATAACCTCCGGCCAAGATTGAAAAGTTCGATAACACTGCTCAACAAAATTGAAAAAGTTGAATGTTTCAACCGAAGTTGTTGTTGTTTCTAAATGAAATCGGCGAGCTATTTTCAAATCTGGTCACGGTTTTTCTCCATCAGCTCTTGTTCTTGAGATATAGCTCAACATCGGTTTTTAAGAGTTTTGCCCAGAATTTGGTTATTTTCGGATACAAACAAATATTTTTTTGCGGGTTTTTCGACACTAATATATTAAGAAGATGTTGTACGCTCGATACAAAACGCTTTTTGAAATAATTATGGCGAATATTTATCAAAAAATATAGAAAACATACGATGAATGTTGTAAAAATTGCATATTTTGAGTACTTCATGACGATTTTTAGGATATGGGCGAATCGTGGGCGCTATGAACTTTATATTAAATATTTGAATACAGGACTATATAGCAGACACCCTGAAGATATCCGGAATGCCATATGAAGCTTCTATGACTTCCGCCGATGACGTAATTACAGCTTAAAGTACTCAAAATATGCAATTTTTACAAGATACATCGTATGTTTTCTATATTTTTTGATAAATATTCGCCATAATTATTTCAAAGAACGTTTTGTATCGAGCGTACAACTTCTTCTTAATATATTAGTGTCGAAAAACCCGCAAAAAAATATTTGTTTGTATCCGAAAATAACGAAACTCTGGGTAAAACTCGTAAAAACCGATTTTGAGCTATATCTCAAGAACAAGAGCTGATGGAGAAAAACCGTGACCAGATTTGAAAATAGCTCGCCGATTTCATTTAGAAACAACAACAACTGCGGTTGAAACAAAAGTCGTGTTGACCAGTGTAATCAATTATGTGTGTGAACGCCAGTCGTACGTGAAATTCAGGAACAAGAAGTCGAATCCCCGAAGAGTAAAACTGGGAGTGTCCCAAGGTGGGATGATATCTGCGGAACTGTTAACCTCGACCTTTCGTATATTCCACCCTCTCCAGATGGTATTAAGATCATTGCGTATGCGGATAATTGTATTGTCTAGGCGTCGCGTACTTTCCCTAGTGTCGTTTGTGAAAGTTTGTACCCATGTTTGTTTGATTTGACCACTTTTTCCGCGTGAGGAATATTCAAATATCCGCCACTAAATCTACGGTCACTCTGTTCACCACATGGATTACGGAGATGAACTCAGAGCTGGAAGTCCTGGTCGATGATAATAGAATTCCGACCACTAAATACTCAAAGATTGTAGGGGTAACATTCGACAGCATGTCCATGTCGTCCGCGAATACCACAGTTATTTGCTGGTCTTGTTCAATCCCATGGTAGCAGGTTCTTTCGTACCAGATTGAACCGAAACTAAAAGTGTTTCGGCCAGCGGCTACCAATCCAATGTCAAATGCTGCTACAACAGGAAGAGCAGGTGTGGATTGGATTCACACAGATGCATTCGCAGATGCCATGAACAACTATCGTGTGAATGCGGTCCTCAGAATAAATCCCCCATCTATCGCAACTGAAGAGCCTTAGCCGCTCAACTAATTTTGAATTCCTATAGGGCAACGATTTATGACACCATGCAAAACATCTGCCCAGCATGTGGTATAGGCTCGGACGTCACACTGCACCTCCAGTAGATTTTAAGTTTTAAGCGGAAATTTGTCAATCAGCATTAGAATGGCAAATCAAACTTTTCGTTGTCCCAGAACGAAACCTCCCGATAGCCCTATTGAGGCCAGGGAAGGATGCAAGTAAATACTGTCCGATTTCATGTTTGTCATCAATACTAAATATTCTTGAGGATATATACCTACCCATCGTTAGAGATATAGTTCCTATTGTCGATAATCAGTAAGGATTACACAGGCAGCACTTTTTGGGCGCCATTTGCACGCATACATTCTGAGACCTTAAAATTCAAGAGTTCCCGAAAAGTAGGACTCATTTTACACCTTGTGCATTCCTGAGAGTGTCACTGAACAGTTTCTTTATTTCTTCCTCCAATATCGTTGGGGTTAACTCTAACATGATGCTTCTTGTCCAAGAATTTATACAATTTCGTCGCTTACTTACTTACTTAGCTGGCCCATTACAGAACATTTGTTCTATAGACCGAACTAAGAAAAGATCTTCATTTCTCTCTGTCTATTGCTTCACTTTCTGGAAAACCGCGCCTTGTCATCTCTTTATCCACTTGATTGCGCCACCTATTCTTTGGCCTGCCAATTCTGCGTGCACCGCCAAGCGGCTCATATTTATACGCCTTTTTAGCGGGTTCATCATCGCTCATTCTTATGATATGGCCTAGCCAACGCAATCGTTGCATCTCAATACGTTTAACTATATTGATGTCGTGTAGCAGATACAGAATTTTTCTCTTAAACACACCAAGCACTGCCTTATCTGCTTGCGCAAGCACCCTGCTTCAGAACCATATGTCAGCACGGATAGTATCAGTGTTTTGTAAAGCGTTATTTTTGTTTGACGAGATGTGGCTATGTTTTTAAACTGCTTACTTAAGCCAAAGTAGCATCTGTTAGCCAACACAATTCTTCTTTTTATTTCACAACTGATGTCGTTAGTTGTGTTTACGGCGGTGCCGAGGTAGACGCAGTCTTTTACTACCTCAAAATTATAGAAACCAACGTCAACAGTTGGCCCGATCTCAACGGACGCATTGCGCGTCTACACCATCAACTTAGTCTTCCCGCCGTTTACCGCCAGACCCACTTTAGCAGATTCTCCTTCGACCTTCATAAAATTATCGGTTACTTCTTTTACTGATCGTCCCATGATGTCGATATCATCAGCATTGTGCCACTTCTTTTGACGTTTGCCTCTCGAATAACCTTTCCAGCGGGATGTTGAAGAGATCACACGAGAGTCTGTCTCCTTGCCTGAAACCTCTTTTGGTACAAAATTCTTCGGAGAGGTTCTTTCCTATTTTAACTGAGGATCTCGTGTCAGTCAAAGTCATTTTACAAAGCCGAATGAGCTTTGCGGGGATACCAAATTCAGACATGACCTGGAATACCTTTGAACGTAGTGGGCTGTCGAAGGCTGCTTTATAATCGACAAAGATGTGGTAGGTGTCGATCAGCATCTCTTGGGTCTTCTCCAGGATTTGCCGCAGGTAAATATCTGGTCAATGGTGGACTTGCCAGGTCTAAAGCCGCATTGGTATGGCCCAATTATCTCGTTGACCATAGGCTTAAGTCGTTCGCACAATATCCCTGACACGATCTTGTAGGCAATCGGGAGTAGACTTATGCCCCTATAGTTAGAGCATACAGTCTTATCTCCTTTCTTATGGACGGGGCACAGGATACTCAGGTTCCAATCGTACTGTACACGTTCTTCCTGCCAGATGGTGCTAACTAGCTGATGAATACACCGTATCAGCGTGTCGCCTCCGGTTTTGAACAGCTCGGCTGGTAAGCCATCGGCTCCTGCAGCCTTATTATTCTTCAGCCAGTTTATTGCTGTCTTTACCTCATTTTGGCTGGGCGGTATACATTCAATACCATCTTCTGGGATTGGATCTGTGGTATCTTCGTCGTCTTCGCTGGATACCAACAGGTTTGAAAACTGCTCTTTCCATATCCTGAGCACACTATCTGTATCAGTTACCAAATTACCTTTCTGGTCTCTACAGGAGGAGCTGCCTGTACCAAAGAAATCAGTTTGATGCTTCACTCTTTGGAAGAATTTCATTCTGGCTCCTGTACATCTCGTTTTGTTCACACTCCCGCTTTTCCATCTTTCTCTTTTTCCTGCGGAAAATACGTTTCTCCTCTCTACTTTTCTCCCGATATCTCTCTCGTGCGCTACGCGTTGCTACGGATTGTAAAGTAGTCCTATATGCCGCATTTTTTCCTTCGGTAGCAGCACGACACTCCTGATCATAGCATGGATTCCTTGGTGGAGGTCTCTGGTATCCAAGTATGAATTTTGCTGCTGTTTGCATGGAGTGGGCAATACTTTGCAATTGCGCTGATATATTATCGGGATGAGGAGTGCTTTGATCAAGCAATTGGGCTAGTTGAGTGGAATATGCTGTGGCTACCTGTTGTGATTGCAGCCTACCGATGTCTAATGTCGTGTTGTGTCTCTTCACACTTTGTTTGCTACCTTTAACCCGGTGCGTACCTTTGCTGCAACTAGGTAGTGGTCCGTGTCTATGTTTGCTCCTCGGAACGAGGGCACATCCAATACGCTCGATGAATGTCTTCCATCTATCACAACGTGATCTATTTGATGTCGACATGTTGAAATCTGGTGCTTCTAACTACCATGTTTTTTGCCGCTGCGAAGTCTATCAGCCTCATACCATTGTCAGATGTTTCACTGTGGAGACTGAATTTTCCGGCTGTTGGGCCAAAGATATTTTCCTTTCCAATTTTGGCATTAAAATCGAATAGAATAATTTTAGTGTCATGAGCAGGACAACGGTCATATGTTTCTTCTAAACGCTCATAAAATATATCTTTGGTCTGTTCGTCCTTGTCTACAGTGGGGGCATGAGCGCAAATAAAGCTGATGTTAAAGAATTTTGCTTTTATTCGAATTGCAGCAAGTCTTTCATTCACGGGTGTGATGCTGGAGGCCAGGTGTTTTAACCTCCGAACAACTACAAATCCGCAAACAAACTCATGCTTTATGTCATGGCAGCTATAATACAGTGCGTCACCTTTAGGTGTTGTTGTGACGCCTTTCCCGTTCCATCGTATTTCCTGTATGGCAGTAATGTCGGCCTTGTACTTTTCAAGTACATCTGCCAATGCGTAAACTGCACCTTCTCTATAAAGTGTGCGAACATTCCATTCCATTCCAACATTCCTACGTCACCCACAATTTCGTCGCTACGGAATTATTTGTTTAGAAACTTGGATACCTCTTAATAAAAAGCGTTGGTCCCAGAATCTTTCTCCATCAAATTTGCATTGTATCATTAACTGTTTTTATTGTTGAAATCATCCTGACTATCAGCGGATGTGTAAAACCACCGCTTCGGGATATGGAGATATCCCAAGAGCTTCATGATATTGGAAGAGGTTCCAAAATAAAGGAAAGAGCAGCAATTCTATTGAAATCAAAATGCAAAAATCGATTACCCGGTCAAGACAACACTAATAATTCATGTTACCAGTTCTTAGTATTACTCTGGTCGCACACTGAGAAAACACCTTAACTAAAGATGAATTTTAGTCAATCTTGAAGATCGGCGGAAAGCTTATTGTCCTAGAATTTATACTTTTTTGTCGCTACGGAGCTGCTAAACTACAACTTGGATACTTCTTCTTATGTACCAGATTATTCTTCCTTCACATCTTCATTGTATCATTAATTGTTGTTATAGTAGAAGTCATCCTGCCCAACACGGGTTGTATAGGACCTCCGCTTTTGGATATCTTTAAATACCTTAATGGTATCCGAAGAGTTTCAACACTACAAGAAAGAGAAGCAATTCTATTGAATTGTACTCACACGGTGCAATATACTGTGAAAACCGTTCAAAATATCTGCCCCGTATGCGGTACAAGTCTGTACAACACGCTGAACCTGTCTTGGCATGATGCAGGACTAGTATTTCTGTAATTCAACAAGGTTCCAAGGTACCAGTTTTTATTACAATTATGGTCACAGACTGAGGAAACACCTTAACCAAAGATGAAAATCAGTCATTCTTCAAAATTTTCGGAAGTACCCTTTATATCATGCCGGATTTGAAGTCTAACCCCAGTTTTTGTAAAAATTTTTTTTGTAAAAATTTTTATTATTGTCAAATTTTGTAGATCGATTTACTCGCTTTTGCGCAAATGTAGAGCGCTGATTTTTAAATGAGGAATCCTTAATGATATATGGAACGGGTATACGAAAAATTAGATGTGTATGTCATCTGGGGTCTGAGCTATGAATGCCTAAATTATTACGAATATAGACGAACGAACAATAATAAGTTACAAAAACTGGGGGTAAGTCTACATATTATGGAGTTGTAGATCGCTAATAAATGGATTTAGAAATAATGGTCTAAAAATTTGGGCGCCACTCGTACTAATCGACCATAATGTGAACATTGGAACTGGGAATACCTGCCCTTATTTTCGAATTCCATGGTGTTTGATAAAAATATAAAAAATCTTCAGTTGAAAGCACTTCTTTTTAAAAATGTTTGGCATCACTAACTAAACGTTGGGCGCCATTCTTACTCACCGTTATGTTGGCATTATAAGCTGCATCATAACAATGCTTTTGAGCTGAAAAATTCAGTTTGGATTACATCAGAACTTTACATAATATCCTGGAGAACAGGTTGAACTACTATTTCGTATTTGGCTTATTTATTGATCCCGTTGGGCGCCACTTACGCTAACAACTTTTTATTTTTCCAATTTTGAACAGATTTTAAAGGAGGTAAATAGGTGTAAATGGGTTACATACATAGTGCTATTTTTATCCAATGCTCCTAATGTATTTTTGATCGACTAAAGTTCCTGATTTATACGAAACCTTAAATTATCACCACCAAAGTAATTAGCATTGAAATCCCTACAATTTACCAGACTAAATAACTACCAGCTATGTAAGACAAACAAGCAGACAAGACATACATATATACGAGAAAAAAAACTAATTTACATAAATTTTATGGAAGAGTGTATTTGTAAATGAAGAGGTGGTCGGTCGTAGTTGTAGTTGTTGCACTACGTTTGCTGTCTACCGTCTTTTTCCGTTTTCCTCCTTCATTAATAATGTCTTTATGCAATTTTTTCTAAAATGTGTTTTTTTCTTTCGTTTTTTTTTTTTTCTTCCTTGCAGTGAGGATGCCGACACCTACACGTTTAAGAGATCTCATAAGACAGATACGTGCTGCTCGCACAGCTGCAGAGGAACGTGCTGTTGTTAATAAAGAATGTGCCTACATACGCACCACTTTTCGTGAAGAGGATCCAGTATGGAGGTTAGTTGTAGCTGTTGTTAGTCATTCAAATGCTCTTAATTTAAAAATTAATGCTAAGTTGTTTTAGTGTTTGCCTGTCCCCCTCTCTCTCTCTCTCTCCCTCCCATAACATTTTTCATATATTAGCTTACAATTAATTGTTCTTATTCTTGTTTTTTTTTTCTGTTCTAATTTCCATTTTTCAGATGTCGCAACATTGCAAAATTACTGTACATACACATGCTGGGCTATCCAGCGCATTTCGGTCAATTGGAATGTTTAAAACTCACAGCCAGCTCAAGATTTACCGATAAACGTATTGGTTATTTGGGTGCAATGTTATTATTGGACGAACGTCAGGATGTACATTTGCTCATAACAAATTGTTTAAAAAAGTAAGTAGAGTTGTGTAGATGTATGTATGTCCTACATTTTGTTTGCCCTTCCTTGAAAGAAAGCAAAAAGAGAAGAAACGGTCAGTTGTCAGCTACGAGTACGGTGGGTCTAATTCATTTTTATATTGAAATTGGAAGTCCAAAACGTTGGGCGCCATTTGCCTTTATTACCATCCAAATCTTGATCATTTAATGAATGCAGTATGTAATGTAACGGAGGAAAATTTTGTTATCGACACAGTTTTTCATTGATAATTTTGTAATCAAAACCGTTTCCTATGGAAAATTGTGTTATCGACAGTTTTCTATAGAAAATTTTGTTATCGACACAGTTTTCTATAAAAAATTTTGTTATCGACACAGTTTTCTATAGAAAATTTTGTTATCGACACAGTTTTCTATAGAAAATTATGTTATCGACACAGTTTTCTATAGAAAATTATGTTATCGACACAGTTTTCTATGGAAAATTTTGTTATCGACACACTTTTCTATAGAACATTTTGTTATCGACACAGTTTTCTATAGAAAATTTTGTTTTCGACACAGTTTTCTATTAAAAATTTTGTTATCGACACAGTCTATAGACAATTCTGTTATCGACACAGTTTTCTAAACAATTTTTTGTTATCGACTCAGTTTTCTATAGGAATGTTGTTATCGACACAGTTTTCTATAGAAAATTTTGTTATCTACACAGTTTTCTATAGAAAATTTCGTTATCGACACAGTTTTCTATAGAAAATTTTGTTATCGACACAGTTTTCTATAGAAAATTTTGTTATCGACACAGTTTTCTATAGAAAATTTTGTTATCGACACAGTTTTCTATAGAAAATTTTGTTATCGACACAGTTTTCTATAGAAAATTTTGTTATCGACACAATTTTCTATATAAAATATTGTTATCGACACAGTTTTCTATAGAAAATTTTGTTATCGACACAGTTTTCTATAGAAAATTTTGTTATCGACACAGTTTTCTATAGAAAATTTTGTTATCGACACAGTTTTCTATAGAAAATTTTGTTATCGACACAGTTTTCTATAGAAAATTTTGTTATCGACACAGTTTTCTATAGAAAATTTTGTTATCGACACAGTTTTCTATAGAAAATTTTGTTATCGACTCAGTTTTCTATAGAAAATTTTGTTATCGACACAGTTTTCTTCAGAAAATTTTGTTGTCGACACAGTTTTCTATAGAAAATTTTATTATCGACACAGTTTTCTATAGAATATTTTGTAATCAACTCAGTTTTCTATAGAATATTTTGTAATCAACTCAGTTTTCTATAGAAGTTTTTATCAACGTAGTTTTCCATAAAAGAATTTTGCTGTCGACAAATTACCACAAAACTAATCTTCGAATCAAACCCACTGTACCCAAGTTTTGTTGTTGTTGGACTACTGACCAATAAAATATTTGTGTATTATTCTTTATACCTGGACATTGCGTGAGTCTTTGTCGTGCCGCCTGTCTGCCTTGCATTCATGTGTTCGTATATTTAATCAATCACATATGTGCGATAGTAGACGACCACCACTACTGGCTGGCTACTCCTGCGGCTGAGCGACCATCCAACCACCTCAGACACCACTGCAACAGCAACAGGCGAAAATTAATTAAGTTCTTTTGTATTTTAATCAATCTGATTTTTGTTTTCTTGTTTTTCCTTTCTTCTTCATACACTTCTTCGTTGCCACCTCCAGTGATTTGAACAGTTCAACACAATTTGTTGTGGGTTTGGCGTTATGTACACTCGGTGCCATAGCCTCGCCTGAAATGGCACGTGATTTAGCCAGCGAGGTAGAACGTCTCATGAAATCACCCAACACATATATCCGCAAAAAGGCAATCCTTTGTGCTTTTCGTGTTATTCGACGTGTACCAGAGTTAATGGAAATTTTCTTACCGGCCACACGCTCACTGTTGAGTGAAAAAAATCATGGTAAGTATAGCAGAATCTGTTTTTATTGTTGTGGTGTATTTGTTGTTTATTGTACTTCCTCTTCGTATGAAGCTTCAAAGCTGTGTGTGGGTTTTTTTTTTCTTCTTTATTTTTGATATTGGATGATTAGGGTTTATTATATTAAAATTAAGTTCACATGTTGTGCATTAGATTAGTTCGAGACATGCAGGATTATTTTGGGAACGTTTTTAGGAAATTTGTTGTATGACGTGAACTGCTACATGACTATCAATTTTCTATAGAAAATTTTGTTGCCGACACAGTTTTCTTTATAAAATTTGTTATCGACACAGTTTTCTTTAGAAAATTTTGTTGCCGACACAGTTTTCTCTATAAAATTTGTTATCGATTCAGTTTTCTATAGAAAATTTTGTTATCGACACAGTTTTCTATAAAAATTTTGTTATCGACACAGTTTTCTATAGAAAATTTTTTTTATCGACACAGTTTTCTTTAGAAAATTGTGTTATCGGCACAGTTTTCTATAGAATATTTTGTTATCGACACAGTTTTCTATAGAAAATTTTGTTATCGACACAGTTTTCTACAGAAAATTTAGTTATCAACACAGTTTTCTATAGAAAATTTTGTTATCGACACAGCTTTCTATAGAAAATGTTGTTATCGACACTGTTTTCTATAGGAAATTTTTATTGACATAGACACAGAAAAAATTTTTTCTCTGCCAGTGTACCATAGACTAGCTATAGACTATATTTTAATGGTTTTAGCACTTGAAATAGCGATTTTTACTAATTACTTTCATTTTGATATTTCAGGTATTCTTATTACTGGCGTAACACTAATAACAGAAATGTGTGAAAACAGTGCAGATACATTAATGCATTTCAAGAAGGTATGTATGAATTTTGTTTTAATGTAATCCTCTAATATTTTGCCAGGCTCACAATGACATTTCTTTGCCTGAAATCTCAAAGAATATGTTATTTCTCGAAAGTGAATAAAAAACGATGCTGCATATGCATATACTTTGCCTTTGAACCTATACATAAATCACACATTTATTCCAATTGAAATAAAAGAAAATTAATCTGTTCCCATTCAATTGGAATGTTGTGCCTTGATTGTAGTTGTCACATTTTTCTTCTCGCATTTTCCTATAATACTCTAATAAATACCATACTTCCATGCACACACATGCTACCCCACTTGCTGCATATTTACGTATACAGTTGTGAGAAATTCAAATAGCATTCAGAGGACAATTATTTTCTCAACAATTCTATGTATGCCCGCCCGGTGAATGAAATCAGCATTCCTTACAGTACAAGTCATTTCGTTTGCTATTCCATTGATCTCAACTGTTCGCAGAAAAACAACAACTACTTTAAGAACAAAAATAATCAATAGCATCGTGTTGGCATGTTGAATGTTTAGTGAAGTAAACGAACTAAACACTTTAAACTGATGTAAAACTCAGGCGACATACCTACTATATAATCAAAAACAAACCAACAACCAAAACCATACAAATTGGCTGACGCAATTATTCGTTTTTCTTTATTTAATTTTTGTTTTATTCTTATTTGAATTCAATTTTTCGTTACAAAGTGTATGCTAATCATTGTTATTTATTATTAATGCTAGTTTATTTTTAATTTTTCCATTTGAAAAAAAAAAACTTTTCAAAAACAAACATTTGCTCTCCCACCAAACAAAAACCAAACAAACCAAAATACGTTTACCATTTGTATTGTAATTTGCTTGCCAGGATAGCGGAAACCGAGAGGTATGAACCATTAACGACTGAATTATAAGTTCAATTTTGATTTAGAATTTGAAATTACTTCATTCGGAGTGACTCTTTGTTTTGTTTTACTGTTCTGAAGTAGTCAGATAGTTTTGGCAATTACCTTATAAACTGTTGTTAAAATACTTGGTGTTCATTAAAGTTTATATCTGGTAATAGATTTTAAACATTTTGCACAATTTAGGATTTAGAACAACACTTTTGTTATCGATAGTAGTATAGAAAATTACTTTATTCGTTTTTTCACATTAGTAAAGTGCAGATTTTCTTTCCTAGAAATTACTGTTATGGACAATATTTTCTATAGGAAATATTGTTATAAACATTGTTTTAAATAAAACTATTGTTATCGACAATATTTTCTATAGAAACTATTGTTATCGACAATTTTTTTATAAAAACTGTTGTTTTGTTATCGACAATATTTTCTATAGAAATTATTGTTATCGACAATATTTTCTATAGAAACTATTGTTATCGACAATATTTTCTATAGAAACTATTGTTATCGACAATATTTTCTATAGAAACTATTGTTATCGACAATATTTTCTATAGAAACTATTGTTATCGACAATATTTTCTATAGAAACTATTGTTATCGACAATATTTTCTATAGAAACTATTGTTATCGACAATATTTTCTATAGAAACCGACAATATTTTCTATAAAAATTATTGCTATCGCTATCGCTATCGTTTTTTCACATTAGTAAAGTGCAGATTTTCTTTCCTAGAAATTACTGTTATGGACAATATTTTCTATAGGAAATATTGTTATAAACATTGTTTTAAATAAAACTATTGTTATCGACAATATTTTCTATAGAAACTTGTTATCGACAATATTTTCTATAGAAACTATTGTTATCGACAATTTTTTTATAAAAACTGTTGTTTTGTTATCGACAATATTTTCTATAGAAATTATTGTTATCGACAATATTTTCTATAGAAACTATTGTTATCGACAATATTTTCTATAGAAACTATTGTTATCGACAATATTTTCTATAGAAACTATTGTTATCGACAATATTTTCTATAGAAACCGACAATATTTTCTATAAAAATTATTGCTATCGCCGTAAATTTCTATAGAAATGATTGTTATCACTATGTTATTATCGACAATATTTTCCGTAGAAATATTTGTTGTCGACAATATTTTTACAGAAATTATTGTTATCGGGAATATTTTCTATAGGAATTTTTGTTACCGATAATATTTTCTATAGAAATTATTGTTATCGAAAATATTTTCTATAAGCGGGGGTACACACGATCAGTTTTGCTGAAATAATCGGTTGCTTGCCGGTGTGGCCGTTCATTTTTGACAGTCATCGAGCGACCACAAAATTTGTTGATATTGCTGGAGACTTTGTCAGTAACCGATATTTCCGAAATATTGACAGTCAAAATGGATCGTGTGTACCCCGCTATAGAGATTATGGTTATCGAAAATATTTTCTATAGAAATTATTGTTATCAATAATATTTTCTATAGAAATTATTGTTATCGATAATATTTTCTATAGAAATTATTGTTATCGATAATATTTTCTAAAGAAATTGTTTTTATCGACAATATTTTCTATAGAAATCATTGTTATCGATAATATTTTCTAAAGAAATTGTTTTTATCAACAATATTTTCTATAGAAATCATTGTTATCGATAATATTTTCTATAGAAATCATTGTTATCGACAATATTTTCTATAGAAATCATTGTTATCAACAATATTTTCTATAGAAATCATTGTTATCGTCGATATTTTCTATAGAAATCATTGTTATCGACAATATTTTCTATAGAAATCGTTGTTATCGACAATATTTTCTATAGAAATCGTTGTTATCGACAATGTTTTCTATAGAAACCATTATTATTGACAATGTTTTCTATAGAAACCATTGTTATTGACAATGTTTTCTATAGAAACCATTGTTATTGACAATGTTTTCTATAGAAACCATTGTTATTGACAATGTTTTCTATAGAAACCATTGTTATTGACAATGTTTTCTATAGAAACCATTGTTATTGACAATGTTTTCTATAGAAACCATTGTTATTGACAATGTTTTCTATAGAAACCATTGTTATCGACAATATTTTCTATAGAAATCATTGTTATCGACAATATTTTCTATATAAAACCTTGTTATTGACAATATTTTCTATAGAAATCATTGTTATCGACTATATTTTCTATAGAGATCATTGTTATCGACGATATTTTCTATAGAAATCATTGTTATCGATAATATTTTCTATATAAATCGTTGTTATTGACAATATTTTCTATAGAAATCATTGTTATTGACAATATTTTCTATAGAAATCATTGTTATTGACAATATTTTCTATAGAAATCATTGTTATTGACAATATTTTCTATAGAAATCTTTGTTGTCGACAATATTTTCTACAGAAATTATTGTTATCGACAATATTTTCTATAGAAATCATTGTTATCGATAAAATTTTCTGAAGAAATCATTGTTATCGATAAGATTTTCTATAGAAATCATTGTTATCGACGATATTTTCTATATAAATCGTTGTTATTGACTATATTTTCTATAGAAATCATTGTTATCGACAATATTTTCTACAGAAATTATTGTTATCGACAATATTTTCTATAGAAATCATTGTTGTCGACAATATTTTCTACAGAAATTATTGTTATCGACAATATTTTCTACAGAAATTATTGTTATCGACAATATTTTCTATAGAAATCATTGTTATCGATAATATTTTCTATAGAAATCATTGTTATCGACGATATTTTCTATATAAATCGCTGTTATTGACAATATTTTCTATAGAAGTCATTGTTATCGACAATATTTTCTATAGAAATCATTGTTATCGACAATATTTTCTATAGAAATCATTGTTATCGACAATATTTTCTATAGAAATCATTGTTGTCGACAATATTTTCTGCAGAAATTATTGTTATCGACAATATTTTCTTCAGAAATTTTGTTATCGGCAATATTTTCTATAGAAACCATTATTATCGACAGGATTTTTTTTATAGAAATTACTATCGACAATATTGTTCATAGAAATCTGTTTTATTATTTCAAATTTTTTATTGAATTTCTATATAGAGATTGTTGTTAGTATTTTTTTATTATCTAGGAGAGTTACACGTTTTTCATGTTTTCAGATTAGAAATCTACAGCGTTCTTTTGCAATATCACAAATATATTTAATATTCACAAGTTTTTTTATAAGTGTTAAGCCGCACAATGTTGCTTTATACTCTTGCTTACAACTTCACACTACTTCCTCTACCTCTCTCTTTCTCTATACTTGTTACACTCTTAATAATAATAATTTGTTATTAAAACTAGAATCAAATATCACATACTTTAAATCAATTTTTTAAACATCGTCTAATCTTCTTTCAACACTAGATTGTGCCGAATTTGGTGCGTATCTTGAAAAATCTTATTCTGGGTGGTTACTCACCCGAACATGATGTGAGCGGTGTTAGCGATCCATTTTTGCAAGTAAAAATCTTACGGCTGTTACGTATTCTCGGACATAATGATACCGATGCTTCGGAAGCAATGAACGATATACTGGCACAGGTGGCTACAAATACGGAAACAAGTAAAAATGTTGGAAATACCATTCTGTATGAGACGGTATTGTCTATAATGGATATAAGGTTTGTATATGATTTTTTTTTAAATACTATCTTTTTCATTACGGATTTATTTTTATTTTTGTTTTAGATCTGAGGGTGGCTTACGTGTTTTGGCTGTAAATATTTTGGGTCGTTTCTTATTGAATTCAGACAAAAATATACGTTATGTTGCATTGAATACCCTGTTGCGTACGGTTCATGCAGATACATCTGCTGTACAGAGACATCGTACCACGATTTTGGAGTGCCTAAAAGATCCTGATGTTTCGATACGAAAACGTGCTATGGAATTGTCATTTGCTTTGATAAATGCCCAAAATATACGCACGATGACAAAAGAACTTTTGTTGTTTTTGGAAAAAGCCGATCCTGAATTTAAGGCTCAGTGTAGTTCTGGCATGATTTTAGCTGCTGAACGGTATTCGCCCAACACTAGATGGCATTTGGATACACAATTAAGTGTTTTAATTGCGGTAAATATATATTTCAAACATTTATTAAAGTAACTTTAATTATTTCTATGTTTTTTATTAGGCCGGTAATTATGTACGTGATGATGTTGTTTCCTCAACCATCCAACTTGTCTCTAGCAGCCCAGCTGTAGAACAAACTTATATAACTAATCGTTTTTGGGAATCCTTACAAGTTGCCAATCACTGTGAAGATAAACAGCCACTGTTGCAAGTGGCCGTGTGGGCTATTGGGGAATATGGTGACATGTTTATGTATGGTCCCAATGAAGATGGTAAGGATTTTTTATGAAATAATTTCCAAAGAGGATTTTTTTAATATTTTGTTATTTTCTTTCTAGAATTTGAACGTCCATCAGAAAGTGAATTAATCGCTATGTATCATAAATTTTTAACATCTGCTCAAGTATCAACAACTAGCAAGCAATATGCTTTAGTGTCATTAGCGAAGCTAAGCACCCGACTCCAGAGTTGTGTAGAGTAAGTTTAGAGATTTTGTTTCTATTTTAGAAAATCTTATCGAAAACACATTTTCTATGGAAAACTGTGTCGACAACGAAATTTTCAATGGAAAACTGTGTCGATAGAAAACTGTGTCGATAACAAAATTTTTCTATAGAAAACTGTGTCGATAACAAAAATTTTTTATAGAAAACTGTGTCGAAAACAAAATTTTCTATAGAAAACTGTGTCGATACCAAAATGTTCTATAGAAAACTGTGTCGATAACAAAATTTTCTATAGAAAACTGTGTCGATAACAAAATTTTCTATAGAAAACTGTGTCGATAACAAAATTTTCTATAGAAAACTGTGTCGATAACAAAATTTTCTATAGAAAACTGTGTCGATAACAAAATTTTCTATAGAAAACTGTGTCGATAACAAAATTTTCTATAGAAAACTGTGTCGATAACAAAATTTTCTATAGAAAACTGTGTCGATAACAAAATTTTCTATAGAAAACTGTGTCGATAACAAAATTTTCTATAGACAACTATGTCGATAACAAAATTTTCTAGAAGACTGTGTCGATAACAAAATTTTCTAGAAGACTCTGTCGATAACAAATTTTTCTATAGAAAACTGTGTCAAAAACAAATTTTTCTATAAAAACAGTGTCGATGACAAATTTTTCTATAGAAAACTGTGTCGATGACAAATTTTTCTATAGAAAACTGTGTCGATGACAAATTTTTCTATAGAAAACTGTGTCGATGACAAATTTTTCTATAGAAAACTGTGTCGATAACAAATTTTTCTATAGAAAACTGTGTCGATAACAACATTTTCTATGAAAACTGTGTCGATAAAACATTTTCTGAGTAAAACTGTGTCGATAACAACATTTTCTGTAGAAAACTGTGTCGATAACAAATCTTTCTATAGAAAACTGTTTCGATAACAAAATTTTTATAGAAAACTATGTCGATAACAAAATTGTCTATAGAAAACTGTGTCGATAACAAAATTTTCTATAGAAAACTGTGTCGATAACAAAATTTTCTATAGAAAACTGTGTCGATAACAAAATTTTCTATAGAAAACTGTGTCGATAACAAAATTTTCTATAGAAAACTGTGTCGATAACAAAATTTTCTATAGAAAACTGTGTCGATAACAAGATTTTCTATAGAAAACTGTGTCGATAACAAAATTTTCTATAGAAAACTGTGTCGATAACAAAATTTTCTATAGAAAACTGTGTCGATAACAAAATTTTCTATAGAATACGGTGTTGATAAAATTTTCTATAGAAAACTGTGTCGATAACAACATTTTCCGTGACATTATTAATTTTCCCTTCCTCCTTTTTTCCCACAGAGAAATTCAAGCATTAATTACCTCATTTGGCAGCCATTTAAATGTAGACTTACAACAAAGAGGTGTTGAATTTTCCCAATTATTCGGTACATATAAACATTTGCGTCCGCCTTTGCTGGAAAAAATGCCAGCAATGCAAGTCAGTCGTATGTCATCACAAAATGGCGAGAGCAGTGGTTCATATGAAGATCATAGTCCAGATTTAATTGAAAATGGTTTGGGTGATGAGCAAATCGGCACCGAAAGCAATATGAATACAATGAGTGATAATACGGTAAGTTCCACAAAGCTTTGTTTATTTAGATTTAATAAATTAGTTTCGTTTTCTTTTGGCCTACTAGAATATCCTGTTAGATCTTTTGGGTGGCTCTGACCTAACAACGCCAAACGCTATCACAAGCCAAGATCTGTCGGTACAAAAGAAGAATACGCTCAATGCTAACAATGATAATACAAGTACTTCGAATAATCAAGATTTCCTTGATTTACTCGGTTTGGATATGTCTTCAACGTCTACAACAACAAATAATCTTACCTCCAATGTTGTCAATAACACCGCCGCCACCACCACAAACATGAACAATGTATTAATGGGTGGTGTTGGAACCGGTGGTATTGGTGGTGGTCTCTTGGATATTATTTCGTCGTCCACTACAGCTGCACCCACAAATGGCAATGATTTATCGTCAATTATGGCTGCCGCTAGTTTAAATATGCCTTCATTGGATTTAACCACAGCTAATACGCTAATCAATGATCCCTTAGCTACGACAGCAGCTTTAAATAATGTTAGTGTGGTAAGTATTGCATTTGTAGGGAAATTTGTTTATAGCCTATTGACGAGAGAGTAATTGCGGTTTCATTCATTCGTTTTCTTTATAGCCTCAAGGTCCGAAATTGACAGCTCTGAATAAGAATGGCGTTTTGGTTCAATTAGTTCCAGTTAAGACAAATGATTCAATGCAAATATATATGACCACAATAAATAGTTCAACAACAACATTAGAGCAATATCTATTTCAGGTAAATTTCTTCTTTTTTAAAAAAAACCTACGTTTAATATTGATATTTTTGCTTTGTTTTTCAGGCGGCAGTTCCTAAAAGTTTTACACTACAAATGCTATCGCCTTCAGGTTCAGTACTACCACCAGGTGGTGTTATAACACAAGAAATGCGTGTTGTCAGTACGTCGAATGTAAGTCTTACATTTTTTAATTTATTACAAATATTTAATTATTAATTTTCTATTTTAATTTAATTTATTAGGCAACATTACGCATGCGCATACGCATATCATATGTCGCAGATGGAGTTAATGTTTTGGAACAAACAGAAGTAAGTGGTTTTCCCGATACAACACCGGAATAGAACTTAATTTAAAGCCTAAGCAGGTGTGTGTAGGAAAAACATTGAAATCATAAAATGCTAAAATCTAAAAATTAAAAATGGAAGAAGAAACGATTGCAGTATAAAATAATTTAAAATTAACATAAATACATAATAATTTAAAATAAAACTAAACAAAAATATATATAGTGATGAGATAAACAAAAAAATATGGAACGTTAACGTGAAATTATAAAAAATAGCAAACAAATCAAATAACTTATTGAAGAAGAACACTAAAAGGACAATTTATCGTACATAAAGATGATGATGTTTATGAAAAAAAGAGAAATAAACTCCCTCCTCATTTGCGATATGATGAAGAAGAAAGACGTCATGCTAATAGAAAACAAAACACAGAAAACAAACATATATTTTTTGTAATATACAAAAAAATATTTAATTAATAATAACAACAACAAACAAACACAACAAACATGGTGTTATTATTAACAAGAACAAAGTGTAACAGACTTGGTTTTTCTACACATTCAAAATGAAACTGTCCAAAAGAAAACAACAAAAACAAATACAACACTCTTTTTAAGACACAACTTTCTGAAGAAAACAATCTTAACCTACATACATACTTACACTACTTTTTTACTCCTTAAACTTCAGCATACTCTCTCCCTTGAAACACTTTTACATACATCCACTTACCATCAACATTAAACATACTTACATATATACCTAAAACAAATGTATTTTTTAAATTAGGTCATATTTTTGGCAAGTGAAACAACTCATCACACAAAAACAAATTCCCCTCCAGACATACAAAATTCTATTCGTGAAAAACAAACAAAAAATATATAAAATTCATTTATACTAATAAGGCATATGTTAAAGTTGTAATTTGTAATATACTAAATAAAATAATAATAATAACTAAACAATAACAACAATAAATAAATAAATAAGTAATATTTAAAAAGGGATAGTAAACAAAAAAATTAAAAGTATATTTTAATATTTTTTGATTAGGTATTTGATTTGAAAAGTATCTGCAAAAATCATAATTTAGTTAAAATCATTTCGTATATATTTTCTGTTCAAAACCTATCAAATAATCACCTTCTGCGACTTGCGTAAAATGTTCAATTAAAAGTTTTCGATGGCAAAATTTGCTATAGCAAATATCAATAATAATTTTTTTTGTGCCGATAATAAGATTTTCCATGGAAAACTGAGTCAATAAAAAATGTTCCAAAAAAACTGTTTTTTCTATAGAAAACTGTGTCGATAATAAAACTTTCTATGGAGAAATGTGTCGATAACAACATTTTCTATAGAAAACTGTGTCGGTAACAACACGTTCTATAGAAAACTGTGTCGATAACGAAATTTTCTATAGAAAACTGTGTCGATAACGAAATTTTCTATAGAAAACTGTGTTGATAACAAAATTTTCTATAGAAAACTGTGTTGATAACAGAATTTTCTATAGAAAACTGAGTCGATAACAACCTTTTCTATAGAAAACTGTGTCGATAACAAAATTTTCTATAGAAAACTGTGTCGATAACAAAATTTTCTATAGAAAATTGTGTCGATAACAAAATGTTCTATAGAAAATTTTCTGTAGAAGACTGTGTCGATAACAAATTTTTCTATAAAAAGCTGTGTCGATAACAAATTTTTCTATAGAAAACTGTGTCGATAACAAAATTTTATATAGGGAACTGTGTCGATAACAAAACTGTCTATAGAAAACTGTGTCGATAACAAAATTTTCTATAGAAAACTGTGTCGATAACAACATTTTCAATAGAAAGCTGTGTCGATAACAAAATTTTCTATAGAAAGCTGCGTCGATAACAAAATTCTCTATAGAAAGCTGTGTCGATAACAAAATTTTCTATAGAAAACAGAGTCGATAACAAAATTTTCTATAGAAAACTGTGTCGATAACAAAATTTTCTATAGAAAACTGTGTCGATAACAAAATTTTCTATAGAAAACTGTGTCGATAACAAAATTTTCTATAGAAAACTGTGTCGATAACAAAATTTTCTATAGAAAACTGCGTCGATAACAAAATTTTCTATAGAAAACTGTGTCGATAACAAAATTTTCTATAGAAAACTGTGTCGATAACAAAATTGTTTATAGAAAACTGTGTCGATAACAAAATTTTCTATAGAAAACTATGCCGGTAACAACATTTTCTATAGAAAGCTGTTTCGATAACAACTTTTTCCATAGAAAAATGTGTCGATAACGAAATTTTCTATAGAAAAACTGTGTCGATAACAATACTTTCTTTAGAAATCAGAGTCGATAACAAAATTTTCTATAGAAAATTGTGTCGATAACAAAATTGTCTATAGAAAATATTGTTTTCGAAAAAACTAAACTAATTTGCTCTGTTCCAGAAGCTGCAAGACCTACTATTCTTTACACCGATAACATTTTTTCTTTTATTTTATCGGAAAAAACAGTAAAAATTAGTAGATTCTTGCAGTTCTGGAACAGACCATATATGTTATCGAAAAAATAGAAGAAATTAGTAGATTCTTGCAGTACTGGAACAGACCATTTATTTCGAAAACTTTTGAATGTTGCAAGGCAAATTTATATAAGGTATGAATTACAACAACTAACAAATTTACAAAAACAAAATTGTTGTTATTGAAAATTAATGGTCTGTTCCAGTACTGTTCGAATCTACTAATTTTTTTTATTTTTTCCGATAACATAAAGGAAAGAATGTTATCGTAGTAAAAAATAGTAGCTTCTTGAGGTTCTGGAACGGAGCATAATTGTCAAAGAAAATATTGAATAATAGGGTCGTTCCAAAATTTTGTTGGGGAAAAACATAATTACTTTTTGAAAATCCTCTAAAATAGAACAAATTTGAATCAAACAGACCCCTTTTTAAAACTAAATTTAAAAAAAAGGAAGAATACAGCTGGTTGTCACTTCTACCTTGTATAAATATGCCTTGGAATGTTGTATTTTGGTTGTTTAATATGTAGAAGAATATTTCAGAAAGTGATACCAATATAGATTTGCTTTGGTTTTCTTTTCCACAACCTGGAAATTATTGTGGACTGCATCAATTAGATAGAATATTAATTATAAATAATTTCACATACATATATAATTTGTTCCTCTACCGCATTGTTTTAATATTTAAGAAATATTCTTTTTACACCAGACCCATTTTAAAGTATTTGAAAAGAGAGAGTTCTTATAAAGAATATATGTACACTTTACAAACAATCCCCTACATTCATTCCCTCCTCCTTGGCGTTCCATAAAATTTTTGTTGTGAATTTTGTTTTAACGCATGGCGTATCAATTTTTTTAATTTAGTTTATCCCCTAATATAGAATAAAAGACATTTTATTTTCATGTTTGTTATTAATATTTAATTATTTTGTTTTTTTATTTCTTCTTTATTTGATAAAAATAAATAAAAACCCCTCCCCATATTTTATCATAATTGTCGTTTTTAATTATTATATAATCTGTCTGTTTCAGAACCTGTAAGAATCTATAAATTTTTACTACGATAACAATTTTTCCTTTATGATATCGAAAAAAATAGCAAAAATTAGTAGAGTTCTTGCAGTTCTGGAACAGATTATATGAGTGTACTTATTACATATAAATTATTTTAAAAAGAACAACAATAATAAATCTACAACGTGTAGTAAGATTTACATTCAAATTGTTTTCTGTTTCAATTTTTTTTCTTTTCTAAACTAATATATTTTTGTGGTATAAATACTTTTAGATAAAATAAGTTATAAAAATATAAATAAAGAGAAAAACTATATATACATGCGAAATAAAACAAAAGTGAATTGTAGTTATAAATAAAGAGAAAATTAACAACAGAATGAAAATTATATATACATATAAAATTATATATAAATAATTATATATAAAAATATCAGGCAATTAAAAATGAAATAAAACGAATTTGTTTCAATTTGGGATTTGGGTTGCTGTTTGGTATATTAATGTATGTTCTTTTTTCACTCATATTGCTCTAATGTCATTCTGGGTTATTCGGGCATGTTCTGGCTGTTCTGCAACACACTTTACACCTAGTTGGGGTGTATTCCTCGGTGGCCGGACATAACTCCTAAAATGATTTTGGGCGCTATGTCCGCTGCGCTTTGCGAGCATAACTCCCAAAATTCGAAATTACACTCTAAAAAATCGCGGACATAACTCCCAACGATTTTTTTTCTTAATTTATGAATTATTTCTTTGCTTAATTTTGAAATTTATAGTTATAATTTTTTTTTAATTTTAGAGTAGAAGTTAGAATGTATGCGGAATTATACATTTGAGAAGGGCTAAGTGCCAATCAATGCCGCCGAAGTTTCCACAAAATCCTCCTGATTTCATAAAATTATTTAAAAACGAAATTATGTCCAAAATTATGTATGTAGCAGTTAGGAGAAGTTAAAAATTGTAAAAATATTTGTTAAGAAAATCGCCCGATTTTGTTTCAAAAATATTTTCGACTGCGGTCCTTTTCGTTTTTCAGAAAGTATTTGAATATTTTTACAAAAACTTTTTATATTCTTAAACTGTGAAAATTTTTTTGTAAAAAATCGAGCAATTTTTTCAAAAAATATTTTCGCCTGCGGTGCATTTCAGAAAGTATTTGAATATTTTTGCAAAAACGTTTTAACGTAGCGATTTGTTTAAAAATTTTTTCGACTGCGGCGTTTTTCGTTTTTTCTTATACCTACCCTAGACCAAGCATGGTCACATTTGACACGGCGGTGCCGATGATTTTCGGCAATTTACACGCACACGACCCGAATGCGCAGAAAGAGCGTACAAAAGAGAAAAAATTTTGATTTGTTATTGTTTTATAGCTTGCGTGAATACAAACTTACTAATACCCTAGACAGACGGCAGCGTTAATTCGCATTAACTGCCTTAAATCAAATTAATTCGTGCATTATCCACATTCTTAATGCACAAAATCAAAGGCATTTTAATAGTCCAGTCAAAATAGACATTGAAATAGCAAAAATTCCCACAAAGCTGAATTTTGGTGGAGAGCTAGGGTTTGCCATTAGAAGCAATGTCCTAAAAGTCCCCATCGATCCCATGTGTGCATAAAAAATTATTCGGGGTCAAAGGTCAAAATTTAAGGGGTCGATCATCGATAACAATTATCGTTGAGTGGCGTTGCCAGTTGTCAAAATTGATCCACGTATGGCAACTCTCAACTGAAGTTGCGAATCTCAGTTGACGAAGCGGCTGTTTTTCAGCAACCACAAATTTTCAGTTGCAGTGAACATTTTCGAAGAAACAAGAAGTAAAATAGAAGGAAAAAATAAACATTTTGTTAACAATTATTGATTCTTTGCATCATTAATTAATTTTTTGTATCAATACGGTGAAAATAAGGACAAATCAACAGTTCGAAATATTAATTGATAAACTGAGTGAAAACCCAAACTTAGCCCGAGGAGTTCGGGAGTTTTGGTGAAACCAAAGCCACAGCGGATGAAACGTGGAGGTCCATTTCGGACAGTTTAAACAGCCATGAACCTCCAACACGAACACCTGAAGAGTGGCAGAGTCTGGATTCACTTTAAAGCAAAGTTGAAAAAGAAAATGCCTCAAAATAAAATAAACTTCAACGACACTGGTGGTGGTCCATCACAATAAGTGATTTTATCGCCTTTGGAGCGGACAGCAGCAAATCTTTTGCAAATGAATTTGGTGACAAATACAGTAAGTTCAGTTTAAGTACAAATTACGAACATCCTCCTACACCAGGGAATTTCATTTTTGAATAAAAACCGTTTTTATTTTGCCTTTTTTCCTGCTCTCTCAACTTCGAAACACACAATTTGTCCTTTATGAAGGGGACAACTTCCTTCAATACTCTCGACAATGTAGATTGAGCCATGCAATTGTTGAAATCATTGCCATGGGACTTTTGGAAACTTCCGTCCTCAAAGAATCGCAACGCTGCGCACACTTTTAAAAGTGGGGGTATTGCTGTTGATCTGTAACTTACTTTGAAATCATCCTCTAACGTTTCCACAACGTAAACTACGGCATCCTTTGGCAATCCAAAATACGCCTTAAACCTGAAATAGTTTACTGACTATACAGATCTTTCCACATGATCATCAGCTTACAGTGCAGATGGCAATTCCAATGGATTCGACTTGTCCCTTCTAATAGATGCAATGTCCTGTACATTTTCATCATCAAAAAATAATTCCACCGAATTTATCATTTTTTGGGACAGCAAATAAAACTTGACGATGGGCAGTTTATATTCCAAAATATTAAAATATTGTCCAGAATACACAAAAGAGTTATCCAAAGCGCAATTATTTTTAAAATATTTTTTTTTTTTTGCGAATAGAGGTCACAAGTTTGAAAAAACACTGATCGATAACATGTTTATCGACAACCCAGTTGAGTTGACATTAATGGTACAACATTTCGTCTCAGTCGCGCAGACAACTGACAACGCAACTCAAGTTTAGTGGCAATACAAGATAGACCCATAAGGGTTTTTAGGTTTTCGGATATTGTAGACAGAAAAATTATCTACAAGTTTGACTCTTATAATTTTTTTCTTAGAAGGAACCATTCTTGAGATATAGCTGTTCTAAAAAACACATGATTTTTATGCACTTATAAGGGAAATATGCACATATTCAGACGAACCGGCTAAAATAAGCGAAGTAATCGGGTCTGTCCCCCAAAAATATATATATTTTCTTGCAGAGCGAAATTATAGCTATCTTTTAAAAAAAATTCCAACAAACTCGGAGTCTGTTTAGTAGAGTTATTCAATGTTAGAGTCATTTTATGCGAAAATAGCCCATTTAACCCACATGTATAATCGAAAGCCCAACGGGAACGACCCCAACGAAAACTCTCCGATTTTTTTCAAGTTTTGTCCGAAGGTAGGGTTTGTTGCGCTGATTACGGAAATGTATAATTTTCAACGGTTGCGGATCCGGTTCGCCGGTTATTAGACCCGAAAGGTCAAATTTAAAAACCGGGTTAGACCCGGTTCTACTGAACCGATTACTGCAAAGTGGATATCGTTTGAAAGCTTACGGAAGTATCTAACACATAGTGTCGTTACTTTAACCGGTTCGCCTCATAATGTACTTACGCGGCTATTTTTTTATTTGACCTTTAGATCGAGATATCTCGAAAATGGTAAGTCTTTTTTAAGAATCATAAGGACCAGTCTTGTAGACAATTATTGAATCTACAACTTTTACTTCAGCGGGCTTTTGCTAGGTATTACCGTTTTTGAGAAAAATTAAAAAACTGAATAATGCCTCCAAAAATGACCTTTGACCCCGAATAACTTGTTTTGCACACATGGGATCGATGGGGACTTTTAGGACATTGCTTCTAAAGGCCAACCCTAGCTCTCCACCAAAATTCAGCTTTGTGGGAATTTTTGCTATTTCCCCCTTATACGCATGTCTATTTTGACCGGACTATAAACTGAATTTAGGTATTTCAATATGGCAATGCTGTAAAAGAGAGCCCATATTCATGTAGGAAAGAGAGCATATTCATGCTCTGAGACAGGGCTGCTCATTTCTTCACGGTAGCGTAAATTGAGAGTAAACATTAGTCGTTGTTTGGCCTGCAACGGAGAAACACATCTTCAATGTGAGCACCTCTGCTCTGAGACACAATTTGCATTGAAAATCAATTGTCTTTTGTCAAATTTCCATGTTTAAGAAATTAAAAAAGGAAAACAAATCAGACATTTTCGCGTTTCTTTAAAATAAGTAGTGGTTTGTCTCGAATAGAATAGCAGCTAATCGTTTTAAGCGCCTTCTATCAAATCTATTTTTATATTTTTATTTTCACAAGCATTTCATTACCCACCATACCAATTCTATCGAAAATAATATCTTCTTCAAATGTTCCTTTAGAGTTTTGCGACATTTTTTAATATTAAAAAGACTCAAAAATATCGCGAATAAATTAAATTTATTTTTGCATTATCTTGATAAAAAAGTCAATGGTAGAAAGTATATTTGTTTCGCATATTTTGGCGAACTTTTGTAAAACTTTATGAAATGGTCTGCTGGGTACAAACAAACAACACAAACAGCTGTTTCATAAATGCAGAAACTAGCAGAAAAAGTTAATTCAAATTAAGGAATTTTTAATGCAAATTAACTCTGCCGTCTGTCTAGGGTATAACACACTGTTATAACTTGCCAATATTTTGAATATATTCACATTTTCTCCGTTCTCTTTTTGGTCATGCCTGCCCTAGACAGACGGCAGCGTTAAGTTGCATTAACTACCTTAATTCAAATTAATTCGTGCATTATCCACACTCTTAATGCCAAAATCAAAGGGAATTTAAACTGAATTTAGCAATTTCAATATGGCAATGCTGTTGTAAGTCAATTGTCTTTTGTCAAATTTCCATGTTTAAGAAAATAAAAAAGGAAAGCAAATCAGCAATTTTCACGTTTCTTTCAAATAAGTAGTGGTCTTTCGCGAATAGCATAGGAGCTAATAGCTTCGAGCCTTCTATTAAATATATTCTTAAAATTTTTATTTTCATAAACATTTCATTACCTACCAAACAAATACTATCGAAAATAATTTCTTCTTTAAACGTTTCTTTGCAGATTTGCGACAGTTTTATAATATTAAAAAGACTCAAAAATATCGCGAATAAATTAATGGGCCGATTCCGTACAGCGAGGCGAGTCGTGTCGCGTTGCCAAATGCAATTTTTCGATTCCGTATGGCAATATCGCCTGACGTCGTCAAATTTTGTCGCCGAAATTTTCATTTTCCGGCGACAACAAATTAGCTGTCGCCGTACATTTTTACTAACGATTAAAAATAAAAAAAAAATAACTTGTTATCGACGATTATTTTCTATCGCTGTACGTAGTGCATTTTTTAAATTTTGTCACAGAGACGATAGACAACGCGACATGACTCGCCTCGCTGTACGGAATCGGCCCATTAATTTATTTTTGCTTTATGGTGGTGAGGAAGTCAGTGGTAGAAAGTATATTTGTTTCGCATATTATGGCGAGCTTTTGCAAAACTTTATGAAATGGTATGCTGGGTACAAACAAACAACACAAACAGCTGTTTCATAAACGCAAAAAAAAACAATAATTCAAATTAAGACGTTTTTAATGCAAACTCTGCCGTCTGTCTAGGGCAGGGACGCGCTTCTTTGCAAAGACAGTATTACTAGTAGTGAGGGCGCCCACTGAGTTGTTTTTGCATTTGCTTCTCACTCTCACGTACAGTGTACGTGTACATAATCCAGAGGTGCTCACATTGAAGATGTGTTTCTCCGTTGCAGGCCAAACAACGACTGATGCTCACTCTCAATTTACGCTACCGTGAAGAAATGAGCAGCCTTGACATAAACAAACGATGAACATCATGTGGTTGTTGTTTTTTCACCCATGCATACACACATGCTTTAGTATTGATGGAAACATTGTGGGCGACGCTGGTCTAGGGCAGCACACCCTCCTCTGAACTTCGGAACAACCTACTCTGTACCTACGACCACCCTTCTCCGAACTTCGGAACAACGTCCGAAATTCCGAACGACCTAATTCGAACCTCCGAACACAAACGGTCAAAAAATAAATAAATTTTTCCTACTCAATTTTAGTCTTCCGGTAAACTCGTACTCGATTTCGAGCATTTTCACACCCACTCGTTTTTTTCCTACAAAACTCGTACTCTTCAAATACTCGTACTCTCAAACACTTTTCACTCGCGAGAAAAACGAACACGTCTGAAATATGCTTCGCGAGTGACGAATAAAAATAGAGTCATTGATGTACACGCCTGCACGTTGTCGTAACAACAGAGAATAACAAATCCAAATGAGAGCCATGTCAGCCGTTGTTTAACAAAGGGACATTACCCTCCCAACAATTCTCTCTCATTTATTTTGGACAGCAATGTAGAGTATACTCAATTCATTTTTTCTACTAGCGCGAGTACTCCCGCTCGAACTCGCGAGTAGAATTCGAGCGAGTATTTCGGAGCTCCGTTTGTTTTTATTCAACGTACACAGTGAGTGAGAGTGAGGGAAGGAAAGGGTATTAATTTCAAAAATAAATATTTTTATGTTCATAATATTCAAGACTGCAGTGTGAAGATCGATATTGGATATATTATTGAGCAGTCCGTCTAGGGCACCGACTTCGCGGTGGTTAAAAATACCTTACGAAATTATACTATGTGAGGTAGTTCGTTCGGACTCGAAGAATCTTGTACTGATATCAGTGAAGTCCTTCAGTTTTATCATCGGAGATATTAGTGGGGAATAGTTTTTATTCTGAATGATATTTTGCTCTCATATATATATATATATATATATATATATATATATATAGTATTACAGGAGAATCAAAACAGCTGGCACCTAATTCTACCTGATAAATATTGTACCATGGCTTATTCCATATTTACATTAAGCGGCCCATACTCTATCGAATTGGCTTGTCCAGCCTATGATAAGTGTGTAGCAAAGCATTCAATCTGAAACTGAAATCTTTAAATATTCCTCTAAAAATGAATGAACTTAATTTTTTTTTATTTCTTCAGTCCCGTGTGTGGTGAAAAAAGTAGAACACATGTATTTTTTGCTTTGTTCCAGAACCTGCAAGAAGCTACTATTTTTTACTACGATAGCATTTTTCTCTTTATGTTATCGGAAAAAATAGTAAAAATTAGTAGATTCTTGCAGTTCTGGAACAGACCACTTAAGGCCAGAACAGAATCAATCGCCGCTTGCTTCCCCAAATGTCAAATTATAAAGGAATGCCAGAGCCTCTTTGCAAATCCTCCTGCGTTCCCCTTTAGGATTCTGTTCTGCAGTAGGATTCTGTAACTCATTTTTGCTGTTACCGACAAAAATCGGTAAAATTAAATCGCAAAATTATGACTAAAAACATAAAGAAAAGTTGGCATCACTGTTTGCGTCGGTAGAGGCTAGCGACTACTTTTTATTCATCGTTAACATACCGAAAATTTTCGTTAATTATCGAAATTATAAGCATTTTAATTTTACCGACAATTATCGATAACAGCAAAAATGAGTTACAGAATCCCACTACTGGCCTTCATGAGAACTACCGAAATACATACAGTTAGGCAAGAAAAGTATTGCAAAAACCAAAATTGAAGAAAATTTCATATTAATTGTTCGTTTATGGCAACAAATATGTAAAAACTATACGGTTTTTTGTGCAAATCTCTTGCTATAGGTCCTTACAACAATATTGCGTCAAAATATGCAAAGGGTATTTTCGATTTATGACAAATACGGTCAAAAATAAGAATTAACTACTATTTGGGGGTGACAATAAAAGTATTGCATAATGCATAATGACCGCAAAAATTTGCAAAAATTTTATAGTTTTACAGTACTGATTTTCCCGTTGCAATACTTTTATTGTCACCCCCAAGTAGTAGTTAATTCTTATTATTGACCGTATTTGTTATAAATCGAAAATAACCTTTGCATATTTTGATGGAATATTGTTTTAAGGACCTATAGCAAGAGATTTGCACAAAAACCCGTATAGTTTTTACATAATTTGTTGCCATAAACGAACAATTAATATGAAGTTTTCTACAATTTTGGTTTTTGCAATACATTTCTTGCCTAACTGTATGTACGTCGAGCGTATACTTTTTGTAAGTTGAAAAAGTTTAACTTTGACAGAACGTTATTGTTTGTATGTGTGTGTGTTTTGTATTTTAAAAACAAAAGCCCAACAAAACATGAAATACAATTCATTGCAAAGGAAAATGATCTGTTTTACGAATGAAAACATTTACCTAAGTAAGTTTGGGTCGCGTATTTTGTGTTTTAAATGTGATTTTGGACCCAACGTATTTGGGTAATACGGACGCTCAGAGAGCGTTGTTTTGGTAGGTTGGTGAAATATTTTTGTACGTGCCGTCGTTATTAAGTTTATCAGTCACAAACACAATGATTTGTTTTTTGAAAATTTCTTTTTGACAACTTTGAAAATAAACCGTATTCATCGGATTGACCATGGTAGAATCATTAAAAGGTAGGGCATAGCAAACAGCTGATTACAATTTATTTCTATTGGTTTGCTTATTCTTTCAAATCAGTATACACAAATAGTAAGTCTGTCTGGTTACTTTCCCAGCAAGAACTTTCTCAGAGAGTAAGGGGTTTTTATTCTCTTTTGCTAGAAAATCGTAAAAAGTAAACAGACACCTTCCCAGCAAAAACCAGCAAGCAATCAGCTGACTTGCCAAAACAGAACAATTTGTCCGCCAACAAAGGAAGCAAACACGTTGTATTTTATTAAAAATAAAAAAGAAAATGAAACAAAAAAGTATTTTTCCACTTTACAAATTTGTTCTCCATAAAACAATACAATTAGACTATGTTATTTCCACAATAAAATTGTTTTTAATGTTCTCAAACATAAATCAACTAAAAACAGCTGATTGATTGTTTTCAGGAAGAAGAAGAGCTTGCAAGTGCTTGCTAGAAGAAATTTGTCCAGCAAGAATTTGCAAGCTCTCAGTGAAAGAACTGTCAAAATGTCTCTCTCGAATCGCTCTCTTTTGCTGGTTTTTTGTGTTAACAGACGGCTTCCAGCAACAATTGGTACAAATTGTTACAAATTTTAGGGTAACCAGACACAGCTAGTGTATGTATGTGTATGGTTTTGAAAAATATGACGAAATATTTTATACTTTTTTAATTCAGGCGAAATGAAAATTGTTATTACAACATTTATTACTTGTATTTATTACAACATTGTGATGAAACAAACTTTTGAACATATACAGAAGCTGACTCTGTCAAGAAAATTTAGCCTCCCATTCATTTTTCGCGTTTTTAGTTAATGATCCAAAATTTCAAATAAACAGTGTAACCTGTTGCATATTCAGTTAGTCCCAATTTACATTAGGCGAGTTTACTTGCGGCAATTGTCATTTTGTAGGAGAGAGAGGTGAGGCATATGGTAACCCTTTGCCTCTCAGCACCCTCTCTCACCTACAAACTGACAATTGCCGCAAGTAAACTCGCCTAATGTAAATTGGGACTTATGGTAATTCTGACAGAATAAGCAAATACACCCAGGCCTTGTTTTTCACAATTTGTTCGAACCTGACCTACCTTCCAAATTATTGTACCATGGGATTGACTTGAATATCTTTTTTGAATATCAAAACTAGTTTGGTTTTCCTCAATCCATAAAATTCACGCACACATTTTCATATTTTGAACAATTTACACATACTACTACCCAGCCAGCATTTTTTGATCAAATTCGAGTCTTATTTGATCCGACAGCACGATTAAAAAGCTGGAATATGATATCATTTTCTGATCGTAACTAGGCGTTTACACCACACAGTTTGTCTTCAAATACAACTCTGATTTACTATTACATACATACATACATTTGTCGGCTGTCTTCCAGCTGTCCATAATTTTTTCACAGACAGTCGGGATAACAAATTTTTGACATTTTTATGAAAAAGAAGTGAGATGATAATTCAAATGAGCTGAAAACAAAAGAATATGAATATGCAAAACAAAATATGAGAACGAAAAACAGAAAAATCGACGATTTTCATTCATAATTTTACAACTGTTTTTGCAGTTGTCTGGACGCCTACGTTACACAAGCAAGTTTTGGGGTTTTGACAATCAATACATGAACTGAATTGTCCTGTCATGTGTAAAAGCAGTGTAAATGACTCCTTTATCGGGAGGAAAACGTAACCTCAGGCGATTCTTCTAAACAAATCACAAATGAGTCTTCCTCTGCATTAGTTTCGAGTCATTTTTGCCAATTTTCTGATGGTATATAAAGTCTTTTTCGAGTCGTATTTTAATCATTTATTGGTGATTTGTTGATTAATTTGTGAGTCTTTTTTTAATCATGTTTATAATCGGTTATGAGTCTTTAGTGAATCATTTATGAGTCTTTCTATCAGACGAAAAAAATAAAAGAGTTTTCATTTTTTTCTTCTTTGTTTTGTTTTCTTTTCTGCTTTGTTATGACTTTTAATTATCCCTTTAGTATACTGTTTCTTCATTTCACTTGGCAAAACCTGGACAAGTGTTGTCTCTGTCAATATTCATAATATTATATGATATTTATATCAATGTTTTGTAGAAAGTGTATATGAGAATTATATACAACCAAAACGTTAAGTTTAAAAAAAAACCTTCAGTGTTTAATCACCTGGCTGTTCAAAATATGATCAGAAGATACATAATTCGAATCACTTTTCAAACACCTGCATGACCCTTTTTCAATCTTCAGATGATCAAAATGTGACAATAAATAACGAAAAAATGGTCACATTTTAAACGCCTCAATCAATGATTTATTTGTGATTGGTACACATTTATTTTTGTATTTTAAATTGAACTCTTTTTAATCATTACAGGGAGTCACTTTCGAGTCCCTTTCTGATTATACAGGCGACTTAAACAGTTTTTGATCACCAAAAGGACTCTAAAAAGACTCCGCGATGTGATTTTTGAAAAAACAATCTTCTAAATGCTAGCTGGGTACAAATATTAACATCAAAATTTGATAGTGTATGCCCCACTTTGGGCAATTTTCCTTGCGGCAATTGACAGTTTGAGGGTGAGAGCATATGGTAACCCTTTCCCCTTCAAAGCCTTCTCTCACCAAAGTCCCAATTTACATTAGGCGAGTTTACTTGCGGCAATTGTCAGTTTGTAGGTGAGAGAGGGTGCTGAGAGGCAAAGTGTTACCATATGCCTCACCCCTCTCTCCTACAAAATGACAATTGCCGCAAGTAAACTCGCCCAATGTAAATTGGGACAAACTGACTATTGCCGCAAGGAAAATTGTCTAATGGGTGTTTTACACGATATGTAACTTTACATATGTGTTGTCACTTTTCGTATACATTTTGTATATAAAAAGTGACAACTCATATGTAAAAAACATATCGTGTAAAGTACCCATAATGTAAATATGGACTTAGGCCCATACCTATATACGGACGTACACCCAGGGCGTGTGTGGTGAAAAAAGTAGAACACATGTATTCTTATGAGAACTACCGAAATACGACGAGCGTATACTTTTTGTTAGTTAAAAAAGTTCAACTTTGACAAAACATTATTGTTTGTATGTGTGTGTGTTTTGTATTTTAAAAACAAAAGCCCAACAAAACATGAAATACAATTCATTGCAATGGAAAATTATTTGTTTTACGAATGAAAACATTTAAGTAAGTTTCGGTCGCGGATTTTGTGTTTTAAATGTGATTTTGGACCCAACGTATTTGGGTTGGTGAAATAGTTGTGTACGTACCGACGTTATTTAGGTTTAGCAGTTAGGCCATGTTTGTATTATAGCCTTTTGCAGGGTTAACCTTCTTTGCGCGAAATATCTACAAAAGTTAGAAGAAACCCGTAAAATATAGTTCGCGGAGCCTAAATAAATATGTTGTATACAGACATTCTTTATAGAAGCGAAATATTTGTTATTTATTTTTGATTAAAAATATGTTTTGAAAGGAAATGAAGACATCAGTTGGTATTATTAGGTGTGTTCGTTTACTCAATAATTTGTACAAGTCCTGTAACTTCTTGTAATCGACCATGGTACAATAATACAGGTAGCATTATCATGCCAGCTGATGGTAACATAATGTGTCAACTGCATTGAATTTATGTCAAATTTTGACACCTTATGTTACCAACAAATGCCGATGCGGCTACCTGTGTATTTGTACCATGTAATCGACTAAAGCCTTTTGCATTGTACTGTAGAGTAAACGAACAACATCCAGTAACAATTCGTACAAATTTTGAGTACACGAACACACATATTAGGTCTGTATGATAACCCAAAAGTTTGTGCAAATTTGCAAATTTGCACAAACTTTTACAAAATGCTGTTCGATAACAAACTTGCAAAGTACAAGAGAGAGAATTTGGAGACAATTGTGAGAGAATATTGGAGAGTTTTGGAGATGTTTGTTTACAAGTTTTTGCAAGGAAAATTTTTCTTGTAAGAATTTGCAAGTTTGATCAGCTGATTTAAATTCGAATGTTTTGTGGCGGACTTCTTGGCAAAAACATAAACAAACGTTTGGCTATTAAATTTAATAGATATAAAAAAGGGGAAAAATTATTAAATAAATTATGGAAAACGATAATGTAAGTAAAATAACTTATTTTGTAGTTTATGGTGACTATTTTTTTATTTTAAAGGTATCAAATCCCAGCAAAAAGCGGTGCATCCATGGAGTAGGAGAAACACAATGTAGACGACCAGGTATTCCCAACGATATTAATAAATATTTATGCCAAACATCGCACTGCGTTCCAGTATGTTTTATATTTGTGCATTGGAAAGGGAATTATAAGGGCATCGTCACATAAGAGGCACAAATGATTTCAGCCTTATGTACCGAGGCCAGGACCACAACGAACAGCATCAGTATACATTTCCCAAGGATCCCGAATGTTGAGCTTTTGTGGCGGAGGTACCCTAATGGACCGATATGGGCCCTTTTAGAAGTTAAACGAAATTTGGACAAAATATTAGGAGATCAAAAGTGTGGACCAAATTGGTTGCCCCGTTCAAGAGATATTGTGCGTACCATTTTAGTGACATTTTTTAAATATTGGTGGACCGGTATTGCCCATCTTCGAACTAAAAACTAAATTTGGACAAAATATGACGAAGGCCAAATTTTAAACCAAATCGGTTGATCAGTTCGAGAGTTGTCGTGCTCTCCAGCCACTACGTATGGTGCCATAGAGCAGACGTGACCAAAAAGAGAACAGCCCAAAATGTGAATGTATTCAAACTATTGGGAACTTATGACTGTGTGTTAGTGTGTTACAAACAAATCAAAACATTGTCTCTTTTTCGTACGCTCTTTCTATGCATTCGGGTCGTATGTGTGTAAATTGCCGAAAAACTTCGGCACCGCTGTGTCAAAGAAGAACACATTTGCCATAGAGGTTTTTACAACTTTCGGGCTGTTTTCTCAAGAAGAATGGACTTGCCCTGAAAAAAATTTTACCATCGTAATTGAGGCAGCGAATGCAAGTTTCTTCAAAAAATATCAAAGTGATTCGAGAGCAGGTCTTAAAGTGAACTTATCCGACATTTTGTGTGGGAGGTACCCGAAGGAGTGGAGAAATATGGTTCATATTCGAACCTTAACTTGGGGAAGGTACCTGAAGGAAATGGAAAATAAACAAGTAAGAAAGTATCAGTCAGCTGAGCCGACAGAGACATACCTTCAGCCACGTACCCGAAGAAAAAAAGTTAACACAATACTTCTGTAGGTTTTTTAGCTGTTGGGAAAATGTTCATGACCCAAGACGAGTGCATTTTTTCCAAACATGGGGTAGGGTGAACCCGTAGGAGTGATCCGATGTAGTATATATTGGGACCTAATACAAATCTGTAGGAAATAATTTTTCTTTATTAGTCTATGTATATTTTCCTTACAGACTATATAATTAAAAATGTTGTACTTAATTTTCTGAATTTAAATATATTACAATTTTACTTTTTAATTTACAAAGTTTGAGCTAAATCGATTTCTCTCTTAAAGGGTTATTTTACACATTAGCCAGTTTAGGTGGTGCCGGTAGGATTTTCTGGACCTTTTTGGGTCATTATCTCAGGAAGTATGGACTTGCCCACGAAAAAAAATACAACGTCGTAACAGGGGCCGCATATGCACCCTGCTGCATCACAAATTAATAAGATCAGAGAGTTGTTAAACTATACCTTTTTTAAATTTTGTGTGGGAGGTACCCAAATGAGTGGACCGATATAGTCCATATTAGAACCCGATCTATGCCTGAAAGTAATATTACCAATAGTAAAGTTTGACTCAATTCGGTTACTCCCTCCTAGAGTTATCATGCCCACAATCTTGGCGAAACATTTTGAACCTTTGTGGGGGAGGTACCGGAAGGAGTGGACCGATATGGTCTATCTTCGAACTTAAACTAAGTTTGGACAAAATATTGAAAGACCCAAAATTTGAACCAAATATGTTGATCCGTTCGAGAGTTATCGTGCGCTCCAACTACGACACATGGTATTATATGCGTTGTTTGCAGTTTTTGTGCTGATTTCTGAGGAAGTATGGATTTGCTCCTGAAAAAAATTATATCGTCGTAAAGGGGGGTAGTGAATACAAGTGGCTGCAACAAAAATCAAAGCGATTCGAGAGCAGGCCTTTAACTGCACTTAAGCAACATTTGTGGGAGGTACCCGAAAGAGTGGACCAATAGGGTCCATATTGGAACATCATCTATGTCTGGTAGAAATGTCACGATGTGCATAGTATGGACTAATTCGGTTACTCCCTTCAAGAGTTATCGTGCGGACAATTTTTCCGAACATTTTTGAACTTTTGTGGGGGAGGTACCTGAAGGAGTGGACCGATATGGCCCATCTTCCAACTTAAATCAAATCTGGACAAAATATTTCGATACCCAAAATTTGAACCGAATCGATTGATCCGTTCGAGAGTTATCGTGCGCACCAGCCAGCAGACAGACGGACGGACATTGCTAGATCGACTCGAAATTGTCTGAAACGGATATCGTACAAACATACTTGGGGTCTAAAACCATTATTTCGATGAGGCACATTTTTGGTCGTATCAAAGTGTAAATACCCTCTTTAGCCTAAAGGCTGACGGTATAAAAAAATGGAAAATAAAAAAGAAATGGTAGACACCTTCAATTGTTAAATTTAATCTTTTCCGCCAACTTCTTGTTTGTCAAATCAGCTGACTTCTTGCAAGTTTTTGCAAATTGCTGTTCGATAACAATCTGCAAATTGTTTGCTTCGAGAGAGTAAAATTGGTGGAGAGAGGTTACTGAGAACTTGCTGAGTGCTTGCAAGTACTTTTCACTTGCGAAGTTATCGTACACACCTATTAAGTACAGACCTAAATAATCCAAAGTTTGTACAAATTTGTAAAAACTTTTACAAAATGCTGTTTAATAACAAACTTGTTAAGTAAAAGAGAACGAATGTGGAGAGAATTGTGAGAGAATTTTGGAGAGTTTTGGACACTTCTGTTACTGAGAACTTACAAGTTTTTGCAAGCAAAGTTTTTCTTGTAAGAATTTGCAAGTTTTATCAGCTGATTTAAATTCGAATGTTCGAATGTGGCGGACTTTGCAATTCTTAGCAAAAACATAAACAAACATTTGGTTACACTGTACGAGTACAACAAAAAAACAATTACAAGATAATTCGGCCAGGTTATGAAAGAGGACTGAAAAAAAGAAGACACGTGTACCGGCGTTTTGAACGTTTACGTCGAGAAGTAACCTAAATAGGCGTGGCAAGTTCCGCCCATTTCTACAGTTTTTGAAATATTCGACATCAGATTCCTTTGAATCCCTGCATTTTAGGTATAAAGTGTCTTTAGCAATATTACTGACAACAATGCGGGGTATCTTTTTATGAAAAAAATTAACCCTCATGCGAGTCCATTTTTTCAAAAAAGTTTAAAAAGTCCTTTAAAATGAGATCGTATCAAATCAAAATATTCTACAAAATTATATGTCATAAAATTTTACTAACCCCGAATAAACCAAAACTCTTATTCGTACCTAAACGCCAGGAATATGCGAAAGGTAAAATCACTTTTTAGGGTTAATGTTGTACTTTATCTGAGTTTATTAAGTTTTGTCCCACAAAACTTCATTCTAGATAGAAGACGTCAAAGACAAAAATATTTTCCATCAAATTTCAATATGTCGCCAAATAAATGAAATATGTATTTACAATATATCAAGGCATATCCATATAATGTAAATACATGAATCATAACAAATAACAAATTTACAAAAACAACATTGTTGTTATTGTAAATTAATTGTCAATGATAAATATTGAATAATAGGGTCGTTCCAAAAATTTGTTCAGGAAAAACATAAATACATTTTGAAAATCCCCTAAAATAGAACAAATTTGAATCAACATGTAAATATAAAGCACTCAAAACTGTCATAGGTCATTGTTATTACACGTTTCCGGTGAAAAGAAGAATTTTACGGTAGCAAATTTCGAAGTTTAAAATTTCATGAGCAGACCCTATTACATTTTGAAAACTAAATTTACAAAAAAGTAAGAATAGTCCCAGTTTACATTAGGGGAGTTTACTTGCGGCAATTGTCAGTTTGTAGGTGAGAGAGGGTGCTGAGAGGCACCCTACACCTACAAAATGACAATTGCCGCAAGTAAACTCGCCCAATGTAAATTGGGACATACAGCTGATTTCACTTCTACCTTGTATAAATATGCCTTGCAATATACATACAGTTTGTCAAGTAATTGTTTTCGAACCAAGAAAACTAACATTTTTCTGTATTAATTAATGAAAAAATTACTGATAATTGTGATAAAAATGTCGGGTTTTTTGCAAAAATTAGTTGGACGACTTATTTAAGACAAGATAGGATGCATAAATAAAAATTTAACCCACGTAGTCCAACAAAAAATAACGAAAAGCAATAACTACATGTAATGCAAGTTGTCAAATAAATGTTTTCGAAATGTAATGGAGGTTCCAATATACCCCATATTTTCGGCAAATACTTGAAAATCATGACAATTTATGAATTTTATTTTTAACAGGGAGTAACTACTAACAAGTATCAACAATATTAGTCATCGAATATCCGTACTAGGAGGGTTACCATATGGACCAAGGGAGTACCAGGTCATATTACATGTAAACAGGGTCCTATAGGTTTCAAACCGGGAATATTTGAAAACTAAGACGTTTTATGAGTTTCTTTAGTTCACTAGGACGGATTGTCATCAACTAATATAAATATTATCTTCAGAATAATTGAATCAGGAGGGTTGCCAGATGTAAGAAAAAGGTACCAGGTTATGTCTTAAATAGGTCGTCCAACTATTTTTTGCAAAAAACCCGACATTTTTATCACAATTATAAGTAATTTTTTCATTAATTAATACAGAAAAATGTTAGTTTTCTTGGTTCGAAAACAATTACTTGACAAACTGTATATCAAGAAAATATATACATCAAATTTGCCAACAAAACACCCAAATATGTTTTGAATAAATTTGTTTTGTTCTTTTTTCGGGTTGATGCATGAAAGTAACATGAAATTTAGTTTTAGACGAAAGTTGTTAAAAAAGAAATATTCTACACAAAATTTCACTATAAGTCCCAGAACAAACTATGTTAAGAACTTTACGTTACAAAATTAGATATTATAGGTAGAATTTGTTTGTTAATCTTATAAGGCCTGGGTACATAAGCTGCTTTGCCTGGTTGCCTTGCTTTCCTGCTTCATTTCTGACATAATAAAAATAAAAGAATAAAGAAGGCCGAGCAAATTTCGAACTGGGTTGCCCTTTTCTTTTTTATTCTTTTATCAGAAGTAAGCAAGGTAAGCAGGCAAGGCAGCTTATGTACGCAGGCCTTTAGACTCTTAATTAAAATTTATTCCATACTTAGTCAAAATCTCTTAAAGTACTTTACTTTTTGGATATGGAAAGATAATTATTTTTCTAGCAATGGATAAACAAATAATTTTCGTAAACAACCTTCGATTGTTAAATTAAATCTTATCCGCCAAACTTCTTGTTTGTCAAATCAGCTGACTTCGTGCAAATTGTTGTTCGATAACATTCTGCAAATTTTTAGCTTCGAGAGAGTAAAATTGGTGGAGAGAAGTTACTGAGAACTTGCTGAGTACTTGCAAATACTTCTCACTTGCGAAGTTATCGTACAGACCTATTGTATCACCTTCTTTCTTGCACCATGGGTGATAGCATCTGTCAGAACTAAACGAAACAATCAACCAAAAAGTCGAAAGCAAAACATCGATGATTCAATTTCTCTATTATATGCCATTTAGATATGACCTCATTAGCCGGATTTAGAGCATTATCAGGATTTATTTGCTAAATCCGGCGATCATCTATCAGATTTCCTAAACAAAAATAAATCCTCGTATTGAGTGGATTTGTTTTAAGTCCGGCATACAAAAGAAAATACAAAAAGTTGCAAGTTGGCACAAGAGACAAGGTAGATGCATCGGTGAATTGCTACAACTAAAATAATTTAAAATGTCAAAATTTGTAAACAAGTTGCAAAAATTAAATTTGCTTTGATATACAAAGTTGATTTTAATCAACCAAGACCAAAATTTACGATGTCTAAACGATAAAATAACGCTTTATTCGCTGATTAGTTAGCATTGGAAGCATAATCTGCTAACATTTTCAATATTAAACAATGAATTTGTAATTTGCCCTATGTTTTTTGAGACGAATTCAATTTACAATAACTTCTTTTGACGTTTCAAATTCGATCAGATGGGCTGATGCATCTGCCTTGGTAATTGTACTATGAACAAAATCAGCTGACCGCCATTTAAATTTGTACAAACTTTTGGGTTATTCAACTGACCTTATTATCTAGTGCTCCTAAAAGTCGATCTACCGACTAGTCAAAAGACAACTTACAAATCCCTCGCACGGCGAATGTCAAAACAAAAACAAAAGAAATTGACACAATTTTCTTTTCATTAAAGGTGCTCGGAGGATTATTTAAAAGAAAAAATATTAGCTAAATAGAAATATTGCTTGAATCTGTGAAGGATTCCAATAGTCTCAGTACTCCCAACAACAAGGAATAACAAAACAGATACACACAACAGCTTGCAGGTCGTCGCCTATTCAACAAAACAATAAAAATAAATCTCTTGTGGGGAATATAAACGAACGAAGAAAAGTGTGTGTCACAAGAATGTGAAAACAAGACGTATAGAGATAAGGAAAATAATAATGGCCACATAAATAACATTAGAAGTGGTTGTTGGGTTAGTGGATAGATTCCAAAGAGACGAGGAGAAGTACTGAGTTTGTCAGTATAAAGCTTCTGTTACAAAAAAAGAAGGGAACAGCATTGAAAGTAAGTTTCATCATTGTGGTGCAATTATGTCTTCAGCCGTGGACATACAAATAGTTTCGGCTCCGAATTTAGCCAAGATTGAGAGCTATCTGAAAGATGCCTCTTATCGGGAGACCATCGAATACAGTGCAAATTTCAATACGCGTTTGTGTATTGAACGACGTCTGCGTTTACCATTTCTGGATCCTCAGACAGGAGTGGCTCAAAATCATTCACATTTGTTTGTGGACAAAAGGCAACGTATGCCGGGATTTAGAGAAGGTCAACTCTATACATATCCAGCGGCCAGATGGCGTAAAAGCCGTCGACAATATTTGAACAAAATGTACAAGTGAGCGAACCATTGCTTTATGCCCTGGCTGGCATCACATATATCCAGAGGGTTGTGGATAAATTTGTTTTTGTTTTGTTTTTAGATTTCCAGATCGTCCGTTTCAGGCTTTACGTAAAGATCATGAGGCTTTAGTGGCCAGCACAGCAACATCGGGCAGTGGGGGTACAGCATCGCCCACTGTCACCTCCGTTGTTACAAACGATCCCGAATTTAATAGTTCTTTGCTGGAAGAATCATCATCCCTGGGTGCTGCTGGTGGGGATACATCGGACAGTAAGGATAGTCAACAACAAGCGGCACAACAGCTGAAAGAGGACCTGCCAAAAGAGTGGTTTTACGATGAAATGGATATGCATGATAATGATTCGCTCGAGGAGCCTAAATCACCTGCCGATGATGAATACGACTATGATCCTCGTTATGGCACCAAAAAGCGAAGAAAACGTAAACCCGGCAAAAAACCTTCTCTAATACCAGGTGAAAGTCCTGGCCCTGGTCGTCGACGAGGTGGGGCTGGCAGGGGTCGTTCTGTGGCAGCAGCAGCTGCTGCCGCCGCCGTTGCTTCCCTTGGTGATAGTTCAATGTCAGGTTTAGATTCTGTTGATGGTATGAGTAACACTGATTCGACCACAGCAGCAGCAGCCAGTCCTGCAACTCCCACTCCTGGGAGACGTCCCCGTGGTACTGGTACTCGTGGTAGACGTCGTACCAAAAACCAAAATGCAAACAACGGTCTACTTAGTTCGGGGCATAATGCAGAACCTCCGTCGTTTGAGTCTGTGGCTGCTGCGGTGGGTGTTTTAGGTGATTTACCAGCCGTTGTGGATGAGCACAATGCTGATTTACGCAATTATCGAAAATATTTGTAAGTGTTTTTTATTCATCGTTTAATTTCACGACCATTTTTAAAGAAATATTTTGTTTCGTTAGTAATTATAAAATTATAGTTGCATAAGAGGTTCAAGTCTCTACAAAATGAAAATGACTTGTATTTTTCTGCCGATGTTCATACAAAAGAAACACAAAAAAAAATAAATTTAATTTCCTAACAAAATATACCAAACCTAAACCAAACCAAAATGATAACCACCATTCTAAATGTGAAATGAAATCTACGATCAAGTCCTAATTTAGGTTCCATTTAAATGTTATAAAATGTTAATTAGATTCAATATGTTTTAGTTTTGTTTAAAACTACATGACTCTTCTATACCCGCCAATACCTACACACCTTTCACGCTCCATAGTTGAATTTTGTTTTAACTTCCCAAATCAACTTTTTTTTGATTTTTATACATATTAGACACATATACATACATATATAAACATAAATAATCAAGGAACAACAAAGGTTTCATTCGGAAATATGTTATTGCTCGTTTTTTTAATTTTATTTAGCAATTGTTTTTAACTGGGTTTTTGCAAATACATAAATATTTTATGAAATATTCTTTTTAATTTATATATACAAAATTTGCATAAGTATGAATAAGTATACATACATATATTTTTAAAATCTCAAATGAAACATTATTTACGTTACTTAAATTTTAACTAATATTGCAAAATATTAGCTAAACAACACAACAACAACTTTAAGAAATTTTTAAAAAAATAAATCATATCTATGTATATTTCAAATTGAAGTGGTGCATGCAGAGTTTTGTTTGCTATAAAATTATTATGCTATAAAAAAATCAATATTTTGTTCTCAATAAAATTTTCTTTAATACAGTACAGCATATTTACGGTAGATCTAAACCAAAATCATATGAGACATTTGTACCATTTGATGGTCGTAGTTGACAGCTACTTCACTTGTGGTCCATTGTGTTTGTCCTGGAAAGTACTGCAGGAAAGGTTAGTTGAGGTAGATGTTACAGAGAGGAAGAAGTTATTAATCGAATAAAATAATTATTAAACTAGAACGATAGTATCAATCAGCTGTGTCGACAGAGATATACCCTCGGACCTAAAGAAAAGAGGTACTTACATCGTTTATAGGTTTTTATACTTATGCGCCAATTTCTAAGGAAGTATGGACTTGCCCCACAAAGAACTTGTACCGTCTTAACATGGGCCGTAAAAACAACATGTTGCAAAAAATGTCAAAACGATTCGAGATGAGTCCTTAAGCTGCACTTTTTCCAAACATGAGTGGACGTACCCGAGGGCGTTATCCGATGTATGTAGTCTATATTCGAACGTAATCCAAGTTTGTAAGAAATAATGCAAAGTTTGCATTAAATTGGTTTCTCCCTTCTAGGGTTATTTTACGCACAAGTTTAGGCTCGTAGGGTTTTCTGAAGCTTTCGGGACATGTTAGGAAGTATGGACTTGCCCCGGAAAAAATTGCACCGCCGTGATAGAAAGACAATCCTGTTGAAACAAAATTAAAACTATCCGGGAAGAGCCTTTATATACTTTTCCAAATTTTGTGTGGGAGAGGACCGATATAGTCGATATTCGAACCTGATCTATGGCTAGAAGTAAAAGTTTTGACCAATTCTGTTATTTTGAGAGTTTTCGTGCGAACCATCTTAGCGAACAGTTTTAAACATCTGTGGTGGAGGTATCGGAAGGAGTCGACCGATATGAGAGCCAAAATTTGAACTAAATCGATTGATCCGTTCCAGAGTTATCGTGCGCACCAGACAAACGGCCGGACGGATATGACTAAATCGACTCCAAATTGTCTGAAACGGATTTCGTACGAACATACTTGGTGTCTAAAATATCATTTCGATGAGGCTCGATAGCGTAAAGGCTCTAAGTTCATTTGTGGTGATATATAATTACTGTTCCCACAAAAGCCCTATGGCAACTTTATTCGCCTGGCAATGAACTTGGAGCTAAAGCACATAAACACATTGCCTTGCGGACACTGCCAGCTTTTCAACGCTACCTTTCATATGCGCGTATAATTTATATATCCTGAGCTATAAGCCAAACCATCCTTGCAAATATTTTCTTCTTTCATTTCCGTGTTTCTGTAAATTATGGAAAGCAGATACCTTCAGCTTTCCAACGATACCTTTCATATAAGGGTACCATTTTTATATCCTGGTCCAAACGTATTATATCCGCGAAAATAATTCGACACCTCCAAATAATAGTATGCTAAGTCTGAAAAGTGAGTTTTGCAGGAGAAGCTTTCAAAGTTTACAGTTTTCTTTGACCTTCTTTACAATGCTAAGCAAATATTTGTTTATAACTTCTGTTCGGATTGACCGATCATTACCAAAATTTGACAGAATTTAAGTTAAAGGACGTAAAATGTAAAAATGTAAAGAACTTGAAAACATGCTAAGTCGACTTAGCATACTATTGTTTGGAGGCGTCGAATTTATGTTACATGTTTTTACCTTCGAATGAATATGTTATGCTGAAGTATAACAGATTATTTATCTGTTATACTATAGAAAATGTGTCTCCGCTACTTAAATTCGTTTTATCTTCACGCAACATTCAACAGTCAATGCTATGTAATCTGATGTGCCGACATAGGACAAGCTGGAACTGTTGTTTGCTGCCACTTGAGCACCTGAGTCCATACTCCTTACTCCACATTGCTCTCATATTCCTTAGTAGACTTGGCTGGGTGTCTAGATCACCGTGGTATGCAGCTCGTTGCTGGTCAAGGTCAGATAGAGTAAAATGTCCTTCGAGGATATGTCCTTCCAATGTTCTATACAAAAAACAAATCAAAATTGACCAACACATGAAACCATGTACACTAGTTTCTAGAAATTATGTATTTTTTCCAAAAAACGCAATATTTCATGTCAAAATTTCATTGAAACTACTCTATTGTGGACCGGGACTATGTTATTCTCTATAGTTTTGGAGTCCCGCGAAGGTCGACCCAGATCAGAATTTCAGTCCTATCAGTCGTAGACCGGGTTTCCCCAATCTCGCCTTTCTTGTTGAGCTGAGAGATCGCTTGATCATCAACTATTCTATCCTATACTTCCCCGAGCATATTTTCTATCCTGTATGCCGTAGAACGATTTACCCTGATCTCGGCATACTCGTTGCCTGAGAGATCGCCTGGTTGTCATCTATATTCTATAATAATTTCCTTTTAGCAGGAACAGTTGGAGGTGCCAAACCATCCACTCCTGAAACAGCCGGATCACATTCGCTTGATCTCGAATTTTGGTCCATGGGGCATCTAAAGTAGTATACAGAGAAATGAAGAACGAAATTCTTTAAACAATGCTGTCAGTTCAATACAAATTTTCTGACTCCAGCAGATATCCCTCAATGTTAAAAAGACTTGTTTAATTTGCTCTGTAAGAGCTAAGACAGTTCAGACTCAACACGTCCCATAAACCTGCATAAACATCTCTCTTGGGAACAATACTAAGCATTTCGAAGGATTTCATCCTTCACACAAAATATACTTCCGCTTTTAGCATGAATACAAGGTATTATTGGGGTGCCACCGCGATGCAATGGCACATCCGCCTTAAATGCTGCGTATTTGAATCTATGTAGGTGCAGACATTCATTGCCCTGAATGAATAAAAATTCCGTGCGAAATTTATTCCCTTCCCGCTTTGTCACAATTTTTTATTTTCATATTTATCTCCAAAAACGGAATATTTTGGCCGATTCGGCGAGAATATTCCATAAGTAAGCGATTCTAGTAATTTTCAACGTTTTAAATATTGATTTTAAAAGATTTTCACTTATTAAAATTATTTTTCGTGCGGAAAATTCCGATGGAAGTATTCATGATTGCCCTGATTGTTATGGGAGCATTCTCCCTTTTGTCCCCTGTGGGATTTTTGTGTAACAATTACATATTTTACAAAGTATCATCATATCAGGCTCAGAGCTACAAAAATGAAGCTCCCTTATTGCCGGCTATTTCGAAAGGAAAAATTATCAACTATTATTGGCAGATGGTAGTCTCGTAAATTTTGTCTATCTTGTAGAAACAAATTATCGTATTCCAAATCTCATAGTTAACTCTACAAGAAACTATACGAACGTCCGACTCAGAGGCCCGAAAACACAACAGCTAACCCATGGCACAATTACCCTGGTAGTAGCATCGTAAAATTTTGAATATTTTATGTCAAAACTCTCTTTATGTTGTTGCGGAAATTACAACAAAAATAATTTTTTTATAAAGGGATTTGACTTTTCATATTCGATCAGCTGATGTGATAACACTACCTGGTAGTTCTGCCATGAGCTAACCATAATTTTGACATTCTTCTTCAGACACATGTTTTCATATGCCGATTCCACCGGTCGATACTAGCGTGAATTTCATTAAAAGATTTCATTAGGCGTACTTAGATCGAATTCCCCACTACAGTATTTTCATGATTTTACTCTACTATGTCCCGGTCCACAGTAGAGTGATTTCATAGAAAAATTTGCATGAAATTATGCGTCTCTAGATCGACTTCCATAGTCCCGGTCCACACTAGAGTGATTTCATTGAAAAAATTGCATGAAATTATGCGTCTCTAGATCGACTTCCATAGTAGAGTAAAATCATAAAATTTCTGTAGTGGGGAATTCGATTTAAGAACGCCTAATTTCATGAAATTTTTTAATGAAATTCACGCTAGTGTGGACCGGGACATAGTAGAGTAAAATCATAAAATTGCTGTAGTGAGAAATTCGATTTAAGAACGCCTACTTTCATGAAATTTTTTAATGAAATTCACGCTAGTGTGGACTGGGACTATGGAACTCGTGAAATTTTTTAATGAAATTCACGCTAGTGTGGACCGAGACTATGTTGCCACTTTCATGGGTAAAATATATTTCATGGGAATGTGATAGTTCTTGAGTCATGGTATATCCCTAAGTCCCGGTCCGCACTAGAGTGATTTCATTGAAAAATTTGCATGAAATTATGCGTCTCTAGATCGAATTCCATAGTAGAGTAAAATCATAAAATTGCTGTAGTGGGAAATTCGATTTAAGAACGCCTAATTTCATGAAACTTTTTAATGAAATTCACGCTAGTGTGGACCGGGACTAATATACATCGAACATAGAAATAAATACATAAATGCTCTGTTCCAGAACCTGCAAGAAGCTACTATTTTTTACTACGATAACATTTTTTCCTTTATGTTATCGGAAAAAATAGTAATAATTAGTAGATTCTTGCAGTACTGGAACAGACCAAAAATTGCTCTGTTCCAGAACCTGCAAGAAGCTACTACCTTTTACTACGATAACATTTTTTCCTTTATGTTATCGAAAAAAATAGTAAAAATTAGTAGATTCTTGCAGTACTGGAACAGACCAAATGTCATGGTACAATTACTTAGGTAGAAACAAGGCAAATATAGAAGGTAGCCGATTCGGCGAATTGCTACAACAAAGCAACTTTTGCCGTAACATAACGTCAAAATTTGTAAAGAGAATCAATTCGCCTTGGCGCTTAAATTTGCAGCGATTTAGCTTCGGCCAATCAGAACAAGATATTTGTTTACATTTCACAATTACAACAATTTTATTTGACACTTCATGTTCAATCAGCTGTTACGAGTCGGCTACCTTCTTTAATGTGCCTTGGGTAGAAACATCGGCGAATTGCTACAACAAAGCAACTTTTTTGTAATGTAAACTGTCAACATTTTCGCCAAATGGTTTCTTGTTGTCTCTTTTTATCGCTTGTGTTTGTACAGTGATTGAACACATGCTGTCTCTTACTTACCGAATCATATGTTTTTTGTTTTGATTTTTCATAGCGAATTCCTATTTTTTTGAAGTTTTAGATTCGATCAGCTGGGCTGAGGCATCTACCTAAGTAATTGTACCATGTAAAATGTCTTATGCAATTTGACACTAACAATACATCCCAGTTCAGTCAGCTGGGTATTGCTGTTACCCATGGTACAAATACACAGGTAGCCGCATCGGCAATTGTTGGCAACATAAGATGTCAAAATTTGACATCAATTCAATGCAATTGACACATTATGTTACCATCAGCTGGCATGATAATGCTATCTGTATTATTGTACCATGCTGTTACCTTTTCATGGTACAAATACACAGGTAGCCGCATCGGCAATTGTTGGCAACATAAGATGTCAAAATTTGACATCAGTTCAATGCAATTGCCACATTATGTTACCATCAGCTGGCATGATAATGCTACCTGTTTTATTGTACCATGTACCTTTTATTCATGGTACAATAAGAAAGGTAGATGAATCGGCCAATTGGTACAACAAAGCAACTTTTTTTGTAATGTAAACTGTCAAAATTTTCTCCAAATGGTCTCTTGTTGTCTCTTTTTATCGCTTGTGTTTGTCTATAAAGTGTAGACATGCTATCTCTTACTTACCGAATCATACAGTTTTTTGTTTTGATTTTTCATGGCGAATTCATAGTTTTTTGACGTTTTAGATTCGATCAGCTGGGCTGAGGCATCTACTTCTAATTGTACCATGCTTTTATTGTTCTACCATGGTTCTTGAGTGTTGAAATTTTGACATTCGTCGCCTATAACACGTCAAAACATGAGGTATACTGATAACAGTTTCTTCTAAACCTGGCAACCCTATGATGGTGATAAAAATGACATTACTCACAAGTTGTTTTTATTTGGTCCGTCCGGTAGCTGTATTGTACGTACGTGTTTCGGCGACGACGACGAAATGCGTGTCAATCCTGATAACATCGAAGTCCTGGTTGTAACATGTTTGGGAATAGCATTACGTGGAATCACTTCGCTGAGTTCCTATTCTGGAGCATCGACACCACCCATGTATGGAGATTATGAAGCTCAAAGACATTGGCAAGAAATAACATTGAATCTACCGGCAAAAGATTGGTACAGAAATACAACCGACAATGATTTACTCTATTGGGGTTTGGATTATCCACCATTAACGGCATATCACAGTTTGGTGTTGGGAAAGGTGGCAAATCGTTTGAATAGCAGTTATGTGGAGCTGTACAAATCACGTGGATATGAATCGCCAGAACATAAGACATTTATGCGTTTCTCTGTGATGTGGGCCGATCTGTTTGTTTACATTCCGGCATGTATTATATTGGTAAAAGCAATGGAAAAGTTCCTCGCCGACAAAAAGCAACGTTTGTGTTTGTTAGCTGTGCTAATTTGTTATCCTGGTTTGATCCTCATCGATAACGGCCATTTCCAATACAATAACATTTCATTGGGTTTGATGTTGGTGGCTGTTGCAGCAGTGCTACGTGATGGTTATGTATGGGCAGCATTTTTCTTTTCCTTGGCCCTGAATTATAAGCAAATGGAACTTTATCATGCCCTGCCATTTTTTGTTATGCTTTTAAGTGTTTCCCTCAACAAAGGGACATTTGTTTGTAAAATTACGACCCTATTTAAGATAGGTTTAATGACATTAGCTACCTTCGCTTTATTATGGTTACCTTGGCTAAAATCCAAAGATTTATTTATGTCTGTGGTGGGCAGATTGTTTCCCTTTAATAGGGGAGTATTTGAAGATAAAGTGGCTAATATATGGTGTTCCCTTAATGTCGTCTATAAGTTCAAAGAAAATGTTACAAATTCACAAATGGCCTTAATATGCCTTGCCACAACTCTATTGGCCATATTACCCCTGAATGCCCATGCATTGTTCAAGTGCCAGAAGAATACTTTTCTTTTTTCACTCTACAATACAGCAATTGCATTTTTCCTATTCTCATTTCAGGTGCATGAAAAATCGATTCTCTTGGCAGCTCTACCAGCAATATGTCTTCTCCCCCAAATGCCTTTCTATGTAATTGCCTTTTTGAAAGTTTCCATACTAAGCATGTTGCCTTTGTTTGTAAAAGATAGAATATGTGTACAATATTTTTCTTTGTTAATCGGCTTTGCAGTTGTTCTGCGATACTTCTTAAAAATTGACTATAGCAAAGATGTTAAAATTCAAAAAATTTTAGATATCCTTATGTACGTTTTAGATGTTGTAATTATTTTAATATCTTTGGTTGCAATCTTTGTACCCTGTCCGACAAGACTACCTCATCTTTGGCCACTTTTTATTTCAGTATTCTGTTGTGGTTGCTTTTTGGTGCTGTTGTTTATTTCCGTTTTGTATCAATTCGGTGTTGAAAAATATTTACATAGAATATTTTGTAAGCTAATACCTGACAAGATTAAGTAGAGAGAACATTGACTTTGTAAATTATATAACAAATAAACCAAATGTATATTTTTATACAGTTTACAAATAAATATAAAAAATAAAGTTTATTAAATTTTAGTGGGATTTTTTATAATTAATTAATCATTATATATTATTTTTATTCATCAAGAGTTATATGCTGGAACATCCTGTTGATATTAATTATCTTCTAAGGACCTATAAAATCTACTTAGTTACTCGTAAAATTGTTTTCCAATGCTGCGAAGCTGCGAATTGAAATAATTCATATCGAAAAATGTAGATTGAGTCGAAAATTAAGGCTTTTGTAAAAAAAAAATAGATAATAGATGTTCATACAGAGTACCGAATTAACATAATAGGATTACCAATACAACTTATTGTGTGCCTCGAAACCTTTGTTGTCTTCTTTGTTTGCTGCTAAAAATCTTTAAAAAATCCAAAAGTAGTGGATTTGGGTACGACGCTATACCATTAAAATGCCTGTGAAACTGCATCAGTGTGAATGATATTTAAGCCTGCCTGATAGGTTCGCTGATCTAGAGGTTCCCCTTTGCACCTCCTCACCTCTTTCTCTAGATCATGAAGATCTCTCCTGACTTGCCTGGCTTCCCCACCCAGTCTACAAGATTGTGGCAGGGATGCTCGCGGCGATGCTACATCGAAAACATTTTGTTGTGCTGATGCACCGGTAAAATCTTCGCCTCCTCATGAAAATTGTACACTGGTGTCAGTAGTAGGCATATACTGCAGTCCTCATGACGTCAGCTTTGAACATTTATTCAGGGCAGTCATTAATAAAACTTCCGTGCGGAATTTGTTGCCTTTCCCCATATTCACAATCATAGCTGATGCAATCCCATGACAGCGGGTTCTTTGTACCGGATTGACCCGAAACCAAAAGCGTAGCATGCTCTGCTTGATGCCTCTAAGCATATAGCAGCGACATAGACGAAAAATCATCTTCATATTTTCTTCATCTTCACAGAGCCTACAAAAGTCCATATTGGTTCCATCCCTGGGCGTAGCCTGGAATAGCTAGGGAGTGGCAGCTGCCCCCTAGATCCTACAAAACAGTTTATTTGTATGTAAAAATTATAAATATTACGAAAAGCAAGCATTTGCACCCATCTCATGGGTTTTTCGAGTTTGTACGACGAATCTTATCGCGCTTATTTCCTAGTCTTGACGCCTCTGCTGGGAAATTTTTCCCGATTACAGGTATTCGACCGGTAAGTATGTAACAAGCGGCGGCAGCTGTGATCATGAGCAGGAAATTTATTTTAGCTACCCGAGGATCTGATGGAATGGGCAACTACCAATACTGGTGATTGGTAATTTCTCTGAACCTTGCCAATCAGATTTTCCATGGTTCAGAAAAGTACAAGGTCAAGTATATTATGATGTCGGGTAGTCTGTTTACGGAGACGACGATCGGAATATGATCTGGCCGAGCGAAATGTCAAGTTGCGTTTCCGGGCGCTGAACAACGACAGGTAGGGGGTGTAAAAGCTACGTTCTTTGCTGTTGTGGGGATGTCTCGTATTGCGACGAAGAAGTTTGAGGCACGATGGACATTGTAGTGTCGCAGCAACATAACTCTTATCTTGGTAGTCCTGGAGACGGTTAAGACCAGAGCAGACTCGGAAGTACACCCATTCCCTACATCTATTACATCTCAGCAATGTTGACGTTTGGTTGATGCGGATCTGACAAACGGAGCAGGTGCTCTTTTCTATCCTGGGATGCACCCAAAAGAGCTCGGAGCGGGCATTGCAGAACATATTGTCGCTCCCACAGTGAAAAAAATATACGAGTACAAGCACACAATTATTGAGGTGACGGCCCCTGGTCGAAGATTCTTCCGAGTCAATCTCTCTGTCGTTTGAACTTAACGGAAAGAGTGAGAAATATCACGGGGAGTTTTCATTCAGAATAACTCCCATTATGTTCCTTTTATCCAATTCGGTTCCTGATAAAAAAGATTTTAAAACAAAAATCCGCTTTCTTCCGCCTTCTTTGGTTGCTGCTAATCACATCTATAAAAATTGATATTAAAACATTTAAAAATGCAATAAAATTCTCATTTATCCCCACCTTTGGTTGTTCCAGAAGCCTGTTTCACCTTTATATCGTTTGTAGAATCCTCAAAAAAAAAAAAAAACGTTTAATTTTTTTATATTTATACGTTTATTTAAACAACTTGTTCTCATTATTAAGTTAATATTATATTAATTATTACATATATTTATAATTATAATAGCTGTGTTTTTAAATTTTAATTTAGACAAAAAAATAAACAAAAATAGAAAATAAATCAAAACATTTTATTATAATAATTATACACATATACACAAGTTTTTTTTTTGTTTTATTTTTTTTTTTAATTTTATATAAATATATAGTCGATTTGCTCCCAAAAATGTTTTGAATTTTTTCCATATTTTTTTTTGTGTATTTTGTCTTTTCTTTCTATAATAATTTAGAAATTTTGTTACAGTTTTCTTGCAGAAAATTTGTGTTGTTTTTTGTCTCAAAAAATATATAAAGTTTTTTTTTTTATTTTTTAATCCGACATTAATGAAGATCAATGCTAATGCTTTTTGTTTGTTTGTAAATTTTGTTTTTGTTTTACTTAATTTAGTTAGATTTTCCTGTTTTAAATAACTTAGCTATTAAAGAATGAATGAAAAAACAGAATATACTTTACTTTTCTTTAAGTTAATAAAAATTATTAATTATTATAATTTATAATAATAAAAAAACGATTGCATAGCAAACCCAAAGTAGTTATTTTTTTACTTTTTAATGAAAACAAATGAAAAGTAGATTATTTATAAAAATGTTTTATGGATGGATGGAGTAGCTGATTCAAATTAAAAAGAAACCATTTAATGTTGTTGTAGAAAATGTTACAAAGAAGACAAATGAAGTGAGATGATGTTTTTTTTTTGCGTAAAACTATGTTTTTCTTTTGTTTTGGTTTTTTATTAACTATCATTTTTTTCATACACATATGTATAGCATAAAGTTTTATTATATATAAAATATATTTACAAAGTTTTTTAACATACTCACTAATATATGATAAATATGATTTTTAATTAAAGAAAAAAATAAAATAAAGAACGAACAAATATTTATTTTTTACTACTATTGCTACATGTTATAAAAAATTTGTGCTTAAACAAAAATTTATTTGGAAAAAGAAAACAAAACGCAACGCAGACACGTATAAGAGCAAAGAAGAAGTGAAAATACAGTTGAATATGGTTAAAATTCATTACAAAGTAGGTCATTGCACTCTTTGACCCAATATTTATAAATAATTGTAGCCCCATTCAACCATGTTGAATGAATTATTATTTTTTACTATTATGTTTATCTTTAGTTTTGTATAATTTATACAAGTGAGTGATGTGTGTGAATAATTTTTTGAAGAAGAGTGACAAAGAAGTTGGCTAAATTTTTAATTATTTTTCTAATTTCTGTTTTTAAACAATTGTGTTTGTTAAAAACTAATAAAAGCATTTAGAATTAATCATATATATTGCGTTATGTTTTGTTTAATTTGTTTTATTGTTGTTTTTTACAATATTTGGGGGCGCGTTTGTTGGTTGGTTAAGGTGTGTAGTAACTAAAACTGAATTTACAAATTATTACTTTTCTAAAAAAAAAACAAAAACTATATTTTTATAAAAAAGGACCTCTTTTCAAACAAAACAGTTTTTAATTTAATTATGATTCCGATGAAGATGTTTTTCCTATGTGTTGTTGGTGGTGGTGGTGTTGCTATTGTTATTTAGTTATTCTTATCTTTGACTATATGTCTTATAAACACGTTGTGTTGTCTGTGATGAACAATTTGCCGATGTGTTCGCCTGTTCATAGTCCTGGTGATGGTGATGATGTGTTTCCAAATTAAGCGGTACACCATCATCTTGTTGCATTTCTTGCATAATGAAATCTCGTTTTTTAAAGTATTCCAATAATTTGTGTGTCGATTTTATGTGAGCCACAATGGAAGCTTCGGCCTGAAACAGGAAAGGAGGGAAATAAATATTATTGTGGAATCATTTTAAGGTTTAGTGATTGAAAACAACACTGATTTTTGCTCTGCCCCAAATATTTTTCAAAATATTTAAAATTAGTGATTTTTGTAGGTTCTGTATCAGGTCTTTTGTTTATACCTGTAACGTAACGTAACCTAAGTGCAAGGAACAGTTTTTGAGATTTAATATACACATTCTTATACTAAAGCCTTTAAATACCATGGATATTTTGAAGTACACTGTGGCTTCCATTGCCTTTTCAACGGAATTTCAAATCAACACACTAGAAATCCTACATTCCGCCTACAACCAATTCAGCAAACCAAATCACCCTGCTTCAGTTTGATTGGGATAAATTTAATGCGGTGACGGCTTCAAAATTGTGTGAAAATTACATCTTTGTGTTTATTTCAGCTTGAGTCCATATTTTGTTGTAATTCAATTGTTTGAATAACAACAAATTATTTTAAAGTGGATATGAAATTGATTAGTTGCGGGCGAAGGGTAGGGAATACTATAGTTTCAGTTGTCACCAAACAACTTCATCAGTTCCCTTTTTCGCCGACTCTGTATCGATAAACAGGTCAATAAAGCCATCTAGCAAATTAAATAAAATGAGAAATTTGCTGTATGGCCCTAAAGCTGTATACCCTACAATTTGAGTCGAACTAAAGAATTTCATATCCACCACTGTTTTTATGTCGTCTTTGCTTCGCAAAGAATACGAACATAGGAATGTTGCTTCAATAAGTGTGTGAAAATGTTATATTGTTGCGGTTTTCCTAACCAATACTCTCCTGACTTGCTATGCTATCCGGGAAGTAATCTCAAGCTAAATCGATAATAGTAAGACGAAACTGAGTACCGCTGATTGGAATGACTCTTAGATTAACTTCAAGTTTAAGTGCAAGAATGAAATCAAGAAGGCTAAGCGGAAGTTTTTGGACAGTTCTGGTGAGTCTACAGAGGGAGATAATGAAGCGCCCAGTTTTCCCAAATACATTAAGCTGAGCGACGTTTCGTGGACTAACTTTGGACTAGAGACTCTCGATCTGCTATCAGGGGTTCACTTCCCCGTATGCGCGGACTTACGACAATTTTTTTAAGTTTTCGACATCAAAAATTTGAAAACTTCGAAAACGTCATATACCCGTATAAAAGGTATAAAAATAGTAAACGTCGTAAACTTGTAAAAGATTGTGGTAATCCAAAGAGATCGTCTCAAGTTGACGGGAGAGGTATTTTAAAAAGTTAGCGAATCATATTGAGTTGCTTCCGCAGATAAAGAAACTGGAGCAGTTTCCGTTTTTAGGTTTTATGAAATGAGCTGTTGCATCTTCACTAAATGTCAGGAGGGAAATATCGCAATGTAGTCATAAAGGCATCCAACAAATGACTCGACGTATAGAAAATGAAGTCTTCTTGGTATTAATCTTTCAGTCTATTCAGTTCAGTCCATTCCTGATATCCTCTTGGCCGTTCATGAAGAGGAGCTGATAAACAGATTAACTAGTCTCCCAAGTCTGCAATTAACATTAACAGTTTTCAGCCTTACAAGTCACCATCAATGCTTCAAAATGCAACGTAGCCGGTGTTTAAGGTTCTGACGTACGTTTTTAAGGTCTGCTTGTGCTTTTCGCACATACACGGTCTGTGTACAATTGAGAATGAGTTGGCCTAGAGTGGACTGTATGCGTTTTTAGCAGTTGTAGCGGTGGCAACTCCTTCAAAAGTATCAGCGATTGTTTGTTGGAAATGAAAAGGCAGTTTCTTCAGTAAAGTGGTGACGCAGCGGGTTTTATTCGATTGTTTTCTTTGACTTCTGTTTTACAAGTGAATTTCGTTTTATTTATTAGGCATGTTGTGGTAATATAAACATAGAAACGTTTGGAATAAGAGAAGAAATGGCAGCCTTTGCTCCAATGAGTGAAAGCTCAGTTGGAGATAAGGTTGCCATATTATCGTAATGCGATTTAGGATAAAGATCTGTTGAATGTGGATCTTAAGTTTAAATTTAAGACTAACAGAAGAGACAATGTATTGAATTATGACTATTTTGTTGAAGTCGCTTCAACAGTCTGTCTATGGAAAGAGATAAAGGTGGCCAACATCCCAAAGCGAGGAAGCGAAGAAGCCACTAACTAAAGACTATAGATAGGTCAATTAATTTTTCTTCCTTTCGATTCCAAAAAGATCAGTAGAACTCAGCAAGTGTCAAGGTGGTCTTTAAAACAAATCGGAGAAGACGGAACACGTACTATTCACCATAAAACGGAAATTTTCTGACTTCAAGCTATTGTAGTTGCATTGGAACTTTTCCGGAAGTTAATTACCTTAGCACAATCCCAGGCCATCGTTTAATATGGAAAAGGGATACCGAGGAGCGGACGAAGAAAGGTCGTATTGTACTCTACTGCTGCAAGAATTCCATTGGAAAAACTTGGAGACTTAGACCACTAGTCATGGCTGTATGTAACCCTGGTTTTGGCCACCTTAACCTATGGCAACCGGGTGCCACCGTGGTGCAATGGTATGCACACCCGCCTTGCACATTAAAGGTCGTGGGTGCGATTCCCCAGCCAGGCAACATCAAAAACTTCAACGGTGGCAAAATACCCCTCAGTAATGTTGGCGACATTTCCTGAGTATTTCAGCCATGTAAAACTTCTCTACAAGTGGTGTCTTAGGACACGCCGTTCGGACTCGGCAATAAACAGTAGGTCTCTTATCATTGAGCTAATATGAGTCGGGGTGCACTCATTGATATGAGAGAAGTCTCCCTTGTCCCGTATGGGATGTTTGTGGAACAATTATTATATAGCCTATGGCAAACACTTGGGAATGTGTGCAGAGGGCTGTATCAATTCTGTTTACCGAAAGAAATCCTGGTCCAGTTTCAGGATGCGAGGACGGCTTTAAGGCACCGAGAGTCAGCATCGCGGTAGGTTTTACATTTCGGACAGAATAGAATAAGCGTTTATATGCCGACCTCCTGCAGGTTAGACTCGCTCCGTAATTTTTCCGAGCAGGGATTTTTGGGCTGAAAGTAAGTAACTCTCCTCTGGGCGGTCAGGTAATATACACAGATGGATCGAAGATGGAGGAAGACAAGGGCGCCGGCGTCTACCTCGAGGACCAACCTATGAAACACTAATTTCCACCAGGAAAGCAGCAAAATTGGTTAAAGGACTTGAAAGCATCCTTACAGGACCTGTGGCTTTATATATTTGATAGTCAGGCGGCCCTTAGGCTTTCAATTCATGTTCAATAAACTCTCGAGCTATTTCAGAAATGCTCTGTAATATGCTTCCTGGTCATAGTAATATAATGGGAAATGAAGTAGCAGATGAGGTGGCTTTAAGTCTATTGATCTACCCATTTATGAAACTATCCAGCCACCAATGTGCTACTGATTCGGCAAAATATGAGAAGGCAGATCGCACATGGCTGAGAACCATGATTAGGGATAGGTTATGAAAAGCAATAATCAATTTTTCGATTTGGGTCAAAAACTAAAAATGTGATTTGAGATCTGGCGAATATTATTTCAATTGTCAAAAACTCGACTTTCGAATTTTTAATAATCGCAGAAAATCGAATATTCGTCGATTTTAGAGTTTTCTTTTGAACCCTTGCACAACCTTTCGTTAAAGTAAATGGAGTTTTTGGGAGAGCGGAGAGAGCTCCCCTATACTATGTATTTCCTACTCCATATTTCCCAAAAACTCTACTTTAGGTAAGACTACTGACTAAGTCTCAGAAAACTGTAAAACCGCCAAAGTCAACAAATCTATGTGCAAAATCGAAAATCGTCTATGCGATTTTCTCTCCAGTTAAATTGCGCCTTCGACGTTTGGCTGCAAAAAGTTGATTAATCGAAAGTCGACATACCTATTCTTAACCTGGATGTAGGACATCCAAAGCAATCTTGGCTGTGATCTCTCATCGTAAAACGACTCCCCTCCCTTTCCCTCACTCGATAAGTTAGGGATAAAAATGACTGTATGACTTATTACAGGTCACTATAGGGCTAGATTTCTAACGTCAAAATTGGACGAAAATGTGAAGATGCAGATGATATAGAGACGGTCGAACACCTCCTTTCGTCTAGCTAAGAAACATACTATTATGGTATGTTTCTTTTTTGTGCAATAATATTTTTAAATCGGGAAATCAAAATTCAATAGTCAACATAAAATATGTTTTCTACAAAATCGATTTTTGAGTTACGACACTCTTGAGTAAATTAGCTGTATCATATAATTACATATGTATAACAAAAATATTTATACTTACACTGGCTGTTAGATTCATGAAATTATAATATTTCTCCAATACGCCGATTATCTCCTTGAAACCATTGCCATGAACATGTGATCGAACAATAGCCTCATATTCTTCATTATCGGTAATGAGATGACCAATCAATATTGCTGTATAGGTACCTTTAAGGGAATGTTCCATATGGTGGCCAGCTTTTTGTAATACTAAAATAGACAAACAAATGAATTAAATAACACCATTCTTATATCGTATAATATTCTCAAACACTTACAATTATTTACAGTCTCATCAACTTCCTCTTGCTTCTTTTTATTTTTATCCTGTTTATCCAGGAAGGCATCTGTATTCTTTTCAACCAATCTGAAAGAGAAGAAAAAAAGACAATTTTTAAACCTCGTACAATTCAAGTTAACAAAATCCCCAACATACCTTGCCAATTCTTCACATTTATAAAAGTAAGCCATTACCGCCGATATGGCCGATTCCCTGTTTTGCATTAGATCATGGTGACCCAAACTAAAGTCAGATGGAGCATAGGCCTTCATGACACGATCACGATTTTCTTTTGTATGCATTGTTAGGTTGTTGAGCAGTGAAAGAGACTAAAAAAGAGAGGACATTTTTAAAATCACTTCATTTATATCCCATAATCTCTCTCTACTTACCAATATGCTCAATTCAAAGACACAACGTTCCGGAATGTAGTTTGGTGCTTTTAGCAGCAGATGGAAACTTGTATCGATAACATCGGGTTGCCGTCCAACCAATTCAGCTCCCATCGGGTTAATCGGACTAAATGAATGCGTCAGACTAATGAGTACCTTCATCAGAGGTATTAACAATTCACGTATAACGATTCCTGGATCATCACGTGATGTATACTCTGAGGTGGGGTACTGGATTAGTTCACGATTGCACAAAGAATAGAGGGAACATAAGGTGGTAGCCGCCAAGCCATTATTATATGTGAGAATGTATTTTTGATTTTCCTCATTCAGTTGGGTGACATTTTCCAAAACTCGCAAACACCGTTCTACGGTTTGCATATTGTCCAATAACGGCCGTGTCCAATCAATACCAGTTGCACTGTACACATTATCGATAACGGGACGACAGCAATCATTGATTGTTTTAATAATGTGTTCTAGACCACCCAGTTCTCGTAGTTCCTCCTTAAACCATTCACCTGCCCGTTTGGAGGTAAGAGATAGCAGCGTTTCCATGGCCAGTGTTCCCACTGTGATGGAGTCGACATTCAAATGGGTACCTTTACCCTGACCCTTGAGTTCTTCACATAACTCACGTACCCTCTGCTTGTTACGTTCATAGTTTGCATGATCAGCTGGTGCCGCTACTGTTTGTTCGGATTCCAATAGCAACATCATCAATTCCAATGAGTCCCTATCTAAATCCATGTTCAAACCTTCTTGGGATAATATATACATAATTGCAGTGGTACACAGACCCAGTGAGAGATCACGATTGGCATCGGATAAGGCCTTAAAGAATTTCGTAACCACACCGTGGGCTCTTACATGCATACGAAAAGCAGGAACCATACATTTTGTGGCCAATTGCAGGGCCGACAGGCATCGAGTAGACATGGGATTGTGAGGTTGTAAGGCATCCAAAATATACTCAACATCATCGTCCATTTCTTGGTATTCACCAATCTCTTGGATTTGATGAGCGGTCTTAACATTGCGCACCACAGTGTAGTATTCCTTGGCTTTGCGATCAATTTTCACCGATGTAATGGTATCGGCGGCAGGATCATCTATGCCAGCAGAATTCATGGAAGGCATAGCCTGGGGATTTGGTTTAATAACTCTGGTCATTTTGATGGGAGGTACCGGACTGCTACGTGTTTCGTCACTGTTGAAATCATTGTATATGGCTTCGACAGTGGCATTTGTATTCTTGACCTCGGGTGGTTTACTGGATGTTGGCGCACTTTCTTCACTGTTGGCATCGCCATTTGCCGCTGCTTCCCATCGATGTTTGTACAAATGTCGTTTGCCCACCTGTTCGGTCTGCTCTGAGGGAACTCGACTCTTAAAGATGCTACCCTTCTTTTTCGATATCACCAATTTAACTGGTTCCACCTGCTGAGGATTGCTGTTTTGATTGCTGGCGGGGATACTGCTGGATGCATCAGTTTGTTTTACAACTACGGTATTGTTGACTTGCGTATCAAGCGTTAGGGTACGCTTGAATTTATCCTTTATCTTGTAATCTCTCAGTGGAGGTGATAATGAGGGCTGGTCACCACCACATAAACTACTAGGCGGCCGTGGCAAGGAACACGAATCCAGGGAATTATTCTCCTGTATATCCAATGAGGGTGTGAGACGATTTTCGTTGAAAGGCTGTATGGGTGTGGTAATTTGCGTATCCATGTTGTCCGTTGTTGGCAAATCCAGGTTAAGTTGTTTGGCGGGTGGGGGTTGTGTATAGTCTTCAGTGTCCTCTGTCGGCTGCAGGACTTGCGTTGTTTGTTGGTTTTTACGTTTGCGGCCATAGCTTTTCTGTGTTGTTACTGTAGGAGGAGGATTGGCGACTGGTGCTGTTGTTGTGGCGGTGGCATTTTCACAGGGTGATAGCTTGTGATTTGTTATAGTATCCTGATGATTGTTCGCTTTTGCCGTTAGATTTATTGCAATTTTGTTAATGTTATTGTTGTTGTTATTATTAGCATTACGGGTGGCACGACCTCTTCTCGTTGTTATCACCGGTGCCAAGACGGGATTATTTTCCTCCTCTGATTTATTGGGTGAAGATTCCTCCATAATTGTAGGGCCCGTTTGTTGTGCTGCTGCAGGGATTGTGTCATCCATATTACCAATGGGTTCGTCTATCACCTTTTTTCCTCTTCGCGTGGCCCGTTTATTTGTTGCTGGAGTTTCTTCGGCCGCCAAGGCGGAGGGTTGTAAGACGGCTGCAGGTTTACGACCACGCGTTCTGGGAGTTTGCACTGGGGCAGGATCAATATCTTCGGGGGGTTCAACATAGTTTGCTTTTGCCCTTCCTCTCGTTCTCTTTCCTGCAGTAGTGACAACGGGTGTAACCACAGGCGTATCAACTTCAGGTTCCACCGCTGCTGGTATGTTTTCATTAACTTCTTCTTCTAAACCATTTTCTTTAACTACATGCTGGGACTGGGATTGCGTTTGTGCCTCCTGCATATTCACATCCATGGCGGCTGTTGTTTCGTCACCCCGTAAAACTGCTAAAATATCTTCTTGTAATGGTTCGGCTTCTACAAATGTGGCAGAGGTTCTTTGCTGCTGACTACTCTCACCATCCATCATCATGGATTCCAGTCTTAGTTCAATATCAGATGGTGGTGCCACCAGTGATGAATGTTGGCTTGTTTCAAGGTCACTTGTTATCACACTCGAGCCTCTACTATGTATTACGCAACTTTCTTCGGGAGGCGGTTGTATGTCCAACGGCGTACTATTACCCTTTGATGATATACTACCCAAGACTGAGGACTGCGAATCGAAATCTCGCTCGGATAATGCTGCAGGTGAGACAATTGTTCTAGCATTCGAATGTGATGGTGCAGGAGCAGCGGGCAACAGTGGAGTAGGCGGGTGATGCGTTGACGGCGTCGTCGTGGTATGTGATTGATCTTGTATACTGGCGGGATGCGGCGAAGGTATTTTAAATTCATTCGATGAGCAACCTTGTTGTGGTGCCACCAATTGCTCTACCGCCGAATGCTTGAGATGTTTACGTTTCTTCTTCTTAGTTTTACCCTCTTTTCCAGAACGTCCTGCATTGCCTGAAGATTCGAGGAGCTCTTTTTTAGCTTTGGCCTTGGCAGCAGCAGCGGCAGCAGCTGCTAGAGCATTTCGTATGACATCTGTTTTGATGATTAATTTCAAACGTTCCTTTGGTGGTTTATCCGGTGATATTTTCACAGTACAATAATTGATTTCTGGTGGTTCTGGTTCTGGCTCGGGTTCTTCTTCTTCCTCCTCCTCCTCTTCTTCTTCTCCTTCGCTGTCTTCTTCCTCCTCGTCCTCTTCTTGGTGATGTGTGCTAGCAGCTAAATGATGGTGATGATGTGAAGGCGAGGGAGGTTTCAACGGTTTAACAATAATCTTCGGTGTTGTTACTATGGCGGCGGGTGTAATGGAGTCTTCCACTGACGCTTGACGGGATGATTTCCCTATGGACAGTGACAATGAAGTCTGCGGGGTTTCAGTGAGTAGAGTTGTTGCAGCCGATGTTGTTGGTTCAGATGATGGAGGCGTTGATGAGGAAGCATTCGGTTGTTGTTCTTCACTATCTGTACTGACTAAGCGTGAGGTACCCTGTAAGAAAAACAAAAAAATCACATTAACAATTTTTTTCATCTCATCAAAAAAGGTAATTGAATACATAAAAAAGTATATTTTAATTAGGAGAAGAAATACCTCAAAAATTCAAACGAGAGAAACAAAAAAAAACAATACCGCTTCATTAAACGTTCATTTACAAATGAAAAACAAAAGACACTTGAGAAAAGAAAAATAGTGAAAGCAAACAATAAGATTACATGCCAACCCAGAGGAGAGTGGCCAAATGATTGCAGTCGCTCAGGCAAACGACAAGTACTGACCGATCGCCGTACAGTGTTGCCATATGGATAGAGTGTGAAAAAAGGCGCGTAAACATTCTCTCAATCAACCATCCCATATGAAGAAAGTAGGTTAAAAACGAACAAAGGAGGAGAGTGAGAGGGAGTTGACAATTCTCTACACAGCTGATTTGATCAACTATGGAAGAGGGGTTGGGAAAAGAGAGAAAGGGGGGGGAGGGTATGTGTGTTTGTGTTTGTTCGTAACTTTTGTAAATTCAATGTCGTTGTTGGTGGCATCGTCTTCGTCATAAAACGGGCCTGTGTGAGTTCTGTTTAAACTAGATTAACAGGGAGTGCAGTGTGAAGGGAATAAATGCAATGTGCAGTAATTGTTGTTGATATTGACATTTATGGTGAGTTGTTGCTGTGATCTTGGGAATTTATCCAGAAGATATGCCGTTATAGATTTCTATTGCGATATTAAGATGCATTTTTAGATACATTCTGTAGTAGAATGTTTTGTAAACAAAAGAGGGGAAGAATAATGACAAAAATGTTGAGAGACAAGAGGTTTTTAACGTTAGAGAAATGTCATGTATTGAAAATTTCTTTTTAATGTAGTGATATTAATGTCCGATGAGCCTCTACCAAAAGCAAAACATGTTGTGTGGCTTCAAATCTTCGGCTTTCCTTTTTCACTTGCAAAAATCATCGATCATTAAGCTCGACTCCAACGAGGTATTAATTAAAAGGAATATTAAAAATGATCTACGCCCTAATAGGCAAAATTATCAAAAAAAAAAAAAAATAAGCATGAGCCAGGCAGGGGTTTGAACCACGAGCTAACAAACACATGCAAAAAAGTGTTGTCAAGGCGTGTTAGCGTTCAGAGCCAAACTCACAACTTCCAAAGACTACGCTAAGCGTTTGTCATGGAAGATATACAACGGATGGACAAATATCCATCATAGCAAAAAACAAATTGCATTTGAAAGAGGAAAAGTTAGATGATAGCGAAGCCATTCCACAGTCGATATGTCCGATTGATGAGCCTCTACCAAAGGCGAAACATGTCACATAGTGTTGGTTGTGTGGGTTCGAATTTTCGGCTTTCCTTTTTGACTTGCAAAAATAATCGATCATTAAGCTCGACTCGTCGAGAAATTAATAGAGAAATTAATCACTTTACAGTTAGTTACACCAGTTTTTTATAGTAGCTTTTGACTGTTATATATTTTTTCCATGCAGTGGACTTTAAAAAGATGTACAGAAAGGATAGACAAAAATTGAACTTGTCCTTTCCGGTATTTGGGGATTTATTATTAATGTGATGGAAATTTCCATCTGTACGCAAATTACAAATTAAATTACAAATAAACAATGGCAAATATACAGACATACAATGGTAAGCATACATTTCATCATCGCTTTTCTCAACTTTTAGTTTTATGGAGTTAATCGATGTGTGCACTGGGCGGCTCAAATAGAGTTTCTTGTTTTCGAAGACACCGTTTACCAGAGATGGTTCAAATTTTGTTCGTTAAAATTTCTCGAAGGGAGTACCCGATTTTGTTCAAAATTTGCAGGTCGTAATATTTCTTTCATTAGGTCGGGGCGATTTGAAAACCTTAATGGGCCCTTCGCGTTTCTGATTCCTGGGATTGAACTGAGCAAAAAAGTCCACTAGACCTAGGTCTACGGTGAAAATCGAGCCTCCCGATTTTTACTTTAAGTTTTTTATCCAAGTTTTTTGGACATTTTGGCATATAACGGCAAAACCATTGAGATTTTCGATACAACACGAAGACAATAATTGTAGCCAAGATAGTAATTAAGAACTCTCTAATACATCGCAAAAGCATTGGAACGTTCCTTCAGGTGTTACAAAAGTTGGCCAGAAAATATTCAAGCGTTCTGATGCAAAATTCTATCGTGTTGGGATCCATGGACAACGAAAATGCCTTTAGTTCGTTTGGGTCACTTCGTTTTTTTTTTATAATGGTAAAAGTAGTGAAAATCTGGGTTTCTTATATTTTTAAATTTAAACGGGCATATTTTCTTTTTTCACAACGGATTTCCATCGATCCTTCTTACTTTTAAAGGGGTGAATATCTTTCGAAAAATGTATTATTTTTTAAATCGGTTAACAAATGGCTTTGTTATAGTGGTTTAAGTTTGAAGACCCCCTGTCTGTGTGTTGGATCGAAAATCTCAATGGTTTGGCCGTTATAGGACAAAATTTCCAAAAAACGTGGATAAAAAACTTAAAGTCAAAATCGGGAGGCTCGATTTTCACCATAGACCTATGGTATAGTGGATTTTTTGCTCAGTTCAATCCCAGGAATCCGAAACGCAAAGGTCCCATTAAGGTTTTTTTCCTTCCATACAAATAGCTACGGCCTAATATCGATACACACCTTCAGTTACCTCCCTCATAACATTTCAAAATTTTTGGCACATGTGCAGTTTAGGAATTCTTCTCGGACCGTCATGCACTTTTTTTGCAGCAGTTGTGTTCGCCGGCCTCTTTTCCGAAGGAACAATTCCTGAGATAATAGTTCAAAGATCCGCGAAGGCCAGCTAAAGTACCTGATGGGCACGGTAACTATCAAAATTATAGATTGACATAGCTCCAACCTTTGCGCATCGCAATACTCTTTTCACACTTAAATCATGTTCGAATATGGACTATATCTGTCCACACCACACAAAATCTTTTGTAAATGTGATCATATTGCGACAGTATAATTTTTATCGATTTTGTCCAATCTTCGCACATAATAATCGTTTTTCCAAAACTTACTTCAACTATGGACTATAGGACTATATCGGTCCACTTCTTTCTGTATTTCTCCCAAAAGTTTGAAAATTTAGGTTTGAAAACTTTATTTCTGATAGTTCTCGCAGTACTCATTCCAACAGTGATGTTTTGGTAAAACAACACAAACTGGGTTTGATTCTTTTTATTACCTCACAGCCCCGAGGCTATATCTCTGTCGGCAAAGCAGACTGATACCTTTTTACTTCTTATAGGAATTCTGACATCAAAAACTTCACTATTATGATGTCAAATGTAAATTTAAAACTGTTCAAATGGAAGAAAAATCTTCGTTGAATTCTAAGGGAAAGTCAAAAGTCGTTTCCCCGATCTTTCAGTTGATATGTAATATGTCTTAAGGTAAGGTCACATTAGGCAAATATTTGCTCCAGTGACCGTCAGTGCACGCTTTCTGAGAGAAAGTGAGCGTAAATTATGCATTGACATTTATGCTCACTTTCTCTCAATAAGCGCACATTGCCGGTCGCTGGAGCAAATATTTGCCTAATGTGACCTTACCTTTATAAACATCTCGAATGTGCAAAGGGAGTGAGTTTTTTAATATCGGACAAGTTTCAAATGTCTGAAATACTAAGAAAATGTAAAAAATACGCTAAAGGGTTTTATTAAAAAATGCCATCGTATACCCAGCATCTATTTATCAGAATCCTATTCAATAATGCCAAAGCCCCTACCAGTTATTAAATTGTTATGATTAGCTTTATTTATTATTTTTTTGGATCGACAATCTTTTAATCACTTGTTTCTCTTTTTCTTTTAGAGTAATTTACAAAAAGAAGTCAAAATCAAATCAAAATAGATAAGTCTATGGAATCTTTCCGAATATCAACATTATTTAACAAATTGTATATAACTAAACGATATAAACAGAACTTTTTATTCAATTGAATTTAACAAATTATATATAACTAAATGATATAAACATAAATTTTTATTTAAATTGAATTGCAAAGCAGCATTGTCAAATTTTGTGGTCAAGTTTGACATTTGTAAAGTAATAATGAGTGTGTGTTAACACTTTACACCACTTGGAAAACAAAATAAATACTTTAAGGGAGGAATTTTGTAATTCACAACTGCATATGGGGATGAACGAACATCATTTTGATGGATCGAATTAGAAGAGTTTTTTTGCAGCTGTCCAGAGGGTGAAATAATGATGTCCTTTTGAGTTTGTTATTTTTTTTTTGATAATTTTATTGGATAAACATCGAGTCACTGACCTTTATGTTAAAATACTGATATCCCACGTAAGACTAACAACGCCGTGAACCAAACCTTGGTATACATTGATTATGAAATACACGTCCAAGAAAATATTGCTTTAAACCTTAAATAGCTTCTACATCAATTGGAAATAATCACAGAAATGACCTCGGCAAACTGTGGAATTTTTGTGATTTTATACATTGATAGAGACTTATCGAACTTTATAGAAGAGGACGCTCGGATACCAGCTCTTACGTTAGAATACAATTTTATCTAATGCAGGTCAATCTTAGAGTAAGTCAAGTGAAGACGGAACATGCTCGATTCAGGTATTTTCAACTTTCCTTGGTTAAAACTGGCACGATCTAAAAATCGAGGTGTTTGCATCGTTCAAAACATATTTGGGACAAAATTAGTTAGCTTTGCTTTTCTGACGCAATTAGGTGTTGCAAGAGTTCACTTTGGTTCCCATTTTTGCACTCCAAAGCTGCGGCTAGAGCCAGGAAAACCTTATTAGGAATTCTCAATTTAGCGCAATTAAGTGTTGCATGTGTGGACGGCTTATTCATGCTGTCGACATATAATTGATTTTCCAATTGAATATATTAAACTGTGCAGTCTTATTCGGGGTAAAGGTAAATATTTCTGTTGTTGTAATATTATGTTACGGATAAATGTTGATGATCGGCAACTGTAAAGCTATCTCTGATGCTGAGGAAGTCTAAACCTCAACGTTAGTTGACACAGGCGAACAAAATGTAAATCGATCTTACCAGGACGTAAACGTCTCTAACAGGTTAATTAATTTGAGTGCTGGCCTGCGTGCCAATTACATTTTCAAATAACGGAATATAGTATGTGAAACACCAAGTCAGCCTTTTTATACCCTCCACCATAAGATGGGGGGTATATTAAGTTTGTCATTCCGTTTGTAACTACTCGAAATAATCATTGTAGATCCCACAAACTATATATATTCTTGGTCAGCGTGCAATTCCACATCGATATAGCCATGTCCGTCTGCGGAAATCACTCTAGCGTCCGAACGAAGTAGGTGGTTGAAATTTTGGTAGAATCTATTTTATGTACGTTGGACTTTTGGTATTGAAAGCGGGCTATTTAGGTCCACGTTTTCGTATAGCACGCATACAAAGTGACGAGTGACGCGCCGTCGTTTTAAGGAATTTTTAAGATATTTGTCCCGTTTTACCACCGAATTGGTCGTAATTTGGTATTTTGTGTCTCAGAGGCTAAAAACATTTGGTCCACGTTTTGGTATAGCCTCCATATAACGCCCCATATAGCGATCGTACTAACGTATAAACATCTTTGTGTGACTTCGTTAGGTTGGCGTGTTGTTTACATTTTGCAAATCAATCGATGAGAACTGTTGGTCGTTCGTATTTTTTTATACTCACACAAACGCAATGTATAATCTGCAAATGTGTGTTTTGGCCATCAATGATATAGGTCCACGTTTTGATATAGCCCCCATAGGACGATATCTCCAGATTTTCGGCATTTTTAAGGTTTTAGCCTCATTATCACACCGAAATGGCTAACATTTGGTATTTAGTCTTCGTTGGGGGTATAAATCTTTTCCCCAGGAATTTGTAGGTATAGGTCCACGCCTTCATATAGCCCCCATAGAACGGTTCCTCCCGATTTTTGGCATTTTGAAGGTTGGGCCTGCATTAATCAACCGAAATGGCTGAAATTTGGTATTTGGCCTTTATTTGGGGTACTAAACGTTCCATATGAAATTTGTTGGTATAGGTCCACGCTTTTATATAGCACCCAAAGAACTTACCTCCCGATTTTCGGTGTTTTGAAGGTTGTGGCCTCAATATTCGTCAGAAATGGCTGATATTTGGTATTTAGTCTCCGTTGGGGTATAAAACTTTCCCCCAGAAACTTGTCGGTACAGGTCCACGCCTTAGTATAGCGCCCATAGAACGGTAATTCCTTATTTTCGGTATTTCAAAGTTTGTGACCTCAATATCTCACCGAAATGGCTGCAATTTAGTATTTAGTCTTCATTGGGGGTATACCACTTTCCAGCGGAAATTTGTCGGTGTAGGTTCACGTCTTCATATAGCTCCCATAGAACTGTACCGCCCGATTTTCGGTATTTTGAAGGTTTTAGACTCATTATTCCACCGAAGTGGCTGAAATTTGGCATTTAGTCTTTTTCTGGGCTACAAAAATTTCCCTCAGAAACTTGTCGGTATACGTCCACGTTTTGATGTAGCCCCCCCATAGAACGGTATATATCCGAATTTTTGGTATGTTGAAGGTTTTATCCTCATTATAACACCGAAATGGCTGCAAGTTGGTACTTAGTCTTCGTTAAGGGTATAAAACTTTCCATGTCTTCATATAGCCCCCATAGAACGGTACGTCCCGATTATCGGTATTTTTATGGTTACTGCTCAATATCCCATCGAAATGACTGACATTTTGTAATTAGCCTTCGTTTCACACCGAAATAGCTGATATTTGGTATTAAGTTTTTGATAGGGGTATGAAACATTCTACCCGATATGTGCCGGTATAGGTCCTCAAATAGCCCTCACAGGACCGTACCTCCCGATTTAACTTATTTTGAAAGCTGTGTCCTCAATATACCACCGATATGATTGAAATTTAGTATTTAAACTACCATTAGTATATAAAATGTTGCAGAAGAGAATTATCAGTATAAGCTCTTATCTTCAAATGACCCCCATAGAAGCGTACTTCCCGATTTTCGGTATTTTGAAGGTTGTGTCATCAATATCTCATCGAAACGGATGATATTTAATTGTCCGTTGGTTGTATAAAACTTTCCACCTGAAAATTTCCGGTATTGTTTCATGTTTATATAGCCTCCATAGAAAGTTCTCTCCCAATTATCGGTATTTTGAAAGTTTTAGCCACATTATTCAACGGAAATAACTGAAATTTGGTATTTAGTCTTCGCTGGAGTTACGAAACTTTCCTCCAAACATTTATCGATACAGGTCAACGTTTTATACAGCCTCCATAGAACGGTGCTCAAGATTTTGTTAACTATCCAAATCCAGAATATCCAGGCTTAGGTCTAGTCCGTATTGCCCAATTTTATGTATTTCGTTCAATTCGGAAAATTGTAAATATTGGTCCATGTTTTGGAAAGAAAAAACATGTCGCCCCATATGGGCTGTTTTTAAGGGAGTATTATCAGTTGAGATATATGTACTACTCCTGTAGTAAAACGAATTGTTTCTATTCACTTCAATACAATTCGTGTTGCAGGGTAATAAAAAGTTCGGCCCGGCCAAACTTAACGCTTTTCTTACTTGTTATAATTTTTTTGATATTTTTTATTAAAGGGTGCTATGGGAAGGGTGCTTTGAACATGTTTCTTTAACCTTGGGTATCTCATGGACCCACGGAATGCTGGGGTTTCTAACACTGGGGATTCTTTAGATCCCCCAAAAATGGGTCGAGGTAGTTCCATAAAATAAAAAAACTACGATGTGGAAGACAAATGAAAGTAAAAAGTAGCGGGGGAGGGCCTAAGTAAGTCAATATCCAAGGCAAGTATTGGTGTGACCACTTGTGTACTTGCTACAAGTGTATTAAACAATACTGATGGAATACACGACGACCCGGCGTTATCGCAGGGCAGCGCTAAAGACAGGATTGGTGCAAACTGGCCTATGACTGGCAAGGGACTCTAAAGAAAATATACACACTAAACAGACTATGTTTTTGACTGACAGTCTAGGGCATCGACAGAGGTGCTCGATTGTTTCGGTTTCTTCAAAATCGTCACATAACCTGCAATACTCAATGTTGTTTTCCTCTCTATTGTCATAAATCTGATACCGCAGTGCCCAGTAATGACCCCAACTGCGACTCTGATTTCTTCTTAACGTAGTGAGAGAAGCGTATTCTACCCCCTGAGATTGCTCGCCAGATTGATTTCGATACCTACAGCTAGGTACTTTTCTGTGCGTAGAGATTTCTGAGTTCGTTGTGGAACTCACTGTGAGGACTGTGACTTGACACCCCGAAGGTCATTGGTTGCTAGTCGAAATCGGTCTCCGGAGTGTCATTGTTTCAGTGGAACTGTCAGTTCGGCAGTATCTTCCTTCATATAGAGCGTCAAGGTCATTAACTGTCAAAAAATCTCTAGATTTCCTTGTTAAGGCTATTTATAATCTTGGTGAACTTTAGTAATCTTACTGCGGTCTCCATATCTGAGATATGTGTTCCCCACCTACCGCGGACATGGAGCTAACACTGAAAATGCTTCAAAATTAAGAAGAATGAAAAGCTTGATATTAGTATCAGTGTAGATGAAGGATGATGAACACAGTAGGGCCTCTAATTATGCATACTACTTGACATGAGAGCAAGGCCCAAATATATAAGAGATAATCAAAAATCAAGATGGAACATGCGATATGTACAAACACTTCTCCACTTAAGATAGGAACGTGATAACTTCTGTGGCAGAGAAAAATGCGAAAAACATTGTCCTACAACGTTGGTGCCTTCATGAGAGACCAGGATGATGGTAGATTCACCTCCCACATCTCAACAATTTGTCGATAAAGAACTTCATGAAAACCGACCATTAGGAGTCTGCCTTGAACGGGTATAGATATAAATAAAGGAAACTTCTTTCCTTTAGCTACCCCTATCAGTTTTTTTTTTTGTTTAATTTTAATTGTTTTTCTAAGTAGTCGGATTTTGGTCGGGAACTTAGCTCGTGAACTCCGAATTTTTGTCGAAACTAAAGGCCCTTTTGATGAGTTGTGAAAGAATATTGCGGGGGCAATTAAATAGTTTGATCCACCAGCCCGTATACCAGATGAATGGCATTTTCGTACGTCCCACTATCGCGATGTATTTATGAATGACACATATAGTCTGAATCCAAAAGGTATTCCATAGCTATTCGTGCAGACGGTAGAAGACTTTTCAAATTGGTTTTGGTTCGGAATATGTCAACCGGTACACTTTTGTGTAGAGAATAAGAACAATCTGACAAAGTCAATGGCATGTGTTATACATTGCCATACTGCGAATTTCACATTATTCTATTAAATTATCAATATTTCTTTTGATATTAAAACAGAACTAATAGTTTTCACTTCTGAAATTATTAGTAGTAGTTTTGTTGGTCAAATTAAAATAAAATGTTCCTCTCAGTAACGATAACTCTTTATTGGCGATTATTTTCGATAGCTAATTTTAAATTTTATCGCAGAGACCACTAACAACGCGACTCGACTATTGTCGCAATGCGGAATAGACCAATAAGACTTTCTCCCATGGACAGGTTCAAATCTCGGGCTCAGGAACAAAATATCTTTAAAATTTATTTTTTTTCTCTAAGCAGCCGCCCTTTATATATAATTGTTCCATAAACATCCCATACGAGACAAGAGAGACTTCTCTCATACCAATGAGTGCACCTCGATTCATATTAGCTCAATGATAAGGGACCTACTGTTTATTGCCGAGTCCGAACGGCGTGTCCTAAGACACCACTTGTAGAAAAGTTTTACATGGGTACTCAGGAAATGTCGCCAACATTACTGAGGGGTATTTTGCCACCTTTGAAATTTTTGATGTTGCCTGGCCGGGGAATCGAACCCACGACCTTTAGTGTGCAAGGCGGGTGTGCATACCATTGCACCACGGTGGCACCCAAGTAGCCGCTCTTTAACACGGGAATTATCGGAACTTTAGATGACCATATCTCAACATTCTCCTGCAATTTCGGACCGTGAGCGGAAACTTCGCGGGAAAACAAATTGGACGGGATATAGTATATGCTTTCCTTAATTCCTTCTCACAATTCTCGTTTTCAACTTCTACCGTTCGAGTGTAATCTCAAAGAGCATCAAATACTTCATCAAGTTGGACCTGTCGCAGCTATTTAATTTTTGGGGAGCTGTGAGAATATAAAAGAGGTCGTATACCAATAGCCGGACTGATGTTCTAGAAAATACTGAAATAAATCTCTACTTCTTGGAACTTTTATGAATGAAAGATTGCTGCCTATTATAAACTCTCTTTTGCGTTCTCATTTACGGCAACAGGTAACCGACCACATCATAAGCAAAAAAACCTCTCAAAATAAAAAAAAGTAAAATTTAATAATAAATGAACATAGAAAAAAACATGGAACACTACTTACTTTAGATATCCGCAAGACAATTGGAGGATGTTCGGGTGTTTTGGAAGCTGCACTATTTACAATATTCTGTTGTTGTGTTGGATGTAGTATAGTTGAACCATGCGGTTGCTGCTGCTGTTGCTGTGTTGGAATAGCCGGTGGCGGTAATACCGGTTCTGGTGTATCGCATGAAGCATAAACATCATCAACTTTGTGAGCAGGCGTTGGTGGTGGTGTCTCTTGGACACTAATGACTTTTTCTGCCACCGCTGCTTTCTTTTGCTTGGGTACTATAATATCTTTAATGGGAGTTGGCATACGATCATCATAATCATCTTCACAATAGTTAACAGCTTTACGTGCCCGTCCCAAGATACGAGATGGCGGTGCCTCGGGTTTAAGCTCTTTTTCAGCTTTCTTCTTTTTCGTCGATTTTGGTTCAGGACGTGGTTTTTCACTGTCGGCATGATCCTCGGAGATACTATCATCTAAGTTACTGCCATCAGCTGATGTGGATGTGTTGGCTTTCTTTGAGGATTTTTTGGGAGATTTCTTTTTCCGCTCTGCAGAATTAGTTTTGGGTAATTTCATTTTAATGGGTTCGCGTATGGGTGTGCTTAAAAATGAGGGCATTGTACCACCACCACCTGTGGAGCTGGAGTCACGTGTCGGCGATGCAGGTGTACGGGGTATTTGTTGTATAATTTGTGCTATGACTTCGGGCGGTGTTGTATTGCGTGATTTAAAGAATTTTCGTGGCTTTGGAGGATCGGCTGATGATGATTGATCATCGTCTTTATGCGATGCTGGACTTTCCTGGGGACTGGCAGCGGCTACAGCAGCGGCCGCTGCAGCCACGGCTGCCGGTAAGGCAGACATGGTATAGGTTCGGGTGGAAGTGAAACCCATTTTACCCCATTTGCCCATAGTACCCAACGAACGGGCAACAGTAGGTTTATTTGTGCTCTCTTTGGAGGTTTCCAAAGGAACCACAATTTGTTTGCCGCCCCAACGTGACATTTTGTTGGCTGATTTGTTTATTTGCACTTTATAATTTGTTGTTTTGTTATTTTGTTGAGAACTTTTGTTATATTGGAAAATAGTTTACTTTGAACCCACCATTACTGTGAATGGGGGATATGGTTTTTATTGTTTTGTGTATGCTTTTCTTTTTGTTGTTTTTATTATTGTTTGGGGAATATTACCATCATCATTGTAGTTATTTTTTACACAGTTGGTCATGTTTTATTTTGTCACATCATTCAGTCATACATTAATATGTATGATGATATTTTTCTTTTGCTTAATAAATACTGGCTGGTATTTGGTAAAATAAATAAATATTTAATTTCTTCTTTCAAGAAGAAAACACGAAAAATCAAAACAATGCACTTTAAACGTCAATTTCAGAGATGTTTCTTTCTCGTTTATGTCATCCATTGTACACACATACAAACGAACCGCACATCAAACCATGGCAATAACAACGCTGAGACAATAGAGCAGTTGAAAGATAGAGAGGGTGAGAAATGAAGACAAGAGGAAGGATTTAATGGAACAAATGACACTCTTTTCTTAATTTATTTGCCGAAAAACTCTTCAAGATTAATGTTTTTAAAATTTTAATGATTTTTTGTTAATATTTTCTTATAATTTACCACTTTATTTGCAATTTTATTTTCTTATTTTTTCCATATTTACTGACACAATTTTTTACAATTTCCTCTCTCTCTTTTCATTCATAACTGAGATTTCTTTTTGTTGCTGTTGTGTTTTATTTTTTTCTCCTCTTTCTTTTTTTCTCGATGTACACGAAGAAGAAATACAGCTCTGCTCACAACACATTTCACAGCGTAATGACGGCGGATGTATGTATGTTTGTGTGTGTGCGTCGTAAAGATGTAGTTGAGGTTCCCACTTTTACTTATTGGCGCAATTTTTTCCCATTGCTTTTAGGGAAAATATTTATTATTTCGACACTTTTTCTTGATGTATTTTTCATAATTGTACAAAATATAAGACATCTTGCATGCAAGCCAGGCTCCCCCGAGGGACACCTTAGCACACTTTTTCACTAAATTCACAATAAATATTTTTCTTTGGAACAATAGATGCACTACGATGGAAACGACGACAACGTAAATATGTGCTGCCAGCCTCTGCTGCTTCTTCTTTCTTTTTCTACTTCACGTACGTATTTTCACAATTAAGATTTCCTTCCATTCGGTCAGAATTTTCATTTGCATTTTTCACGCTGAAATTGATGTTTCCAGCAATAACTAGCATGTCACACAGCAAGTAGGCCAACTCAATTTTCGTTTGAAACACGTTTTTTATTGCTAAATTAGCTAAAACTTTATTAAATATAGTTTTAAAATATTTTTACGAATTACACACAGCACACAATACAATTGAAGCCATTTTTATCGCTCTCTCTCATCCACAGAGGGAGACAACTATAGTGGTGGTACAGTAACAAAACGAAATACCAAAAACATTCGACAGGGTTGTATTTTTTGGTAATAGAATTTAAGTAATTTTAGGGTTTTGGTATTTTTTATAATATTGGTCGAAAATTAAGAGATTTTTTACTCATAAAAATTATGGCGAAATAGTGGTATTTCTGGTATTTCTCACACAGCAAGAGACATAGGAATATTAGGGGAGAACATTTTCAGAAATAATATTATATTTCGCGAAATAAGGCACGAAAAGTACGCTTTCCAACAAAAGTCTACAAAAATTATCGATAAAGTCTGATTTACACTGTCAAGTGTTTTAGGAATTTATCATGGTTCAATTATTAGAAGGTTGGACAGGTTGATAAAGTTAAAAAAACAACTCTGAAGCCATTTTGCTTAACTTCAAAATTGCTAATAACAAAGGCAACAAGCTTGGTTTATTTGAAATATTAGGCCTGTTCGATAACTTCGCAAGTAAAAGTATTTGCAACTACTTGCAAGTACTTCTCAGTTCTCTTTCACTGAACAAGTTTGTTTTCGAACAGCATTTTGTAAAAGTTTGTACAAATTCGCACAAATTTTTCGGTTGTCGAACAGACCAATTGTCAAAGTTTGTTTTGTTTACATTTATTTTTAAATATAATTTATTTTTTTCTATTATTACATTATCACACGGTAATCATTTTAGATAAACATATGCCAAGTTTACACTTGCGCTCCAAAATCCACTGGATTTCACGAAATTCTGAAATAAACCCCGGTGTTTACACTTATTTTTTGGTGATTTCAAACATATACAAATAATCAAGGTAGATGCATATGCGCAGCTGATCGAACATGAATTTTCAAAAAAAAGTTGTAAATTGAAATAGTCATCAAAAATTATACGACAATATAGAACTTTTACAACTTTATTTCGAAAATTATTGTAAAATTATCTATATATCGTATTAATTGTGTATAGTACATGGCAGAACTACCAGGTAGTGGTATCACACCAGCTGATCGAATATGAAAAGTCAAATCCCTTTATAAAAAAATTATTTTTGTTGTAATTTCCCACTACCTGGGTAATTGTACCATGGTATAGTACTAACAAATGAAAAAAGATTTTATCGTTGAGACATCATTATAGGCCGTTTATATATAACAAGGTTAACCCAGTGGGTCTGGGTTTCAAATGACATTTCCATTGTATATACTTCAAATAAATCCTCATAAAGAAGGTTAACCCTGCAAAAAACTATAATATAAACGCCGTATTATAATAAATTTTGATAGGTAAAAGTTGTGTTCAGAACCCGCAAAATATTACTGCTTTCAGTAGTTTTCCCGTTAAGTGCTAAAGATGCGTTCCCGTACTTCGAAATCTAGCAAGACTTGCATTTCTCTTTAACCGAAAATAGCGCCGAATAACATCCTTTCCTCCTGTTTTCTGCCATACAACTTTGTCCAATTAGAAACTAGCAGCATTTTCATTATCATCGAAATACGATTTTGACATTTCTGCTGTAGTTTTTGCAATTTTCGTCAATTTTCCGTTCCCGTATTTTTTAAGAAATTTTTGTGGGAAAGCAATTTTTGACAATTCGCTCTTTTTTCTAACATTGCCATTAAAAAGTACGGGAACACAATGGAAAACATCCTTGTAACAAAATAGTTTTATATTTTTTCACATTGTTTACACATTTTGATACTAAAATTTTTTGTTGCAGCAATTGACCATCTACCTTGTTTATTGTGATACGTGAAAAGTGCTGCAACTTTAGGTACTTTTTTAGGCAAAAACAGGGTTGTATATCATGAGTTCTGTGATTTCGATATTGATTTTGCTGAAATCACGAAATGAGATGATTTCATTTTTGAATGCGAAATCATGAAAAAATTTTCTTGATTCCGCGCGAAATCACGAAAAGCTATCGAAATCACGAAACGACGCCGAATGTAATACTATGTTTACATTTACGACATCCACTCGATTTCAACTGTCAATTCCTTTGCGAATACGTCAAATGAAATCTCATCTAAAATCGATTGGATTTCATTTGACGTTTGAGCAATGGAATTGACAGTTGAAATCGAGTGGATTTTGTAAATGAAAACATAGTATAAACCAAGAAATACCCAGCAAAAAATTTTGGAAGTTGTGCAATTGGAGTTATGATTTCACAACATCTTTCGATGTAGTCCAACAGAGTTATGAAAAACGCACTCCGTTCCATACATTTTATAAGCAGTTGCTGTAGAGATCCCTACAGAAAAAACAGCTGGTTGATCCCTACACATTTCTTCAAAAGATAAGCAAAAGTGTATACATTTCGAAGAATTAGTTATAAAATAAAGAAATAACAACTTATGCTAAGTTTACATTTACGAAATCCACTAGATTTCAACTGTCAATTCCATAAAATTCAATTCATTAAATTCAATCACATTTGAGCTTACTTCCTCCGTTCTCAATTTAATCCAAGAGCATCTGACTTTCTTTCATCATCCTAATGTTTTTTATGTTGCATTCCCATCACTAGTTCAGCTTTCGACATGGACTCCAACTCCAATCCATTAAAAATTTCCGTCTCGTGAATTACCGCAAAAATGTTCGCAACTTAATGCTTGGTTTACATTTACGAAATCCACTCGATTTCAACTGTCAATTCCATAGGTTAAACGTCAAATGAAATCCAGACTTTTTACTTGGTATTTTTACAAAAAATGTCAAAAATTTGCTACCATTACTGTCTGTGAAAAAATTATGGATAACTGGGAGGCAAATGACAAATGTATGTATTACTAAATCAGTAGCGCGATTCTCTAACTCTTTTTTGAGTTACCGACAAAAATCGGTAACATTAAAACCCAAAATTGTGAATGAAAAGTTTAAATAAAAGTTGACAACACAGTTGATATTGGTAGAACTTTACGTATACTTGGTAGCGAATTGGTAGCTAACTTACCGAAAAGTATCGTTAATTACCGAAATTATAAGCATTTTAATTTAACCGACATTTGTAACTCAAAAAATGAGTTAGGGAATTGCACTACAGGATTGTATTTCAAGACAAATTGTCTAGTGTAAACGCCTAGTAAAAGCACTGTTCCTTTACTTTTAAAAATGGTAACAGTGGCAGAAAATGGTAAAAGTGGCAAACTGCTATCATATAAATTGTATGCTATTAAAAGTAAGGGAACACTTTACAGGTTAAAAATGGTAAGAAATGGTAACCTCAGGCACGTAAAGGAACAGAGCAAAAGTGAATCAAAGGGAGTAATGGCATGTTTACATTATAGCTTTTTGTAAGGATAACCATCTTTATGAGAATTTATTTGACGTATACTCAATGAAATTGACATTTGAAACCCAGTGGGTTTATTAAATCCCGTTATATCGTCGGTGTCATGATTAAGTGTTCCATACACCATTTTTGACATTTTGAGTTACAGGTACCTTTCAAAGTTTTCAACCCTGCTCTTTTTGAATTTCTAGTCGGATTTCCTCTATCTCTTATAGTTTTCGAGATATAAAAATGTCATTATGTTCCATATCCACTTTGGACGCAAAAAATCTGTTTTTTTGTACCATATCCATAAGGACTGGTGTATGGAACAAAATAACTTTGAACTTTTTTGTTCCACATCCGTACCGTTTGGCGTATGGAAAAAAAAGGAAAAAAACGAATTGTTCCTCTCAAAAAATGATGGCGTTTGGAACAATTTTTTCAAGTTACGAACAATTTGGCGTATGGAACAAATTGCTTTAAAGGACTAGGTTTAAAAACTGAAGAAGAATAGTGTTTAAATCAAGATATTTTAAAATGTTGTATTGTTATATGAAACTAAAATTAATTTTTTCTTACATTTAACGCCTTCCGCTTTATAAAATACATGTACGATAATTAAAATGTCAGAAAATGAATTAAAATATAATTCTATTGCCACTACCAATAGTTCAGAGAACGATTATTGATTTTTTCGAATGAATTAAACGATGAAATAAGACAATAAAAATAAGATAATAAAAATTATATTTTTCGAAAGTGGAGGAGTCCACACCTTAAATAAATGTAAAGGAAACACATAGCAATGGTCCCTAAAGCATTAATTTTCTACTGCAACTGTTTTATTGAAGCCCCCCGAATTTTCAGCTTTACAGCAGCACTTTACATAACGGAGGTGGAACACAATTGATCAAAAGTTTGTTTGTTAAAATGTGACATAAAGTGTTACATGTGACACAAATTGCCAAAAACATGAAAAAATGATCCTATGGAACAAATCAACAACCTTATGCATTTATAAAAATTGGCCATAACTTATAGACTATAGCAGATATCGGACTAAAATAAACTCCTAATATATTCTTTGAGCTTAGTTAAGTAAAACTGAGCTCTTAAAGTATTAGATTTTTGCACCACATCTAGCCAGTATGGACTAAAACATTAACTTGAGTTTTTCTCGAAACAGGCAAATGGCGTATGGCATGACAAGCATGACACCGACGATATGTAAACGTACTATATTAGCTTTTTTACATTAGAGCTTCTTGGCGGGTTAACCTCATTGATTTTACGTATATGCAATTATTAGGTCTTCTGCATTTACTAAATCCAATTAAATGTAAACGTACTATAAGACTTGTTTTTTGATTGCATTATTAACTAATTACTTCTTTAAATAATAATATATTCATTATCGCTGTTTTAGAGATTTTTACCGCTATAGAAATTTAGTAAAACGTGTGATTTAAAGTTGTCAATTCTATTAAATAGCTGCCTCATCTGTGTTTCAGGAGCCAGATGTTTTCTTTTGCTTAATACTTTTGCAATTTCTAGGGCATTCAAGTCAAATGTGTATTGTGGCAACTCTGCTTAATAACTAAATGTTTATCTTAACTATGTGGACGCCATCTATATATCAAGTGTCATGATATATATTTTTTAATCTACTAGCGATAGAAATTAGTGGCAAAAGTAACGTAAACAAATTGTGGTGTTGTGAAGGGTAAATGTTTCTTTTTCAATGGACCGTTAACATTTGAAAGAGGGAGAATAAGTAAATACCTAAATAAACGTTCAAAAATGTATTTAAATGTTTTTTATACAAGTTATATATGATCTTTATTTACATAATTTATTTTAAAAATATTAATAATGTATAACTTTTAATAAAAATTAGTTCAAAATATATTCAAATAACATTTTGTTTACTCAATAATCTTATTTATTAATTTTTAAGTATTATTTTAAACATTGTTTTGGCATTTTTACGACCGTTTACAATATACGCCAATGGATCATCTTTCGCCGACTCCATTAAATTGTCACAGGTTGTTTGATTAATGGGAAACAAAAATGACAAGTCAATGTCATAACGTGGTAGTTTTTCTCTGCAATAGAAGGGATAGATATTGAGAAATGGCAAAAAACATTTATTTGAAATGAAAACTTACTTTAAAAAGTTAATAACATTTTCACCCAATGTTGGTTCGCGCGATAGCAGCAATGCTGACAGGTAACGTGGATGTTTCTTCTTTTCAGCACAGTGCATTATTAGACCCCATGATTTGTAATCGGTGTCCAAAACGTAGGTATTGTAAATTCCTTCATCTGAAAAAGGGAGAAAGATAGAGAACTGTTAGCTAAGACGTCACAATGAGATTCAAGTGCAAAAATTCCCTAGAAAAAAATCCTTGTATGGATTTGAATAAAAGATTGACGTCATATTTAAGTGACTGTTAGATTGTTTCGGACCGAGGGACGCTATTGTTGTGTAGGAAACGTAATAAATCGCACCCATTGGATACTAAAAGGAACACCCAATATGAAAATAGTACACCATCAATGAAGCAAAGTGAGGTATCTTTGCTTCATTGATACGTTCCAAAAAGCACGACTCGAAGTGAAACGACGCAAAACGAATTAAGATTTTCTATGGATAGCTTCCAGGGTAAAAACCGCTATTTTTTCTTATGCCTACAATTGTAGGTGGAGAAATACTTGAACAAATAGCAATCCTAAATGCCAAACAATTGCTATTTTGGTCTTATTCGGCCAGAAAACTTAGCTAAAACCGTAAAAATACCTGAAAGCTGGCGGTACAGCTACATGAGGGCTATACAAAAACGTGAAATAAATAAGCAACGACGCAACTTCGAAAACAACGCCAGGTAAAACGACGCAAAGCGCGGTCTTGGTGTGCTTAATAACGTGCCATGTTGTTCCATCAAGTTAATAATATAAGATCTATTCCTTTGCGTGCTAGAATACTTCAAAAAAAATTGTATGATATGAGAATATTTCACAAGTTTTACTACTTCTGCCTGTTTTACTACTTCAAAAAGTAAAATAACAGACCAATAATCTTGTAATTTTGTGTGATGGTAATTTTTGATGTGAGAGTAAGTTTCTCGTACATATCCACGAATATGCGGAGGATCTAGCTCAGCGGAATGCTGAGTTCCTTGTTTGTCTTAGGACGTACAAGGACGAGCTGTCTAGGAGTAAAGAAGACAATTGGAGGAGCTTTATACAGGACAACAGGGATGATCCCTGTGCAACAGTATACGGATATTCCTTCGGGATAGGAGGATGACTGGCTCGGGCCTTCTGAGATATGTTCGGAGGTGCAGTGCACTCCTTCGCGATAGGAGGATGACTGGCTCGGGCCTTCTGAGGTAATGGGTACTTTACACGGTATGTTTTTTACATATGAGTTGTCACTTTTCCCATACAAAATGTATATGCAAAGTGACAACTCATATGTAAAAAACATACCGTGTAAAGTACCCATTATGGATAGGTATGTTAGGAGGTGACGGTCCTGACCGGCTTTAACATGACAAAGTCCAGGATTTATCTTGGCCCCTGTCTCGTCTCAAGTGGACACTGACCTTCACGTGGTGTCACCTGGGGTAGCTGCCTTTAACACCCGTTTAAGGTAGTGAGCGAAAATGTGCAGCGCGTTCACCAATAAGAACGTTAAAAACTTGGTTTGGGCGCCGGGTTAGTAACCCTCCCCGAGAAAAAAGCAGCCTACTATGAAAACATCAAAGAAAAATAAACAAATCTCTCTAAAGTTGACGAACCCCGCAAACGTTTTAAGGACCATGATCTGCGAATCTGCACCTGCACTCTTTATAGAGAAGGTGCAGTATAGGCATTGGCAGATGTACTTGAAAAGTACAAGGCCGACATTATTGCCATACAGGAAATACGATGCAATGGGAAAGGCGTCACAACAACACCTAAAGGTGACGCACTGTATTATAGCTGCCATGACACAAAGCATGAGTTTGGTTGCGGATTTGTAGTTGGTAGGAGGTTAAAACATCTGGCAAAATTGGAAAATTTGGCCCAACAGTCGGCAAATTCAGTCTTCATAGTGGAACATCTGTCAATGGCATGAGGCTGATAGACTTCGCAGCGGCAAAAACATGGTAGTTAACAGCACCAGATTTTAACATCTCGACATCCATAAGGGCACCTGGCTATCTTCAGATCAAAGAACAAGCTATCAAATCACTCAGGTTGTGATAGATGGAAGACATGCATCAAGCGTGGGTGATGTACGATCGTTCCGAGGTGCAAACATAGACTCGGACCACTACCTTGTTGCAGCAAAGGTACGCACCCGGTTAAACGTAGTAAACAAAGTACGAACAGACACAACACGAAAGTTAGACATCGGTAAGCTGCAATCACAACAGACAGCCACAGCGTATTCCAATCAACTAGCCCAATTGCTTAATCAAAGCACTCCTCGTCCCGATAACATATCAAGACAATGGCAAAGCATTGCCCACTCCAAACAAACAGCCGCAAAATCCATACTTGGATACCAAAGACCTCAACCAAGGAAGTCTTGGCATGATCAGGAGTGTCGTACTGCTACCGCCTCCTCCTGTAGAGACCAGCAAAGGTAATTTGGTAACTGATACAGATAGAGTGCTCAGGATATGGAAAGAACATTTTTCCAAACTGTTGGTGTCCAATAGTAACGAAGTCGACGAAGATACCACGGATACAAACCCAGAAGATGGTACTGAATGTATACCACCAGGCCAATATGAGGTAAAGACAGCAATAAACCGGCTGAAGAATAATAAGGCAGCAGGAGCTGATGGCCTACCAGCCGAGCTGTTTAAAACCGGAGGCGACACGCTGATAAGGTGTATTCATCAGCTAGTTAGCACCACCTGGCAGGAAGAACGCGTATCCGACGATTGGAACCTGAGCAGCCTGTGTCTCGTCCATAAGAAAGGAGATAAGACTTTATGCTCCAACTATAGGGGCATAAGTCTTCTCCCTATCGCCTACAAAAGTCTACAAGTGTCAGGGATATTGTGCGAACGACTAAAGCCCGTGGTCAAGGAAATAATTGGACCTTACCAATGCGGCTTTAGACCTGACAAGTCCACCATCGACCAGATATTTACCCTGCCGCAAATCCTGGAGAAGACCCAATAGATGCAGATCGACACCTATCACCTTTTTGTCGATTATAAAGCGGCCTTCGACAGCCCACTACGTTCAAGGTATTCCAAGCCATGTCTGAATTTGGTATTCCCGCAAAGCTCATTCGGCTTTGTAAAGTGACCCTAACTGACACAAGATCTTCCGTTAAAATAGGAAAGAAGACAGCATCCTGCTAGAAAAGGTTATACGAGAGGGAAACGTCAAAAGGAGTGGCACAATCTCCACAAATAGGCACTTGTTACTTGCTTATGCTGATGATATAGACATCAGGGGATGATCAGTAAAAAAAGTGACCGATACCTTTATGAAGGTCGAAGGAGAATCTGCTAAAGTGGGTCTGGCGGTAAACGGCGGGAAGACTAAGTTGATGGTGTCAACGCGCAATGCGTCCATAGAGATCGGGCCAACTGTTGAGGTAGTAAAAGACTTCGTATACCTCAGCACCGCCGTAAACACAACAAACGACATCAGTTGTGAAATAAAAAGAAGAATTGTATTGGCCAACAGATGCTACTTTGGCTTAAGTAAGTACTTTAAAAACAAAGACACAACTCGCCAAACAAAAATAACGCTTTACAAAACACTGATACTACCCGTGCTGATGTATGGTTCCGAAGCCTGGGTACTTGCGCAAGCAGATAAGGCAGTGCTTGGCGTGTTTGAGAGAAAAATTCTTCGAAAGATCTACGGACCAATCTGCGTTGACGGTAAATATCGACGTCGTACGAACCACGAGCTGTATCTGCTATACAACGACATCAGTATAGATAAACGTATCGAGAGGCAGCGATTACGTTGGCTAGACCATATCATAAGAATGAGCGAGTGTACAAAGAACCCCGTCAATGCTGATTACCGGATCCATTAAAAGCACTCATCAAACTGCTTTAAACGTCATCCTGGATCTCCAACCTCTGGATATCCTAATCCACTTTCAGCTGGCAAGAACTGCTTTTACACTCTGGGAGTCAGGGTGTTGGCGTGGTTCACACTTTGGACACTAGAATGTCCTAAAACTAATCGATAGTCGACTTAAGTTAGGAGACAATGGTTGCGTAAGCGATTATATGCCTACCTCATTCAAGTTTGACTCCTGAACTGTTATCTTCCCAAGCAGAGACGCATGGGCTGAGTGCATATCTCCTCTGGACGGTCTGGCAATTTACACAGACGGGTCCAAGATGGAAGAAGGTACTGGCGCTGGCGTCTACTGCGAGAATCCACTAATAAAAAACTCATATAAGCTTGACGATAATTGTAGTGTTTTTCAGGCGGAGATTCTTGCTATCAAGAAAGCAGCTGAATTGGTGAAATGGTTTGAAGGCAGTCTTACAGGACCGGTGACTATATGTGTCGATAGTCAAGCGGGTCATAGCAACATCATGGGAAACGAGGTAGCAGATGAACTGGCTCGAGGTGGCTCTAGGTCTATCGACTTATCAGTTGATGAAACCGTCCGGCCACCGATGTGCATGGGCAAATGTATATGGGCAAACTTCGCGAGATCTTCAATGAGAAAGCACATCAAAGATGGCTATTGGAACCTGGTTGTAGGGTATCTCACTTGATAAGTTAGGGTTGAAAATAGCGATGGGACTTATAACAGGTCACTGCAGAGTGATGTCCCTAACTTCAAAATGAGACGACAGTGGCATTGAGTACTGCAGACTATGTGAAGATGCGGAGGAGATAGAGACTGTCGAACATCTGCTTTGTAGGTGTCCCATGTTGCAAACAAGGAGATACCGTACACTAGGCAGATATGAGATAGACACTCTAACCTTCCTGTCTAACATAGATCCCATCGTACTACTCAACTTTGCCAGACATCTAGCATGGCTTGGCAAAGGACCTTAACAACCCTTAATAATCAGACTCTTTTCACCTTTCCAGATAACTCCTTGGCGTCAATCTCTACATCTCCCACACTCACCATCATCTCATCATCTCTATCCTATCATCCTCATCTCATCAAACTGCATCAACATTCTATCATCTCCTTCATCTTAAATCATCTCAACAACACACCTACATCATTTTTAAATAGCCTACACAGGATGAACACAATGGACCAACGGTCTCCGAGTGAAGCAGTCACCTATTCTAATAGAGGGCTGCGCATCCTTAAACCTAACCTAAGAATGAGCGATGATGAACCCCCTAAAAAGGCGTATAAATTCGGGCCGCATGGCAGGCCAAAGAAAATATGGCGCAAACAAGTGGATGAAGAGATGACAAGGCGCGGTATTCCAGAAAGCAAGCACTAAACAGAGAGAATTTTCTTAGTTCGGTCTATGGAAGAAATGTTCTGTAATGGGCCAGCTAAGTAAGTAAGTATGTTAGGAGGTGCAGTGCACTCCTTCGTGATAGGTGTAGGTTTAGGTAGACAAACAGCGACAAAGGGAGGGTGACGTACGAAATTACTGGTGACTCTGCGTACGATTAGGCATTCCTCTGAATGCATTTTTTTCACTGTAAGGAATATGTCCGAGACAGATTTAACTGGGTGTGGGACCACTAAGAACTTGAGATATATACTGAATGTCCTTACTATGATGACATTACGGTTTTGCCAGATATGTGAATAGCGTATGAACAGAGTGGGAATTAAATATGCCTCTTAGAGACCCTTATGGTATGTTCCAGAACTGCAAGAATCTACTAATTTTTACTATTTTTTCGAATAACATAAAGGAAAAATTTTATCGTAGTAAAAAATAGTAGCTTCTTGCAGGTTCTGGAACAGAGCATTAGTTGTTTAAGTAGTTTTGCATGTGAAGTGTTTGTTATTGGTAGGACGAATCTTAGTGGAGGTAACCTTCTCACATATTCATCATTGAGTTGTTTCTTGTGGATGTCTTTGAAGCTACCCTGAGGATATCTTTGTTTGTATAGCGTTGTTACTGCGGCGATTTGGGCCATTTGTGCCATCCGTAAGGACAGCATATTGCATGTTGTTTCCCTGATTGTTTGTTGGTGGTCACCATTCTGTGTGGATTCGAACTGGTAGTGGTCTTTGGCTACAAAGCCTGACTGGAGGATATATTTATGTATCCCAGATGCCACGTGTCCCTAGAAATATTTCATATCGCCAATTATAACATACATATCTACTTACAAATATCCTCTGTGTGTATCCAATGAGCCGGAGTATTGAAATCAGGAATTTCCCATGTAATATTGCCCTGCAACTTTTCACGCAGAGGATCTTCAGCGAAAATGTAGCTAAAGTTCATTGTGATCTAAAAGAAATAAAAAAACAAAAGAAGAAAGAAAATGAAAGTAAATGAGCCAAAAATCTCAACAAAAAATCCAATGGTATTTTGGAAACCTGTAAAAAAAGAAACGCAATTCCTCCCCGGGTGATATGATTGATGTCACATACTCTTCTACTCTGGAACATAAAGCACAAACTTGTTGTCGCATCTTTTGATACAAATTCCTTCTACTTTTTCTGAGGGCTACCACAAAAAAAAAGAAACGAAAATTCTCGAAAAAGAAATTGATTGCCCTGCAACAACGAAATCATTTTAATGGAGAAGACAATGGCCACGTTTGCGCACCATTGTCCAAGTCAATAAAGATGGCGATGATATTGATGATGTGTTACATTGATAATTTCATGTGACCACTGACCAAGCGACCAACCAACGAACCAATGCAATACTTGAAGTCACATCTCACAGGTTTCGAATTTCCTTGCAACGTTTTCAATGTCTGCTTAGCCGTTTTTTGTTGTTACTGTCGTTTCAGTGAAGAAGAGCCTGTAACACTTTCATTGCATTATGCCCGAAGGAGGAGGATGAGGGTATCTAGCGAATCGAATCAGCGAATATTTGTTGGAAATGAAAATTAACAAAACGTATCGTAACAATGAAGTAAAGGCAACAGTGGGTGACAAAGTGTGTTTGGCAAACATATTAATTTCCTGGTAGGACGGATCCACAAGCCTTCGCGTCGGTGGGAAATGTAGCCTACATTATATTTATGTTCCCGCCAAACTCCCCGAAGGGACAAGGCAGGCATCCCTCATATTATTTTAACTCAATGATATTTGGACCTACTTTTTATAACAGAGTTCGTCATCGTGTCTTGCGACACCACTTGCAGGAAAGCTTTTCTTGCCTAAATAATTAAGAAATGTGGCTAACATTACATTGACGGCTATTTTGCCACAGTTGAAAATGTGATATAGTCCGGGCGGGGAATCGAACCCAGTTATTCCGTGTACTATGGTGGCACCCAATTTAACCTCAGTTGAAATATACAAAGCTCTCTGGTCGGAGTAAACAACAAAGTTTTTCCTTATCCTCCACTGTTTCCTGAAGTCAAAGGGAATCTTTTTTTCTGAATTTCGATTATTGAAAGCAAAAAGCCCCAACGACTAGTATATGGCCACATGATTTTTCTCACATCTCCCTGTGACGCCACATACGTACATACACACTCATCCGTACATAACGAAGAGTGGCGCATCACTTCAAAGCCCATTCATTCCTGTAATAATCCATTCAATCGTTTTCGACAATTTGCATCGTCTTTCTAAAGCAACGACAAGACCAACACATCCCACTAAGTGCAGAGCATGGAGTGCATCATTGTTAACGCCCAAAAGTGCCCATAAATGTGAATAAAGACTTTGAGAAAACTTCTTTTTACAAACAACCGAAAAATAAAATCGAAAACGAACAATGAACCCCAGCAAGCAAAGCATGCATCTGTCAATAACAGTTATTCATGGTTAGGTGGATTGAATAACGTGCCGCTGATCATTGATCAGAGGTGAGTGTTTTGTATGGGGTTTTGGATTGTTCATATTTTTCTTTTGCAATGGTGTTAAGTGGTGTCAATGTGACAGGACAAAAGATGTCTTCTCGTAGAAGATTCAAAGGTCTTCTCGTAGAAGACTATAAGCTCTTCTCTAAGAAGAACAAAAGGTCTTCTCATAGAAGACCCAAAGGTCATCTCATAAAAGTTCCAAAGGTCTCATGAAAGACCCAAAGGCCCTCCCATAGAAGACCCAAAGGACTTCATATAGAAGACCCAAAGGACTTCATATAGAAGACCCAAAGGACTTCTCATAGAAGACCCGAAAGTCTTCTCATAGAAGACCCAAAGGTCTTCTCATGGAAGACCCAAAGGCCTTCTCATAGAAAACCCAAAGGCCCTATCTTAAAAGACCCAAAGGGTTTCTCATAGAAAGCCAAAAGGTCTTTACTAGAAGACTAAAAGATCTGCTCATGAAAGATACAGAGGTCTTCTCATAATAGAAGACCCAAAGGTCTTCTCATTGAAGACCCAAAGGTCTTCTCATAGAAGACCCAAAAGTCTTCTCATAGAAGACCCAAAAGTCTTCTCATAGAAGACCCAAAAGTCTTCTCATAGGAGGCCCAGAGGTCTTCTCATGGAAGACCCAGAGGTCTTTTCCTAGAAGACCAAAGATCTGCTCATAAAAGATACAGAGGTCTTTTCATAATAGATCCGGAGGTCTTCTCATAGAAGCCCCAAAAGGTCTTCTCATTGAAGCCCCAAAGGTCTTCTCATTGAAGACCCAAAGGTCTTCTCATAGAAGACCCAGAGGTCTTCTCATAGAAGGCCAAAAGGTCTTTCCCTAGAAGACGAAAAGATCTGCTCATAAAAGATACAGAGGTCTTCTCATAATGGATCCGGAGATCTTCTCATAGAAGACCCAAAGGTCTTCTTATAGAAGACCCAAAGGTCTTCTTATAGAAGACCCAAAGGTCTTTTCATTGAAGACCCAAAGGTCCTCTCATTGAAGAGCCAAAGGTCTTCTCATAGAATATCCAAAGGGTTTCTCATAGAAGGCCAAAAGGTCTTTCCCAAAAGATCAAAAGATCTGATCATTAAAGATACAGAGGTCTTCTCATAGTAGATCCGGAGGTCTTCTCATAGAAGCCCCAAAGGTCTTCTTATAGAAGACCCAAAGGCCTTCTCATTGAAGACCCAAAGGTCCTCTCATTGAAGACCCAAAGGTCCTCTCATTGAAGACCCAAAGGTCTTCTCATAATAGAACCGGAGGTCTTCTCATAGAAGCCCCAAAGGTCTTCTCATTGAAGACCCAGAGGTCTTCTCATAGAAGACCCAGAGGTCTTCTCATAGAAGACCAAAAGGTCTTCTCATAGAAGGCCCACAGGCCTGCTCATAGAAGACTATAAGGTCTTCTCTAAGATGAACAAAAGGTCTTCTCATGGAAGGCAAAGGCTTTCTCATAGGAGACCCAAAGTCTTCTCAGAGAAGAGCCAAAAGTTTTCTCATAGAAGACCCAAAGGTCTTCTTATAGAAGACCCAAAGGTCTTCTTATAGAAGACCCAAAGGTCTTCTCATTGAAGACCCAAAGGTCCTCTCAATGAAGACCCAAAGGTCTTCTCATAGAAGATCCAAAGGTCTTCTCATTGAAGACCCAAAGGTCCTCTCATTGAGAGTTCTCATAGAAGACCGAAAGGTCTTCTCATAGAAGACCCAGAGGTCTTCTCATAGAAGACCCAGAGGTTTTCTTATAGAAGACCCAGAGGTCTTCTCATAGAAGACCCAGAGGGTTTCTCATAGAAGGCCAAAAGGTCTTTTCCTAGAAGACCAAAAGATCTGCTCATAAAAGATACAGAGGTCTTCTCATAATAGATCCGGAGGTCTTCTCATAGAACACCCAAAGGTCTTCTCATAAAAGACCCAAAGGTCTTCTCATTGAAGACCCAAAAGTCTTCTCATAGGAGACCCAGAGGTCTTCTCATGGAAGACCCAAAGGGTTTCTCATAGAAGGCCAAAAGGCCTTTCCCTAGAAGACCAAAAGGTCTGCTCATAAAAGATACAGAGGTCTTCTCATAATAGATCCGGAGGTCTTATTATAGAAGACCCAAAGGTCTTCTCATAGAAGACCCAAAGGTCTTTTCATAGAAGACCCAAAGGTCTTCTCATTGAAGCCCCAAAGGTCTTCTCATTGAATCCCCAAAGGTCTTCTCATTGAAGACCTAAAAGTCTTCTCATTGAAGATCTAAAAGTCTTCTCATAGAAGACCCAGAGGTATTCTCATAGAAGACCCAAAGGGTTTCTCATAGAAGGCCAAAAGGCCTTTCCCAAGAAGACCAAAAGGTCTGCTCATAAAAGATACAGAGGTCTTCTCATAAGAGGTCCGGAGGTCTTCTCATAGAAGCCCCAAAGGTCTTCTCATTGAAGACACAAAGGTCTTCTCATAGAAGACTCAGAGGCCTTCTCATAGAAAGCCAAAAGGTCTTTCCCTAGAAGACCAAAAGATCTAAAGATAAAAGATACAGAGGTCTTCTCATAGAAGACCCAAAGGTCTTATCATAGAAGACCAAAAGATCTGCTCATAAAAGATACAGAGGTCTTCTCATAGAAGGCCAAAAGGTCTTTCCAAACGACCAAAAGATCTGCTCATAAAAGATACAGAGGTCTTCTCATAGAAGACCCAAAGGTCTTATCAAAGAAGACCCAAAGGTCTTATCAAAGAAGACCCAAAGGTCTTCTCAGTGAAGCCCCAAAGGTCTTCTCATTGAAGACCTAAAAGTCTTCTCATAGAAGACCCAGAGGTATTCTCATAGAAGACCCAAAGGGTTTCTCATAGAAGGCCAAAAGGCCTCTCCCTAGAAGATCAAAAGGTCTGCTCATAAAAGATACAGAGGTCTTCTCATAGAAGACTATAAGGTCTTCTCATAGAAGACCCAGAGATCTGCTCATAGAAGACTATAAGGTCTTCTCTAAGAACAACAAAAGGTCTTGTGATAGAAGACCCAAAGGCCTTCTCATAGGAGACTCAAAGTCTTCTCAGAGAAGACCGAAAGGTCTTCTCATAGAAAACCCAAAGGTCTTATCAGTGAATACCAAGTGGCCTTCTCAAAGAAGACCTGGTGGTTTTCTCATGGAAGACCAAGAGATCTTCACAGAGAAGACCTAAAGGATTTCTCATAGAAGGCCAAAAGGTCTTTCCCAGAAAACCATATAGAAGTTCAAAATCTTTTCTAGAAGGCAAAAGGTGTTTTCATAGAAGACCAAAAAGTCTTCTCAAAGAAGACCAAAATTCTTCTATGTATAGGTATTCTCATTGAAGACCAAAATCTTATCAAAAGTCTTCCCATAAAAGATCCAAAGTTCGTCTCATGGAACACCATAAGGTTGTTTCCATAAAAGACCATTTTCATTCTTATATCCAACTCTTTTGTTCAGTAAAATCGTTCAATTGACAACACTGCAGCAAGTTTAACCTTTGCAACTGATGTTGCTGTGCAGTTGTAGTTGTTGTTACATTGGCCCCTATAGAAATTACAATCAGAATGTTAAAAAGGGGAACATGTATGCTGTTGTTGTTCATGTACTTCATTGAAAAATTTTTTGGTAGGTACGAAGCTCTTGTCCTGTTGTTGTTGCAACTTAATTCAATGCACGTTGTTTGGCGCCCAACGACAGACACACACACATGAATACAACTCATTCATCAGCAGTTTTCGCTTTTCATTGTAATGTAAATCTTAAATAGCTTGCCAGTGGTCGTCTCTCCCAAACCACAATTTCGACAAGAAGTTAGCAAACAACAATGGTCCCAATGAAGATGACCCTTTTCATTCCTGGAAAGCAATTTTAATATGGCCAGTGGTTAGTAAATAGTAGCTGCAGCCACTACTGCTGCTTACCAAAGCTTCCAGCTTCCTATGAAAGCAAATAAAATGGTGCAGCAACAATATTGCACGGCAACTGGGAGGATTCAAGAAGGAAATAATCTTATGAGACATTGTCTTCATGTTTCATCGTAGTGTGTACTTGGAGGGAAGTGTTTTGTGCTCCTTCGTCCCACCCCTTTCGTTCGTTCATTCATTCAATTTTGGTATTTGTCAAGTGAAAGTTGTTGTCTGAATGTGTACGGCGGAGTGATGGTCGGCCAGCCACAGCTTCTTCGGCAATTGCAAAAAATTTCACTTATGCGAGTGCGCGCAATGCGGCTATTGATGATGGTGGATGGCGGCGGCGGAAACCCGTTCCTCTTTGTTCTTAAATGTAATTTTCTTTACTTTCCGTTTTTGTTGTCTGAATCTCATCACAATCGCACACATACACACATGCGTTGTATAAACTTACAAGTGATTTTATTGCAGAAATATAAGAAAGGAATTTTGTTTTGGGGGGATGGGCGTTTAGAGGAATTTCTTCATTAATTCTTGTTGAAACTATCGGCTACTTACATGTTGATCATCACTGGTAAATGTAAAATGACTTCGCATACAAGCATATTCAGGTAATTCTTCTGTTGAGGCATAATACTGCACCACATACCAATTACCCATCATGGGTTCCAAATCGAAATTGCGTTGAGCACGTACCTGGAATTGAAAGAAGAAAAAAAATGTTAGGGTATTTAAGGAAAATGGAAATATAAATAAATTGTGAAGACGCTGGTCATTTCAATAAGTTCTGGGGATTTTAATTTAATCGTATAGTTAAAATAATGATGCTAATATCATTGGTTAAATTTATGTGTAAATTAAATGTGAAAAAATATGTTTGTAGGTATCATTGTGACGTATGATTGACGGTAATGCGTATACCACCTGCGCTCCTAGAAATAAACAGCATTATCTTTGATTCTCTTTCGAGGTGACCTATAATGAGAAATGAACGTTCTAGTAGGAAGAGGTGCATCGATCAAACTAAATCTTTGTATGTCGATAAAGGACCATCCTATAGGACTATGAAAAACTGGTGCAATGAATTCAATCGCTAAAAAACGAAGGTCATGCAGGTCGTCCAAAAACGGCCGTTGTGCCAGAAAAAAAATTAAGCCGTGTGTGAACGGATAATCCAAGATCACCATGTTAAATACCATTCCACCAACTAACATTCGATATTGCATGAACACCTGGCCGCAAAAATGGATTTTTCTCGCTAGATTCAGCAAAATTGGTCAATCGCTCAAAAAAAAGGATCTCGTGTATTAGTTCAAAGAAATTGTCACAGATGACGAATCTTGGATCTATGTTTAGAAGCCCGAAACTAAACAGGCCCGTTTGGGTCTCCGAAAGCAAGCCAAATCCAACCAGAGTTGTTCATGGAAATAGACCTTCGAAGCAAACGTTTGCCTGTCTTTTCGGCAATACTGACCGACTCTACGGCTTGAGAAATAAAGGACGGTTAATTCTGAGCATTACACTACAATTTGTTTGCCTGAAGTCTCCTGAGAAATTCGAAAAAACGAACAAGAGAAGACCAATTGTTCTGCATCATGACAATGCGAACTCTCACAAATTGATTCAAACCAGCGCCTGTTTGACCGGACAAAACGTGGAATTGATGGGTCATACGCCGTACAGCCACGACTGGGGATCCAATGACTTCATCTGATTCCAGCAAATCAAGAAAAAAAGGCGTGGTCAACGATTTTCGTCGCCAGAAGATGTTGTAAAAGCGTTCAAAAACCATGTTTTGGAGGTGTTTCAATCAAGCCACTGTAAACTACCCAACACATGGTCATATGTCAAACTGACCTGAGTACGCTTAGGCTAAAAACTGTCAAACTTTCCAAAAAATGTCAAATGACACCTGGCGACACGGCGAGTTGCACAGGCCAGAAGGTTTTTTAGTACCCCTCGTACAACTCTTCGCAAGTAATGAATTTTGCATAGAATTTATTTTTATACCCTATACCACAATGTGGAAAAGGGTATAATAAGTTTGTTTTCCCAAAAATTCATGTAACGCCGCGAAATATTCGTCGTAGACCCCTCATGTGGTATACCAAACTTCATATCTCGACGAGATAAAGCGATTTAGCGATGTGTGTCCGTCCGTCCGTCCGTCTGTCCGTCCATTAAAAATTGTAATCAAGCTAGAGGCCGCAATTATGGACCGATTGTCACGAAATTTAGTATGGAGGTCGGGTTTGGACCAGAATAGAACTGATTAGTTTTTGGCGATGATCGTGAAATGTTAAAGGGATGAAATGGACCAAAAACAAAATTTTTGCTCGATTTTGTAGCCGCTCTGTAGGTCGCAATAATAGTCCGATAGGCGCGAAATTTTAAACGTAGTTTTGGTTTGAGATGAAGAAGTAGCGTGCAAGTCAACGGTATGATCGGATAATATTTAGCGGGTTAAATTGATCAAAACTTTTGTGTGAAAATTGGTAAAATTTCTAATGCACATCTTATAACAGCTAGCCCGGAAAGCTAGTGCACAGGGATAGTGGTATAGGGTATCACATGGTCGGCCCCGTCCGACTATAGTCTGTTCTTACTTGTTTATCAATAAAAAACCATATTACTACTGCAAACAATAAAATATATATAAAAAAAACTCAATGTAGAAGAAACAAGTAAAATAGTATCAGCCGGCTTTGCCGACGGAGATATACCCTCAGCCTATGTGAATTGAAACTTTCATCTACGGACAGGTCGAATGTATTTAGAATCTTTTCAGAATTTGGTAGCCCTTATTGGACATTTGAACTTGCCGAAAAAAATGTGGATTAGGATTAAAGTTCAAATGTGTTGCGGAGAATGGACCGACATAGTCCATTATGGAAGTGGATCTTATTTTGGGAGTCGTATCTTTTCGATAGATATCGCGTCCACTATTCATTTCAGTGGGAAATTGCATAACTTTTGGACCAGAATTCCAGGAAGTTAGACTTGTCCACGGAAAACATAATATCGCTGTAAACAGGGCCAGGATTAATGTTGGACTTTAGGATTGACTTATTGTTGGAAATTCGTACTTATGGGTACGGAAAGTACTAAATGGCACTAAATTTGGTACAATTTAAATTTAGGTGGACGGGTAGATCTGTAATCCTGAAATTTGGAATTAAGATTACTTATGCAGTGTAGGATTTAGGTAGTTTCGGAAATTCGTAATTATGGGTACGGAAAGTACTAAATGGTACTAAATTTGGTATAATTTATATTTGGGTAGACGGATACAGCTAGAATCCTGAAATTTCGAGTTAAGGTTACTGTTGGAGTGTATGATTGAGGAAGTTTTGGAAATTCGTACTTATGGGTAATATAGTTCACTGCCTGATCTATATCTCGTAGATATATTAGGAGTTATCGTGCGCAAAATTTTTCCGAACATTTTTGAACTTTTGTGGGGGAGGTACCTGAACGAGTGGACCTATATAGCTTATCTTCGAACTTGAACTTTGTTTGGACGAAATATTACGAAGGCCAAATTTTGGACCGAATCGGCAGATCCGTTCGAGAGTTATCTTGCGCTCCAACCACCTTTTTTGCATCGTTCAGGCTATTTTCTCAGGAAGTATAGACTTTATACGAGTTATATAAGTTTTGTGAAAACCCAAGGAGTATGTTTGTAATTTAAAGAAAATTAAAATTTTTTGTATTTTTTTAAATGTGTGAAAAACATTTGCGAACAAAATTGTTTCGATTTTTTTAGTTTTTTGGTATTTCTATAGTTTATTTTTTGGCGTTTGACCATCTGTAATAAATAGGAAGTAGTAGTATTTAAAAAAAAATCAATGTGGTTTGTGCGAAACCTTTTTTATAATAAAATGGAATAAGTGTTATTTGAGAAATTAAAAGTTCATTCAAGAAATCATTTTTGAGAAAAAATTTCAAAAAGTCATAACCCACCCTTATAGATAGTCTACATTGGCCCAACTCTTTCGGTTACGTCCCACCCAAAATGTTAAAAATTTTTACAAAACCGCTGTGCACTACGAGTATTACTATTGAGTAGCCGATTTTGTCCATACTTTGCTTATCGTAATGTTTCTACGAGACATAGATCAGGGCTTCCACGAAACAACTTATCTCTTTTCACTTTGCACTTATCAAAAAGTAGCTATTTTGAAAAGTCATAATTTTTTTTGTTCCACAAAATTACTTTTCAGTTTCTCTTTGTAGTTTGCAAATTTGACTATCACTGTTCTCTTTCGCAAATTGGTTGTGCTCTCTTGCTTAATTTTTCCGCCATCATGCTAAGTCTCTCCGTTGCAAAGTGTGGATGCTATTTGTCCACAGAACATTTTATTATCTTTGCATCCGGGGTGCTCAGAATAGTTGGTGTATTAGTAGAGGTAATACACCAGGAGGAGGCATTGTGACTCACAAGAGAGCCCATTTGCTCTAAGTGAGCGTAAATTTGTTATCCCTCACAGCCTGTGTAGATGCTAACACGTTATGAACAACAACAAATTTACGCTCATTGAGAGCACAAGAGAGACCCAAAAATGTTCTCTGCCTCACTCTGTAATACACTCTCCCCATTACTAAACAATGGCAAATGAGAAATAAAGATATAATACGTGTGGTTTGTTTTTACGCTACCGTAAGGAAGTGATCACCAATGCTTTGCATTATTTTCTACTTGCAATGATAAATAAGACATGTTAAAATGGGACGCGAGAACAAAAATGAAAAGAAACTGGTTTTATTAAATGTGAGTAATGAAAAAAAAAAAAAAATAAAATATGTATAAAGTGAAATTAAAATAAAAGTAAAAGAAAAATAAAATTAAAAATAAAATAAAATGAAAATAAAAAAAACTCTGAAATAAAGTTTAGTCTAAGTGATTTGTAGGGTGGTTCGGAGGTTGGAAGTTCGGAATGGGGTGGTTCGCAGGGTCGAAGTTCGGAATAGGGTGGTTCGGAGGTTGGAAGTTCGGTAAAACACACTTTGCAGTTACAAACACACTTTGCAGTTACAACTTTTCACTTAGCCCGAGAGAACGTTTATGGAACAGAAATCAAAAAGAGATCAACATTTTTTTGAAAACTTAGCAAACGCAGCTTATTATTAGCAACTTATCACTTATCAAAAATTAGGGTTCTGTGGAACACAATAATACAAAAATGTGCGAATTGTCAAAAATATTGCCAAGTGCAAAATGGAAAGTTGATAAGTTGTTTCGTGGAAATGGGCCCAGGTTTGAATATGGACTAAATTGGTTCTCTCCTTTGGGTACTTTTCATACAAACTTTCAGAAAAGTGCATCTTTCGAATAGTTTTGATTTTTTCAGGGCTAGTCTATACTCCCTGAGAAACGGCCCAAAAGTTGTAAAAACCCCTACGGCCACCATGTGTAGTTGCTGGTGTGCACGACAACTTCCGAACCGGATGTTGCGTTGGTCCAAACTTTGCATATCGTAATATTTCAATGAATCTTAGATAAAGTTCGAATATGATGCTTAGCGATCGTGGGCAAGTCCGTGTTTCCTGATATAATGGTCCAAAAGCTCTAAATTTACGGTGATAATAACTGGTGGGCTCGATAGCTATCGAAATGAATGAAATCAATCAACTCCCTTGAGCTTTAATCAAAATCCATATTTCTGTCGGCAAGTTCATACGCCAAAAATTATTTATTACTTCTCTTCTATAGAATCTGAGGCCCTGTTAAGATACTACCTTAAATGGCTGTGGCCCTGTTAAGATACTACCGTAAATGGCTATGGCTGCTCTATCTGCGTCCCTTAATTCTGCACTGCGCGATTTCAAAACAGTGGAAGATTTAACCAGACAACTGTGTAGATGGTATCGTCAAACACGCCACACTTTCTGAAGATATCGAGCAAACCATCCTCTTGCGTAGTTTGAAACTTTGTAACCTACATTTCTCCAGACGGTATATGCGTATGCTACCTTGATAGAAAGGTTGGATTAGGAACAAGCAGGCGAAAAGATTAAAAAAGGCGGTTCTTCCTCATGGAAGAATCATATCTCAGATACGGTTTAATATATACCTTTCTTTTATTTCAGCCCCCTCCGGCATAACGATCCTCAGGTATGCTGATGACAATTTGATCTTGGCCTCGGGTCCCTATTTAATTGATGAATTGCAGAGATGAGGATGCCTCTGATTGTCCAAGTAAATAATGGAACCGTTTCGTGCCAACTATCCCAAGATCCTTGGGGTCACATTAGTCAGCTTATTTAAGTCGTTTGCACATGCCGGAAGTTGAGAAGTAGGAACATGGTTCTGAAGTCTGTAGCCACTTACTATGCAAGTGCATCGCAATGGAAATGTATTAAAAACTGTCAGAACGACAAGCTGATGCCTCCTCATGTCTCCAGTGGATTTCTGTACGTCAGTATATGTAGTAACACGCTTTTGTTGCAGGGGCGACACTTTGCTTACGTCCCCGCGAAGCAGTCATCCTAATCATAATATGGTGACTAGAAGTCCACTACTCAGGCGTGACAGGTAGAATCTTCATGATCTAGGGATGGAAAAAATATACAGGAGGGAGTCCCTAGATCAACAAGTCTTCTAATGTAAATTGTCTAGTGACGACATGATCCGACATCCTGTTGTAGCTCTCAGAGCAATGTTCTTACAGGTCTGAATAAACTTTCATTGCGTTGCACTTGTATTCGAGGACCACAGACAGACCCATTGTATTATATGTGGTCAACATATGTGCTTTATCCGCACCCCAAGTGCTGCCGGTTAGAGACTTGAGGACCTTGTTCCTACTTTTCAGTTTGTCGCAGATAGCTGTGACTTTAAAATAGTGTCGAATGTGACCCCTAAAATTTTGGGGCAGTTTGTGGTCGGAATTCTGCTACCTTCGACCACGACATTAAATTTTCTTCCAAACTGCCCATGTGGTGAACAGAGTGGCTGTAAATTTTGTGGCGGAAATCTGCATATTCCTCGCGTGGAAAAATGTGGTAAGATCGGTTAAATAGGAGTTCAGTCTCTCACAGATGTCATCAGGGAAGGTACCTGACGCCAGGATCGTGCAATCATCCGCATACGTTACGATCTCGATGCCGTCTGGAGGGGGCGGGATACAAGAGAGGTAGAGGTTAAACAGTTCCGGAGATATCACCCCACCTTGGGGATATCCCCTTGTTTCACTCTACGGGGTTTGGACTTATTGTTCCTGAATTCCACGTACGACTGGCGTCCACACATATAGTTGACTATCCAACGTTTCAAGCTTGGCCGGTTTCAAGGTTGTCTGCTCAATCTCCTCAAACAGCGTGGAATGCCTGACTGTATCTCTGGTTGAGTCCTTGACGAATATATGTAGAGATGGCGTGCAGAGCTGTTGTCGTGCTGTGCTGCTTACGGAATCCATGCTGATTATCAGCAACTTGATAGCTATTGCTGATACTGGGGAGGACTAAAGGGGTGAGTATATAAGCTGCCTTGCCTGGATTTCATCAGGGCCCAACGCTTTGTATGATTTAGCGTTCCTGATGGCATTCGCAACATCATCCTTTGTAAACTGTGGTGGTTCATTCTCGGCAGGAAGATATCTGATGCGACGTAATACTCTCCTCTTCGCCCTATCACTCTCGGGGTGTTCGACAAACTGTCGATTGAAATAACTTGCGCACTTTTTCGGGTCAGTCAACGTAACGTCGCCAAATGTGACTTTTCCATTCTTCCAGGGTTCGAGAGTGACTTAACCGTTGCCCACAATTCACCACTTGTTCCGCTTATGTTCGCCGATCAGCCTGTTAACTTCCAGTATCAGCTCCCTGACTCTGGGGTCATTGGGGTTGGCTCGACGAAGCTCATCATGCAGCAGTGATGATGTCTCGGAACGTCCTTTCCGCTACCCGAACATCGGAAGGATTGGGCAGTTCTCTGAAGCGGTAATTGGTGAACTCTCTGAAACTCGGCCAATCCGCTTTCCTATGATTGACGAACGTGCTGATAAAATCAGTTGGTTTGCAATAGAAGACAATTATGGGAAGATAGTTTGGCCCATGAGAAACGACGGATGGGCAGGTATCGTCATTTGTCGAACCTGGTAATACGATGGTGATATTTGGCGAACTATGGCCTTCTCCGCTAATTCAGGTGGGTGCGTCCCCATTGACGTGCGAAACGTCGAGTTATCAATCTGCTCACCCAGTTCTATGCACCTTTGGTCATTACCCAAGACCAGTCTTGCTGTAGATGGCTTTGTCATGGACGGACCACTGAAACATGCTATCGCTATATCCAAAGAACCTGGGGTAGTTTCGGGCCAGAATTGTCCTACCGCCCACAAGGACATTCAATGCCATTTTCATCTTTTGCAGCACATTCATGGGTATAACACTAGGAAACCACTCAGGCGTGTCAGGAAGAACCATTATGAAAAAAGATAGCAAATGAGGTCCAACGATACAGGAGAGATGTCCAGTTTTTTTCTTTATCTACATTTTCGGTTTGGTGTCCTCAAGATCAAGTAGTGTAGATGTTGCTAGAGGTGGAAGTAGCGTTTCCTCATTTACTTCATATGAATATTTATGATCACATTTCAAATCCTCTCCGCCCCATATTACCGACCCCATCCGTTCAAATTGCCAACAAGAAGAAGGGGAAGAAGACTATTTCGTCTTCTTAGAAATTTGTCTATGAAAAATGTAGCAATTTTCAGGAATTTCTTATTCATCTTTTTTGTTTTTGTCACATGAAATATATGAAACTTTCACGGTTTATTGATGAGAGAGTCACCGGCTACCAAACCAAAGACCATGTGCAGTCAGATCCTATTTAAGATTCCAAGCATGAGGCTGTTAAATTTCAGAATATTTTTGAAAATAGAAAGTGACCAATATTAAATTGTTCTGCAATAGCTGTCCATCATAGCGTCGTCAAACATTCAGTCCAGCAACCAACCAAGCAGCCAAGTCTTCTTTCTCTAATAAATCAATTTGGTAACAAACAAACACAGCCAGATAAACACACACACACTTGAAGACACTTTGTTTAGCAGCAGACGCATAAACAAACTTTCTTCCGTCATCATTGAAGGCATCGCGCTTTGGAGAATCGCACGTCATATGAGCATGAATGGGGTGATCAATGGTCGTCGGTCGCTAGACTCAACATTCCAGGCATACATTGGACGAAAAAAAAACAGCTCCAAATAGTCATATCCATCAATGCTGCTGCATTCTGAGTCTGAAGAGACACTTGTTAAAATATAAGAAAAATAACAAAAACAACAACAGCCGCAAAAATAGATCCATAAATTGTTGATGAGAAATGAGAATGAATTTATTTGTGCAGTGGTTGTTGTTGGTTGGCCGGCATTTATCTTGTTTTGGTTCAGTTGATGTGGGAAATGTGTTTAAATATTCCAATGAGAATGATTGAACAGACAAATAGGCAGACGAGCGCACATAGATCACACAAAGAACGAACGAAAACAAAACAAATCGAGGAATTTCAATTTCCAACACTTTGAATTTCAAAGTTTGAAATAATCAGAATAGCTCTGAGCTCTCGTCGGTCATAGAAATCGCTGGTTGGCATTTGTCAGTCATTGAATGCGTTAAAACTCCTAATAAAATCAGCTGCTGTCAGTTCGAAGCAGTAACCCACAAAAAAAGAAGACAAACCAAAACAGAAAAAAAATCTTAAAAAAACAACAAGAATAACACCATTGGTAGAAGCACCCCATAAAACACTCATCAATATGCAACACTTGTGACAAACACAACATCACACATTTATCAACTGCCACAATAACAACAACAGCCGGCACAATCAGCAGCGTGAAATTTCATTTGTTCTATGGCTACAGTATACGTCATGAGAGGGGGTCTATGAACGAACTCTTTGAAGTGAGACTACTAAAAGAAGTTCATATTTGGAACACATCATGAACGATTTAGAAGTTCTTCCTACCATAACCTACACCAATATTTCTAATTGGAGCTAGGTGTCAGGATAGTTAAAAATGAACAAAATCCGCAGCATCTATTGTGGATTTTTAAACAACCTATTTTGTGCCTCAAATCGCAACAATGACAAACAAATCAGGAACAGCGACTGGTGTATATCAACAGAATACAATCCCATCTGTTAATTCGATGCAACATGCCATTAAAATTCCACGATTTTGGAGAGAAAATCCGTCTCTTTGGTTTGTCCAGGTGGAAGCGCATTTGCTTTGAATGGAATTGATTTCGAGCAGAAAAAGTATTACGTAATAATGGCTGAATTGGATACAGAATTGCTGACTCATGTAAGTGACATCGTTTTGAATCCGCCTGAAGATGTATATACACAATTGAAAAAACGTTTGATTGAACATTTTTCCGTGTCTGAGGAAAAACGCATAAAGCAACTTCTCAATAATTTGGAAATTGGCGATAAGAAGCCGAGTATCCAGCTCCGGGAAATGAAAAATCTTGCTAATGGTGGTGTCAACGACGATTTTCTGCGTACAATGTGGATGCAACGACTACCGGCACATACACAAGCAATCTTGTCTACATCGTCGGAATCTCTTGAGCAGTTGCAAAGATGGCTGACAAAATTGCAGACGTATCAACGCCCTCCGGCATTTCAAGTGTTGCAGTCGGAAACACATCATTCGATCTCTCAGTGATGTCTTAAAAGATTGAAACACTCACTGCGGCGGTCCAGCAGTTGCACGAAACTCATTCAAGGAAAACTTCTAGAAGTAGGTCCCGAAGCAACAGACGTACCAACTCAAACACATCAGTAGTGCGATTCTCTAACACATTTTGGAGTCACCGACAAAAAATCGGTAAAATTAAAATGCTCATAATTTCGGTAATTAACGATATTATTCGGTAAGTTAGCGACCAATAGAAAGTAGTCGCAAAGTTCTACCGATAGCAACAGTGTTGTCAACTTTTATTTGAACATTTCATTCATAATTTTGCTTTTTAATGTTACCGATTTTTGTCGGTAAATCAAAAACTGCGTTAGAGAATCACACTACTGGTATATGTTATTATCATCGCCGTTTCGGTCAGAGAGCAAATAAGTGCCGACAACCATGCACGTTCGAAAGCAACCAGAAACCGGGAAACCAATAAGCCGGTCACTAGAGGCGAGCAGTGATCGGTCTAGCAAAACGAATCGCCTATTCATTTATGATAAATTTCTAGGAAAGCATTTCCTTATCGACACAGGTGCTGACATTTCAGTTGTACCCGTGGATCAAAAGAAAGGCAACAGTCGTCCCAACGAATATTCTCTTTTTGCTGCAAATGGTACATCAATAAAAACCTACGGAACAACGGTAATATCTTGGTTTCCGAAGATCATTTCAATGGAAATTTGTGTATGCTGATGTGTCTTATCCTATTATCAGAGCCGATTTTTTGACACATGGTTTACTCGTGGATATGAAACAATGCAAGCTCATTGATCCTGAAACTGGGCTCAATATTAAAGGAGAAGTGAAATCAATTCCAGGATATGTGGAAATTAAAACTATGGTAAATAATTGCAAGTATCATGATTTACTATCCCAATTTCCAGACATAACGTACATATCGAGAAAAGTGAAAAAGGTTCCGCATGGCGTATATCATTTCATCGAGACAAAAGGCGCCCCAGTTTCGGCAAATCCTCGTCGACTTCCTCCTGATAAACTAGCGATTGCAAAGCAAGAATTCCAGTATATGATGGACCAAGGAATTTGCCACCCTTCAAACAGCTCTTGGGCAAGTCCGCTACACATGGCCCCATAACAGAATGGCGAATGGCGACCCTGTGGCGACTACCGTCTTTTGAACGCACAGACAGTCCCGGACAAATACCCTCTGCCACATATTCACGATTTTGCGCACGGCCTTCGAGGAAAGAACATTTTCTCAACAATTGATGTGGTACGTCCCTATAATCAAATTCCAATTGCCCCGGGAGATGTCCAAAAGACCGCTATCATCACTCCCTTTGGACTCTTCGAGTTCGATTACATTACATTTGGGTTATGTAATGCGGGACAAACATTTCAAAAATTCACGCAAGTGTTACGTGACCTGGAGTTTTGCTTTCCATACCTCCATGACATTTTGGTTGCATTCGAAAACGAAGAACAGCATTTACTCCACCTCAAAAAATTATTCACTCGACTGGAAGAATACGGGTGGTAATAAATCTGTCAAGGTGCAAGTTTGGTCAACAATCAGTCTCATTTCTTGGCCATCTTGTCGAACTAGAAGGTATACGCCCATTACCGGAAAAAGTTGAAGCAATAGCCAACTATCCCCAACCTAAAAACGTGAAGGAACTTCGTCTATTTGTTGCTATGGTAAACTTTTAACGTAGATTCATTCCTGGAGCTGCGGCCAACCAACTTCCACTAATAGCTTGCCAAAAGGGTAACAAGAAAAACGACAAAACTCCCATTTTCTGGACAGAAGAGGTCAAAACCAGTTTTGAAAAATGTAAATCCGATATATCCAATGCTACTATTTTATCACTTATTGTGAAGACTTGCCGATGGTCGACGCTTCTGATATGGCCATTGGTGGAGTTCTGCAGAAGCAGACAACTAATGTCTGGATGCCTCTAAGTTTTTATTCGAAGAAACTATCAGATACGCAGAAAAAATACAGCACGTACGATCGCGAACTGCTTGCTGCCTATTCAGTTGTCAAATACTACCGCCACATGCTCGAAGGGAGCAAATTTATAATCTTCACGGATCACAAACCTTTAACGTTTGTGTTGAACTCTGTTCAACAACTAGTTATTAAGTATTTGAATTTAACGAATAATGCATTATCATTTGAATTTATAATCCACATTAACAGAATTGTATTAGAACTGTTAATATGGTAACTATACACCAATGAGCTTTCACTCATTTAACAAGTCTTCAATCTAATTCCATTTGTTTCTTTTTTTGTATTTTGTCCAAACCAAAATGTCTGAAAAAAAAAACAAAATGTTTTACTTGTCGCATAGAAGCCGAATCGAAAACAGTCTAATAAAACCCTGCTGCTCTATATCGAAATTTGAAGACATAAGTGCATTTTTTATTAAAACAATCATCCGCTTAAATACAATTGAGGAGTTGCCACCGCAAAAAGCTTAAGACGATTTACAGTCCACTCCAGGCCAACCCCGCAATTGTACAGTTTGCGTTCAAACAAAATCCGGATAAGGCTACACTTCGACAGTTTCGTCAACTCGATTATTTGTGTCAATTTTCCACCGACATACGTCATATCAGCGGAGCGGAAAACGTTGTCGCAGACGCACTTTCACGCATTTCCACAATCTCAATGCCAACATCGATTGATTATAATGACTGATTTACAGTCACGATTAAATAATACCGAATCGTCATCAATGACTCTGAAATTGGTCCAGATATCACCCGAAACTCAGCCTGTTTACTGTGATATTTCAACGGAAATTGCTCGACCTTTCATTCCATCAAATATGCGAAAATGTCTGTTTCACTGATTGCACAATTTGTCACATGGTGGAGTAACAGCTTCGACGAAACTAATACAAAAGCGCTTCGTATGGCCAAACATGAAGAAAGATATTAAAATGTGGACTCAACAATGTCTGTCGTGTCAACGTTCCAAGATCCATAGGCACACACATAATGAAATTGGTTCGTATCCTGTTACTGATCAAAGTTTTCGTCATGTAAATATTGATATTGTCGGTCCTCTACCACCAAGCAAAGGTTATACTTATCTTCTAACATGCATTGATCGATTTACACGGTGGCCCGAAGCGATACCGATGGAAGACATGCGAGCATCTACAGCTGCTGAAGCTTTTTATCGCGGCTGGATTTCACGTTTTGGCGTTCCAGCAAAAATATCAACCGACCAAGGACGACAATTTGAGTCACAACATTTAACTGAATTGGCTCGTATCCTTGGAATGACTCGCATCAGAACTACCTCATATCATCCCTGTGTAAATGGAATGATAGAACGGTGGCATCGACAACCAACTGAAGATTTCGTTATATCCCTCAAGGCGAAAATGCAAGCATTGAAAACCGTTCCTGCAAATCACAAAACCAATCGCTCTGTATTTTCTTTCAAAACATCTCGACAACTGCAGTCATGTTTTTGTTCGTCACGATGCAGTTAGAAAATCTTTGCAACCTCTCTACGATGGACCATTTAGAGTACTTCGCAGATCCTGTTGTCCACAGAATCTCTAGAATCTCTATACTTTAGTCAAGAATATACACTTTTATATACACTCCACGTCAGTAGAATAGAACACCTAAATTTTTGTTAATGTTAGCGTATTTATCCCAAAATGAATGAATCTACGATTTTAATCTTGAAGGGATTTAAAGCCTATGATGTTCCGTATCAATCACAGAAAGAATTATGTTTCTAGCTTTTCGCGAAATAATTTTATGATCATTTTTTCAAGTGCTTCGAATGCTGAAAAGATGGAAAATAAGTATGAAAAACGTCAAAATTTCTTATAAAAACCTTGATTTTTTATTCAATAAAATGATTTTTCCGCGAACAAGTCTGCCGTTTAAAGGTTTGGACATGTGCTCCACATAATCTGATATGAAAACATCCGCTATTTTAATACACTGAGGGAAATTTTAGCTTATTAGTCCGGTCAAAATAGACATGCGTATAAGGGGGAAATAGCAAAAATTCCCACAAAGCTGAATTTTGGTGGAGAGCTAGGGTTGGCCATTAGAAGCAACGTCCTAAAAGTCCCCATCGATCCCATGTGTGCAAAAAAAGTTATTCGGGGTCAAAGGACATTTTTGGAGGCATTATTCAGTTTTTTTAATTTTTCTCAAAAAGGTAATACTTAGCAAAAGCTCGCTAAAGTAAAAGTTGTAGATTCAATAATTGTCTACAAGATTGGTCTTTACGATTCTTAAAAAAGACTTACCATATCTTGATCTAAAGGTCAAATAAAAAATTAGCCGCGTAAGTACATTATGAGGCGAACCGATTAAAATAACGACACTATGTGTTAGATACTTCCGTAAGCTTTCAAACGATATCCACTTTGCAGTAATCGGTTCAGTAGAACCGGGTCTAACCCGGTTTTTAAATTTGGCCTTTCGGGTCTAATAACCGGCGAAGCGGATCCGCAACCGTTGAAAATTATACATTTCCGTAATCAGCGCAACAAACGCCACCTTCGGACAAAACATGAAAAAAATCGGAGAGTTTTCATTGGGGTCGTTCCCGTTGGGCTTGTGATTATACATGTGGTTTAAATGGGCTATTTTTGCATAAAATGACTCTAACATTGAATAACTCTACTAAACAGACTCCGATTTTGTTGGAATTTTTTTTAAAAGATAGCTATAATTTCGCTCTTCAAGAAAATATATATATTTTTAGGGGACAGACCCGATTACTTCGCTTGTTTTCGCCGGTTCGTCTGAATATGTGCATATTTCCCTTATAAGTGCATAAAAATCATGTGTTTTTTAGAACAGCAATATCTCAAGAATGGTTCCTTCTAAGAAAAAAATTGTAAGGGTCAAACTTGTAGATAATTTTTCTGTCTGCAATATTTTCTTTAGTCACTTTTTGATTAGATCAACCGTTTGCAAAAAATAAATCCGAAAACCTAAAAACCCTTAAATTTTGACCTTTGACCCCGAATAATTTTTTTTGCACGCATGGGATCGATGGGGACTTTTAGGACGTTGCTTCTAATGGCAAACCCTAGCTCTCTACCAAAATTCAGCTTTGTGGGAATTTTTGCTATTTCAATGTCTATTTTGACCGGACTATATTTTTTAAATTGAACACACCCTTTGGGCTTTGCATTTTATATGTGTTCCTATTTCGGCGTCCGCGACTGTTCTCAATAGTGTTATGTTCCAATAATAACGGACCAGGTTATGCTCTCCATACCGGATTTTAATTTTTTTAAATAGCGGTTGTTTTCATATAAGATTATCTTTATCTAAATGTGGAGCATATTTCCAAACCTTTAAACGGCAGGCTTGTTCGCGGAAAAATCATTTTGTCAACAAAACATCAAGGTTTTTATAAGAAATTTTGACGTTTTTCATACTTATTTTGAAAATGTTTCATGTTATCAGCATCCGTAGCACTCGAATGTATCCATCGAGGTTATCTGTGTCATATTCTATCTTATTGTGAAGAAATATGACATAACTGAGCGACTCTTATTGATATTCCGAGAGGTTTCAATTATCTGTCAATTTAAACCCGTTTACGTTGTTATTTCAGCGTCTGCGGAATTATTTATATGGTTTTATTGGTGAAAAATAATAAGAAAGCCCCGCTTTATCGACTGAAAGAAAATTCGGCGTTAATATCTCCACAATTCACAAAAATAAAATGACTGTTCTATCCTGATGACCGAAAATAAATGCCTATTTTTCATAGTACTATCGGAAAAATGATCAGAAAATCATTTCGCGAAAAGCTAAAAACATATTTTTTTCTGTATTTGATACTTAACATCATAGGCTTTAAATCCCTACAAGATTAAAAACGTAGATTCATTCGCTTCGGGATAAGTAAGCTAACATTAACAGAAATGTAGGTGTTCTATTCTACTGACGTGGAGTGTATGTACATACTAGAGTTGTACAATCTAGTTCATTTGAAAGATCTAGTTCAATAGTTCAGCTCTTTTAACTGAACTAGTTCAGTAATCTAGTTCATAGTTCACTATCCAGTTCAATCATTCGGATCATAATCGTTCAATCAAACGCTTACATACACCAAATAGGAACAAACAATAGAATAATATAATTTAAATACACCAGTAGGCCTATTCTGTAACTTTTATCGATTGAAAAGTTGTTAAAATTCCTTTTGTTTTTGTAACAACTACAAAACAAACAAATGAAATAGTTGTAAAATAAACAATGAGTAAGGTTGTTAAAAAGTTACAGAATAGGCCCCCAGTAGGCCTATTCTGTAACTTTTATCGATTGAAAAGTTGTTAAATTTCTTTTGTTTTTGTAACAACTACAAAACAAACAAATGGAATTGTTGTAAAATAAACAATGAGTAAAGTTGTTAAAAAGTTAGAGAATAGGTACCCAGAACAAAAGTTTTAAATTTACGTGTTTTATTCCATTCATAACATGGCACAATTACCCAGGTAGTGGCATCGTAAAATTTTGAATATTTTTTGTGTCAAAACTTTCTTTATGTTGTTGGGGAAATTACAACAAAAATCATTTTTTTATAAAGGGATTTGACTTTTCATATTCGATCAGCTGGTGTGATACCACTACCTGGTATTCTGCCATGATTCATAAAAAAAGATTAAGTTGGTATTAATTTAAGAATACACGTCCTTCATTTAGTTGGCTGGCAAAAATCTTATGTTGTGTGTGTGTAGAAACTGTCAATGCGAAAAAGCTTTGTGCGTGTGTGTTTATTTTTATTTATTTTTTTTCTATCCAAAACCAGGCACATTCAATATGGGAATATGTGGAATTTGTTGTATTTTTGAAGAAATCTTCACTTTCGAACAGCTATTCATTGTACCTTGATCCAAAACGTAAACAAACTCATCACATTACGAAGGCACCACTTAACACAGACGACGGCGTAACTTTATGCATATGTGAACGACATGTTGAACTAGATTGTGAATCGTTCGTTCGTTGATCGTACGGTCGCTGACTGATTATAGTTCAGTGAACTATTGAACTATAATAAACTATATCGACTGATCTAGTTCATACGCTCTATTCATTGAATCGTTCAATTGAACTAGTTCGTTCATGAACTATACAACTCTAGTACATACTTTTGCCAAACATACTTTACTACAAACATACAATATAAATATAAAATAATTCAGTAGGCTTTGGTTTAATAATAAAAGTTTTGTGAAAATAAAATAAAGTCAATTCAAATTCAGTTTTTCAAATTATCGGTTGTGTGTTCATTTTCTCTTCGCCTATAGAAATTTGAAGTTTTCAGTGGTCACGGCCGAACTTAACAACTTTTTACTTGTTTAGTATTGATTTCAAAAGGTTCCGGTTAAATCTTTATAGTCAGTTTAATTTATTTTTAACATGTGGGCTAGGCCGTTTTGGTGCTGAGCGCCTCATTTGTGATGAGGTTTCTTTCGCATCTCGAAACCAAAATTGCCCTCAAGGATTAAGGATTTATTCCATTTTTTGGGGGCTTCAATATTTTATTTGCTTTGTTTAAAACCACGAAAATAATAAAGCCATTTTTGAGATATCAGACAAGAAAAGGGTATGGAAAAATTATGTAATGAGATTATTTAATGATGAAGGAAGAACCCCATATGAAGAAATACAAATCAATCTGACTGGGACACAGATAACTAAGAACGAGGTAGAATACGCACTCAACGCTCTTAAGGAGAATAAAGCATCAGGCCCTGACGAAATTCCCTCTGAGGTACTAAAATTGATAGATGGAGATAATATAAACCTACTCGTAAAACTCTTTAATCACGTATATGATACCGGAAAATACCCGTTAGACTGGCTTAAATCAAGGTTCATTACTATACCAAAAAAGAACAACGCCAAAAGATGCGAAGAATTTAGGCTTATAAGCATTATGAGTCATGCATTAAAAATATTCCTGCGCGTAATACATAGACGTATATACTCTAAGTGTGAACTGTCAATGGGAGCCACTCAGTTCGGTTTTAAGGAAGGAATGGGAACTAGGGAAGCTCTACTAAGCATTCAAATATTAATACAGAAGTGCCGAGATGTACATAAAGATGTATATATGTGTTTCATTGACTATGAAAAAGCCTTTGATACCGTCCTTCATGATAAGCTAATGCACATCCTCACAACGATTGGAATAGATGATAAAGAAATACGATGTATAAAAAACCTATACTGGAATCAAACGGCATATGTTGACATTGATGGTGAATTGACTGAGGAATTTTCAATTTCAAAGGGCGTCCGACAAGGTTGCATACTCTCTCCGCTACTATTTAATATATATTCCCAGATGATATTTATGGAAGCCATCGAATCGGAGAAAATTGGCATAAGCATATACGGAACACTTATTAATAACATACGATATGCAGACGATACAACACTATTAGCTGGTAGCATATCTGGACTTCAGAAATTAATCGACAAACTTACACATGTAAGTGAAACGTATGGACTTAAAATCAACACTAGGAAGACTAAATACATGGTAATAAGTCGAAATAACTTACCTAGCAATTTCAATTTAAAGATTAACAACTCCGAAATTGAAAAAGTCAATACCTTTAAATATCTGGGAATCAATATAAACGACAAATGGAATATATCCAATGAAATAAAGTGCCGTATAGAGATGGCTAGAGACGCCTTCTATAAATACTACAAAGTACTAACGAGTCACGACATTGGTATCCAAACAAAACGCAGATTTATAAAATGTTACGTGTGGTCTGTTCTTTTATATGGCGCAGAAACTTGGACGCTAAAAACAAGCGACATGAAAAGACTCGAATCCTTTGAGATATGGATATACCGAAAAGTTCTAAAAATACGGTGGACAGACCGAATGAATAATAACGAAGTTCTTAGGAAAATGAATGCGAATAGGGAGCTAATAAGAACTATCAAAAGCCGAAAAGTGTCATATCTGGGACACATCATGAGAAATAACAAATACAAAATACTGCAAAACATTATCAAAGGAGTGATTGAAGGAAGACGAGCCAGGGGCAGAAAAGAACTCTCCTGGCTGAAAAATATCCAAACCTGGACCGGACTCCAAGACGAAAGAAGCCTTCTAAATGCTGCGAGAAATAGAGATCTTCAATTAATATGAAATGTTCTAAAATATTCACTTTATCACTTAAAATTGTAAAAATATTGTATAATCGCATATATCCGAACATCGGATGTGCAAATAAAGAAGAAGAAGAAAACCAGCTCTGTTCCTTCATTAATTTAAATTTCTCTTATCTTCATTATTCAAATTGAACAAAGAAATTTAATTTCGAACAAACGCTGATAACATAATTTGTAACGAATGGGGAATTCTGATTTTAACACTTCCTTTGATAACGAAACTATGGAAGTTCTTATTTTCAAGGCCATATGCACTTTTTATTGGACGTAGAACTCAGGCATAAAAGGTTTGCCTCTGCTTTATTTTTAGTACATATTTTTTCTACGACGTTACGTGAATTTTACACATTTCTTAAAATTTAAAATTTGATTTTTAAGTTTACACTTTTCTTTAAATTTTTATAATCCACATCTCTTAGATCGATCGATTTTCCGTTCTTTTCACTTTCACTCAAAAATCCTTATTCGCCGTTTACACCAACTTACATTGGGACAACGCTTCTTCAAATCTGTACGTTTTCTCGAGGCATAATTATTAAAATTTATCCATGGATAACAGAGATCAACACAAAAGATGGCAATAATCAGAGCCGATATGGCAATGCGATATTCCAAACGGGTCATAACAAACGTTTGCTGATAACACTTCCGGCTTTAGGTTAATTCGAATTAATAATAGCAACAACAAAATAATTCACAATTTAAAAATATAAACGCGTTTCCGATTCTCCGTTCCGTCTTATGTTTTTTTCCAATATTATTCCGAAATTATGGAGTCCAGCTGTGTTGCGTGGCGTTCTGTTCTGTTTTGGAAACTAACAAAATGTTGTTTTCTACTCTCAACAGATTAAATTGTCGTCAATGGTTCTGTTTCTGTTGGTGATTGTTGTTGTTGTTGTTGGAATAAAAACGGATAAAACTTATCTGAAATGTGGCGCAACAGAAGCTATGCAGTATAGGAAATATTGTGTTATGTGTGTGTGTGTAACGCCTTCGAGTTGCTGTATGTGTCTGATATCAGTATGAATGATGGAGTATGAGTGCCGGAGTGAATGAGTTTACACCACATTCAGCATTATTACTTCTGTTAAGAAAATTATTATTATTTCTTAAAATATGATTTTTAATAGTTTTCTTCAACATTAGAAAAATGTAATGTTTTAGATGAGTAGAGCAATGAATGATTCCAATGGATTTGTGGTTACACTAAGAGAAAATTATACAAGTGCATACAAACTTAAATGGGTGACGTAGGGGATGAAAGATACCAAGGAACGGTTCTGATCGGCTTTGGCATGGCAAAGCCCAGGATTTATCTTGGTCCCTCTCTCATCTCAAGTGGACACTGATCTCCCCGTGGTGTCACCTGGGGTAGCTGACTTCAACACCCGTTAAGCTAAAATGTGCCGCGCGTTCACCCATAAGAACGTTAAAAACTTGGGTTTGGGCGTCGGGTTAGTAACCCAAGTTAAAGTTCAAGTTCTTTTCTATAGATATCGCGCCCACTAGTCATTTTAGTGGGCCATCGTATAACGTTTGGACCGCTATGCCAGAAAGCATGGGCTTGTCCACGGAAAACATAATATCGCTGTAAACAGGACCGTTTTGCTGTCCGGCTTCGCGTATGAAGCCGGGTGGTTGTCTTAATGAAACACAACCATCCTCTTGACATTAGGCTGTGGATCCTCAGAAGATCTTACCCTCAGAAGATCCTACCCCGCTGCAAAGAGGTCATGGATTTCCCATTAGCCAGACTTGAGGTTGATGGACCGTAACTAGCTTCAGCAATTTGACTTCTCGCCTCACTATCCTCTCTTCTCCTTTCAGCTTCAATTTTCCAGAAGGGCAATGGTCCGTGGATCATTCCTCTGCAAGTTCGAAGTTCCTAAAAATTTCCCAGTCTTCTTTCCACCTAAGTCGCTGAGACCTTGTGTGGCTGGTTAATCTGCGCCTGGCCTTTCTGCTTTGCCGACATCGAGATGGGGAGTACCTAAATAGATTCCCGCCATGGCGTTGTCCTCGGGTCGATGTAGTCAGGTTGCCTATCCCAGCAGCTGACACCACTAGTTTCCACATGGGTCTTAAGCAGACTGAAACCACTGAATTTCCATTTTTACTTGGAGGTGCAGGTGGGCTGGAGACTGCCACCGTACAGGGGTTAGAATCTGATCAATCGGGAGAAAACGTTTCTCAGTGTGAGAGTATTTTCTGTTGAAACGCTTTACAAATCCAGTTCTCAACCCGATCTCCCGGAATTCCCGAGGGTGACCTCGCTCGATACCAAGGAACGGTCCTGACTGGTTTTAACATGGCAAAGCTCAGGATTTATCTTGGTCCCTCTTTCATCTCAAGTGGACGCTGACCTCCCCGTGGTGTCACCTTTGGAACTGCCTTTAACACCCGTTAAAGGTAGTGAGCTAAAATGTGCCGCGCGTTCACCCATAAGAACTTTAAAAACTTGGGTTTGGGCGTCGGGTTAGTAGCCCTCCCCTAGTAAAACAGCCTACTATGAAAAAACGAACGAAAAGAAAAGCAAACCCCTATAAAGTTGACGAACCCCGCGAACGTTTTAAGGACCATGATCTGCGAATCTGCACTTGGAATGTTCGCACTCTTTATAGAGAAGGTGCAGTATTCGCATTGGCCGACGTACTTGAAAAGTACAAGGCCAATATTACTGCCATACAGGAAATAAAGCATGAGTTTAGTTGCGGATTTGTAGTTAGTCGGAGACTAAGACATCTGGTATCCAGCTTCACCCCAGTGAATGAAAGACTTGCTGCAATTCGAATAAAAGCTAAATTTTTCAACATCAGCTTTATTTGCGTTCATGCTCCCACTGAAGTAAAGGACAAACAGACCAAAGATATATTTTACGAGCGCTTAGAAGAAACATATGACCGTTGCCCTGCCCATGACATTAAAATTATTCTAGGCGATTTTAATGGCAAAATTGAAAAGGAGAATATCTTTGGCCCAACAGTCGGGAATTTCAGTCTCCACAGTAAAACATCTGACAATGGTATGAGGCTGATAGACTTTGCAGCTGCAAAAAACATGGTAGTTAGCAGTACCAGATTTAATCATCTCGATATTCATAAGGGCACCTGGCTGTCTCCAGATCAAAGAACAAGTAATCAAATTGATCATGTTGTGATAGATGGAAGACATTCATCGAGCGTGTTGGATGTACGATCGTTCCGAGGCGCAAACATTGATTCGGACCACTACCTTGTTGCAGCAAAGGTACGTACCCGTCTAAACGTTGCAAATTAAGCACGAACAGACACAACGCGCATATTGGATATCGATAGGCTGCAAACACAACAGATAACCACAGCATATTCCACTCAACTGGTCTAATTTCTTAATGAGAGCACTCCTTGTCCCGATAACATAACAACACCATGGCAATATATTACCCACTCCATGCAAACAGCCGCAAAATCTATACTTGGATACCAGAGACCTCCACAAATGAATTCATGATATGACCAGGAGTGTCGTGCTGCTACCGAAGAGAAAAATGCGGCATATAGAGCTACCTTACAATTAGTAGCAACGCGTAGCGCACGAGAGAGATATCGAGAGAAAAGGAGAGAAGAGAAACGTCTTTTCCGCAAGAAAAAGAGAGAAATGGAAAAACGGAAGTGTGAACAAATCGAGATGTACTGGAGCCAGAATGAAGTCCGAAAACTATACCAAAGAGTGAAACATCAAACTGAAGGCTTTGGTAGAGACCTGCAAGGTAATCTGGTAACTGATACAGATAGCGTGCTCAGGATATGGAAGGAACATTTCTCCAATCTGCTGGTATCCAATAGTAGCGAAGACGATGATACCACAGATCCAATCACAGAAGACGGTATATAATGTATACCGCCCGGCCAAGATGAGGTAAAAACAGCGATCAACCGGCTGAAGAATAATAAAGCAGCAGGAGCCAATGGCTTACCAGCCGAGCTGTGTAAAACCGGAGGCGCGCGCTGATAAGGTGTATGCATCAGCTAGTTAGCTGGCAGGAAGAACGCGTACCCGACGATTGGAACCTGAGCATCCTGTGTCCCGACCACAATAAAGGAGATAAGACTGTATGCTCCAACTATAGGGGCGTAAGTCTTCTCCCTATTGCCTATAAGATAGTGTCAGGGGTATTGTGCGAATGACTAAAGCCAATGGTCAACGAAATAATTGGACCATACCAATGTGGCCTTATACCTGGCAAGTCCACAATTGACCAGATATTTACCCTGCTGCAAATCCTGGAAAAGACGCAAGAGATGCAGATCGACACATATCACTTTTTTGTCGATTATAAAGCAGCATTCGACAATCCCCTCCGATCAAAGGTATTCCATGCAATGTCTAAATTTGGTATCCCGGCAAAGCTCATCCGGCTTTGTAAGATGAATTTAACTGATACTAGGTCCTCAGTTAAAATTAGAAAGAACCTCTTCGAAGAATTTTGTACCAAAAGAGGTTTCAGACAAGGAGATAGCCTTTCGTGTGACCTATTTAACATTTTGCTGGAAAAGGTAATACGATATGCAAATGTCAAAAGAGATGGCACAATTTACACCAATAGCCACATGTTACTTGCTTATGCTGATGACATAGACATAGTGGGACGATCAGTAAAGGAAGTAACTAATACCTTTAGGAAGGTCGAAGCAGAATCTGCGAAAGTGGGTCTGGCGGTAAACGACGAAAAGACCAAATTGATGGTGTCGACGCGCAAAGCGTCCATAGAGCTCGGACCAACTGTGGAAGTTGGTACCTATAATTTTGATGTAGTTAAAGACTTCGTCTACCTCGGCACTGCCATAAACACAACAAACATCATCAGTTGTGAAATAAGAAGAAGAATTGTATTGGCTAACAGATGCTACTATGGTTTAAGTAAGCAATTTAAAAACAAAGCCACATCTCGTCAAACAAAAATAACACTTTACAAAACGCTGATACTACCCGTGCTAATGTATGGCTCCGAAGCATGGGTACTTGCGCAAGCAGATAAGGCAGTGCTTGGTGTGTTTGAGAGGAAAATCCTTTGAAAGATCTACGGGCCGATTTGCGTTGACGGTGAATATCGACGTCGTATGAACCACGAGCTATATCAGCTATACAAAGACATGAATATAGTTAAACGTATCGAGATGCAACGATTGCGTTGGCTAGGCCATATCATAAGAACGAGCGATGTTGAACCGCTAAAAAGGCATATAAATTCGAGACACATGGCGGTGCACGCAGAATTGGCAGACCAAAGAATAGATGGCGCAAACAAGTTGATGAAGAGATGACAAGGCACGGTATTCCAGAAAGCGAAGCGAAAAAACAGAGAGAATTGGAGATCTTTTCTTAGTTCGGTCTATGGAACAAATGTTCTGTAATGGGCCAGCTAAGTAAGTAAGACCTGGCTCGAGTTCTTGCCAATAAATTTGGTACTGTGGATGGGGTGTAAATCCCACTCTCCCTCACATTTTTAACCATCAGAACGTCCTGCCTGGTAAGGGTGTGGCTGTAGGCTACCATCTCCTCATCTGACTGGGGGATGTCTATCCAGTTACTCAGGGGGCGAACTCTCCTGGCTCTCCCTCGGAGATCGAGCAGTTCCCTGCATTTAGAGTGTCTCACAGCGTTCCTCGTCAGCATAAATTTGTCGCCTCCTTGCAAAAGTGTGTCTTTTGCACAAGGTGAAGCGTTGTCCGTGGTTGTAGATTTGATCTCTAATGTGGTTGCCTTATTTTGTTTGTTTTTTGTGTTTGTTTTAGTATTCTACTATCACGATTAGGACTCGGCAAATAAGACTGCTATTCGTTGGGGACACTTGTGCTACGTGTTCATGCCGTTGCTCAAGCATTACCTTTGGGATTCCAAGTGGTGCCAACGTTTTGTTTGATTTAGCGTTTCGGATGACATCTGCGACATCACTCATCGTAATTTGTGGTGGTGTCTTCCAGGGGTGCCCTATAAATTGCCGGTTAAAATAAAACGATTACCTCTTCGGATCTGTTACAGTCTCGCCGTTCTAAACGTTTAACAATTGCCTACAATTTACATATAATCCTGTACCAATGCTGCACTGCTTCAGGTGGTCTTGTCGCTTTTTCGGCTTATCACCGCCTACGAGCCTGTTAACTTCAAGAGTAAGTCCACTAACTCTTGGGGGTTCCTACGATGAAGCTCATTACGCTCATTCGTTATTCCCGTCGCCTCTGCTCAGCTATCCAAGGGAATGGGAATAGCTCTGCCATTCAGCTTTTCCATGGTACAGGGCTACGGTCGAGAGATTATATTAATTGAGATGATGATAGAAGTGTGGTCTGAGCTAAATAAAATGTCGGGTTGCCATAATACGTTATTTAACAGATTAAATGTCACAATGAATTGTCTGAAGAGTTATAGCAATCTCCTCTTAGTTCATAATTCAAAATGTGAATTTATCAATTTGCTCAAGACCAATGCTATAGCCCTCTGGTCATTGCCTAGGATGGAATGTTAAAGCTCATGATTACAATTGGAATGTCCAATGGACATTGTCCATACTAGGGTTATGACTTTTTGACATTTTTCCTCAAAAATGATTTCCTGTAGCAGGGATGAATGAACTTTTGCCTATTAATCACTATGCTATCGTTTATTCCATTGAAATATAAAAAAAGTTCACGCATAAATCGATTTTAAAAAAATAATTTTTTGAAAAAATATATGAAATGAAAAAAAATTTTTTTACCAAAAATTATTTTTTGTTGCACGAATGAATAAATATAAGCCTACTAATAACTATAATAACGTTTATTTCATTCAAACATTAAAAAAGTCGCAAAAAAGTCAATTTGAAAAAATTTTTAATTTTTTGTTTTTTGCTAAAAAATTATAATTTTGAATAAAAGCGTTTACGACATTTTTACGATTCTCAGAATTGAAGAAAAATATTGAGAAATAAATTTTATGTCATTTTAATTATCTCATGTGGCTCTAAAGTATATTTTTAATTATATATCTGTTTTCAGTGACTTCAAAAAATTGTCCATAATTTTGATAAATTCAAATTTTAAAATCATTTTGTGCGTGAGGTTTTTTCACCGAATCACCTTATAATTAAGATTTTATGTAATCTTATGGCAAAACTCATCACGCTATGATACAGGGATATGAGGTTGCAAAAAAGTCATAACCCTAGTCCATACACCTGGAGGTTAGTTTTTTATGTGTTTAAAATCCATATTTTGTAATCAGTTGGTGGTTGAAAATATTTTCGGAAATTTTTTACACTTTGTCCCTTTTCAAATACTCCTCAGTGTTTCAGAAGTCGTGTCTAGAATTTCTGGCTTTTGGATAACAACGTCTGTTTATAATCACTGTGAATTACTTGGTGCAGTACTTGTGGTTATGTGTGGCGATGGTGTGTCTTCATATGTATATGGCACGCGGCTTATCAGCGTTATAATAAAACAAAAAAATATTGCATCTTAAAAAAGTGACTACTGCCATCCACAAAAATGAAAACAAAATTGGAATTGCATATTCCCGAAGCCATCAGCAGCAACGTCTAATGGTTTGCATGCTCGCTAGCTCAACCAAAGTACTTTTATGGGTGATGGTGGCGACGACGTCCATGGCCACAGTAAATTTGTGGCATGTGCTTAGTTTTTCCTTTTCCTTATTCTTCGCTTATGCTGAGTGGCGCTGCATATCATTCGCACTTTGCTGCTGTTTTCTTTTGGGGCACATATCCATGCAACTATTTTTAGATAAAAATATGTGCACTTTGTGGACTTTTTCCTTTTTCGTGGTGTGACTGGAAGGGTGATGGTGGTGGAGTAAGGAGAATACGTCTTTGGAAGTACTAGTTGCCCACATTCTTGCACTTCATTCGCACTGATGCATTAAAAGTGCGAACGCATAAAACTAGAAGCACGAGAGTGAGAGAAAGGTTAATGTCTCTATTTGGAAACGCATGTGTGTATGGGTATGTGGATATTTTGGCCATTGGTGTCTTGGCGGTCGTCATATCATTGGCACACTCATGTTCTGGCGATAATTCATTTTAACGACTATGTTCTGAAATAGTTTTGATGTTTTCTGTTTTCCCGACTTGAGTGCAACGGCAGCAATAAACACATTGCATTTTATGGTAACGTTGAAAATGTCAAAACTCCCTAATACACATGTAAACAAATGAACTCAGTGTCAGTTTATATTGGATTTTTATTGTTTCTTTTTGTTTAAAAGACAAATATGAATAATGACAAAGATGACGGCAAACACTTGAAGAAATAGTAAACATTTAAATATTCCTCTTAGGTTTTATATGTAGTGAAGAGAGGGACGGAGGTGAGGTATGAGATAGTATTTTAAATCAAACCATGGACCTAATTGGTTTTAACACAAAGTCCATGGTTTATGTATGTATATTAGGGTTATGACTTTTTTACAACCTCATATCCCTGTTTCATAGCGTGATGAGTTTTGCCATAAGATTACATAAAATCTTAATTATAAGGTGATTCGGTGAAAAAACCTCACGCACAAAATGATTTTAAAATTTGAATTTATCAAAATTATGGACAATTTTTTGAAGTCACTGAAAACAGATATATAATTAAAAATATACTTTAGAGCCACATGAGATAATTAAAATGACATAAAATTTATTTCTCAATATTTTTCTTCAATTCTGAGAATCGTAAAAATGTCGTAAACGCTTTTATTCAAAATTATAATTTTTTAGCAAAAAACAAAAAATTAAAAATTTTTTCAAATTGACTTTTTTGCGACTTTTTTAATGTTTGAATGAAATAAACGTTATTATAGTTATTAGTAGGCTTATATTTATTCATTCGTGCAACAAAAAATAATTTTTGGTAAAAAATTTTTTTTTCATTTCATATATTTTTTCAAAAAATTATTTTTTTAAAATCGATTTATGCGTGAACTTTTTTTATATTTCAATGGAATAAACGATAGCATAGTGATTAATAGGCAAAAGTTCATTCATCCCTGCTACAGGAAATCATTTTTGAGGAAAAATGTCAAAAAGTCATAACCCTAATGTATATTTATTTCTCTTTTGAATTGTTTGGAGCTACATTTAACTTCCTTAAGGTCAGTGACTCATTTGCCTTGCAAAATGCCAAAAATCGGGAGGTACCCTTACATGGGGGAATTATCAAAATGTGGAACCATATCCATAATTTTTGGTGGACAAACATGCGGCATATAGGGCTACTTTACAATCAGTAGCAACGCGTAGCACACGAGAGAGGTATCGGGAGAAAAGGAGAGAGGAGAAACGTCTCTTCCGCAGGAAAAAGAGAGAGAGATATGGAAAAGCGGGAGTGTGAACAAATCGAGATGTACAGGAGACAGAATGAAGTCCGAAAATGATAACAAAGAGTGAAACATCAAACTGATGGCTTTGGAACTGGCACATCTTCCTGTAGAGACCAGCAAGGTAATCTGGTAACTGATACAGATATTGTGCTAAGGATATGGAAAGAGCATTTTTCCAAACTATTGGTATCCAATAGTAGCGAAGCCGATGAAGATACCACAGATCCAATCCCAGAAGATAGTATCGAATGTTTATCACCCGGCCAAGATGAGGTAAAGACAACAATAAACCGGCTGAAGAATAATAAGGCAGCAGGAGCTGATGGCCTACCAGCCGAGCTGTTTAAAACCGGAGGCGACACGCTGACAAGATGTATGCATCAGCTAGTTAGCTCCATCTGGCAGGAAGAACGCGTACCCGACGATTGGAACCTGAGCATCATGTGCCCCGTCCATAAGAAAGGAGATAAAACTTTATGCTCCAACTATAGGGGCATAAGACTTTTCCCTATCACAAGGAAAATTGTGCGAACGACTAAAGCCCATGGTCAACGAAATAATTGGACCATACCAATGCGGCTTTAGACCTGGCAAGTCCACCATTGACCAGATATTTACCCTGCGGCAAATCCTGGAGAAGACCCAAGAGATACAGATCGACACCTACCACCTTTTTGTCGATTATAAAGCAGCCTTCGACAGCCCGCTACGTTCAAAGTTATTCCAAGCAATGTATGAATTTGGTGTCCCCCCAAAGCTCATTGGGCTTTGAAGAGTTTTGCACCAAAAGAGGTTTCAGGCAAGGAGACAGCCTTTCGTGTGATCTTTTTAACATCCTGCTAGAAAAGGTTATACGAGAGCAAACGTCAAAAGAAGTGGCACAATCTACACCAATAGCCACATGTTACTTGATTATGCTGATGATATAAACATCATGGGACGATCAGTAAAAGAAGTAACCGATACCTTTATGAAGGTCGAAGGAGAATCTGCTAAAGTGGGTCTGGCGGTAAACGGCGAGAAGACCAGGCTGATGGTGTCGACGCGCAATGCGTCTATTGAGATAGGACAAACTATTGAAGTTGGTTCCTATAATTTTGAGGTAGTAAAAGTCTTCGTATACCTCGGCACAGCCGTAAACACAACAAACGACATCAGTTGTGCAATAAAAAGAAGAATTGTATTAGCCAACAGATGCTACTATGGCTTAGGTAAGCACTTTAAAAACAAAGCCACAACTCGTCAAACAAAAATAACGCTTTACAAAACACTGATGCTACCCGTGCTGATGTATGGTTTCGAAGCCTGTGTACTTGCGTAAGCAGATAAGGCAGTGCTTGGCGTGTTTTAGAGAAAAATTCTTAGAAAGATCTGCTAACCGATTAGCGTTGATGGTGAATATCGACGTCGTATGAACCTCGAGCTGTATCTGCTATACAACGACATCAATATAGTTAAACATATCGAGATGCAGCGATTGCGTTGGCTAGGCCATATAATAAGAATGAGCGATGATCAACCCGCTAAAAAGGCGTATAAGTTCAAGCCATGATTCGAGGATTGGCAGACCAAAGAATAGATGGCGCAAACAAGTCGATGAAGAGATGACAAGTCGCGGTATTCCAAAAAGCACAGAGCACAGAGAAAATTGGAGATCTTTTCTTAGTTCGGTCTATGGAACAAATTTTCCGTAATGGGCCAGTAAGTAAGTTTACATGTACAGTTGACACTAACATTACAAACAACAAGTAAAAAAGTGTCAGTCGGCTTTGCCGACAGATATATACCCTCAGCCAATGTGAAGCGAAAGTTTCACCTCCGGACAGATCGAATGTATTTAAGGACTCTTCAGAATTGTGTGGCCCTTTTTGGACATTTGAACTTGCCGACAAAAATGTGGATTAGGAATTAACTGCACTAAGACACAAATGTTGAACTTTTGTAGGGCAGGTACACTTAGGGAGGACAGATATGGTCCATTTTAGAAGTAAAACTAAATTTTGATAAAATCCAAAGATTGGACCAAATTGGTTGCCCCATTCAAGTGATATCGTCCTAGCATTTTAGTGACATTTTTTTAAATATTGGGGAGAAGTACCGAAAGTTGTGGACCGGTATGGCCCATGAAACTAAGTTTGCATATAATATGACGAAGACCAAATGTTGGCCAAATCGGTTGAACAGTTCGAGAGGTATCGTGCTCTCCGACCGCCACATATGGTGACATAGGGGTTTTTTTTACACCCTTCCGGCTGTTTTCCCAAGAGATATGGATTTGCCCCTGAAAAAACTTTTACAGTCGTAATGAAGGTAGCGAATGCAAATAGCTTCAACAAAAATCAAAGTGATTCGAGAGCAGGTCTTAAAGTGAACTTATACGAAATTTTGTGTGAGCGGTACCAGAAGGAGTAGACAAATATAGTCCATATTCGAACCTGATCTATGTATATCTGGTAGATATATTAGGATGTGCAAAGTATGGATTACATCGGTCACTCCCTTCAGGAGTTATCGTGCGCACAATTTTTCCGAACATTTTTGAACTTTTGTGGGGGAGGTACCTGAAGGAGTGGACCGATATGGCTTATCTTCGAATTTAAACTATGTTTTGATAAAATATTACGAAGGCCAAATGTTGGACCGAATCGACAGATGCGTTGGAGAGTTATCTTGCGCTCCAACCACTACACAAGGTGTCATAGGAGCTTTTTGCACCTTTCCTGCCATTTTCTCAGGAACTATGGACTTGCCCCTGATGAAACTTGTACCATCGTATGGAGGGAAGTGAATACAAGTTGTTGCAACAAAAATCAAAGCGATTCGAGAGCAGGTCCTAAACTGGACTTGTCCGAAATTTTGTGTGGGAGGTACCCGAATGAGTGGGCCGATTGAGTCCGTATTGGAACCTCATCTAATTCTGGTAGAAATTTCATGACGTGCAAATTATGGACCAAACCGGTTACTCCCATCAGGAGTAACCGAACTTTTGTAAGGGAGGTACCGGAAGGGGTGGACCGATGTAGCTCATCTTCGAACTTAAACTAAGTTTGGGCAAAATATTACGAAAGCCAAAATTTGAACCGAATCGGTTCATCCGTTCGAGAGTTATCGTACGCTCCAGCCAGCAGGACAGACAGACGGACATGGCCAGATCGACTCCAAATTGTCTGAAACACACTTCGTCCAAACATACTTGAGGTCTAAAACCATTATTTCGATAAGGCACATTTTCATCGTATCAAAGTGTATATACCCTCCTTAGCCTAAAGGCTGAGGGTATAAAAACAATTTTCTATGTGGTTGTTGTTGAGTTGTATTTGTATAGTATTTACTCTACCTTCTTTGTTCTACCATGGGGGCTGGTATTCCTGTGAGGCGATTGCCTTTTACTTGTATACGAGATTTGAAAGAGTATCACCCTGTGATCCGAAAAGCAACATTCCTCCGATACCTTACAGTCTGTTATAGAAGTATCTCCCATATTTGCAAGTGTGAGGTCTATTAGCTCCTCCCTTACCCTATTGTGAAAGATGGTCGTATTTTCCTTATTAATAATTAAAATGAAATTGAATATGGATTCACCTCCCATATTATTATCACTGCTTCCCCAGTGGAAGTTATGAGCATTTGTACAACTAACATCAACTTGTATGTTAGAACTCCCAGCATTTAGTTGCTAATATGTATATATTTTATCCCCTTCAGGTAAACATTACGTACGAACCCCCTAGAAATCACTTCAGGCTCCAACTGAAACTTGCTTTGAAATTTCAGTACTCGCTCATGCAACACCATTCGTTTTGGGTGCTAATACAAATTAAAATATTTTTAACTTCAATTTCAATATCAATAGTTTTGTTACCACTTCGTGATAATAAATTTAATTATATTAAAAATTAAAATCCTGTTGCTGTTTGATATTTAAAGTCAAATAGCATTTGACTTCTTTCGCTTACGTTTGAAACGAATTAAAGTACCCTGCAGCACTTGAAATACTCAACGACAACAACAACAATAATTGCGTAGAAAATTCGCATCTCTAACGAGAGTGTCATTCATGTCTACTCATCGAAATGGCATCAGTTCATGCTTGTGTCATGTTTAGCTGTCAGTTGGTTTGTCGGCAATGTCATGCCACTGGAATGGATGTACCATACGATTGTGTATGTATGTAAAGTTACAGTGGCTGTTGATTTGAATAGTGGTAGTAATATTTAGTTGATCTTTTTAACGTTCCCAGATTAAAACAACAAGTATGATCAAAGTAGAAAATATAGGGACTACTATAAATTACCTAGTAAGTAAGGGAGGTTTTAAGGATATAGCACCTTCTAGCAGTATTCAATAGATATATAGGAGATTAATTGGCATTCTGTAAATAGAAGAGCTTTCCACAGAAAAAATACATATAGTTTTCTACAAATAAATGACCTTGTGGACCGAAATGTACCACAAAATAATCCGTCCATTCTAAAACAGAAACATTGCTATTGCATATGTTTTTACAATGTCATTCATGTGTGTCCACGTACGTATGTGCGCCTTTAAGCCCCTTCAGCATAATCATGTACATACACATGTATGTATGTGTGTACATATGAATGGGTCTGTGACAGTTTTATTGCCATTGTTAAGATGCTTTAAATGTTGAGAGTTGTGGCCAATATGACACTGATGATGATCTCTGATGATGATTTGATCTCTAACAGTTGACCGTAACACTTGGAAATCAAATGTTGTATGTATGGTTTTGTTTACTTACCTCGTTTGCTGCTCCTCCTTCTCGCCCCCTCAGCCTATTGTGGTCAGTGTGTGTTTAAAGTCAAAGCAATAAAATTGCAATTAATTACTGCAAAATATTTCATGCATTGCTTTTTTAATTTCAAAATAATTTTCTCTAATTTTACATTGTTCGCATTATCTGTCAGAGATTTGTTCGTTTCGTTCATTCTTTTTGCGATTTGTTGCGATTAGAAAGACCGAAAGTGAAATGGACATGGAGAGAGACGGAGGTAAACAGACAGGCATCTGAATGACATCGCAAATAAACGCATCATCTTCATAATGAGATGATTGCGTTAAAAATCTTATTTTGTGTGTTTTTCTTACTTTTTGTTTTCGATAGGATTAACATGTGTCTGTCAAGTCAGTCGGTTACATTGTTGGATTTTTAACTGAAAGTGAAATTTGAGATTATTTACAAAAGCTATTTTTATAATTTCACAGATTGGTGGAGGGGATTAGTAAATAATAATATTTTTACGATTCGCCCTGTTAGGAAGCATAGCTGAATGGTAAGGGACGCGTCCACGGGTTGCGGATAGTGGAAAGCTCAGTAGATATGTTGGGTATCTGCGAATTAAATAAGCAGCCGCGGACAGCTCAGCGACTACAGGGGGAGAGTCTCGGGGGCTATAATAGGTCACAAATTCCCGAAAAGACCAGAGATCCCTGTAGCGACACGGCGAGTAATTGGCGCCGGAGTCAAAAACCTATAAAGCCTGAATGGTGGCTTAAATGTGGCAGCCCCACTACCATTCTAGTGTACAATGGACCTAAAACTCAATTGATTTTCGTAATATCTACAACAAATGAAATAACAACACCCGTAACGTTGACGAACTTTGGCACACGAAAAAGGACACGAATTGCAACATGGAACGTCAGAACACTAAGCGATTCTACAAGGTTTACGCAGGCTTTATCCCAAATGGAAATCTTTGACATCGGAATCCTATGGATAAGCGAAATGCGATGGGCCAAAAATGGGGAGTTTACAACATCAAAAGGAAGCCTAGCAAAGAGGAAAGACGAGAGAATGGAGTGGGCATTATACTCGTACTCTCAAAGGGAACGGAACACACACTAAAATCTTAGGAAGCGATCAGCAATCGGATCATGACGCCACGCCTCAACACTGCAGTTAGGAAATGTGTTACTATTGTTCAATGTTATGCCCCAACAGAAGACGCTGAGAGTATACAAAAAGACGAATTCTATAAGCAACTGACCGCTACTATAGCAAAGTTTCCTTGTCCGGACATTCTACTAGTCATTGGCGACATCAATTCAAAAATTGGCTCCGAAAACACAGGAATACAACAGATAATAGGCAAACGTGGTATGGGAATAAGAAATGATAATAGAGAGCGTTTTATCGCGATGTGTCAAGCCTTCAACCTCATAATAGGTGGCTGGATATTTCCACATAAGGAAATACATAAATATACTTGGCCATCGTCTGATGGAAACACAAGAACCAACTCACATTTGCATTCGGAAGCAATGGAGAAGTTCTTTTACGGATGTTCGAACAAAACGAAGTGCAGATATATACAGCGACCATGAACTGGTCATTGCCCACATCCGGCTCAAGCTGAAGAGAGTCATTAAAAGACACAATACTCGGGGAGTACGGAAACGTTTTAAGGTCCAAAAATTAACAAACGCCAATAAAAGAGATGTGCTGAGACAACAAACAAATGATATACTTTTGCCAAACAACAACAACTACTCATAGTAAACTACTTGTAATATGCTAAAGAACATAGCAGACGATAAACTTGGATACGTCAGCAACCAAGAAAGGAAAGCCTGGATATCCGACAATACCTGGAATTTGGTACAAGAAAGAAATCACCTAAAAATGCAGTCACTTAATAACCCTAATATACTACCAACATATCAAAACGTTGCAATTAAAATTAAACGGTCAGCACGCAGCGATAAGAGAAAATACCTAGAAGAAATGGCAAAAGGTGCCGAACATGCAGCAGGAGCGCATAACATGAGCAAATTATACCAAATAATTGGCCAAATATCTAACCAATCACTGAACAGAAACAGAGGAATCAAGGGTACAAACGGTGATATAATTACTAACGTTGATTTGCAAGCTGATTTGCAAGCATTATCAATAGTTATGGAAACGACGAAAACGAGAGTGCCATCAACAACATGCCTGTCAACGAAGAAATAAACGAGAACCTTCCAACAATAGACGAAATTTCAAACGCAATTATTGTACTTAAAAGAAACAAATCTCCAGGTGAAGACAGCATACCAGCCGAAATGCTACAGATTGAACCGAGGACATCAGCAGAAATCTTACATTCCTATCTGAGGGAGTCTGGAAGCTAGAAAGAGTACCAAATAGTAGCACGCGCGGAGTAATCATAAAAATCCCCAAAAAAGGCGACTTAACAGACTGCAACGCACGCAGGAATGGAGGGGAATGACCCTTCTTAAAACGATTTAGCCACAATCATTAACAATAGGCTTCAGATGATCGAGCGAACAAGCTGGATTTAGACTCCGTCGTAGTTGTATCGACCAATCGAATACTCTCCAAATACTTATCGAACAATCCATCCAATGGCATTCGCCCTTATACCACGAAAGCCTTCGATTCGGTAAAACGCAGCGCAATATGGAATGCCTTGAGAAATAATGGAGTCCCACATAAAATAATCCACATAATAAAAGCAATGTATGAGAATGTATCACTCAAAGTTCGACACAACAATATATACAGCGATACATTCATCACAAACATCGGACTGAAACAAGGTTGCCCTCTATCCCCACTATTGTGGAAATAATTACCCCAAAGCAGTAAAAAAAAAAAACCTAATGCCACCTGCCTATGCTACGGCGGCGGGTTCTTCGATACTGAATTGACCCATTACATTACAACACGAGTGTTCCGGCCAGCGACTGGTAACTCAGTGTCTGCTCCGGATTTTTTTAGTCCGTGCCGGGACGGAGGAATGCCAATATGGATATGCTGGGTTTGCAAGTTCCGCATCCACACACACAAACGTCGGTGAGATGGAATATATGCCGGCAGTGGGTCGCTCTGGACTCTTCCATGTAAGGGACCACGACATGGACTATGTTGCTGCATGCTACGTGAACACAGGCCCCAGTGAATCGCCGTCATCAGAATACAAGGTTCTCCCGTAGTCCCTGAAAATGCATCATTTTTGTAATTTAATTGCAATGGGCTCCTAGTGGATTTTATGAGTCGGAAGAATATCCTGATCGAGGCGGTGCAGGAAACCAAGCTCAACAACAACTGCAGGCAAACCCGCCACATCAGCAATTCATACCGCCCAATCACTCTGCTATCGCCAGTTGTAAAAATACTGGAATCTATAATCTTACCGCGCTTCACTGTACACTTCCACCTTACCGACCATCAGCACGGCTTCAGAGCCGGAAGGAGCACTATAACAGCTCTCAGTGAAGTCACGGCTAAGGGTACAGAAGGACTAAACAGCAAGAGGCCACATCACAGAATCATACTAGTAGCACTGGACCTGTCCAAAGCCTTTGACACGGTCAACCACGCCACTCTCCTGAGGGACGTTATGGAAACAACACTGCCCAACTACCTCAAGAGATGGCTGGTTAACTACATGGCAGGCAGGCAGTCCTATGTGGAGTTCCGAGCACACAAATCCAAACCCAGGAAGAATAAACAGGGAGTACCTCAAGGGGGCGTACTATCCCCGTTGTTATTTAACTACTATATCTCCAAAGCCCCCAACCCCCCGGAAATGTTCAGCTAATATCATACGACGATGGCTGCACGATCATGTCTATTGGCAGGGATATCCAAGAAATAGAAGACCGCATTAACAATTACCTCCCCACCCTCAAGGACTTCTTTGAAGGTCGTAACCTTCAGTTATCTGCCCCCAAGTCCTCAGCCACCATCTTAACATCGTGGACAAAAGAGGTCAACACTGAACTAAATATTCACATTAGCGGACAAATCATCCCAACAATTAAGAACCGCAAAATATTGTGTGTAACCTTCGATAGTATGTTCCTCTTCTGTAAACATGCCGAGATGGTGACCGGGAATGTAGGGAAAAGAAATAGAATCCTTAAAGCTCTCTCTGGCAGCACATGGGGGAAGACATGGAGACCATCCTGACCAACTACAAGACAATAAGTCGTCCCCTCCTTGACTACGCAGTACCAATATGGTCACCGGCGATCAGCGACACGCAATGGAAGAACGGCCTTGCTTATCGCCACAGGGTGCCACTCCAAGTCCCCAGAAAACCACTTACAGCATGAAACCAAATTCCTCCCGGTAAAGTCCCACTGTACCCTTCGAACACAACAACACGCGATTAAATGCATGAAACGGGACCAACCTAACCATGAGAGCTGCAATAGATGTGACTTTCGTAAAGAGCTACCAAATATCCCCTCAACTCCCCATAATCCATCAGATGATGACATAAAAAACGCCCTTAAACAAGTACACTCAAAGGCAGTTGAAGACCAAATATCCTTCTATACGAGCTGTGTTGTGCTCGGTGGGAGACCCCCTCCTGTAAGCGAGGATGAGAGGGTCCTACCTAGAGAGACCAGATCGACTCTATCACAGCTCAGGTCTGGTATCTCTAGGTACCTCAACAGTTATCTCTGCCTCCTGAATCCAGAGACAACAGACGCATGCCCAAAATGTGGCCAATCTCCACACATCACACGGCACCTCTTCGCGTGTCCTGCACAACCGACAGACCTGACGCCGGAGTCTCTTTGGACACATCCAGTTGAAGCGGCCCGCTTTCTGGGACTGGATGTGGATGCCTAGGTGTCTAAATATTAATTTCATATTTTCTTCTCTTCTTTTCTATCGATACAACCTTTACCTGTAGGGGTTACAACAACAACAACTGCAGCTTACAACGTTTTGATGGTAACAACGTACTGGGGAAGGATTGCACCAGAAGTGGAGGTGGGGGATTAGTTTTCCTATTGCACAAGGCTCTAATGATCCGCAAATAAAATGTATGGAGTCAGGGGTGAAACTGCCGAGGAAGAGTTGCTTAACGTATGCATCCCCCCGATAAATACTTGTACTTCAGTTTTTAGGCCTAACATTAGCCCCCTTTTGGAAGGTCATAACCGTCTGGTCCTGGGGGTCTTTAATCATCATCATGAGATGTGGTATTCGGTCCTCGGAAACGAACAGAGAGGAATAGTGCTGCTAGCGCAGATTGGTGTCTCTACGTTTTGCACGGTCAATAAGGACGCCCCCACCAGAATTAGCAGAGAGTGTCACAGTTCGCCAGATATAACCATCGTGTCACCTGGTCTGACAAATGATGTCTCCTGGCAACCCGTCGTTTTTCTTGGGTCAGACTGTCTCCCCATAATTGTATCCATCAGCAGACATCCGAATTTCAACACTTCTGAAAACCACACTTTCACCAATCATAGGAAAGCTAAATGACCCAGTTTCAGTGAGTTTACGAATCACCGCTTCACAGATCTGCCCAATCCTTTTGATGTTGAAAGGACGTTCCGAGACATCATCACTGCTGCAGCCGCTTGCCATATACATGATGGCCGAATAACCGAAGTCAGACCAAATTTCGTGTCACCTGGTCTGACAAATGATGTCTCCTGGCAACCCGTCGTTTTTCTTGGGTCAGACTGTCTCCCCATAATTGTATCCATCAGCAGACATCCGAATTTCAACACTTCTGAAAACCACACTTTCACCAATCATAGGAAAGCTAAATGACCCAGTTTCAGTGAGTTTACGAATCACCGCTTCACAGATCTGCCCAATCCTTTTGATGTTGAAAGGACGTTCCGAGACATCATCACTGCTGCAGCCGCTTGCCATATACATGATGGCCGAATAACCGAAGTCAGACCAAATTTCCCAGCAGAGGCGGCGAGACTATCAAATTGGAGTAATGAGCTTCATCGTGTCACCACTAGCGACCCTATAGCCAGGGAGCTGGCAGAACATATTGGTTGGTGAGCATAAGCGCAACTCTTCAGATGATATGACCACTTGAATCGTCTGAAGTGTCGAATATTGGAGCCGAAATATATGAATTGTTAACGGTTAAGACACTCTCCAACCCTTACAAAAGGATAGATAGGACATCAGTTACGTTTGGCGACGTTACGCTAAAAGATTCGAAGAGGTGCGCAAGTTATTTTAATCCACAGTGTGTCCAGCACCCCGAAAGTGACTGGGCGAAGAGAAGAATACTACGTCGCATTAAATCTCTTCCAGTCGTTGAGGAACCACCACAATTTACAATGGATGATGATGGGAATGCCATCGGGGACTATAAATCATCCAAAGCGGAATCTCCATGGTAATGCTGAATGAGCTGGTAGTTGAGTATGTTACTAAAGTTCTCAACCTTTCCCTAGCCACATACATCGTCCCCGAAGTCTGGAAAATGGTGGTCCCACTACTGAAGACAGGCAAGGAATCGAACAGATCAATTTCGTTTTTGCCTTCCGTAGCAAAGTATCTTGACGCTTTAATCCTCCCCAGCCCAGAAATAGCTATCCAATTGTAGATGGCTGCACGCCATTTCCACAGATATTAGTCAAGGAAGGCAGTAACGGATTTGGTTGCACAACGTAATGTGTGCTTGAAAAGTACAAGGCCGACATTACTGCCATACAGGAAATACGATGGAACGGGAAAGGCGTCACAACCACACCTAAAGGTGACGCACTGTATTATAGCTGCCATGACATAAAGCATGAGTTTGGTTGCGGATTCTTAGTTAGTCGGAGACTAAAACATCTGGTATCCAGCTTCACCCCAGTGAATGAAAGACTTGCTGCAATTCGAATAAAAGCTAAATTCTTCAACATCAGCTTTATTTGCGCTCATGCTCCCCCTGAAGACAAGGACGAACAGACCAAAGATATATTTTATGAGCGCTTAGAAGAAACATATGACCATTGTTCTGCTCATGACATTAAAATTATTCTAGGCGATTTTAATGCCAAAATTGGAAAGGAGAATATGAAACATCTGACAATGGAATGAGGCTGATAGACTTCGCAGCGGCAAAAAACATAGTAGTTAGCAGCACCAGATTTAAACATCTCGACATCCATAAGGGCACCTGGCTGTCTCCAGATCAAAGAACAAGTAATCAAATTGATCATGTTGTGATAGATGGAAGACATTCATCGAGTGTGTTGGATGTACGATCGTTCCGAGGCGCAAACATTGATTCGGACCACTACCATGTTGCAGCAAAGGTACGTACCCGTCTAAACTTTGCAAATAAAGCACGAACAGACACAACGCGCAAGTTGGACATCGATAGGCTGCAATCACAACAGATAGCCACAGCATATTCCACTCAACTGGTCCAATTGCTTAATGAGAGCACTCCTTGTTCCGATAACATAACAACACCATGGCAATATATTACCCACTCCATGCAAACAGCCGCAAAGTCCATACTTGGATACCAGAGACCTCCACCAAGAAATCCATGGTATGATCAGGAGTGTCGTGCTGCTACCGAAGAGATAAATCCAGCATATAGGGCTACTTTACAATCCGTAGCAACGCGTAGCGCACGAGAGAGATATCGGGAGAAAAGGAGAGTGGAGAAACGTATTTTCCGCAGGAAAAAGAGAGCGATGGAAAAGCGGGAGTGTGAAAAAATCGAGATGTACAGGAGCCAGAATGAAGTCCGAAAATTCTACCAAAGAGTGAAGCATCAAACTGATGGCTTTGGTACAGGCACCTCCTCCTTTAGAGACCAGCAAGGTAATTTGGTAACTGATACAGATAGTGTTCTCAGGATATGGAAGGAACATTTCTCCAATCTGCTGGTATCCAATAGTAGCGAAGACGATGATACCACAGATCCAATCCCAGAAGACGGTGTATAATGTATACCGCCCGGCCAAGATGAGGTAAAAACACCGATCAACCGGCTGAAGAATAATAAAGCATCAGGAGCCAATGGCTTACCAGCCGAGCTGTTTAAAACCGGAGGCGACGCGCTGATAAGGTGTATGCATCAGCTAGTTAGCACCATCTGGCAGGAAGAACGCGTACCCGACGATTGGAACCTGAGCATCCTGTGCCCCGTCCATAAGAAAGGAGATAAGACTGTATGCTCCAACTATAGGGGCATAAGTCTACTCCCGATTGCCTACAAGATCTTGTCAGGGATATTGTGCGAACGACTAAAGCCTATGGTCAACGAGATAATTGGGCCATACCAATGCGGTTTTAACCTGGCAAGTCCACCATTGACCAGATATTTACCCTGCGGCAAATCCTGGAGAAGACCCAAGAGATCGACACCTACCACCTTTTTGTCGATTATAAAGCAACCTTCGACAGCCCGCTGCGTTCAAAGGTATTCCAAGCCATGTCTGAATTTGGTATCCCCTCAAAGCTCATTCGGCTTTGTAAAATGACTTTAACTGACACGAGATCCTCAGGTAAAATAGGAAAGAACCTATCCGAAGAATTTTTTACCAAAAGCGGTTTCAGGCAAGGAGACAGCCTCTAGTGTGATCTCTTCAACATCCTGCTGGAAAAGGTTATTCGAGAGGCAAACGTCAAAAGAAGTGGCACAATCTACACCAATAGCCACATGTTACTTGCTTATGCTGATGATATAGACATCATGGGACGATCAGTAAAAGAAGTAACAGATACCTTTATGAAGGTCGAATGAGAATCTGCTAAAGTGGGTCTGGCGGTAAACGGCGAGAAGACCAAGTTGATGGTGTCGACGCGCAATGCATCCATAGAGATCGGGCCAACTGTTGACGTTGGTTCCTATAACTTTGGGGTAGTAAAAGACTTCGTCTACCTCGGCACTGCCGTAAACACAACAAACCACATCAGTTGTGAAATAAAAAGAAGAATTGTGTTGGCTAACATATGCTACTTTGGTTTAAGTAAGCAGTTTAAAAACAAAGCAACATCTCGTCAAACAAAAATAACGCTTTACAAAACACTTATACTACCTGTGCTAATGTATGGTTCCGAAGCCTGGGTACTTGCGCAAGCTGTATCTGCTATACAACGATATCCGTATAGATAAATGTATTGAGATGCAACGCTTGCGTTGGCTAGGCTATGATGAACCAACTAAAAAGGCGTATAAATTCGAGCCACATGGCGGTGCACGCAGAATTGGCAGGCCAAAGAATAGATGGCGCAAACAAGTGGATGATGAGATGACAAGGCGTGGTATTCCAAAAAGCGAAGCACGATACAGGGAGAATTTGAGTTCCTTTCTTAGTTCGGTCTATAGAACAAATTTTCTGTAATGGGCCAGCTAAGTAAGTAAGTATGCCAACTCCTTCGGTAGCCACCCCCCCCCACACAAAATTTCGGAAATTTCAAATCGTTTTGATTGCACTCAAGACCCCTATTACGATGGTACAAATTTTTTGAGTGGCAAATCCACACTTCGTAAGAAAATGGCCCAAAATCTGTAATAAAACCCAAACACACTGTGTCCAAACTTAGTTTATGTTCAATAGTGGGTCCTATCGTCCAAGCCATGCCATGTTTCCTGATATAATGGTCCAAAGGTCTAAATTGTATGGGTACCGACTGAAATAACTGGTGGACGCGATATCTGTAAAGACGAATGACTTCCAAAATAAGACCCACATCCAAAATGGACCGACATTGCTTTAGGTACCTCTTCCGCAACACTTTTGAGCTTTAACCTAACTCCATATTTTTGCGGCAAGTTCGTACGCCCAGAATTCTGAAAACCCTCTAAATACATAAGTTTTTTTGGTAAAGAAGTGCTTCAATTCACACAGGCTGAGGGTACATCCCTGATGGCAAAGCCGACTAATACTTTTTTACATGTTATACCCTCCCTACACGTTTTGAAATAGCCTCCATAGAACGACACCTCCCGATTTTCGGAATATTAAAGGTTTTATCTTCATTATCCCATCGAAATGGCTGAAATTTGGTATTTAGTCTTTTTTGAGGCTACAACACAATATAGACATAAGACCAGGTTATGGTATAGACCTTATGTAACGGTACCACACGATTTCATTTTAAAGTTTGTATCTACATGTTCGCCCTAAATTGGCTATAATTTTGTTATGATGTTCTCAGTGGTCAAAAAAATTTAAGTACTGAAAAGTTAAAAATAACAAGTAAAAAAGTATCAGTCGGCTTTGCCGACAGAGATATACCCTCAGCCTATGTGAAGCGAAACTTTCAGATCGAATGTATTTAGGGTCTCTTCAGAATTTTGTGGCCCTTTTTGGACATTTGAACTTGCCGACAAAAATGTGGATTAGGAAGTAACTGCACTTAGACACAAATGTTGAAATTTTGTGGGGGATGTACCCTTAGGGAGGATCGATATGGGCCTTTTTAGAAGTTAAACTAAATTTTGACAAAATATTAGGAGAACCAAAGTTTGGACCAAATTGGTTGGGCGATTCAAAGGATATCGTCCTAGCATTTTAGTGACATTTTATTGGGGGAATCCGTTCGAGATTTATCTTTCGCTCCAACCACTACACACGGTGTCATAGGGGTTTTTTGCACCTTTCAGGCTATTTGCTCAGGATGTATGGACTTGCCCCTGATGACACTTGTACCGTCGTATGGCGGACAGTGAATACAAGTTGTTACAACAAAAATCAAAGCGATTCGAGAGCTGGTCCTAAACTGAACTTTTCCGAAATTTTGTGTGGGAGGTACCGGAAGGAGTGGATTGATTGTCTGGTACAAATTTCATGGTGTGCAAGGTATGGACTATATCGGTTACTCCCTTCAAGAGTTATCGTGCTCACAAATTATCCGAACATTTTCGAACTTTTGTGTGGGAGGTACCGGAAGGAGTGGACCGATAAAGCCCATCTTCGAACTTAAACTAAGTTTGGGCAAAATATCACGAAAGCCAAAATTTTAACCGAATAGGTTTATCCCTTCGAGAGTTGTCGTGCTCTCCAGCCAGCCAGACAGACGGACGGACATTGCTCAATCGACTCCAAATTGTCTGAAACACATTTTGCCCAAAAATACTTGGGGTCTAAAACACATTTTGCCCGTATGAAATTGTATATACCCTCGTTAGCATAAAAAATAATTAAAAAATTAAGTTCCAGTGTTTATACCCTCAGAATTTATGCTAACGAGGGTATATTCAATTTCATACGGGCAAAATGTGCCTCATCGAAATAATGGTTTTAGACCCCAAGTATGTTTGGACCAAATGTGTTTCAGACAATTTGGAGTCGATTGAGCAATGTCCGTCCGTCTGTCTGGAGCGCACGATAACTCTCGAACGGATGAACCGATTCGATCCAAAATTTGGCTTTCGTAATATTTTGTCCAAACTTAGTTTAAGTTTAAAGATGGGCTATATCGGTCCACTCCTTCCGGTACCTCCCCCACAAAAGTTCGCAAATGTTCGGATAATTTGTGCGCACGATAACTCTTGAAGAAAGCAACCGATTTGATCCATACTTTGCACATCGTGAAATTTCTACTAAACTTAGATGAGGTTCCAAAATAGACTCAATCGGTCCACTCCTTCGGGTACCTCCCACACAAAATTTCGGATAAGTTCAGATTAGGACCGGCTCTCGAATCGCTTTGATTGTTGTTGCAGCAAGTTGTATTCATTGCCCCCCATACGATGGTTCAAGTTTCATCAGGGGCAAGTCCATACTTCCTGAGAAAATAGCCTGAAAGATACAAAAAGCCCCTATAACACCGTGTGTAGTGGATGGAGCGCAAGATAACTCTCGAACGGATCTGCCGATTCGGTCCAAAATTTGGCCTTCGTAATATTTTGTCCAAACATATTTTAAATTTGAAGATAAGCCATATCGGTCCACTCCTTCAGGTACGTCCCCCCCAAAAGTCGGAAAAAATTTTAGTACGGTAACTCTTGAAGAGAATGGCCGAATTGGTCCATACTTTACACATCCTAATATATCTACTAGATATAGATCATGTTCAAGTATGGACTATATTTGTCGACTCCATCCGGTACCTCCCACACAAAATTTCGGATAAGTTCACTTTAAGACCTGCAATCGAATCACATTAATTTTTGTTGAAGCAACTTGCATTCGCTGCCTCAATTACGATGGTAAAATTTTTTTCAGGGGCAAGTCCATATTTCTTGAGCATACAGCCCGAAGGGTGTAAAACCCCCTATGGCACCATATGTATGTAGTGGCTGGAGATCCACTTCCATAATGGTCAATGTCGATCCATTCCTTTAAGCATCTCCTCCGCAAAACTTTTGATCTTTAATCGTAATCAACATTTTTGTCGGTTCAAACATCCAAAATTTTAAAACCCCCAAAATATATACGTTTTGGGAAAACATTGTTTCAATATACACAGGCTGAGGGTATATCTCTGTCAGCAAAGCTGACAGATACTTTTTTACTTGTTTATTTAAAAATTCACATAAAACCAGAAAATAATTTTTCATGATGGAATCCCTTAAATAAAATGCTTGCATTTAAATTAAAAATTGTGACAATATTAAACGGCAAGTGTTTTATTTGAGAGATTCTTACTTACTTACTTACTTAGCTGGCCCATTACAGAACATTTGTTCTATAGGCCGAACTAAGAAGAGATCTCCATTCCTCTCTATTTGTTGCTTTGCTCTCTGGAATACCGCGCCTTTTCATCTCAACATCCACTTGTTTGCGCCATCTATTCCTTGGCCTGCCAATTCTGCGTGCACCGCCATGTGGCATGTATTCATACGCCTTTTTAGCGGGTTCATCATCGCTCATTCTTATGATATGGCCTAGCCAACGCAATCGCTGCATCTCGATACGTTTAACAATATTCATGTCGTTGTATAGCAGATACAGCTCGTGGTTCATGCGACGTCGATATTCACCGTCAACGCAGATTGGTCCGTAGATCTTTCGAAGAATTTTTCTCTCAAACACACCAAGCACTGCCATGTCTGCTTGCGCAAGTACCCAGGCTTCGGAGCCATACATCAGCACGGGTAGTATCAGTGTTTTGTAGAGCGTTATTTTTGTTTGACGAGATGTGGCTTTGTTTTTAAACTGCTTACTTAATCCAAAGTAGCATCTGTTGGCCAATACAATTCTTCTTTTTATTTCACAACTGATGTCGTTTGTTGTGTTGACGGAGGTGCCGAGGTAGACGAAGTCCTTTACTACCTCAATATTATAGGAACCAACTTCCACAGTCGGTCCGAGCTCAATGGACGCATTGCGCGTCGACACCATCAACTTGGTCTTCTCACCGTTTACCGCCAGACCCACTTTAGCAGATTCTCCTTCGACCTTTATAAAGGTATCAGTTACTTCTTTTACTGATCGACCCATGATGTCTATATCATCAGCATAAGCAAGTAACATGTGACTATTGGTGTAGATTGTGCCACTTCTTTTGACGTTTGCCTCTCGTATAACCTTTTCTAGCAGGATGTTGAAGAGGTCACACGAAAGGCTGTCTCCTTGTCTGAAACCTCTTTTGGTACCAAACTCTTCGGAGAGGTTCTTTCCTATTTTAACTGAGGACCTCGTGTCAGTTAAAGTCATTTTACAAAGCCGGATGAGCTTTGCGGGAATACCAAATTCAGACATGGCTTGGAATACCTTTGAGCGCAGCGGACTGTCGAAGGCTGCTTTATAATCGACCAAAAGGTGGTAGGTGTCGATCTGCATCTCTTGGGTCTTCTCCAGGATTTGCCGCAGGGTAAATATCTGGTCAATGGTGGACTTGCCAGGTCTAAAGCCGCATTGGTATGGTCCAATAATCTCGTTGACCATTGGCTTTAGTCGTTCGCACAATATCCCTGACACGATCTTGTAGGCAATAGGGAGTAGACTTATGCCCCTATAGTTAGAGCATACAGTCTTATCTCCCTTCTTGTGGACGGGGCACAGGATACTCAGGTTCCAATCGTCGGGTACTCGTTCTTCCTGCCAGATGGTGCTAACTAGCTGATGAATACACCTTATCAGCGTGTCGCCTCCGGTTTTGAACAGCTCGGCTGGTAAGCCATCGGCCCCTGCTGCCTTATTATTCTTCAGCCGATTTATTGCTGTCTTTACCTCATCTTGGCTGGGCAGTATACATTCAATACCATCTTCTGGGATTGGGACTGTGGTATCTTCGTCTTCTTCGCTGCTATTGGATACCAACAGATTTGAAAAATGTTCTTTCCATATCCTGAGTATACTATCTGTATCAGTTACCAAATTACCTTGCTGGTCTCTACAGGAGGATGTGCCTGTACCAAAGCCATCAGTTTGATGCTTGACTCTTTGGTAGAATTTTCGGACTTCATTCTGGCTCCTGTACATCTCGATTTTTTCACACTCCCGCTTTTCCATCTCTCTCTTTTTCCTGCGGAAAAGACGTTTCTCCTCTCTCCTTTTCTCCCTGTATCTCTCTCGTGCGCTACGCGTTGCTACGGATTGTAAAGTAGCCTTATATGCCGCATTTTTCTCTTCGGTGGCAGCACGACACTCCTCATCATACCATGGATTCCTTGGTGGAGGTCTCTGGTATCCAAGTATGGATTTTGCGGCTGTTTGCATGGAGTGGGCAATGCTTTGCCATTGCGCTGATATGTTATCGGGATGAGGAGGGCTTTGATTAAGCAATTGGGCTAGTTGAGTGGAATATGCTGTGGCTATCTGTTGTGATTGCAGCTTACCGATGTCTAACTTTCGTGTTGTGTCTGCTCGTACTTTGTTTGCTACGTTTAAGCGGGTGCGTACCTTTGCTGCAACAAGGTAGTGGTCCGAATCAATGTTTGCGCCTCGGAACGATCGTACATCCAACACGCTCGATGAATGTCTTCCATCTATCACAACATGATCAATTTGGTTTCTTGTTTTCTGATCTGGAGACAGCCAGGTGCCCTTATGAATATCGAGATGATTAAATCTGGTACTGCTAACTACCATGTTTTTTGCAGCTGCAAAGTCTATCAGTCTCATACCATTGTCAGATGTTTCACTGTGGAGACTGAATTTCCCGACTGTTGGGCCAAAGATATTCTCCTTTCCAATTTTGGCATTAAAATCGCCTAGAATGATTTTAATGTCATGGGCAGGGCAACGGTCATATGTTTCTTCTAAGCACTCGTAAAATATATCTTTGGTCTGTTCGTCCTTTTCTTCAGTGGGAGCATGAGCGCAAATAAAGCTGATGTTGAAGAATTTAGCTTTTATTCGAATTGCAGCAAGTCTTTCATTCACTGGAGTGAAGCTGGATACAAGATGTTTTAGTCTCCGACTAACTACGAATCCACAACCAAACTCATGCTTTACGTCATGGCAGCTATAATACAGTGCGTCACCTTTAGGTGTTGTTGTGACGCCTTTCCCAATCCATCGTATTTCCTGTATGGCAGTAATATCGGTCTTGTACTTTTCAAGTACGTCTGCCAATGCGAAGACTGCACCTTCTCTATAAAGAGTGCGAACATTCCAGGTGCAGATTCGCAGATCATGGTCCTTAAAACGTTTGCGGGGTTCGTCAACTTTAGAGGGGTTTGTTTTTCTTTTCTTTCGTTTTTTCATAGTAGGCTGTTTTTTCTAGGGGAGGGTTACTAACCCGACGCCCAAACCCAAGTTTTTAACGTTCTTATGGGTGAACGCGCGGCACATGTTAGCTCACTACCTTTAACGGGTGTTAAAGGCAGTTCCCCAGGTGACACCACGGGGAGGTCAGTGTCCACTTGGGATGAAAGAGGGACCAAGATAAATCCTGGGCTTTGCCATGTTAAAACCGGTCAGGACCGTTCCTTGGTATCTTCCATCCCCTACGTCACCCTGAGAGATTCTTTGAGAGATTCTTCAACCATGAAAAATTATTTTCTGGTTGTAAGTGCATTTATAAATAAAACACTGTAACTTAATTTTTTACTTATTTTTTATGTAAGTTTAGGATCATTATTACAAAGACATAAATACAACAAGATAAGACATTTCTTTTGCTATCATTCTTCAGTGAATGGCTTTTGAATTTAACATAATGTTATGTTACGATATGGTGATATAACATTTTTTTCTTTTATACATTTTTACGTATTTAACCGAATTTACCGATCCAATTGACATGGAATTATTCTTGAACATATCCTTGAATTCATAAATTTCGTTTCTGATACCATTACATGAAATGTTCCTCCTTGGTTGCGATTTTGAATTAACTGCAACCTGTTAAGGGTAATGTTTCTATACATAGTTTCGTAAACATTTTTTTGTTGCATGCATTTTGTCAGGTCTTTATTACTTTATGTCTTTGATTATTATGTCAAAATGTCTGAAATTTGGTAATTTGTCTTCGTTGTCAGTATATATCTACCTTTTAAAATCGGCACCGGCCGAACTTAAACCGATCTTATATGTTTTTAATAATTTGTATTTATTTTGTTATTTTACTATAGATTTTATCATGCAACAATACAGTTCCAGGATGTGGAGCCCACAAATTATTCTCATAGCGCATTCTTACTTTAAAACTTTTCGCCGACTGGCTTAATAGTCAATTCGTGGATCTAAAAAAAAATCATATGAAATATTACAGTTATTTGAACTCTTCACCAGGATAAGTGGGTGAAACACTCACCTGAACATGCGCTGGTGTTTGTAAACAATAAATTACAGCATCGGCAATATCGGAAGCCTCCAAAAATGGAAAATCTTTCATCATTTCCAAAGCCTGTTCGGTGAAAATTTCTGTGCGTACCACACCGGGACTAATGCTCTGCGTATAAAAATGAATTTTGTTAACTATTTATTATTTCCAAATTTACATTTCATCCTTACCGTAACCCTTATTTTGGTATTATGCATCAGAAATTCATTACGATACACCTCAGTCATGGCGGTGATGGCATGTTTCGATGCCGGATACATATTTGTTGACATACCTTCAAAATGTATTACCCTATGACCGGCTACACTATTTATAATGATGACATGACCCAACCCGTCGGAATTCTTGGACATCGACTTAAACGCCTCTCGTGTACAAAATGCCACACCCATAATATTTGTATCGACTATGGCTCGTAAATCTTCTGTGTTATTTTCCCTTACCAACTCAGTACTGCGTACAATGCCAGCATTGTTGATGAGCACTGCTATGGGTCCGAAATCTTTGACAATTTTTGCAAATGCCTCCACCACTTGTGTCTCTTGGCGAACATCACATTTTAGGGAATGCAGGCGTTTTTGTTTTTCTTCATCGTCGGGCCATGATGAATTGTGTATTTCATCAATACGTTCTGGCCGTCTAGCCAAACCTATGACTATCATTCCATTGTCCACTAGGGCTTTACAACATGCTGCTCCTATACCAGCACTAGCTCCCGTTACAACAGCCACCTTATTGTGCCATTTGTCCATTATTTACTTTTTAATTTAATTAAATAAGTTTTTTGTGCGGGTCCGAAGTGTTTTCTTGTCGATCTTCGTATAGAGAATACTACTGATTTTGTTTGTTTGAAATAAACAAATGTGTTTTGCACGCACATATCGGTACTCTTATTTCGTGCAAATCTTTTCTCTTAAGATGAGAATTATCGGCAGGCCAGAGTTGCCAAGACAAATGTATTATTAATACATTTTTATACCTTTAGCCTTTATGCTAATGAGAATATATGATTTTAAATCGGTGGTGATCAAAATATCTTTTGGATTAGTCTCTCTGAGAAAGTCTTTCCTTTCATAACCACGACAGATGAGAATAAAGAGTAGGCATGTTGTTGTTGTAGTTACGTATATGGGTGATCTTGGCTGTTTTAAATATTGAATGGCGAAAATTGCATCCAAGCCCACCGTGCAATTTTTTCTATTTTTAATTAAACAGCTGATAAAACAGCAAAACATACGAAAGGCTTTTTTTCGAATTGGACCAATAATAAACAAGTTATGAGTATTTCTTTGCATATGGTTTTTACAGAATACGACTTTTTCAACGCGCGATATCTTTGGAACCGTTAGTCAAAAAAAAAAAAAAAAAAAAAAAAATAAATCAAGTAAAAAAGTATCAGTCGGCTTTGCCGACAGAGATATACCCTCAGCCTGTCCGAATTGAAACACTTTTTTTCACAAAAAACTTATGTATTTAGGGGGTTTCAAAATGTTGGTCGTATGAACCGACAAAAATGTTGATTAGGATTAATGTTCAAAAATTTGGCGGAAAAGGTACATAAAGGGGGTTTTACACCCTTCGGGCTGTTTTCTCAAGAAGTATGGACTTGCCCCTGAAACAACTTTTACCATCGTAATTGAGGCAGCGAATGTAAGTTGCTTCAACAAAAATCAAAGTGATTCAATAGGAGGTCTTAAAGTGAACTTATCCAAAATTTTGTTTGGGATGTACGGGATGGAGTGGACAAATATAGGAAACAATATTACTAAGGCCAAATTTTGGCCGGAATCGGCATTTCCGTTCGAGAATTATCTTGCGCTCCAACCACAACACACGGTGTCACAGGGTTTTTTGTAACTTTCAGGCTATTTTCTCAGGAAGTATGGACTTGCCCCCTGAGGAAACTTGTACCTTCGTATAGGGGACAGTGAATACAAGATGTTACAACAAAAACCAAGGCGATTCGAGAGCAGGTCCTAAACTGAACTTTTCCGAAATTTTGTGTGGGAGGTACTCGAAGGAGTTTACCGATTGAGTCCATAATGGAACCTCATCTTAGACTGGTAGAAATTTCATAATGTGCAAAGTATGGACCAAATCGGTTACTCCCTTCAAGAGTTATCGTACGCACAAATTTTCCGAACATTTTCGAACTTTTGTGGGGGAGGTACCGGAAGGAGTGGACCGATATAATCCATCTTTGAACTTGAACTACGTTTGGACAAAATATTACGAAAGCCAAATTGTGGACCGAATCGGCAGATCCGTTTGAGAGTTATCTTGCGCTGCAACCACTACACACGGTGTCATAGGGTTTTTTGTAACTTTCAGGCTATTTTCTCAGGAAGTATGGACCTGCCCCTAATGAAACTTACAGCGTCGTATAGAGGACAGCGAATACAACTTGCGTATACAAAAATCAAAGCGATTCGAGACCAGGTCCTAAACTGAACTTTTCCGAAATTTTGTGTGGGAGGTACCCGAAGGAGTATTCCGATTGAGTCCATATTTGAACCTCATCTAAGTTTGGTAGAAATTACACGATGTGCAAAGTATGGACCAAATCGGTTATTCCCTACAAGAGTTATCGTGCGCACAAGTTTTGCGACAATTTTTGAACATTTGTGGGGGAGGTACCCTAAGGAGTTTACCTATATGGCCCATCTTCGAACTTAAATCGAATCTGGACAAAATATTTCGATACCCAAAATTTGAACCGAATCGATTGATCCGTTCGAGAGTTATCGTGCGCACCAGCCTGCCATACAGACAGACAGACGGACATTGCTAGATCTACTCAAAATTGTCTGAAACGGATATCGTACAAACATACTTGGGGTCTAAAACCATTATTTCGATGAGGCACATTTTTGGTCGTATCAAAGTGTAAATACCCTCTTTAGCCTAAAGGCTGAGGGTATAAAGAAACGCTGTGCTCAAATTTATAGAAATATTGTAGAGAAACATAGAAATGTTTAGTCGGAAAATACTTGCGAATAGTGTGGATGTAAACTTAGTTGTCCGAGATTATAACGAAATGTAATTATTGTCATAAAATGTAAATTATTGTTAAAATTATAAAAGCAATTTTATTTGTTCTTTTTAAGCACAATCCCTGATGATGATCGAAGATGTATATCGAAATAAAATGATATAAAAACCAAAATTTTTTTTTATTCTACTGACATCGAGCCAACGAAACTAAAAATGAATAAAAAAAATCTGAAAATATACTAAAATTTTTTGCTGATGAGCAGTATCACCACAGCAACAAGTAAATGAAATCAATAATCTCATCTTGAGAAAGTGTCCCATTTAACTCAAAAATGCCCATATACACTTTTATACGACCAAAAATGTGCCTCATCGAAATAATGGGTTTGGACCCCAAGTATGTTTCGACGAAATCGGTTTCAGACCATTTGCAATCGATTAAGTCATGCGTGGTGCGCAACGATAACTCTCGAACGGATTAGGTTCAAAATATGGCTCTCGTTATATTCTGTCCAAAATTAGATCAAATTCGAAGATGGGCCATATTGGTCCACTTCTAGTACTACCTTATGAACCAAAAGTTCACTATTTTTTTGGTTCATACTTTGCATATCCTAATATTTCTAAGGAGAGAAGAGAAAAGAAAAGGAAAAGGAGAAAAGGAAAGGCGGAGTGTGAAAAAAATCGAGATGTACAGGAGCCAGAAAGAAGTACGAAAGTTCTACCAAAGAGTGAAACATTAAACTGAAGGCTTTGGTAGAGACCAGCAAGGTAATTTGGTAACTTATACAGATAGTGTGCTCAGGATATGGAAAGAACATTTTTCCAAACTGTTGGTATCCGATAGTAGCGAACCACAGATCCAATCCCAGAAGAATGTATACCGTCCAGCCAAAATGAGGTAAAGACAGCAATAAACCGCCTGAAGGATAATAAGGCAGCAGGAGCCGATGACTTACCAGCCGAGCTGTTCAAAATCGGAGGCGATACGCTGATAAGGTGTATTCACCAGCTAGTTAGCACCTTCTGTCAGTAAGAACGAGTACCCGAGAATTGGAACCTGAGCATCCAGTGCCCTTTCCACAAGTAAGGAGATAAGACTGTATGCTCTAACTATAGGGACTCCCTATTGCCTACAAGATCGTGTCAGGGATATTGTGCGAACGACTAAAGCCTATGGTCAACGAGATAATTGGGCCATACCAAAGCGGCTTTAGACCTGGCAAATCCACTATCGACCAGATATTTACCCTGCGGTAAATCATGGAGAAAACCCTAGAGATGCAGATCGACACCTACCACCTTTTTGTCGATTATAAAGCAGCCTTCGACAGCCCCCTACATACGTTCAAAGGTATTCCAAGCCATGTCTGAATTTGGTATCCCTGCAAAACTCATTCGGCTTTGTAAAATGACATTAACTGACACTCGGACCTCAGTTCAAATAGGAAAGAACCTCTCCGAACAAAAGAGGTTTCAGAAAAGGAGACAGCCTTTCGTGTGACCTGTTCAACATCCTGCTGGAAAAGGTTAAGCGAGAGGCACATGTCAAAAGAAATGGCACAATATACAGCAACAGCCACATGTTACTTGCTTATGCTGATGACATTGACCTTTAAAAAGGTCGAAGGAGAATCAGCAGAAGTGGGTCTGGCAGTAAACGGCGAAAAGGCAAAGTTGATGGTGTCGGCGCGCAATGCGTCCATAGAGCTATGACCAATAGTGGAAGTTGGTTCCTATAATTTTGAGGTAGTAAAAGACTTCGTCTGCCTCGCCACCGCCGTACACATAACAAACAACATCAGTTGTGAAATAAAAAGTAGAATTGTGTTGGCCAACAGATGCTACTTCGGCATACCTAGGCAGTTTAAAAACAAGGCCACATCTCGTCAAACTAAAACAAGGCTTTACAAAACACTGATACTACCCGTGCTGATGTATGTGTGGTTCCGAAGCCTGGGTACTTGCGCAAGCAGACATGGCAGTGCTTGGTGTGTTTGAGAGAAAAATTCTCAAAAGATCTGTGGACCAATCTGCGTTGACGGTGAATATCGACGTCTTATGAACCACGAGCTGTATCTGCTATACAACGACATCAATATAGTTAAACATATCGAGATGCAGCGATTGCGTTGGCTAGGCCATATAATAAGAATAAGCGATGATGAACCCGCTAAAGAGGCGTATAAATTCGGGCCGAATGGCGGTGCACGCAGAATTGGCAGGCCAAGGAATAGATGGTGCAAACAAGTGGATGAAGGGATGACAAGGCGTGGTATTCCAGAAAGCGAAGCACTAAACAGAAAGAATTGGATATCTTTTCTTAGTTCGGTCTATGGAACAAATGTTCTGTAAGTAGGTATTATTGGTATCACTTTATTTCGATTTTCACAAAAAAGTCAGCTCTATCTCCCTTACAAGTAAACAGTGACTCACTTCTTTGATGCGTTTTAATTAAGGGCTTTATGATTGCAGCGCTATCCGATTACCGAAATCCGAATTGTACCCAATTTGGTACAATTTAGTACTTTTCGTACCAATATGAAGTATGAATTTCCAAAACTACCGGAATCCTATACGTCGACAGTAATCTTGATTCCAAATTTCAGGACTCCAGCTCTATCCGTTCACCCAAATCTAAATTGTACTAAATTTAGTACCATTTAGTACTTCTTGTACCCGTAAGTACGAATTTCCAAAATTACCTCAATCCTACACTCCAAAAGTAGTCTTAAATATACATTTCACGATTCCATCACTATTCGTTTGCCAAAATCCAAATGGTATCAAATTTAGTACCATTTAGTACATTTCGTCCACATAATTACGAATTTCCAAAGCTGTCTCCATTCCCCAATCCTACACTTCAACAGTAATCATTATTCCAAATTTCAGGTTTTCAGCCCTATACCTTCACCCAAATCAAATTGTACCAAATTTAGTACCATTTAGTAATTTTCATACACATAAGTACGAATTTCTAAAGCTGTCTACATAGCTCAATCCTAAAGTTCAATCTTAATTTCAAATTCCAAATTTAAACTTTCGAGCTGCATCCGTCCACCCATATCCAAATTTTACTGAATTTAGTACCATTTAGTACTTTTCGTTCACATAAGTACGAATTTTCAAAGTTAACCAAGATTGTACCGGTGCATCAGGAAGACAAGATGTTGTCAATGCATTGGGTGTTTTCGTTATGGGTACCCTGATACTAACTTGTGAAGAGGATTCCCCACCCAAGCATGCCATTAGAGATATTCCTGTTCTAGAGAGAGGTCCAAAGGTACTAGCGAGAACCTTTAGTTCAACGTGCTTAAGGCCAGAGTAGCATTCGCACTGATGGGGTTGCGCAGGCAGTGCAAAGATACAGTTTGAATGCCGTACATGGATACGACTCCCAGCAGCAGAAGAACACCAGCTGCGAAGACCAACACGATTGGCTTTAGTCCAGTTAAGATCCGATCGACTTTTGAATATGAACACAGAGGAACCAGAACCAGATAACTGTATAAGATATACCAACGAACATATTTGCGTTGCAACAACAACAACATTGATTCCCACAGGTTCAACGCATATGACACATTCTAATGTCCTTTTGCGATTGTTTGAGCTTTCCCACCTATCAATGCCTGTCGTAGTCCCTCGATAGTCGGACTATCGTTTTTATCTCTGTCGTAAAGCATTGTTTATATTGGACTAAGAAGCCCTTATGTTTCAAATAAGTCGCGACAAATAACCGAAATAACTTGCATTGCTTTCCGACGTAACCTTTGTTTTACAACAGCAGTCAAAACGATAGTCTACTACTATCGATAGTTTGCCAGCTCTAGGACCTACTCCCGACATCTAATGCATTTCACCGAACCTTGAGTGCGGCGGATGTGGGCGTGACAAACCGAGCACATATAAATTGGTCCTGGGTTTTTCTCCGTCCTGGCACGGACCAAAAAACCCGGAGCAGTCATTCCGGGATATTCTGCTCCCAACACAGAAAAACGATACAAATACAAACATGTGGACACTGAGGTCGCTAGTCGAAAAACAGATGTTGTGTGGTTCCGGGTCATTCCGGTACGAGAGAACCTGCTGCCGTGAGATTGTGGATTTTATGAGTCGAAAGAATATCATGAATATCATCGCGGAAACCAAGCTCAACAACAACTGCAGCTTACGGCGATGTGATGGTTACAACGTACTGAGGGAATATTGCACCAGAAGTAGAGGTGAGGGAATAGCTTTCTTATTGCACCAGTCTGTTCAATACAGTCCTATCTTGCTTCAGCCTGTCTCTAATGACGGGTATATAGAATGTATGGGCGTAGCAGTCAGGTTTGAAAATGCCGAGGAAGAGTTGCTCAACGTATACATCCCGCCGATAAATAGCTGTACTTCAGGTCATAGGCCCAACATTAGCCCCCCTTTGGTTTTGGGGGACTTTAGGATGGGTATAGTGCTGGCTGAGCCGATTGATAGCGCTAAGTTTTGTACGGACAATGAGGACACCACTACCAGATTTAGCGAAGAGTGACACAGTTCACCAGACAGAACCATCGTCACATGGTCTGACAAATGACGTCACGCCATCTCCACCATGGGACAGGGATGGAAAATTAAAAATGACAAAAATACTAAAATGGTAATTTTCTCATTAAAAATGTACTTTTTCAGATTATAAATTTTTACTCAGTAAAAAAAACAACGACAAAGGCTTATATCATGAAAATTGAAGAATGTTGCAAAATCGCAAATATTTTTTTTAATTAACTTTGTTTTTCCTAGTACCACATCAAAATATTCTTCGGAGACTCTAATGTAGCCCATAACTAGAACTAATGTAGCCCATAGAAGAGGTATTGCAACTTCTCAGATTGGAAGGTACTACGATACCGCTCGATGTGAAGTCCTTTAAATGACTAGACTACTTCAGTGCCTGTTATTTTGTATTTCGGTTTCTCAATGAGTGGAAGAGCTCCACGAAGAATGTTATCAATAAAGGTTCATATTTTGGTATATTCCCAATATGAAGGTACATAAATTTTGCATATACATATAATAATTTTAATCTTGGAAGCAAAGTGTGAATTTTGTATTTTTAGTTTCACATAAAATTGTTCAACCTGAGGGACTAGATTATTTGAAACGGTACTGAACTGGCTGCGGGGGTACTTCGGTACTTTTTATATTGAAATGGTACTGAAAAAAGTACTATTGTACTGAATTTTCCATCCCTGCCACAGGACCGCCCATCACCTCTGAACGCCGCATTTTTGTCAATCATGGCAAAGCTAATTGACCGAGTTTCATTGAGTTCACTACGGCTTCATAGATCTGCCAAATCCTTCTAACGTTACAAGACATCATCACTGCTACAACCGTTCGCCATGTACATGCTGTTCGAATACCAGAAGTGAGACCAAACTTCCCAGCAGATGATGCGGGAATAGCAAATGAACGTTCTGAGCTTTGTCGTGCCAAAGCCAGTGACCCCAGAATCAATTAGCTGGCACTGTAGGTGCGCATAAATGGAACAAGGGGCTAAATCATCTGAAGAGTTGCAACATTGGAGCTGGAATAAGTGAATTGTGGGCAATGGTAAAGTCACTCTCGAACCCAGGAGAGAAGGAACATAGGGCCTCAGTCACGATACGCTGACTGGCCCGAAGAGGTATGCAAGTTATTTCAATCGCCATCTTCATACATATTGGTCGAGAAGTCATCCAGATCAGACAACCCTCCGGCCAGGTTCGAAACGTTGGATAATCAATTACATGCGTGAACGCCAGTCGCACATGGAATTCAGGAACAAGAAGTCCAAGCCCCGTAGAGTTAAACAGGGATATCCCCAAGGTGGGTGATATCTATGGAATGGTTTAACTTCTATCTCTCTGGAAGTGTTTAACCTCTATTCTGCCCCCTCTATATGGCATTGAGATCGTAACGTATGTGGATGATTGTACGATCTTGGCGTCTGGTACTTTCCTCGTGTCATTTGTGAACGGCTGAAACCTATTTGACTGATCTTTTCACATTTTTCTACGCGAGGAGTGTGTAAACATCCGCCATTAAATCTACTCATGGACGGCAGAAGTGGAAACAAAATTCATGGGGTCACATTCGAATGCATGTTTATATAGGAACAAGGTTCTCAAGTCCCTAGCCGGCAGCACTTGGGGCAGATAAAGAAACCCTGTTGATCACATATAACTAGATTGGTCGGTGTGTGGTAAGCTATGCGGCGCCAGTATGGTCCACGAATATAAATTCAACACGATGGAAAAATATTCAAAACTGTCAGAATGCCGCCCTGAGGAGACAATATGAGGAGACAAAGATTTTTTCAGTACAGCAACAAGCAGGTTTAAATAGCATTCACAACTATCGTGAGAATGCGGTCCTCGGAGAACATCCCCCTTCTATCGCAGCTGAGGAGGGTTAGCTGCCACGATAAACCATAGTAGTTTTGGTTCAACGATATTCGGCACAGATCTGCACGACACACAGGGCACCTTTCAACTGCCCTGCTAAACCTACACGGAAGAAAAAAAAACTCCTCTCTAACATATGTCCCAAACATATTTAGCAGCAAACATATATTTGTTTGCAATCAGTCCTAAACATAACGTATGTTTGGGTGCAAACAAATACAAACCCAAAAGCCACAAAAAAAAAAACAAACACATGCACCAATGGGCGCATTCTGTGTGTGTTTATACCCTCAGCCTTTAGGCTAAAGAGGGTATTTACACTTTGATACGACCAAAAATGTGCCTCATCGAAATAACGGTTTTAGACCCCAAGTATGTTTGTACGATATCCGTTTCAGACAAATTTGAGTAGATCTAGCAATGTCCGTCCGTCTGTCTGTCTGGCAGGCTGGTGCGCACGATAACTCTCGAACGGATCAATCGATTCGGTTCAAATTTTAAGTATCGAAATATTTTGTCCAGATTCGATTTAAGTTCCAAAATGGGTCATATAGGTCCACTCCTTCAGGTACCTCCCCCACAAATGTTCAAAAATTGTCGAAAAACTTGTGCGCACGATAACTCTTGTAGGGAATTACCGATTTGGTCCATACTTTGCACATCGTGTAATTTCTACTAAATTTAGATGAGGTTCCAATATGGACACAATCGGTCCACTCCTTCGGGTACCTCCCACACAAAATTTCGGAAAAGTTCAGTTTAGGACCTGGTCTCGAATCGCTTTGATTTTTGTTTACGCAAATTGTATTTGCTATCCTCTATACGACGCTGTAAGTTTCATTAGGGGCAAGTCCATACTTCCTGAGAAAATAGCCTGAAAGTTACAAAAAACCCTATTACACCGTGTGTAGTGGTTGGAGCGCAAGGATCTGCCGATTCGGTCCAACATTTGGCTTTCGTAATATTTTATCCAAACTTAGTTCAAGTTCAAAGATGGATTATATCGGTCCATTCCTTCCGGTACCTCCCCCACAAAAGTTCGAACATGTTCGGAAAATTTGTGCGTACGATAACTCTGATGAGGTTCCAATATGGAGTCAATCGGTAAAGTCCTTCGAGTACATGCCACACAAAATTTCGGAAAAGTTCAGTTTAGGACCTGCTCTCGAATCGCCTTGGTTTTTGTTGTAACATCTTGTATTCACTGTCCCCTATACAAAGGTACAAGTCCTCAGGGGCAAGTCCATACTTCCTGAAAAAATAGCCTGGAATTTGAAAAACAAACCCTATGGCAACATGTTTATGGGCGGAAGCAAGATAATTCTCGAACGGAAATGCCGATTCCGGCCAAAATTTGGCCTTCGTAATATTGTTTCCAAACTTAGTTTAAGTTTGTAAATAAGCCATATCGGTCCACTCCTTCAGGTACCTACCCCACAAAAGTTCAAAAATATTCGGAAAAATTGTGCGCACGATAACTATTGATGGGAATGACCGATTTGATCCATACTTTACACATTCTCATAATATCTATCAGATATAGATCAGGTTCGAATATGGACTATATTTTTTCACTCCATCCCGTACCTCCCACACAAAATTTTGGATAAGTTCACTTTAAGACCTGCTATTGAATCACTTTGATTTTTGTTGAAGCAACTTACATTCGCTGCCTCAATTACGATGGTTAAAGTTGTTTCAGGGGCAAGTCCATACTTCTTGAGAAAACAGCCCGAAAGGTGTAAAAACTCCCTATGGCACTCCCATGGTCTATGTGGGTCCATTCCTTTAAGTACCTTTTCCGCAAAATTTTTAAGCTTAAATCCTAATCAACATTTTTGTTGGTTCATACGAACAAAATTTTGAAACCCCCTAAATACAAGTTTTTTTTTTGTGAAAAAAGTGTTTCAATTTGCACAGGCTGAGAGTATATCTCTGTCGGCAAAGCCGACTGATACTTTTTTACTTGTTCACATTGAAATTTACGCTCCCTTGCTCTCAGTAAGCACTCAATGGCTACTTCAAACATATACACACATATAGAAATGGTGGTGGTTTATTGAAAGGCATAGAAAGTTGAAATCATCAGCGGAAATCGGCATCTAGAATGAAATGATTATCTAATGTAATAAATAAATAGCTACATCCATATTTCAAATATACATATGTGTGTATGTATGGATGTATGTATGTATATGAAAAAAGTTTTAATGTAATTACCAACATTAAATACGATTTATTTCTTGTCCAAGAAAATATTTCCGTTCACCTTTTTGTTTCAATAATAAATTTTCAATTATAAAATGTGTTGGGCATTTAAGTTACTAAAAAGCAACATTTCTTTAATAAAACAGAAAACACTGATTTATTCACTCACTTTACCGTCTGTACTCAACGATTGTATTTAGAACACTGAAGAAAAAAGAACAACATAATTAATACCATATTTTTCTTTTCCTCTTTGTTTGCTACGTTGGTTAACAACAACAAAGTACGAAACACACATGTTTTAACGCATACACACCACCAAAAACCAAACTTTTTACCCTTCTGTCTCACACACCATACACACAGCTGTTCAGGGACGTACGCAGGGGGGGGGGGGGCACAGGGGGCCCGGGCCCCCCCCGAAATGTTTTGGTCAAACAAAATTTGTTAAGATGCTGTAACTAGTTATTATATTTTTTTTCTCATAAAAATGTTTGTATGTTTGCAGATTTCAAATTAAAGCTTATATTTTCTTAAGTTTCTGAACAGTAAATATACATCATTAACAAGTTTTCTAAGGAAATATTTTAAAAATGTTTGTTAGTATGCAGTTGTTGAGAGAAACTTGCAATGAAATCTGAATTACTTCATCATGTCATATCATTCCACTATCAAATGCGAATCCTTAATGAATGTACTCTAAGTTTATGTCATATTCGAACTATACAGAGCTCTCGAGGCTTAAAACTCATCCTGTAACAACAAAAATAACGAGTTCAGTATTGTGGGAATGGAAGTATATGAAAAAATGTCTATTTGAAGCATTGTGGCGTTTTTTTTTATTGGGATAGCGTTTGCAAATTTGTTTTTTCAAAATAGTCTGGCTTAATCCCATTGTTGTTGTTTTAATATTTTAAAACAACTATTTTATTAGTGGAAAAGATTTGGCATTGTTCGCCAAGGGGTAAGGCAGGGAATACTATAGTTTCGATCCACGCCACTGGATTTCATCAGTTCCCTTGTTTCTTGTTTGTGGATATTCTCCACCGAAGTTATTTTTCAATAACTTCTTCAACAAGAAACTTTTTATACCCAAACATCAATCGTCAGCTCGAAGTATAAAGGTAAGCAAAGAAAAAAGTTCAATGAGAAGTTTTTCCTTGGCAACCTCATACAACTCTGACGAAAGTGTCTGCGAAAACAATTCAAATCTTTTCCACTAATAAAATAGTTGTTTTAAAATATTAAAACAACAACAATGGGATTAAGCCAGACTATTTTGAAAAAACAAAATTGCAAACGCTATCCCAATAAAAAAATAAAAAAAACGCCACAATGCTTCAAATTGAAGACACTGGCACGACGTGTGTTGTTTTTGCTGTAAAGCAGACCAACCAAATTTTGGTGTGTGCATTCGTCAAAATTCGACGACACATACAAGTGGAAGAGGTTTGAATTGCTTTCGCAGACACTTTCGTCAGAGTTGTATGAGGTTGCCAAGGAAAAACTTCTCATTGAACTTTTTTCTTTGCTTACCTTTATACTTCGAGCTGACGATTGATGTTTGGGTATAAAAAGTTTCTTGTTGAAGAAGTTATTGAAAAATAACTTCGGTGGAGAATATCCACAAACAAGAAACAAGGGAACTGATGAAATCCAGTGGCGTGGATCGAAACTATAGTATTCCCTGCCTTACCCCTTGGCGAACAATGCCAAATCTTTTCCACTAATAAAATAGTTGTTTTAAAATATTAAAACAACAACAATGGGATTAAGCCAGACTATTTTGAAAAAACAAAAAAAAAAATGTCTATTGGATACAATGAATGAAGGGTCGGTCCTTCGTGGACTACATCTTGAAAACCAATTAGAAATTTGTTTTACTGCCATCGCCAAAATTTTGTTATTTTATTTGAGACAAATTTGCTGCTAAACTGTATGAGAAAATAATGAAGACAAATGAATTTTTGTGCGTTACTTGATTTTTTCCTTATCATCACCGAAGTATAATTGTAGCCTCAGACTTTAAGGTTACGAGATTATATACACTAGGGTACGATACAAATATGTAGGTCTCATCAAAATAATTATTTTAGACTCCACATAAATATGTTTGGACAAAATCCTTTTCAGACATGATGGATGTACTTACCACCGTATATCCGTCTGTATCTCTGTTTGTCTGGCAGGTTGGAACTCATGATAACTCTCGAACGGATCAACCGATTTGGTCCAAGTTATGGATCTCGTAATGTTTTGTCCAAATTAAATTTAAGTCATATCGGTACCTCCGCCATAAAAGTTCACAATTTTCACTAAAATGGTCGAAGGGACTAACCGATTCGGTCCAAAATCGAACCTAATATGGACTATCTTGGTCCACGCGAAAATTACTTCCAAAAGTACATCAAGTTCCAAGAGAATATGTTTGGACAACATCTTCAGGTCACTCATACAAGTCTAACATAACCGCAGTTTAAAGACTGTTTGAGGATCCTTTGGACATTTTGTTGTCTTGTTTACAGCGATATCCTATTTTTCGTGGACAAGTTCATGCTTCCTGACAAAGCTCTAAATGCTACGGTAACCAACTAAAATAACTTATGGGCGCGGTAACTATCGAGAGGAGCGTCTCTCAAAATAAGATCCATTTCTAAAATTATTTAGCTTATTATAACCGAATAATTAAGTGGGGTTCAATAAGGATCGATTGTTATTTGTCAAAACTATATAGAACTAAGTCCATCAAAGTGTTTGTCCAAAGTCCATCAAAGTGTTTGCCAAAGTGTCGAGTCCAATTAAAAAAAATATATAATGCTTCTTCTTTAACATTATAATAAAAGTAAAAAATAATCCTGAATCAGACTCTATCTCTTCCGGTAAATAATACTGTGCAGCATTTTTAAGGTATTCTTGTCCAAAAAATTTGAAGTGAGGATTTTTGAAAGAACAGACCCAAAGTACAAAAGCCCTAGCGTTTGCGTTTTGTTGAGTCAGATCCACACGGTGTGCCTTAACCAATTTTAAATGGAAGGTGCTTACACCTGGGAAGTTTTTGCAGATTCTGAAACTAGAATGCCCATAGATGAGAAATCTCAAGAAACAAAAAAAATTGCCGGGGGATTTTCAAATAAATCGCGATTTAAGTTCACATTTTTAGGGGTTTTTAGGTTTTCACTATTTTGCTTGGAAACCGCGAGTTCTATGTAAATGGGCCTAAGAAAAATATTGTAGCTGTGAAAATTCTCCACAAGATTGACTTTTATGATATTTTCGTAGGTTTTACCGTTTTTGAGATATAGAAGTTCAAATTGAGACAATGCACTGACTGTATCCCCTCTTTATAAAACAATATCATGCTCAGTGCGCCTTAACTAACTTTTAATGAAAACCGCTTACACATGGGAAGATTTCGCTGATTCTGAAACAGCAATATTCATAGATAAGAAAAATAAAAAAATCAGAAAAAATCGCCGGAGGGATTTTTAAATAAATCGCGATCAAAATTCACAATTTTAGGGGGTTTTTAGATTTTCACGATTTTGCTTGGAAACCGCAAGTCGTATCGAAATGAGTCTAAAGAAAATGTTGTGGCTAAGAAAATTCTCTATAAGACTGACCTTTACGTTTTTTCGTAGGTTTTACCATTTTTGAGATTTAGAGGATCAGTTCGAATTTTTAGGTTTTTATCTTAAGTCTTCAAGATTTTGCTTGGAAACCGCAAGTCATATCAAAATGGGACTAAATAAAATGTTGAAGCTCTGAAAATTCTCTACAACATTGGATGATTTATTTTTTCCTAGGTTTTACCATTTTCAAGATATATATAAGTTTAATTTGGGAAATTGTAGTAATGACATTACAGTCTGAGCATTGTCTCAATTTTAACTTCTATATCTCAAAAACGGTAAAACCTACGAAAATATTATAAAGGTCAATCTTATGGAGAATTTTCACAGCTACAAAATCTTTTTTAGGCTAATTTACACAGGACTCGCGGTTTCCAAGCAAAATCGTGAAAGCCTAAAGAACGCCTAAAAATGTGAACTTTAATCGCGATTTATTTGAAAATCCGGCGATTTTTTTTTCTTGATATGTCTCAGCTATGAACATTCTAGTTTCAGAATCTGCAAAAACTTCCCAGATGTACGCACCTTCCATTTAAATTTAGTTAAGGCACACCGTTTCTAGCTTGGATTTTATGGCCCCCTCTAAACATTGCTAATTATCGACTTTTTACAGCAACTCGGGGCTATATCTCTGAAACCAATGCAAATCTTCTTCTGACCTCTGAAGCAAATTTGTAGATAAGGGTCAGAATAAAAAATTTGGACAAATATTGAACTGGAAAAACTACATTTATTACCTCAAATTTTATAATATATCTAAAAATTCCAGAATTTGTATAGATTTCGCACCATATCTCCAAAACTGTTAAATTTTTCTTAATGTTTTCATTTGGAAACATATCAACGACAACTGCAGCCGATATTCTTAAAAATTAGGCTAAGATCATCGAAATAGTAAAAATCTTGCTATAGCAAAGACAACGGCAATTCTTTGTGGTTGTAAAATTCTGCGATAAACTATAACGTGAGCCCGTATGATTAAAAACTTCAATATACTGAAAACGGGGCTTACATTTTACATGGCGACTTTACCGAACCGGGCCACGTTCGTCTATTTTCAATTCTAAATATCCTACTCTGTAAATTTTAAAATTGTATCCTAAATATTATGAATTCTTTCTATTGAATTTATATACATACTATGTACCAATATTTCATATAAAATTCGAAAAATCGAAATTTTTTTGGCTCATTTTAAAGTACATGTAGAATAGAATATGTGCCAAATTTTTCAGTCCATCGGACAAAAATTTACCGAAATATTAGCCATCGAAGGGAAACATTTATTGTGTTCTGTATGTATCATAGAATCTAAAAACGTCTTTTCCTCGAAATGGCACTTTTGAAAGCGGTGCCAACTGTAGCTCGAGACGGAGCATCCGTTTATATGTTTTTATATGTTTTTGTGGGACTATTATACACATAAATCATGTGCTTACCGAGAGAGTCTTTAAAAAACTGCTGACGGTTTTACAGTGTGTTTTTTTTAAATCGAAATTTTGATTTTAACTGTTCAAAATTTTTAAAATTTGATTTTTTAATTCCGTTTCTATAATGGAAAAGATCATTAGGTAATGATCCCACAAAAAATATATGCTGATCGCTTTATTCTTTTTTAAGCAACAGTGTAGTAAAACAGTGCTTTATAGTCGGGCATTTGTCAGAAAGATTATTCAAAAGAAAAAATAGATTTCTTATAAAAAATTCATGAAAATGGTTTTTTGATACTTATAAGTGGCCATAACCCCTTAAAATAGCTTTACGTAACGCTACCCAACATTTGAATTTTTCATGATTTTTGGTTGGTTGGGCCCCCCCCGAAATGAAATCCTGCGTACGTCCCTGCAGCTGTTTATTATAAAACAGCATTCTTCAGTCGCTAGAGGCTTCTTGTTACTCTCTTTGACAAAAATCTTCTCTCCACCCATAAAAAATATTTTCTAACATAAAAAATATGTTGGTACCCAAAGAAAAAAAAAATGAGGTATGTTACAAGATGTTGGAAAGATATATTTGTTTGGACACAAACAAATTATGTTTGGATCCAAACATATATTTGTTTGCAATCAAACAAATGTTTGTTTGGATCCAAACATATTTCTAACATATATTTTTCTGCGTGTGCCTATCAAGCAGGTTTAAATAGCATTCACGCGGATGCAGTCGCAGATACCAAAAATAACTATCGTGAGAATGCGGTCGTCGGAGAACATCTCCCTTCTATCGCAGCTGAGGAGGGTCAGCTGCAACGATAAACCACAGTAGTTTTGGCTCAACGATATGCGGCACATGTCCGCACGACACACTACCCTTTTTCAACTGCCCTGCTAAACCTACTCAACTAACTCCAGTAGATCTGTGGTTACATCCCATTGAAGCAACCACAATTTTTACAACTACAACCACATTCCTAAAAGGTATACATTGTAAGATAAACAATTTCACCACACTTGAAGGATCTTTACAGTTTTTTTAAGAAACATAGTTGCAGAACAGCCTGGCAATGACATTTGACGATCTATGTGTGCGTTTAGTGTTGAGACCTGCTAACCTATTTTTGTATGGAGGAAGACATTTTGAACGGAACATCTAGCAGCTAACAAAGCGGTTAAACTTGCATTTAAAACTTATCTATGTGGATGTCTAAAGTAAATAAGACAATGTTCCAATAAAATAAACACAGAAGGTTCTCCTGTTGGCCTATTCTGTAACTTTTATCGATTAAAAAGTTGTTAAAATTTCTTTTGTTTTTGTAACAACTACAAAACAAACAAATGAAATTGTTGTAAAATAAACAATGAGTAAAGTTGTTAAAAAGTTACCGAATAGGCCCCCTGGGACCACAAAAAAAAAAAACAAACTCATTACTCAAAATTAACGCTAGTTTTACTTCTAAATACGTGACATTGTTGGAATTACAATACAGCTAGTAAATTTAAATTCACTTCTTCTTTTCAGCCCTTTACACTTAACCTAACCTGTCCTAACCTTAACTGCTGTGGCAAGTTAATTAATTTATGGAGTTATTAATTTTCTATTCAAGCAAATATAATGATATTTATACCCTTCACTTGAAGTTCACTTCATACTTGTATTTCCCAAAATAACAACAACAATTAAATTGAGGGTGATAGAGAACTGTTGGTTGGCATTCTCTCAACCTCTAATGAAAACAAATCCAATTGACTTTTGGTGGCGTACTTTATGTCATTGTCATCAGTATCTGACTGGCTTGTTGCCTGCCTGACTGCATGCTCTTGGTTTCCTCAACTCTTTACATGGCTAAAAAAAGTTGAAAAAGACAATTGTTGTTGTGATTGTGCTGACGACTATGATGTTTGCAGCTATTTTATCTAGTGCACGCACGCATTGAAGTTCCTACTTTTTCTGCTAAGCAAATTGTGTTATGCCACCACCACCATAATTCCATTCTACATTCGGAGACGTTCCATGAATATTTAATGTAAACGAAACGTCGACAACGAACTGTAATGAAATATTGGCGAAAATGGTTTCGATTTTTCTGTAGCTTAAAGCAGGTCAAAGACATCGCTTGCCAGATTATATGAAGGGGGGAACACTTTCTACTTTAAGATTTACTTTATATTTAGATGTGAACCGATTTGGTCCAAACCTCGTAATATTTTCACAAATTTAGATTAAGTTAGAAGATGGACCATGCAGCCATACCTTCCAGTACCTTCCCACAACATTTAAAATTTGTTTGTTAAAATTGTTCGGGAGACAGCAATTTGGTAAACATTTTGCACTTCTTAATATTTCTTTCAGACATGAGCATAGGTTCGAATATGGACCTCTGGTAATTCCTACACAATATTTAAAACTTTTTCGCACAAGTGCAGTTCAAAGACATGTCTCTTATTGTTTTTCGGGGGCAAGTTCATACTTCTTCAAATACTGACCAAAAAGCTCTAAAAAACCCAGCAAGCACAAACTAAAATGACTGAAGAGCACCATAACTTACTAATTGAGTATCTAATTTCGACACAACTTTACACATCGTAAAACGTAAATCAAGTCTCATGAAGATCTATATCAGACAAAACCTTCTGTTGGTGCTTACCGGGACGGTATCCACACACAATCTTCAATGAGATGTAAAAAGATGGATGCATCTCACGGGTTGCTCTGGACTCGTTGTAACGTGACAAAATGTTCACGCTCATAAAACCAACAACAGCAAGGCCCCACTTCCCAACAACGTCACAACCAGCCAACCCATACACAATGTTGGCTTAATAACATACATTTCTTTGGGAGGGGTGCGTTACACGTGCAATTTGAGCTACAACACCGAATCACCGAGTGGCCGAACACATACGAACCTCGAGTGGCCGAACACTTAACCCCGAATCACAGTGTGGCCGAACACATACGAACCCCGAGTAGCCGAACATCAACACAACACGAATCACCGAGTGACCGAACCCCGAATCACAGTGTGGCCGAAGACATACGAAACCCGGAGTAGCCGAACATCTACAACACAAATCACCGAGTTCCCGATTATCTTGAAATCGCCTACAACCGAACAGCAAATCACCGAGTTCCCAATTATCTTCAGATCGCCGACTACCGAACGGCGAATCACCGAGTTCCCGATCATCACCAAATCATTTGCTGAATCCAAGTAGCCGATCCCCCAGCCAATTATCCTTTTTATCGTATTTAAACATCAGTAGATTATAAATTAGTTTTACATCAATAAATATCCAATTTAACCCCCAGGAAAGGGAGATTACTCGTCTTATTATTACGTAAGGTTTAGTGGGCCTTTATGGCGACCCTGGACATGACTAAGTCTACCCCAGCCTACGACAAAACCACGTTACATCGTTTTGCAATTAAATTGCAATGGACTCCGATATTACGATCGAGGTAATAGTGGAGTTTATGAGTCTGAAGAATATCATGCGACGATGCAAGAAACCAAACTCAACTGCAGCCTGGTTGCGGACATCACCTGGCACGTGGACATTGTCCTGAATTCGGATCACTTCCCCATCACGCTAAAAATGAGCACGTCTGAGCAGAATATACCGTCTGAAGACAGAACCTTCATAAACTTTAATAAGGCTGACTGGGAGAACTTCCTCAAAACCACTGAAGACGAATTCTCCACACTACCCCTCCCAACTTCTGCTCCTGCTGGCGAAAAAAACCTTCCGACAAGTACTCCTCCGCGCCTGCAAGAGGTACATACCTGCGGGTAGGATTAAAAAACTAAGGCCAAACTTCCCGTCAGAAGGCTCAAAGCTGGCGGACCAAGGAAATGCCATACGGAGAGCAAACCCAGCCGACGAAAAAATCCAATCCCTCAGCAAGGATATTGAAAGGTTAGTGACCACCCACAAAAGAGATACATGGCTTAAGCACCTCGAAGAATCCGATCTAGGCACAAAAAAATTTTGGAAAACAATTAAAAACCTTTCAAATCCCAGACGCTCTGACAGTGTTGCAATAACCTTCGGAGAACGGACACCCAAGAATGCTGCTCATATGGCCGCTGCCTTCTGCAGACAATTCGTGGAACACCCCGAAACCACCGATCGGTAGAAGAGGAAAATCCTGAGCCACACGAGCCTTGACACTCAACGGGGACACCGCCACCATAACAGTAGAAGATGTAATAAGAACAATCAAATCTGCCAATAACTCTACCGCAATTGGCCCAGATGGATTTGCAACTAAAATCCTAAAACACATAGGACCAAACGGCGCCAAGTACATGGCTCACACGTTTAACCAATGCCTCAATACACTAGAAATCCCAGATATGTGGAAAGTAGGGAAGATAGTCCCTGTCATCAAGCCAGGGAAACCAGCAAACTTGGGCAGTTCTTATAGACCAATCACCCTACTGTCACCAGTGGTCACGATACTAGAGGCAATAATCTTACCCAAGTTCTCAGACCACCTACACCTTGCTGACCACCAACACGGATTCCGATCAGGACTTAATAGTAAGCGGCACCACAAACGCACAATACTTGTGGCACTATAACTATCGAAAGCCTTCGACACGGTTAGTCACACCACCCTCTTAAGAGATGTTATGGATACCACACTCCCTAACAATCTTAAGAGGTGGCTGACTAATTACATGGCCGGTAGGCAATCCTATGTGGAATTTAGACGAACCAAATTCCCCCAAGGAAAAATAAACAAGAAGTGCCCCAAGGTGGCGTCCTCTCCCCTCTACTGTTCAACTTCTACGTGTCCAAAGCCCCCATACCACCCACCCACACAAAACTACTGTCCTACGCTGATGACTGCACAGTCATGTCCACCGGCAGAGACGTTAAGGCACTAGAAAGCAACATAAATAACTACCTCCCCCTTCAGAAAGACTTCTTTTCTAAACGAAACCTTCAACTCTCAGCCCCTAAATCTACGGCAACAATTATAACCTCGTGGACAAAAGAAGTAAACATAAACCTAGACATACATATTGAAAAACAAATCATCCCAACCATTAAAAACCATAAAATCCTAGGTGTTACGTTCGACAACCTGCAATACTTCTGTAAGAATGCTGAGAAGATAGCTGAGAATGCGGGAAAACGCAACAAAATCCTCAAGGCACTAGCAGGTAGCACTTGGGGGAAGGACAAAGAAACAATACTCACCACCTACAAAGCCATTGGGCGTCCTCTAATGGACTATGCGGCACCAGTCTGGGCAGCAAGCATCAGTGATACCCATTGGAAAAATCTCCAAACAATTCAAAACAATGCATTGAGAATAGCTTCCGGTTGCCACTTAAAGGCACCCCAAAACCACCTCCACCATGAGACTAAGATGCTCCCGGTCAAAGAGCACTGCACTCTGCTCACGAGACAACACGCAATAAAGTGTCAACATCCTAACCATCCTAACCATCTTAGCTCTAAAAACCCACCTAGCGAGAGGACCAAGCCCATAAGGCAAGACTACCGCTCCGAAATTAAAAACATCCCCCATATCCCCCCAGACCCGTCCCCCGAAGATATTGAACAAGCCATGAAGCGGGTCCATACAGAGATGGTACATAATTATACCTGTAACGTGGCTTTCTCGTCGGCTGGGGTAAGTCCAGTCGCGTCCAGGGTCTCCATAAGGACCCACTAAACCTTACGAAATAAAAGACTAGTTTTATCCCTTCTAGGGGTTCAATCGGATATATATTGATCTAAATACTAGTATGTTCTACTTCAATGAAATGCGATTTTATTACCTTGGCCCTTCTTCGGAGGGGAGGATGCTGACGATTTATAGGTGATCGGGAACTTTAGCAACTCTATGTGTTGGTGTTCGGCAACTAGGCAAAAGCTGTTCGGGGACGACGATGGTTGATGAAGCTCGGTGATGTTCGGGAACGGAAATGGTTGACGAAGATCGGTGACGACGATTCGGCAACTCGGCTCAAGTTGTTCGGCAACGACGACGGTTGACGAAGCTCGGTGACGACTATTCGGTGATGTTCGTTAACTCGTCCGAAGCTGTTCGGGAACGGCGACGGGCGACGACGCTTGGTGATGACGTTTCGGGGGTGTTCGGGAACGCCGATGGTTGGCGGGGATCGGTGATGACGATGCTGGCTGATAACGATACTTGTCGATGATCGGAAGCGACGATCCTGGTTGCTGATTCGTTTCAGTAGTGATCGGGAACGTGTTGATTGATGTCGGGCGGGTTGACGACGATCTGCTGTTCTGTTTGGAACGACTACTATGCAACACTAATTACAGCTACGAACTCATACAGACTACTGCGTATATCTAGGAACAAAGAACCAACGTCTCCGTGTGGGACGGGAAACCGAAGTCTCCGTGGGGGACGGGAAACCGAAGTCTCCGTGGGGGGACGGGAAACCGAAGTCTCCGTGGGGGACGGGAAACCGAAGTCTCCGTGGGGGGACGGGAAACCGAAGTCTCCGTGTGGGACGGGAAACCGAAGTCTTCGTGTGGGACGGGAAACCGAAGCCTCCGTGTGGGACAGAAAACCGAAGTCTCTGTGTAAAACAGGAAACTGAAGTCTCTGTGGGAGACAGTAAACAGAATTCACTGTGTGCAATTTATTAATGGGACAGCCACAATGGGTAGTCCCTTCCAAAATTTGCCAACGCAACAAGCCACTCAGGAATGCCTTGGTGGATAGCAAGCCCCCAGCAGTAGCAAGCTGGCTTCAACGACGAAAACTGGAATACTAAAGTATAAACTGGAATGAAGTGAATGCGAATTATTGTGTATTGAGTACAGCAAGCAAATGACTCCAATGCATGACTGGCGTAGATGGAGGTGCTGTTGAGTGCATATCGACTCATTGCTACTATGGTGGTAAGGGAAGACCGTAGGTGTTGTTGTATGTATGTGACACTTGTCACGTTACATACCTCATCGTACAGTAGGAGTATTGTGCTTGGTGGAAGGCCACCACCCATTAGTGAGGATGAAAGGTCACTACCCAGAGATACCAGATCGGTATTATCCCAACTCCGATCTGGCATCTCCAGGTACCTAAATCGCTACCTCTATACCCTGAATCCGGACATCTCGGATGTTTGCCCTAAATGCGGAGGTACCCCACACATCACGAGACACCTCCTTGCATGTACAGCTAACCCGACTAACCTCACACCGGAATCGTTATGGACACATCCAGTCGAGGCAGCTCGCTTCCTTGGACTGGACGTGGATGCTTAATGTCCCTCTAACCTTATTTTATAGATAGAAAACATATTAATTAAGAAGAATCTGAAGTTTGGTACTGATACGTGAAGTAGTTTTTGCTATATGAGGATTTAAATCCGACAATTTTAGTTAATACGTATTTTTGTGTTTTTTTTCTAAAATTAATAAATTATATTATGCGTTAATATTTAAAATTTAAAAGTAACGGTCGCTGCAAAAATGGTTCCTAAGTTTTCCTGGGTTGTAATAAACTTGGCTATACGTTTGTTTGCATGTAAATATTAATCATATGGTGTTTACATTTACCCAAACTTTTATTACTAAGTTTATTAATTTTCTGAAGCAAATTTTAAATTGAGTGGAGTGGGGAAAAAAGTGTATATCGATATTTTTGCTGTATGAGTAGTAAAAAGTGAGTACTTCAAATATATAAAGGTCCCAGCTGCAGAGGTTTGCAGACGAATGTGTCATTCCTCTTTTTCAGCGACCACCTCACTGAGAGGATACCCCCTTTTTTAACAAATCGTTTTGCGGTGTTGGCTATAGCGCGAAAACGAATGAACCGATCATCATATATTTTTGTGGGCTTATTAGGTACCTAATAATCTTGCTTTCAAACGAGAGAATTTTAAAAAAACCAATTTTTAAAAAAATTGTGAGCAGCGAATATTAAAATTCGAATTTTTACAAAAAATTGACCGTTTTTTGACCACTAATCGGTCAAACATTTTTTTAAAGGAAATTATACATATATAAAGACAGGAGTTTGATATATTCAATATGCTCACAAACAATATGAAAACTAAACACCAAATTTCAGTCATATCGGGTGGATATTGAGGCCAAAACACTCAAAATACGAAAAATGAGGAGGCACGGTTCTATGGGGGCTATAGGAAGACGAGGACCTATACCGACATATTTCTGGTGGAAGGTTATAAGTCCCCCAACGGAGATTTAATACCAATTTTCAGCCATTTCGGTGTGATAATCAGGCTAAAACCTCCAAAATACAGAAAATCGGGAGGTACCGTCCTATGGGGGCTATATGAAGGCGTGGACCTATGCAGACAAATTTCAAGGTGAAGGTATAATGCCCACTACGAAGACTAAATACCAAATTTCAGCAATTTCGGTGTAATAATGAAGCTAAAATCTTCAAAATACCGATAATCGGGAGGTACCCTTGTATGGGGGCTATATCAAAACATGGACCTAAGCCCTCAATTCTCTGTTGGAATGTTTGATACCTCTGCCTAAGGCTAACCACAAAATTTGAATACTTTCGGTTGGTCATTGTGTCTAAAAAATTCAAAATACCGAAAATCGGGAGTTACGGTTCTATGGGGGCTATATCAAAACGTGGACCGACCAAAAATTTTTTGTCCTGAAGATTGCAAGTCAATAATAGGTACGTGTACCAAAATTGATGCACCTACGACAACTCATTCTATTTTTGGCCACAGTTAATATGAACTCGCGACCTTGTGCGTCGTTTCTCCTGAGTCAGACCATCTCCTTGTAATCGTTTCCGCATCAGCATACCGCCCGAATTTATCACCTCTGAACGCCGTTCTTCCATCAATCATGCGAATGCTAATTGGCCTTGATCCAAAGAGTTCACAAGGAGACGTAAGCATCGTGTCACCTGGTCTAACAAATAACGTCATCTGGCAACCCGTCGTTTCTCTTTAGTCAGGCCATATCCCTATAATTGTCACTGACTCAGCAGAGAGCTCGACTTTGTCACGCCTGAACGTCGCGCTTTCATCAATCATGGGAAACCTACTTGGCCTTGATCCAGAGGGTTCACTGGACAGATTTCACGGCTTCAGAGATCTGTCCAACCATTCTGATGTTCGGGTAGCAGAAAAGGTGTTCCGGGACATCATCACTGCTTTAGCCAAACACTTCTGAACTTCGGGTATCAAAAAGGATGTTTCGGGACATCATGACAGCTGCTGCCGCTCGCTATATAGCCGAAGTGAGACCAAGTTTCCCAGCAGAGGTGGCGGAACAAGCAAATGACCGTGATGAGCTTTGTCGTGCCAACCTCAGAGACCCCAGAGTCAGGGAGCTGACACTGGAAGTTAACAGGTTGGTCGGTCAGCATAAGCGGAACAAGTGCTTAAATCATATGAAGAGCGGCAACATTGGAGCCGGAATATGTGAAGTATGGGCAATGGGTAAGTCACTCTCGAACCCTAGAAAGAAGGAAGACAGAGCCTCAGTCACGTTTGGCGACGTTACGCTGACTGATCCCAAGAGGTGCACAAGTTATTTGACAGTTGACAGTTTGTCGAACACCACGAGCTCAATCGAGCTGCAATGACTGATGCTGCAAATGGCATAAGGAATGCTTAAACATCTAAAGCGGAAATTCTCAATATGTCGCTTGCCACCCACATATTGCCCGAAACCTGGAAAATTGGCAAGGTAGTCCCGATGCCAGCAAAGGGCAATCGTACCGGTCGATTTGGCTTTTGTCGCCCGTAGCAAAGAATCTTGAGGCACTACTTATCCCCAGCGTCAGAAAAAGATGTGCAGTTGGCGATCATCAATATGGGTTTCGTAAGCAACACAGCCGACAACAACGCTGCACGCCATCTTCACACATTTTATTGGAGGACTCACCCTGAGCAAGCCGTCCGATAGAACAGGTATGGTGGCACTCGACTTTTCAAAATCCTTTAATACTGTCAAGCGTCCACGCTGTTTGGAGGTATTGAGCAGACAACCCTCCGGCCAACTTTGAAACGTTGGATAATCAATTATATGTGTGGATGCCAAAGATACGTGAAATTTAGGAACAAGAAGTGCAACCCTTCTAGAGTGAAACAAGGATTTCTCCAGTGTGGCGTGATTTCTTTGGAGCTGCTTAACCTCTGGATCTCCTGTAATCCACCCCTCCAGACAACATTGCGATCGTAACGTACGCGGATGATTGTACGATCTGGGCGTCAGTAACCTTCCCTAATATCAGTTGTGAAAGGCTGAGCCCGATCTTACCATCTTTTTCCACGCAAAGAATATGCAAATATCCGCCACTAAATCTACGACCGCTCTGTTCACCCACCACATGGACGGCAAATGTGAGAACAGAATTCCAAACACAATCTACCCCGAAATTCTAGGGATCACATTCTGTGACAAGCTTAGATGTAGGAACAGGGCCCTCCAGTCCCTAGCCGGCAGTACTTGGGGCTCAGATAAAAAACCTTGTTGACCACATATAACGCGATACCTCGGTCTGTAGTAAACTATGCGACCCCAGTATGGTGCGCGAATATAAGTGCAACGCGACGGAAAAATATTCAAACCTGTCAGAGTGCGCTCAGGGCGACAGGGTAGCTCCTCATTTCTTCAGTGGACCATGTACCTTCCGGTACAGCAACACAATGACATGCTTGGGCGTTACCGTGAGAACCATCACACCCACCTAGGCATGTTAGGAGGGATCTTTATTAACTAAGGAGGGAGGAAGAGGTCTACGTTCCAAAGATAACTCTGTGAACAGAAAGCCTACAAGTCAGGTTTGAGTAGCATTCACATGGATGAAGTCGCGGAGAGGAATTAGGGAGAGAGGAAGAGGTCTACGTTCCAAAAATAACTCTATGAACAGAAAGCCTACCAGTCAGGTTTGAGTAGCATTCACACGGATGAAGTCGTGGATGCCTTAAATAACTTCGGTCCTCAGAATACCCATCTATGCGCAGCTGAAGAACATCAGCTGCACGAAAACCAGAGTATTTCGATTCTACCGCCTCTAATCACATAGGGCAAGAGTTGATGACCCCGTTCAAATCATCTGCCCAACATAAGATACAGACCCGCACGACAGACGCACCCTTCCAACTGCCTGACAAACCAACACATCTATCTCCAGTAGTTCGGTGGTTACAAACAATTGAAACATTTCTCACCTTCCTAGAAAACTATGTTACCATTTCCTCCGATTATCATGTCCATACTTCCATAATAGATGCACCCGTCGGGTAGTACATAAATCCGCAGCATAAACAACTCCCTTTGACACCACCCACCCTCAAATGAAATTGCTTTGCTATGCAGATGTGCCAACAAATAATTGCAACAACAAACGCTACCACTAATAGTTCAGCAATAAGACATTGCCAAGACAATGTTACTGCTATAGCTTTGGCACAGACACTCCGCTGATAATGATGATGATGGCGATGGTGAAGAGAAAGTGTCCATGTTTTATGTTCTGGCTCTCGTAAAGAATACATTTTTAAAACGCGTTTATGTTTGGTAATGTTTCCTGTTATGACGCGCACATTTTTAGCAGGTTTGTCGTCGTTGCACCGACTGACTGACTGACTGGACGCATCCATTATTTATTTTGGTTTGGCATTGGCAGCGCAACTTCATTTTCGGCCTGTTTGTGGTGGCAATGGCAATGGATGATGGGACCTGCTTTTGGGCAGCATTTGGAGTGCATTGGAATTTCGTTTATCAGATAAGTTGTCGATTTTATGTTTATTTTTTCCTTAAAAGTTTGTCTGCATCTCGAGCACCGTACTTACATACGCGGATGAATGTCCGTCTGTCTGTTCGGCCGCAATTTTGTCTGTAGTTTCATGCGTGAAAGTAACATTGCCACAACAACAGTAACAACGACATCAGCGGCAGCAATTGAGATACCAGAAACGTTGCAAACGCAAACAACATTGACAACAAACACTTTAAATGCACTAACAGCAACAACAACCACTTCCATTATCACCATTAAGTGCGTCGTTGTCGTTTGTCCAGTGCCAGATGATGAAAAAGAAGCTGATGGTAGTGGTGGTGTTGTTGGTTTGTTTGTCCAGCCAAACTCATCTTGGCCGCCGCTTGTTTGGCTAGCTGAATGAATGTTTGGTCAATGTCGCCGTGGGAGCTGTAATGAAGCAATCAGGGATGGGACTTTGTATGACCGTCGAAAACGTCTTTAATCAGCCGGGAATTTTTAAAGAATATTTTTCAACCACCAACAACAATAAACGTGGATCTTTTAAAGGAATATTTTTCAACCACCATCACAGCAATAAACGTGGATTTTTTTAAGAACATTTGTCAACCACCATCACAGCAATAAACGTGGATTTTTTAAAGACTATTTTTCAACCACCATCACAGCAATAAACTTGGATTTTTTAAAGAATATTTTTCAACCACCATCACAGCAATAAACGTGGATGTTTTAAAGAATATTTTTCAACCACCATCACAGCAATAAACGTGGATTTTTTAAAGAATATTTTCCAACCACCATCACAGCAATAAACGTGGATTTTTTAAAGAATATTTTTCAACCACCATCACAGCAATAAACGTGGATTTTTTAAAGAATATTTTTCAACCACCATCACAGCAATAAACGTGGATGTTTTAAAGAATATTTTTCAACCACCATCACAGCAATAAACGTGGATTTTTTAAAGAATATTTTCCAACCACCATCACAGCAATAAACGTGGATTTTTTAAAGAATATTTTCCAACCACCATCACAGCAATAAACGTGGATTTTTTAAAGAATATTTTTCAACCACCATCACAGCAATAAACGTGGATTTTTTAAAGAATATTTTTCAACCACCATCACAGCAATAAACGTGGATGTTTTAAAGAATATTTTTCAACCACCATCACAGCAATAAACGTGGATTTTTTAAAGAATATTTTCCAACCACCATCACAGCAATAAACGTGGATTTTTTAAAGAATATTTTTCAACCACCATCACAGCAATAAACCTGGATTTTTAAAGAATATTTTCCAACCACCATCACAGCAATAAACGTGGATTTTTTAAAGAATATTTTTCAACCACCATCACAGCAATAAACGTGGATTTTTTAAAGAATATTTTTCAACCACCATCACAGCAATAAACGTGGATTTTTTAAAGAATATTTTTCAACCACCATCACAGCAATAAACGTGGATTTTTTAAAGAATATTTTTCAACCACCATCACAGCAATAAACGTGGATTTTTTAAAGAATATTTTTCAACCACCATCACAGCAATAAACGTGGATTTTTTAAAGAATATTTTTCAACCACCATCACAGCAATAAACGTGGATTTTTTAAAGAATATTTTTCAACCACCATCACAGCAATAAACGTGGATTTTTTAAAGAATATTTTTCAACCACCATCACAGCAATAAACGTGGATTTTTTAAAGAATATTTTTCAACCACCATCACAGCAATAAACGTGGATTTTTTAAAGAATATTTTTCAACCACCATCACAGCAATAAACGTGGATTTTTTAAAGAATATTTTTCAACCACCATCACAGCAATAAACGTGGATTTTTTAAAGAATATTTTTCAACCACCATCACAGCAATAAACGTGGATTTTTTAAAGAATATTTTTCAACCACCCTCAGACCAATACTTACTTACTTACTTTTTCAACCACCCTCAGACCAATAAGCGTTGATTTTTCAAGGAATATTTTTCAACCACCCTCAGACCAATAAGCGTTGATATTTCAAGGAATATTTTTCAACCACCCTCAGACCAATAAGCGTTGATATTTCAAGGAATATTTTTCAACCACCCTCAGACCAATAAGCGTTGATATTTCAAGGAATATTTTTCAACCACCCTCAGACCAATAAGCGTTGATATTTCAAGGAATATTTTTCAACCACCCTCAGACCAATAAGCTTGGATCTTTCAAAGAATATTTTGCAACGACCATCAAGAGATTTTTTTAAGCACCCTCAGACCAATAAGCTTGGATCTTTCAAAGAATATTTTTCAACCAATCTTTTTTCAAAGAGCCTCAGACCAATTAACATGGATTTTGTTGGAGGACCATTATAAGAGGATTTTTAAGGAATAAAGGAGGATTTTTTAAAGAATTTTTCTTCATTTCAAAATTATATGTGAAAAGATTTACTTTCTTTGTACCTCCACCACTTTATCCGCATTAACAAAATGCTGTTTGCTTTGCCTGTTGTGCCAGTCCGTGCGGCTAAATCATCGACTGAGGAAGAAGAGCTCATATTACTTACCGTTGTCCGGTTTGGGTCTGTTGTTGTATTTATTTACAAAATGAACATTGCGCTCGTTTTCATTATCATTCTGGGAGGTTTGATTTCTAGTTGTTTGGTTTTGTTGTGTATTTTTTGGTTTTGGGTCTTCTGCGGCCAATGCTTCTTCGTCTTCTTAACTTTTCACACAGAAAGATACTTCTTTTCCTTTTTCGAAAGTACAAAAAATGTTGCCAAACTACAACATTATCTGTTACCATTCCTCAGTCGGCTTTCAGACTTCAACTAGCCGGTATTGATGTAGAAGCTCCTTTCGCGGGTCTGCTTTTGTCTCTGCCGCAGGCAATTATATTCACTGTGGTCTTTTTGAATACTCAAAAGAAGACAGAAGGAGGAGTGGAGAATAAAGAGAAGATATGTCTGCTGTTTGGAAAATGTTTGTCTTTAATCATTGAATTTTATCAACATTGTCGTCCTCCCCAAATAAGTGGGCGTCTGGTTGTTATCGCCCATTTAAAGAAATGTTTCAATTTCTCATTTCCCTACGAATTTGTCTAGCCATGGAAAAGCAGTATGGAAACGGATAGTGGAGGCCACAGATAAATATTACAAATTACCCATAATGAAGTTATTTTTTTCTGCTTTCGTGGGAAAGGAGATTAGGTTAAAAAGAGAATTAATTGTTAGGAATTTTGTTTTAGAAGGGTTGTTTTTTATTTTTTTTATTTTTAAATGTATTGGTTCTTTACAATAAGACCTCTTGGTCTTCATTGAGAGGACATTCTGGTCTTCTGTGAGAAAAAAAAAACTATTGTCTTATATGAACAGACATATTACTCTTCTATGCGATGCCAAATGGTCTCTTTTCTGAGAAGTATCCACAATTATTGGTCTGATGGTCCTGGAAAAAACATTCTTTAAAATATTCTTTAAAAATCCCCGTTTATTGGTCTAAGGGTCTTTGGAAAAATATTCTCTTAAAAATCCACGTTTATTGGTTTAAGGGTCTTGGGAAAATATTCTTTAAAAAATCCACTTTTATTGGTCTGAGGGTCTTTGGAAAAATATTCTCTTAAAAAATCGACGTTTATTGGTCTGGTGGACCTTGAAAAAAAAACTTTGAAAAAAATCCACGTTTAAAAAACTTTAAAAAATCCACGTTTATTGATCTGATGGTCCTTGAAAAAATATTCTTTAAAAAATCCAGGTTTATTGGTCCGATGGTCCTTAAAAAAATATTCTTTAAAAAATCCACGTCTATTGGTCTGATGATGGTTGAGAAATATTCTTAAAAAATAAAAAGAGAGCTATCAGTTTTTATCAGATGGCCATTTTTATTGGCCTGTTGTTCACGCTCTTCCATGCAAATCGTATCGTAGCTGAACGCACATAATTTCTCAATTTTAACCGTAGTATGTATGTTTCAATGCCAATAAACAAACCTTTCTTGGAAACAAACATTTAATGTTCAACTACTCGGCAATAATTATTGTTAAGCGCACCCACCACCATTTATCAATTATTGAATTATTAACACACCACAGAAAATTAACGGAAAATGAAATGCATCAGCCATGAAAAAACAACGTTTTCAAAAGAAAATATCTTTTCACTTTTCTCAATAAAACTTTAGCAGGGCAGGGCATTCCATTCATATCCATCTGAATGGACGCTTTACGGAATGCTGGCATATTTACATAATATTTTAACACGCATTTAGCTGCGTGTTTAACACCACACACGGTTAGCTGATGGTAGTATGCATAGAAATCTTCGATATTAGCTTGTGGTGGGCACCCATTCATTCAGTCGTCAGTCCGTCAGTAATTCATTCATCCATTTATGCGCCAAATCATTCATGTGTAAATCATAAAATAAATACCACACATTACACGGCACTAAGATTTAAAAATAATTTCACTTTCTCAATTGGGAGGAAAAAAAAAACAAAAACCAACAAGAAGAAGATAACCAATTGTAAAGAGATGTTTAGAAGGAAAAATCATTTATTACACAGGTTAACAAAAATGAAGTTTAATGAAAAAAAACTTTGCCAACTTAGAGCCCAATTAACGTGGAATTTTTAAGAATATTTTTCAACTGCCCTCAGTCCAATTAACGCGCATTTTTTAAAGAATATTTTTCAATCACCCTCTGACCAATAAATGTGGATTTTTTAAAGATTATTTTTCGAAAGACCCTCAGACCCATAAACGTGGATTTTTTTAAAGAATATTTTTCCAAAGATCCTCAGACCAATAAACGTGGGTTTTTTAAAGAATATTTTTCCAAAGATCCTCAGACCAATAAACGTGGATTTTTTAAAGAATATTTTTCCAAAGATCCTCAGACCAATAAACGTGGATTTTTTAAAGAATATTTTCCAACCACCATCACAGCAATAAACGTGGATTTTTTAAAGAATATTTTCCAACCACCATCACAGCAATAAACGTGGATTTTTTAAAGAATATTTTTCCAAAGATCCTCAGACTAATAAACGTGGATTTTTTAAAGAATATTTTTCCAAAGATCCTCAGACCAATAAACGTGGATTTTTTAAAGAATATTTTCCCAAAGATCCTCAGACCAATAAACGTGGATTTTTTAAAGAATATTTTTCCAAAGATCCTCAGACCAATAAACGTGGATTTTTTAAAGAATATTTTTCCAAAGATCCTCAGACCAATAAACGTGGATTTTTTAAAGAATATTTTTCCAAAGATCCTCAGACCAATAAACGTGGATTTTTTAAAGAATATTTTTGCAAAGATCCTCAGACCAATAAACGTGGATTTTTAGAAGAATATTTTTCCAAAGATCCTCAGACCAATAAACGTGGATTTTTTAAAGAATATTTTTCCAAAGATCCTCAGACCAATAAACGTGGATTTTTTAAAGAATATTTTTCCAAAGATCCTCAGACCAATAAACGTGGATTTTTTAAAGAATATTTTTCCAAAGATCCTCAGACCAATAAACGTGGATTTTTTAAAGAATATTTTCCAACCACCATCACAGCAATAAACGTGGATTTTTTAAAGAATATTTTTCCAAAGATCCTCAGACCAATAAACGTGGATTTTTTAAAGAATATTTTTCCAAAGATCCTCAGACCAATAAACGTGGATTTTTTAAAGAATATTTTTCCAAAGATCCTCAGACCAATAAACGTGGATTTTTTAAAGAATATTTTTCCAAAGATCCTCAGACCAATAAACGTGGATTTTTTAAAGAATATTTTTCCAAAGATCCTCAGACCAATAAACGTGGATTTTTTAAAGAATATTTTTCCAAAGATCCTCAGACCAATAAACGTGGATTTTTTAAAGAATATTTTTCCAAAGATCCTCAGACCAATAAACGTGGATTTTTTAAAGAATATTTTTCCAAAGATCCTCAGACCCATAAACGTGGATTTTTTAAAGAATATTTTTCCAAAGATCCTCAGACCAATAAACGTGGATTTTTTAAAGAATATTTTTCCAAAGATCCTCAGACCAATAAACGTGGATTTTTTAAAGAATATTTTTCCAAAGATCCTCAGACCAATAAACGTGGATTTTTTAAAGAATATTTTTCCAAAGATCCTCAGACCAATAAACGTGGATTTTTTAAAGAATATTTTTCCAAAGATCCTCAGACCAATAAACGTGGATTTTTTAAAGAATATTTTCCAACCACCATCACAGCAATAAACGTGGATTTTTTAAAGAATATTTTTCCAAAGATCCTCAGACCAATAAACGTGGATTTTTTAAAGAATATTTTTCCAAAGATCCTCAGACCAATAAACGTGGATTTTTTAAAGAATATTTTTCCAAAGATCCTCAGACCAATAAACGTGGATTTTTTAAAGAATATTTTTCCAAAGATCCTCAGACCAATAAACGTGGATTTTTTAAAGAATATTTTTCCAAAGATCCTCAGACCAATAAACGTGGATTTTTTAAAGAATATTTTTCCAAAGATCCTCAGACCAATAAACGTGGATTTTTTAAAGAATATTTTTCCAAAGATCCTCAGACCAATAAACGTGGATTTTTTAAAGAATATTTTTCCAAAGATCCTCAGACGAATAAACGTGGATTTTTTAAAGAATATTTTCCAACCACCATCACAGCAATAAACGTGGATTTTTTAAAGAATATTTTTCCAAAGATCCTCAGACCAATAAACGTGGATTTTTTAAAGAATATTTTTCCAAAGATCCTCAGACCAATAAACGTGGATTTTTTAAAGAATATTTTTCCAAAGATCCTCAGACCAATAAACGTGGATTTTTTAAAGAATATTTTTCCAAAGATCCTCAGACCAATAAACGTGGATTTTTTAAAGAATATTTTTCCAAAGATCCTCAGACCAATAAACGTGGATTTTTTAAAGAATATTTTCCAACCACCATCACAGCAATAAACGTGGATTTTTTAAAGAATATTTTTCCAAAGATCCTCAGACCAATAAACGTGGATTTTTTAAAGAATATTTTTCCAAACATCCTCAGACCAATAAACGTGGATTTTTTAAAGAATATTTTTCCAAACATCCTCAGACCAATAAACGTGGATTTTTTAAAGAATATTTTTCCAAAGATCCTCAGACCAATAAACGTGGATTTTTTAAAGAATATTTTTCCAAACATCCTCAGACCAATAAACGTGGATTTTTTAAAGAATATTTTTCCAAAGATCCTCAGACCAATAAACGTGGATTTTTTAAAGAATATTTTTCCAAAGATCCTCAGACCAATAAACGTGGACTTTTTAAAGAATATTTTTCCAAAGATCCTCAGACCAATAAACGTGGATTTTTTAAAGAATATTTTCCAACCACCATCACAGCAATAAACGTGGATTTTTTAAAGAATATTTTCCAACCACCATCACAGCAATAAACGTGGATTTTTTAAAGAATATTTTTCCAAAGATCCTCAGACCAATAAACGTGGATTTTTTAAAGAATATTTTTCCAAAGATCCTCAGACCAATAAACGTGGATTTTTTAAAGAATATTTTCCAACCACCATCACAGCAATAAACGTGGATTTTTTAAAGAATATTTTTCCAAAGATCCTCAGGCCAATAAACGTGGATTTTTTAAAGAATATTTTTCCAAAGATCCTCAGACCAATAAACGTGGATTTTTTAAAGAATATTTTTCCAAAGATCCTCAGACCAATAAACGTGGATTTTTTAAAGAATATTTTTCCAAAGATCCTCAGACCAATAAACGTGGATTTTTTAAAGAATATTTTTCCAAAGATCCTCAGACCAATAAACGTGGATTTTTTAAAGAATATTTTTCCAAAGATCCTCAGACCAATAAACGTGGATTTTTTAAAGAATATTTTTCCAAACATCCTCAGACCAATAAACGTGGATTTTTTAAAGAATATTTTTCCAAAGATCCTCAGACCAATAAACGTGGATTTTTTAAAGAATATTTTTCCAAAGATCCTCAGACCAATAAACGTGGACTTTTTAAAGAATATTTTTCCAAAGATCCTCAGACCAATAAACGTGGATTTTTTAAAGAATATTTTCCAACCACCATCACAGCAATAAACGTGGATTTTTTAAAGAATATTTTCCAACCACCATCACAGCAATAAACGTGGATTTTTTAAAGAATATTTTTCCAAAGATCCTCAGACCAATAAACGTGGATTTTTTAAAGAATATTTTTCCAAAGATCCTCAGACCAATAAACGTGGATTTTTTAAAGAATATTTTCCAACCACCATCACAGCAATAAACGTGGATTTTTTAAAGAATATTTTTCCAAAGATCCTCAGACCAATAAACGTGGATTTTTTAAAGAATATTTTTCCAAAGATCCTCAGACCAATAAACGTGGATTTTTTAAAGAATATTTTTCCAAAGATCCTCAGACCAATAAACGTGGATTTTTTAAAGAATATTTTTCCAAAGATCCTCAGACCAATAAACGTGGATTTTTTAAAGAATATTTTTCCAAAGATCCTCAGACCAATAAACGTGGATTTTTTAAAGAATATTTTTCCAAAGATCCTCAGACCAATAAACGTGGATTTTTTAAAGAATATTTTTCCAAAGATCCTCAGACCAATAAACGTGGATTTTTTAAAGAATATTTTTCCAAAGATCCTCAGACCCATAAACGTGGATTTTTTAAAGAATATTTTTCCAAAGATCCTCAGACCAATAAACGTGGATTTTTTAAAGAATATTTTTCCAAAGATCCTCAGACCAATAAACGTGGATTTTTTAAAGAATATTTTTCCAAAGATCCTCCGACCAATAAACGTGGATTTTTTAAAGAATATTTTCCAACCACCATCACAGCAATAAACGTGGATTTTTTAAAGAATATTTTTCCAAAGATCCTCAGACCAATAAACGTGGATTTTTTAAAGAATATTTTTCCAAAGATCCTCAGACCAATAAACGTGGATTTTTTAAAGAATATTTTTCCAAAGATCCTCAGACCAATAAACGTGGATTTTTTAAAGAATATTTTTCCAAAGATCCTCAGACCAATAAACGTGGATTTTTTAAAGAATATTTTTCCAAAGATCCTCAGACCAATAAACGTGGATTTTTTAAAGAATATTTTTCCAAAGATCCTCAGACGAATAAACGTGGATTTTTTAAAGAATATTTTCCAACCACCATCACAGCAATAAACGTGGATTTTTTAAAGAATATTTTTCCAAAGATCCTCAGACCAATAAACGTGGATTTTTTAAAGAATATTTTTCCAAAGATCCTCAGACCAATAAACGTGGATTTTTTAAAGAATATTTTTCCAAAGATCCTCAGACCAATAAACGTGGATTTTTTAAAGAATATTTTTCCAAAGATCCTCAGACCAATAAACGTGGATTTTTTAAAGAATATTTTTCCAAAGATCCTCAGACCAATAAACGTGGATTTTTTAAAGAATATTTTTCCAAAGATCCTCAGACCAATAAACGTGGATTTTTTAAAGAATATTTTCCAACCACCATCACAGCAATAAACGTGGATTTTTTAAAGAATATTTTTCCAAAGATCCTCAGACCAATAAACGTGGATTTTTTAAAGAATATTTTTCCAAACATCCTCAGACCAATAAACGTGGATTTTTTAAAGAATATTTTTCCAAACATCCTCAGACCAATAAACGTGGATTTTTTAAAGAATATTTTTCCAAAGATCCTCAGACCAATAAACGTGGATTTTTTAAAGAATATTTTTCCAAACATCCTCAGACCAATAAACGTGGATTTTTTAAAGAATATTTTTCCAAACATCCTCAGACCAATAAACGTGGATTTTTTAAAGAATATTTTTCCAAAGATCCTCAGACCAATAAACGTGGATTTTTTAAAGAATATTTTTCCAAACATCCTCAGACCAATAAACGTGGATTTTTTAAAGAATATTTTTCCAAAGATCCTCAGACCAATAAACGTGGATTTTTTAAAGAATATTTTCCAACCACCATCACAGCAATAAACGTGGATTTTTTAAAGAATATTTTCCAACCACCATCACAGCAATAAACGTGGATTTTTTAAAGAATATTTTTCCAAAGATCCTCAGACCAATAAACGTGGATTTTTTAAAGAATATTTTTCCAAAGATCCTCAGACCAATAAACGTGGATTTTTTAAAGAATATTTTTCCAAAGATCCTCAGACCAATAAACGTGGATTTTTTAAAGAATATTTTTCCAAAGATCCTCAGACCAATAAACGTGGATTTTTTAAAGAATATTTTTCCAAAGATCCTCAGACCAATAAACGTGGATTTTTTAAAGAATATTTTTCCAAAGATCCTCAGACCAATAAACGTGGATTTTTTAAAGAATATTTTTCCAAAGATCCTCAGACCAATAAACGTGGATTTTTTAAAGAATATTTTTCCAAAGATCCTCAGACCAATAAACGTGGATTTTTTAAAGAATATTTTCCAACCACCATCACAGCAATAAACGTGGATTTTTTAAAGAATATTTTTCCAAAGATCCTCAGACCAATAAACGTGGATTTTTTAAAGAATATTTTCCAACCACCATCACAGCAATAAACGTGGATTTTTTAAAGAATATTTTTCCAAAGATCCTCAGACCAATAAACGTGGATTTTTTGAAGAATATTTTTCCAAAGATCCTCAGACCAATAAACGTGGATTTTTTAAAGAATATTTTTCCAAAGATCCTCAGACCAATAAACGTGGATTTTTTAAAGAATATTTTTCCAAAGATCCTCAGACCAATAAACGTGGATTTTTTAAAGAATATTTTTCCAAAGATCCTCAGACCAATAAACGTGGATTTTTTAAAGAATATTTTCCAACCACCATCACAGCAATAAACGTGGATTTTTTAAAGAATATTTTTCCAAAGATCCTCAGACCAATAAACGTGGATTTTTTGAAGAATATTTTTCCAAAGATCCTCAGACCAATAAACGTGGATTTTTTAAAGAATATTTTTCCAAAGATCCTCAGACCAATAAACGTGGATTTTTTGAAGAATATTTTTCCAAAGATCCTCAGACCAATAAACGTGGATTTTTTAAAGAATATTTTTCCAAAGATCCTCAGACCAATAAACGTGGATTTTTTGAAGAATATTTTTCCAAAGATCCTCAGACCAATAAACGTGGATTTTTTAAAGAATATTTTTCCAAAGATCCTCAGACCAATAAACGTGGATTTTTTAAAGAATATTTTTCCAAAGATCCTCAGACCAATAAACGTGGATTTTTTGAAGAATATTTTTCCAAAGATCCTCAGACCAATAAACGTGGATTTTTTAAAGAATATTTTTCCAAAGATCCTCAGACCAATAAACGTGGATTTTTTAAAGAATATTTTTCCAAAGATCCTCAGACCAATAAACGTGGATTTTTTAAAGAATATTTTTCCAAAGATCCTCAGACCAATAAACGTGGATTTTTTGAAGAATATTTTTCCAAAGATCCTCAGACCAATAAACGTGGATTTTTTAAAGAATATTTTTCCAAAGATCCTCAGACCAATAAACGTGGATTTTTTAAAGAATATTTTTCCAAAGATCCTCAGACCAATAAACGTGGATTTTTTGAAGAATATTTTTCCAAAGATCCTCAGACCAATAAACGTGGATTTTTTAAAGAATATTTTTCCAAAGATCCTCAGACCAATAAACGTGGATTTTTTAAAGAATATTTTCCAACCACCATCACAGCAATAAACGTGGATTTTTTAAAGAATATTTTTCCAAAGATCCTCAGACCAATAAACGTGGATTTTTTGAAGAATATTTTTCCAAAGATCCTCAGACCAATAAACGTGGATTTTTTAAAGAATATTTTTCCAAAGATCCTCAGACCAATAAACGTGGATTTTTTGAAGAATATTTTTCCAAAGTTCCTCAGACCAATAAACGTGGATTTTTTAAAGAATATTTTTCCAAAGATCCTCAGACCAATAAACGTGGATTTTTTGAAGAATATTTTTCCAAAGATCCTCAGACCAATAAACGTGGATTTTTTAAAGAATATTTTTCCAAAGATCCTCAGACCAATAAACGTGGATTTTTTAAAGAATATTTTTCCAAAGATCCTCAGACCAATAAACGTGGATTTTTTGAAGAATATTTTTCCAAAGATCCTCAGACCAATAAACGTGGATTTTTTAAAGAATATTTTTCCAAAGATCCTCAGACCAATAAACGTGGATTTTTTAAAGAATATTTTCCAACCACCATCACAGCAATAAACGTGGATTTTTTAAAGAATATTTTTCCAAAGATCCTCAGACCAATAAACGTGGATTTTTTAAAGAATATTTTCCAACCACCATCACAGCAATAAACGTGGATTTTTTAAAGAATATTTTTCCAAAGATCCTCAGACCAATAAACGTGGATTTTTTAAAGAATATTTTCCAACCACCATCACAGCAATAAACGTGGATTTTTTAAAGAATATTTTTCCAAAGATCCTCAGACCAATAAACGTGGATTTTTTGAAGAATATTTTTCCAAAGATCCTCAGACCAATAAACGTGGATTTTTTAAAGAATATTTTTCCAAAGATCCTCAGACCAATAAACGTGGATTTTTTAAAGAATATTTTTCCAAAGATCCTCAGACCAATAAACGTGGATTTTTTAAAGAATATTTTTCCAAAGATCCTCAGACCAATAAACGTGGATTTTTTAAAGAATATTTTCCAACCACCATCACAGCAATAAACGTGGATTTTTTAAAGAATATTTTTCCAAAGATCCTCAGACCAATAAACGTGGATTTTTTGAAGAATATTTTTCCAAAGATCCTCAGACCAATAAACGTGGATTTTTTAAAGAATATTTTTCCAAAGATCCTCAGACCAATAAACGTGGATTTTTTGAAGAATATTTTTCCAAAGATCCTCAGACCAATAAACGTGGATTTTTTAAAGAATATTTTTCCAAAGATCCTCAGACCAATAAACGTGGATTTTTTGAAGAATATTTTTCCAAAGATCCTCAGACCAATAAACGTGGATTTTTTAAAGAATATTTTTCCAAAGATCCTCAGACCAATAAACGTGGATTTTTTAAAGAATATTTTTCCAAAGATCCTCAGACCAATAAACGTGGATTTTTTGAAGAATATTTTTCCAAAGATCCTCAGACCAATAAACGTGGATTTTTTAAAGAATATTTTTCCAAAGATCCTCAGACCAATAAACGTGGATTTTTTAAAGAATATTTTTCCAAAGATCCTCAGACCAATAAACGTGGATTTTTTAAAGAATATTTTTCCAAAGATCCTCAGACCAATAAACGTGGATTTTTTGAAGAATATTTTTCCAAAGATCCTCAGACCAATAAACGTGGATTTTTTAAAGAATATTTTTCCAAAGATCCTCAGACCAATAAACGTGGATTTTTTAAAGAATATTTTTCCAAAGATCCTCAGACCAATAAACGTGGATTTTTTGAAGAATATTTTTCCAAAGATCCTCAGACCAATAAACGTGGATTTTTTAAAGAATATTTTTCCAAAGATCCTCAGACCAATAAACGTGGATTTTTTAAAGAATATTTTCCAACCACCATCACAGCAATAAACGTGGATTTTTTAAAGAATATTTTTCCAAAGATCCTCAGACCAATAAACGTGGATTTTTTGAAGAATATTTTTCCAAAGATCCTCAGACCAATAAACGTGGATTTTTTAAAGAATATTTTTCCAAAGATCCTCAGACCAATAAACGTGGATTTTTTGAAGAATATTTTTCCAAAGTTCCTCAGACCAATAAACGTGGATTTTTTAAAGAATATTTTTCCAAAGATCCTCAGACCAATAAACGTGGATTTTTTGAAGAATATTTTTCCAAAGATCCTCAGACCAATAAACGTGGATTTTTTAAAGAATATTTTCCAACCACCATCACAGCAATAAACGTGGATTTTTTAAAGAATATTTTTCCAAAGATCCTCAGACCAATAAACGTGGATTTTTTGAAGAATATTTTTCCAAAGATCCTCAGACCAATAAACGTGGATTTTTTAAAGAATATTTTTCCAAAGATCCTCAGACCAATAAACGTGGATTTTTTAAAGAATATTTTTCCAAAGATCCTCAGACCAATAAACGTGGATTTTTTGAAGAATATTTTTCCAAAGATCCTCAGACCAATAAACGTGGATTTTTTGAAGAAAATTTTTCCAAAGATCCTCAGACCAATAAACGTGGATTTTTTAAAGAATATTTTCCAACCACCATCACAGCAATAAACGTGGATTTTTTAAAGAATATTTTTCCAAAGATCCTCAGACCAATAAACGTGGATTTTTTGAAGAATATTTTTCCAAAGATCCTCAGACCAATAAACGTGGATTTTTTAAAGAATATTTTTCCAAAGATCCTCAGACCAATAAACGTGGATTTTTTGAAGAATATTTTTCCAAAGATCCTCAGACCAATAAACGTGGATTTTTTAAAGAATATTTTTCCAAAGATCCTCAGACCAATAAACGTGGATTTTTTGAAGAATATTTTTCCAAAGATCCTCAGACCAATAAACGTGGATTTTTTAAAGAATATTTTTCCAAAGATCCTCAGACCAATAAACGTGGATTTTTTGAAGAATATTTTTCCAAAGATCCTCAGACCAATAAACGTGGATTTTTTAAAGAATATTTTTCCAAAGATCCTCAGACCAATAAACGTGGATTTTTTAAAGAATATTTTTCCAAAGATCCTCAGACCAATAAACGTGGATTTTTTGAAGAATATTTTTCCAAAGATCCTCAGACCAATAAACGTGGATTTTTTAAAGAATATTTTTCCAAAGATCCTCAGACCAATAAACGTGGATTTTTTAAAGAATATTTTTCCAAAGATCCTCAGACCAATAAACGTGGATTTTTTGAAGAATATTTTTCCAAAGATCCTCAGACCAATAAACGTGGATTTTTTAAAGAATATTTTTCCAAAGATCCTCAGACCAATAAACGTGGATTTTTTAAAGAATATTTTTCCAAAGATCCTCAGACCAATAAACGTGGATTTTTTGAAGAATATTTTTCCAAAGATCCTCAGACCAATAAACGTGGATTTTTTAAAGAATATTTTTCCAAAGATCCTCAGACCAATAAACGTGGATTTTTTAAAGAATATTTTTCCAAAGATCCTCAGACCAATAAACGTGGATTTTTTGAAGAATATTTTTCCAAAGATCCTCAGACCAATAAACGTGGATTTTTTAAAGAATATTTTTCCAAAGATCCTCAGACCAATAAACGTGGATTTTTTAAAGAATATTTTCCAACCACCATCACAGCAATAAACGTGGATTTTTTAAAGAATATTTTTCCAAAGATCCTCAGACCAATAAACGTGGATTTTTTGAAGAATATTTTTCCAAAGATCCTCAGACCAATAAACGTGGATTTTTTAAAGAATATTTTTCCAAAGATCCTCAGACCAATAAACGTGGATTTTTTGAAGAATATTTTTCCAAAGTTCCTCAGACCAATAAACGTGGATTTTTTAAAGAATATTTTTCCAAAGATCCTCAGACCAATAAACGTGGATTTTTTGAAGAATATTTTTCCAAAGATCCTCAGACCAATAAACGTGGATTTTTTAAAGAATATTTTCCAACCACCATCACAGCAATAAACGTGGATTTTTTAAAGAATATTTTTCCAAAGATCCTCAGACCAATAAACGTGGATTTTTTGAAGAATATTTTTCCAAAGATCCTCAGACCAATAAACGTGGATTTTTTAAAGAATATTTTTCCAAAGATCCTCAGACCAATAAACGTGGATTTTTTAAAGAATATTTTTCCAAAGATCCTCAGACCAATAAACGTGGATTTTTTGAAGAATATTTTTCCAAAGATCCTCAGACCAATAAACGTGGATTTTTTGAAGAAAATTTTTCCAAAGATCCTCAGACCAATAAACGTGGATTTTTTAAAGAATATTTTCCAACCACCATCACAGCAATAAACGTGGATTTTTTAAAGAATATTTTTCCAAAGATCCTCAGACCAATAAACGTGGATTTTTTGAAGAATATTTTTCCAAAGATCCTCAGACCAATAAACGTGGATTTTTTAAAGAATATTTTTCCAAAGATCCTCAGACCAATAAACGTGGATTTTTTGAAGAATATTTTTCCAAAGATCCTCAGACCAATAAACGTGGATTTTTTAAAGAATATTTTTCCAAAGATCCTCAGACCAATAAACGTGGATTTTTTGAAGAATATTTTTCCAAAGATCCTCAGACCAATAAACGTGGATTTTTTAAAGAATATTTTTCCAAAGATCCTCAGACCAATAAACGTGGATTTTTTGAAGAATATTTTTCCAAAGATCCTCAGACCAATAAACGTGGATTTTTTAAAGAATATTTTTCCAAAGATCCTCAGACCAATAAACGTGGATTTTTTAAAGAATATTTTCCAACCACCATCACAGCAATAAACGTGGATTTTTTAAAGAATATTTTTCCAAAGATCCTCAGACCAATAAACGTGGATTTTTTGAAGAATATTTTTCCAAAGATCCTCAGACCAATAAACGTGGATTTTTTAAAGAATATTTTTCCAAAGATCCTCAGACCAATAAACGTGGATTTTTTAAAGAATATTTTTCAACCACCCTCAGACCAATAAACGTGGATTTTTTGAAGAATATTTTTCCAAAGATCCTCAGACCAATAAACGTGGATTTTTTGAAGAATATTTTTCCAAAGATCCTCAGACCAATAAACGTGGATTTTTTAAAGAATATTTTCCAACCACCATCACAGCAATAAACGTGGATTTTTTAAAGAATATTTTTCCAAAGATCCTCAGACCAATAAACGTGGATTTTTTGAAGAATATTTTTCCAAAGATCCTCAGACCAATAAACGTGGATTTTTTAAAGAATATTTTTCCAAAGATCCTCAGACCAATAAACGTGGATTTTTTGAAGAATATTTTTCCAAAGATCCTCAGACCAATAAACGTGGATTTTTTAAAGAATATTTTTCCAAAGATCCTCAGACCAATAAACGTGGATTTTTTAAAGAATATTTTTCCAAAGATCCTCAGACCAATAAACGTGGATTTTTTAAAGAATATTTTTCCAAAGATCCTCAGACCAATAAACGTGGATTTTTTAAAGAATATTTTTCCAAAGATCCTCAGACCAATAAACGTGGATTTTTTAAAGAATATTTTTCCAAAGATCCTCAGACCAATAAACGTGGATTTTTTAAAGAATATTTTTCCAAAGATCCTCAGACCAATAAACGTGGATTTTTTAAAGAATATTTTTCCAAAGATCCTCAGACCAATAAACGTGGATTTTTTAAAGAATATTTTTCCAAAGATCCTCAGACCAATAAACGTGGATTTTTTAAAGAATATTTTTCCAAAGATCCTCAGACCAATAAACGTGGATTTTTTAAAGAATATTTTCCAACCACCATCACAGCAATAAACGTGGATTTTTTAAAGAATATTTTCCAACCACCATCACAGCAATAAACGTGGATTTTTTAAAGAATATTTTTCCAAAGGTCCTCAGACCAATAAACGTGGATTTTTTGAAGAATATTTTTCCAAAGATCCTCAGACCAATAAACGTGGATTTTTTAAAGAATATTTTTCCAAAGATCCTCAGACCAATAAACGTGGATTTTTTAAAGAATATTTTTCCAAAGATCCTCAGACCAATAAACGTGGATTTTTTAAAGAATATTTTTCCAAAGATCCTCAGACCAATAAACGTGGATTTTTTAAAGAATATTTTTCCAAAGATCCTCAGACCAATAAACGTGGATTTTTTAAAGAATATTTTTCCAAAGATCCTCAGACCAATAAACGTGGATTTTTTAAAGAATATTTTTCCAAAGATCCTCAGACCAATAAAGAATATTTTTCCAAAGATCCTCAGACCAATAAACGTGGATTTTTTAAAGAATATTTTTCAACCACCCTCAGACCAATAAACGTGGATTTTTTGAAGAATATTTTTCCACAGATCCTCAGACCAATAAACGTGGATTTTTTGAAGAATATTTTTCCAAAGATCCTCAGACCAATAAACGTGGATTTTTTAAAGAATATTTTCCAACCACCATCACAGCAATAAACGTGGATTTTTTAAAGAATATTTTTCCAAAGATCCTCAGACCAATAAACGTGGATTTTTTGAAGAATATTTTTCCAAAGATCCTCAGACCAATAAACGTGGATTTTTTAAAGAATATTTTTCCAAAGATCCTCAGACCAATAAACGTGGATTTTTTAAAGAATATTTTTCCAAAGATCCTCAGACCAATAAACGTGGATTTTTTGAAGAATATTTTTCCAAAGATCCTCAGACCAATAAACGTGGATTTTTTAAAGAATATTTTTCCAAAGATCCTCAGACCAATAAACGTGGATTTTTTAAAGAATATTTTTCCAAAGATCCTCAGACCAATAAACGTGGATTTTTTAAAGAATATTTTTCCAAAGATCCTCAGACCAATAAACGTGGATTTTTTAAAGAATATTTTTCCAAAGATCCTCAGACCAATAAACGTGGATTTTTTAAAGAATATTTTTCCAAAGATCCTCAGACCAATAAACGTGGATTTTTTAAAGAATATTTTTCCAAAGATCCTCAGACCAATAAACGTGGATTTTTTAAAGAATATTTTTCCAAAGATCCTCAGACCAATAAACGTGGATTTTTTAAAGAATATTTTTCCAAAGATCCTCAGACCAATAATCGTGGATTTTTTAAAGAATATTTTTCCAAAGATCCTCAGACCAATAAACGTGGATTTTTTAAAGAATATTTTTCCAAAGATCCTCAGACCAATAAACGTGGATTTTTTAAAGAATATTTTTCCAAAGATCCTCAGACCAATAAACGTGGATTTTTTAAAGAATATTTTCCAACCACCATCACAGCAATAAACGTGGATTTTTTAAAGAATATTTTTCCAAAGGTCCTCAGACCAATAAACGTGGATTTTTTGAAGAATATTTTTCCAAAGATCCTCAGACCAATAAACGTGGATTTTTTAAAGAATATTTTTCCAAAGATCCTCAGACCAATAAACGTGGATTTTTTGAAGAATATTTTTCCAAAGATCCTCAGACCAATAAACGTGGATTTTTTAAAGAATATTTTTCCAAAGATCCTCAGACCAATAAACGTGGATTTTTTAAAGAATATTTTTCCAAAGATCCTCAGACCAATAAACGTGGATTTTTTAAAGAATATTTTTCCAAAGATCCTCAGACCAATAAACGTGGATTTTTTAAAGAATATTTTTCCAAAGATCCTCAGACCAATAAACGTGGATTTTTTAAAGAATATTTTTCCAAAGATCCTCAGACCAATAAACGTGGATTTTTTAAAGAATATTTTTCCAAAGATCCTCAGACCAATAAACGTGGATTTTTTAAAGAATATTTTTCCAAAGATCCTCAGACCAATAAACGTGGATTTTTTAAAGAATATTTTTCCAAAGATCCTCAGACCAATAAACGTGGATTTTTTAAAGAATATTTTTCAACCACCCTAAGACCAATAAACGTGGATTTTTTAAAGAATATTTTTCAACCACCCTAAGACCAATAAACGTGGATTTTTTAAAGAATATTTTTCAACCACCCTCAGACCAATAAACGTGGATTTTTTAAAGAATATTTTTCAACCACCCTCAGACCAATAAAGGTGGATTTTTTAAAGAATATTTTTCAGACCAATAAACGTGGATTTTTTTCAGACCAATAAACGTGGATTTTTTAAAGAATATTTTTCAACCACCCTCAGACCAATAAACGTGGATTTTTTAAAGAATATTTTTCAACCACCCTCAGACCAATAAACGTGGATTTTTTAAAGAATATTTTTCAACCACCCTCAGACCAATAAACGTGGATTTTTTAAAGAATATTTTTCAACCACCCTCAGACCAATAAACGTGGATTTTTTAAAGAATATTTTTCAACCACCCTCAGACCAATAAACGTGGATTTTTTAAAGAATATTTTTCAACCACCCTGAGACCAATAAACGTGGATTTTTTAAAGAATATTTTTCAACCACCCTCAGACCAATAAACGTGGATTTTTTAAAGAATATTTTTCAACCACCCCCAGACCAATAAACGTGGATTTTTTAAAGAATATTTTTCAACCACCCTCAGACCAATAAACGTGGATTTTTTAAAGAATATTTTTCAACCACCCTCAGACCAATAAACGTGGATTTTTTAAAGAATATTTTTCAACCACCCTCAGACCAATAAACGTGGATTTTTTAAAGAATATTTTTCAACCACCCTCAGACCAATAAACGTGGATTTTTTAAAGAATATTTTTCAACCACCCTCAGACCAATAAACGTGGATTTTCTAAAGAATATTTTTCAACCACACTCAGACCAATAAACGTGGATTTTCTAAAGAATATTTTTCAACCACACTCAGACCAATAAACGTGGATTTTTTAAAGAATATTTTTCAACCACCCTCAGACCAATAAACGTGGATTTTTTAAACAATATTTTTCAACCACCCTCAGACCAATAAACGTGGATTTTTTAAACAATATTTTTCAACCACCCTCAGACCAATAAACGTGGATTTTTTAAAGAATATTTTTCAACCACCCTCAGACCAATAAACGTGGATTTTTTAAAAAATATTTTTCAACCAACCTCAGACCAATAAACGTGGATTTTTTAAAGAATATTTTTCAACCACCCTCAGACCAATAAACGTGGATTTTTTAAAGAATATTTTTCAACCACCCTCAGACCAATAAACGTGGATTTTTTAAAGAATATTTTTCAACCACCCTCAGACCAATAAACGTGGATTTTTTAAAGAATATTTTTCAACCACCCTCAGACCAATAAACGTGGATTTTTTAAAGAATATTTTTCAACCACCCTCAGACCAATAAACGTGGATTTTTTAAAGAATATTTACCCTAAGACCAATAAACGTGGATTTTTTAAAAAATATTTACCCTCAGACCAATAAACGTGGATTTTTTAAAGAATATTTTTCAACCACCCTCAGACCAATAAACGTGGATTTTTTAAAGAATATTTTTCAACCACCCTCAGACCAATAAACGTGGATTTTTTAAAGAATATTTTTCAACCACCCTCAGACCAATAAACGTGGATTTTTTAAAGAATATTTTTCAACCACCCTCAGACCAATAAACGTGGATTTTTTAAAGAATATTTTTCAACCACCCTCAGACCAATAAACGTGGATTTTTTAAAGAATATTTTTCAACCACCCTCAGACCAATAAACGTGGATTTTTTAAAGAACATTTTTCAACCACCCTCAGACCAATAAACGTGGATTTTTTAAAGAACATTTTTCAACCACCCTCAGACCAATAAACGTGGATTTTTTAAAGAACATTTTTCAACCACCCTCAGACCAATAAACGTGGATTTTTTAAAGAATTTTTGAAAGAATATTTTTCAACCATCCTCAGACCAATAAACTTGAATTTTTTATTTTTTTCAACCATCCCCAGACCAATAAACTTGGATTTTTTAAAGAATATTTTTCCAAAGACCCTCAGACCGATAAACGTGGATTTTGTAAAGAATATTTTTCAACCACCCTCAGACCAATAAACGTGGATTTTTTAAAGAATATTTTTCAACCACTCTGACCAATAAACGTGGATTTTTTAAAGAATATTTTTCAACCATCCTCAGACCAATAAACGTGGATTTTTTAAAGAATATTTTTCAACCACCCTCAGACCAATAAACGTAGATTTTTTAAAGAATATTTTTCAACCACCCTCAGACCAATAAACGTGGATTTTTTAAAGAATATTTTTCAACCACCCTCAGACCAATAAACGTGGATTTTTTAAAGAATATTTTTCCAAAGACCCTCAGACCAATAAACGTAGATTTTTTAAAGAATATTTTTCAACCACCCTCAGACCAATAAACGTGGATTTTTTAAAGAATATTTTTCAACCACCCTCAGACCAATAAACGTGGATTTTTTAAAGAATATTTTTCAACCACCCTCAGACCAATAAACGTGGATTTTTTAAAGAATATTTTTCAACCACCCTCAGACCAATTAACGTGGATTTTTTAAAGAATATTTTTCCAAAGACCAATAAATGTGGATTTTTTAAAGAATATTTTTCCAAAGACCAATAAATGTGGATTTTTTAAAGAATATTTTTCCAAAGACCAATAAATGTGGATTTTTTAAAGAATATTTTTCCAAAGACCAATAAATGTGGATTTTTTAAAGAATATTTTTCCAAAGACCAATAAATGTGGATTTTTTTAAGAATATTTTTCAACCATCCTCAGACCAATAAACGTGGATTTTTGAAAGAATATTTTTCAACCATCCTCAGACCAATAAACTTGAATTTTTTATTTTTTTCAACCATCCTCAGACCAATAAACTTGGATTTTTTAAAGAATATTTTTCCAAAGACCCTCAGACCGATAAACGTGGATTTTTTAAAGAATATTTTTCAACCACCCTCAGACCAATAAACGTGGATTTTTTAAAGAATATTTTTCAACCACTCTGACCAATAAACGTGGATTTTTTAAAGAATATTTTTCAACCATCCTCAGACCAATAAACGTGGATTTTTTAAAGAATATTTTTCAACCACCCTCAGACCAATAAACGTAGATTTTTTAAAGAATATTTTTCAACCACCCTCAGACCAATAAACGTGGATTTTTTAAAGAATATTTTTCAACCACCCTCAGACCAATAAACGTGGATTTTTTAAAGAATATTTTTCCAAAGACCAATAAATGTGGATTTTTTAAAGAATATTTTTCAACCACCCTCAGACCAATAAACGTGGATTTTTTAAAGAATATTTTTCAACCACCCTCAGACCAATTAACGTGGATTTTTTAAAGAATATTTTTCAACCACCCTCAGACCAATTAACGTGGATTTTTTAAAGAATATTTTTCCAAAGACCAATTAACGTGGATTTTTTAAAGAATATTTTTCCAAAGACCAATAAATGTGGATTTTTTAAAGAATATTTTTCCAAAGACCAATAAATGTGGATTTTTTAAAGAATATTTTTCAACCACCCTCAGACCAATAAACGTGGATTTTTTAAAGAATATTTTTCAACCACCCTCAGACCAATAAACGTGGATTTTTTAAAGAATATTTTTCAACCACCCTCAGACCAATAAACGTGGATTTTTTAAAGAATATTTTTCAACCACCCTCAGACCAAAAAACGTGGATTTTTTAAAGAATATTTTTCAACCACCCTCAGACCAATAAACGTGGATTTTTTAAAGAATATTTTTCAACCACCCTCAGACCAATAAACGTGGATTTTTTAAAGAATGTTTTTCAACCACACTCAGACCAATAAACGTGGATTTTTTAAAGAATATTTTTCAACCACACTCAGACCAATAAACGTGGATTTTTTAAAGGATATTTTTCAACCACCCTCAGACCAATAAACGTGGATTTTTTAAAGAATATTTTTCAACCACCCTCAGACCAATAAACGTGGATTTTTTAAAAAATATTTTTCAACCACCCTCAGACCAATAAACGTGGATTTTTTAAAGAATATTTTTCAACCACCCTCAGACCAATAAACGTGGATTTTTTAAAGAATATTTTTCAACCACCCTCAGACCAATAAACGTGGATTTTTTAAAGAATATTTTTCAACCACCCTCAGACCAATAAACGTGGATTTTTTAAAGAATATTTTTCCAAATACCAATAAATGTGGATTTTTTAAAGAATATTTTTCCAAAGACCAATAAACGTGGATTTTTTAAAGAATATTTTTCCAAAGACCAATAAATGTGGATTTTTTAAAGAATATTTTTCCAAAGACCTATAAATGCGGATTTTTTAAAGAATATTTTTCCAAAGACCAATAAACGTGGATTTTTTAAAGAATATTTTTCCAAAGACCAATAAATGTGGATTTTTTAAAGAATATTTTTCCAAAGACCAATAAACGTGGATTTTTTAAAGAATATTTTGCGGAGATTTTTTAAACAATATTTTTCCAAAGACCTTCAGACCAATAAACGTGGACTTTTAAAAAATATTTTTTTCAAACAACCCTCACCAAAAAACCGGGTATAGAGACACATTCTCTTCTTTTATTAATTATTGTTTATGTACCTCTGTGTATCGAAAGGAAAGTAGAAGTGACTATGAAATCGAAATGATATAAAAAAAAAAACTTGAAAAAAAGAAGCGTAAACATAAAAATTCAATTAGGCGGATTCGGTTACTTCTAAGTCGAAAAGAAATTGAAAGCAGACATGCAGACATCGATTGACTGACTGACGGACATACAATTGCGGATAACAAATAACGAGAAGAAGAAGAAAAAGAAGGCGCAATAAAATAGCAACAATAAAAATAACACCAAATAGCAAGGCCAACTAAACCATAGATAATACCAAACAGACACACATTTTTTAAATCTATGCTAAGGCAGAAAAAAGATCTTCTGGTTGTGATTAGTTTCTAAAATTCATACCGCCACATTACCACCGTAGTTGTGGCATAGTTGATTACACGCAAGATGATGGTGGTGCTGCTGCTGGTGGACACCATATCCACAATCAATAAGCGTGTGTGTGTATGTTTAATATTTGGGGGCTTTTGTAAATGGGCGCATGCGCAAAGACTACTTCTTCGTATTTTTCGTTTCGGTTTTGGTTTGTGTGTTTACCTTGTTAACTGTGTAATGATGTAGCACATCGCCTCCATTGTCGGTACCACCTTCCACCTCCTCCTTCCTTCTTCGAATTGACAAAAGTGCTTCTTCATGCCTGCCACACATAAAATATTCTATTTATTTACAAATTACAAGCTTTGGAATAAACAAAATGACAGTGTATCAATTTCTAATAGCTGGTTGTGGTTTCCGCCATTATGACCAAATGATTTGTTTGGTGCGTAAATTACACTCGACAACAAATGTGCGGCGAATGTTGATCAAGACTAAATTAACAATCTGAAATTACAGCTGCAGCTTTCTTTATTGAAGGATAGAAGACAAATTTCAGATTCTAGGTCTTGAGACACGACACTATATCAGATTTCATTAAAACAACAAGTAAAAAAGTATCAGTCGGATTTGCAGACAGAAGTAAACCTTAGCCTGTGTGAATTGAAACACCTTTGTCCATTTTGGAAGTGTGTCTTATTTTGGGTGTCATTCCCCATGATATGACCATTATATCCGGAAACATGGACTTGCCCACGAAAAACATCCTAACGCTGTAAACAGGGCTACCACTACACATGCTGGCCGTAGGGGTTGTTTTACAGTTGTCTGGTCATTTTATCAAGAATTATGGACTTGCCACTGAAAAAACTTGTACCATCGTAATAGGGGCCTTGAGTGCAAACTGTTGCAAGAAAAATCAAAACAATTCGAGAGGAGGTCCTAACCTGCACTTTTCCGACATTTTGTGTGCGAGTTATCCGAAGAAGGTGACATATATAGTCCATATTATAACCTGATATAATTCTCGTAGAAATTATCCCGCTTTTGAAAGGTCATAAACAACTTCTCTTGAATTTTTTTCAGAATTATTTTCAACTTAGCATCAGTTGAAATTCCAGCAATTATTTTTCCAGATGAGAAATAAATGCCAGCTTCAGTGATCGCCTTATTGGTTATTGCAGGCGTTGAACAGAACACGGCGGAGTTAGGTCCACCGAGGTCTCGATATGTTCCATTTACAACCCTAAGATGCATCGTAACATCGTACAAGTCTAATGTAATAGATGTTTGCGGTGGTCTCACCTTAGACGATCCACTGACGTAACCAGTCACTGCAACACAGCGATTCGCAGAATTATAACATCGATACAGTGCAATAGGTGGAAGAAATTGTTCCATATGAGGCGTTGCAAGAGCCCATGGTCGCACAGAGATTAAAGTACATATACACTAGGATGGTTTAAAAAAAAAATCGATGTTGGAATCGATACGGACCAATCTGCGTTGACGGTGAATATCGACGTCGCATGAACCACGAGCTGTATCTGCTATACAACGACATCAATATTGTTAAACGTATCGAGATGCAGCGATTGCGTTGGCTAGGCCATATCAAAAGAATGAGCGATGATGAACCCGCTAAAAAGACGTATGAATACATGCCACATGGCGGTGCACGCAGAATTGGCAGGCCAAGGAATAGATGGCGCAAACAAGTGGATGATGAGATGACAAGGCGCGGTATTCCAGAGTGCAAAGCAACAAATAGAGAGGAATGGAGATCTCTTCTTAGTTCGGCCTATAGAACAAATGTTCTGTAATGGGCCAGCTAAGTAAGTAAGTAAGTAAGTTGGATTGTTTTTAGTGTTTAGTTCCATCCCACGGCAGAGAGTACTTTCGTACCGGATTTACTCGGAACCACACAACATCAGCGTTCCGGCCAGCGGCTGCAACCTTAGTATTCATATGTTTGTATTTGTTTCGTTTTTCTGTGTTGGGAGCAGCATATCCCGGAATGCCTGCTCCGGTTTTTTGGTCCGTGTCGGGACGGAGGAAAACCCTGGACCAATATATCTGTTCTCGGTGTGTCACATCCGCATCTTCACTCATATCCAACATTCGGCGAGATGCAATATATGTCAGGAGTGGGGGTTGCTCTGGACTTGTCCACTTGAGGGACTACGACAGGGACTACGTTGCTGCATGTTGCGTGAATACAGTATCCAGTGAGTCGTCATCAGATTACGAAACTCTCTCGACGTCAGTTTATGAAACTACCCCGCCGTCCCCTCGACAGCAACCGCACACGCAGCACTTAACACCAGCCGTTGTTGTCCTAATCCCAGAAAATGCATCCTTTTTGCCATTTAATTGCAATGGACTAAGATCGAGGAAATAGTGGACTTCATGAGTCGGAAGAATATCAAGGTCGCGGCGGTGCAAGATACCAGCTTACAATGTTGTGATGGTTACAACGTCCTAAGGAAGGATCGCACCAGAAGTGGTGGTGGGGGATTAGCTTTCCTATTCCACCAGTCTGTCCAATACGGACCTATCTCGCTTGAGCCTGTCTCTAATGAACCGTACATAGAATGTATAGGGGTAGCAGTCAGGTGTGGAACTGCCGAAATAGAGTTCCTGAACGTATACATCCCTCCGAGAAATAGCTGTGTCTTAGATTACGAGCCTGACATTAGCCCGCTTTTGGAAGGTCACAATCGCATCATGAGATGTGGCATTCTGCCCTCGGAAATGACCACAGGCGTACAGCGCTGGCTAAGCAGATTGATAGCTCTACGTTTTGCATGGTCAATGAGGAAGCCTTTACCAGAATTAGAGGAGAGTGTCACAGTTCGCCTGACATAACCATCGTGTCACCTGGTCTGACAAATGATGTTACCTGGCAACCCGTCATTTCCCTTGGATCAGACTATCTCCGAATAATTGTCGATTTCATCAGCTCTGTACGCCGCACATTCGTTAATCATAAGAAAGCTGATTGGCCGGGTTTCAGAGAGTTCACCAATCACTGCTTCAGAGAACTGCCCAATACTGGTCATATCCCTGCTGGTCGAATACCCGAAGTAAGACCAAACATCCTTGTAGAGGCGACGGGATTAGCAAATGAACGTGATGAGCCTCGTCGAGCCAACCCCAATCACCCCAGAAAATTTGCAACATTAGAGCCGGTATAAGTGAATTGTGGGTAACGGTTAAGTCGAACCCTGGAAGGAAGATAGGCTCGCAAGTTATTTCAATCGACAGTCTGTAGAGCACCCCGAGAGTGACATGGCGAAGAGATGAGTATTACGTCGCTTCAGATCTCTTCCTGCCAAGGATGAACCACCACTTTTTACAATGGCTGATGTTGCGAATGTCATCAGGAATGCCAAATCATCCAAAGCGTTGGGCCCTGATGGAATCTCCATGGTAAGACTGAAGCAGCTGGATGACCCGGGAATGGAGTATTTCACTAAAGTTCTCAACTTGTCGCTAGTTACCCTCAATGTTCCCGAAGTCTGGAAAATGGTCAGGGTGGTCCCGATACTGAAGCCAGGCAAGGATGCCAGCCTGTTTCGCTTTTGTCGCCCGTAGCAAAGGTCTTTAAGGCCTTAGCAGTCCCCAGTATCAGAAATAGTTATCAAGTTGGCATCTATTCCGTAGCAGCGCAGCACGACAACAGTGCTTCACGCCATCTCCACATACATATATTTGTCAATGACTCAACCAGAGACCGCCGTGTGATAGAACAGTGATGGTGGCGCTTGACTTATGAAAAGCCTTTGATACAGTCAGGCACTCCACGCTGTTTGAGCAGATTGAGCTGACAACCCTCCGGCCAAGGTTGAAACGTTGGATAGTCAGTTATATGTATGGACGCCAGTCGTACATGTAATTTAGGAACAAGAAGTCCAAACCACAGGGTGTTCCCCAAGGTGATATCTCCGGAACTGTTTAACCTCTGCCTCCCCTGTATTCCGCCTCCTAAAAGACGGCATCGAGATCGTAATGTTTGCTGATGATCGCACGATTCTGGCGTCAGGTACCTTCCCTGTTGATATCTGTGGGAGACTGAACTGTTATTTAACCGATCTTACCGCCTTTTTCCACGCGTGGAATATGCATATTTCCGCCACAAAATCTACAGCCACTCTATTCACCACATGGATAGCGCAGTTTGGAAGAGAGTTTAATTTCGTGGTCGACGATAACAAAATTCCGAACACAAACAGCCCCAACATTTTAGGGGTCACATTCGGTACTACGTTCGTGTCGTGCGTGCACGCCACTGCTATCTGCGACAAACTGAAAAGTAGGAATAAGGTCCTCATGTCCATAACCGGCAGGACTTGTCAGAATTCCGCCCTGAGATCATGAACAGGGTGCCTCTTCAAGTCTTCAATGGACCATCTACATGAGCAAGCAAAGATTCTTCCAGTACAGCAACACAATGAGATGCTTTCCCTGCAGTACTACCAGGTGTATAACAGGTTTGAATATGGACTATATTTGTCCACTCCTTCGGGTACCTTCCACACAAAATTTCGAATAAGTTCACTTTAGTACCTGCTCTCGAATCACTTTGCTTTTTACTGAAGCAACTTACATTCGCTGCATCAATTACGACGGTAAAATTGTTTTCAGGGCAAGTCCATACTTCCTGTGAAAACAGCCCGAAAGGCGTAAAAACCCCTATGGCACCATATGTAGTGGCTGGAGAGCACGATAACTCTTGAACTGATCAACCGTTTTAGACCAAAATTTGGCCTTCGTCATACTTTTTGTCCAAACTTAATTTCAGTTCGAAGAAGAGCAATACCGGTCCAAAACTGTTGGTACTATAACCCCCCCCCCCCCCCACTTATTTTACGATATCTCTTGAACGGGGCAACTAATTTGCTCCAAACTTTTGAACTCCTAATATATTGTACACATTTAGTTTAACTTCTAAAATGGCCCATATCGGGTACCTCAACCACAAAAGTTAAACATTGTGTCTAAGTGCAGTTTAGGGTCTGTTCGAAGATCCTTTGGAAATGTATAGCAACGCTCTTCGTTGTGGTCCTGTTTGCAGCGATATTATGTTTTATGTGTTCAAGTCCATGCTTCCTGGAATACTGGTCGAAAAGTTATACGATGACCAAGGAAAGACTAGCGGGCGCGATATCTATCGAAAGATATGACTCCCAAAAAAAGATCAAATTCCATACTGGACTATGTCGGTCCATTCCTTCAAGTACCAATCCACATTTGCGTCGGCAAGTTCAAATGTCCAAAAAGGACAAACAATTCTGAAAAGACCCTTAATAAATTCTATCTGTCCGTAGATGAAAGTTCCAATTCACATAGGCAGAGGGTATATCTCTGTCGGCAAAGCCGACTGATATTTTTTTACTTGTTTATGATATCATCTTCAATTTGGTCTTTGCATCGGAGTTTTTGGCCTTCTCTTGGGACGTATACCATCATGTGGTTCATGAATATCCATTGTGCCAAGACGAATGCCAGAAAAAGTGAATCGTGTAAACCGATTTGGCTTTTGGCGACCGTAGCAAACAAAATTGAGGCTTTAAGCAGCACTGCACGCCATTTCTACATATATTAGTAGAGGATTCAACCAGAACAAGTCGTGCGATAGGACAGTGTTGGTGTCGCTCGACTTACCTTTACATTTCCTGTCATCCGTATGACTCAGCCATGTCAGAAGAAATATTCATGATCCTGAAAGGAGGTCCAATGTTATAAGGTACAATCCACAGATCAGTAATGTTATTCCTCTTATGCGACCAAACATTCTATTAAGGGCATCCAGATGGAAACAACACTGCCACCGCTCTAAATAATTAGATTATCTTATCCAGAAGCTATGGTATAAAGTCAATTCCGTTTCGTCCATAACTATGCAACTACAGTCCGGACTTCTTCCCTCTGACAGTCCGTTTTTATACCCTCCACCGAAGTATGGAGGGTATATTAAGTTCGTTTTTCTGCTTGTAATACATCGAACTTATCATTAGCGAGGGGTTTTTTTCCATAGGTAAATCAAGTTCGAAGATGGGCTATATAGGTCCATGTTTTGGTGTAGCCCCATATAAGGGTACCTCCCGATTTGAGGCATTTTGAGGATTTTAGCTACATTTTCATACCAAATTTGCTCCAATTTGGCACTTGGAGTTTCAAGAGACCAAAAAACTTCTACACCAAAAAAGGTGAAGATAGTCCATTCCAAAGTCCAGGATTTATCTTAACCCTCCCCTAAAAAAGCAGCCTACTACGAAAAAAAAAGAAAAACAAATCCCTCAAAAGTTGACGACCCCGGCAAACGTTTTAAGGACCATGATCTGCGAATCTGCACCTGAAATGTTCGCACTCTTTATAGCGAAAGGTGCAGTTTACGCATTGGCAGACGTACTTGAAAAGTACAAGGCCGACATTACTGCCATACAGGAAATATGATGCAATGGGGAAAGCATCACCACAAAACCTAAAGGTGACGCACTGTACAATAGCTTCCATGACATGAAGAATGAGTTTGGTTGCGGATTTGTAGTTGGTCGGAGGTTTAAACACCTGGTCTCCAGTGAATGAAAGACTCACTGCAATTCGATTAAAAGCAAAATTCTTCAACATCAGCTCTATTTGCGCTCATGTTCCCACTGAAGACAAGGACGAACTGACCAAAGATATATTTTAGGAGCGGTTAGAAGAAACATATAACCGTTGTCCTGCCCATGACATTAAATTTATTCTAGGCGATTTTAATGCCAAAATTGGAAAAGAAAATATCTTTGGCCCAACAGTCGGAAAATACAGTCTTCACAGTGAAAGATCTGACAATGGTATGAGGCTGATAGACTTCGCAGCGGCAAAAAACATGGTAGTTAGCAGCACCAGATTTCAAGAGCTCGACATTCATATGGGCACCTGGCTGTCTCCAGATCAGAAAACAAGAAATCAAATTGATCACGTTGTGATAGATGGAAGACATTCATCGAGCGTTTTGGATGTGCGTTCGTTCCGAGGAGCAAACATAGAATCGGACCACTACCTTGTTGCAGCAAAGGTACGCACCCGGTTAAACGTAGCAAACAAAGTACGAACAGACACAACACAAAAGTTAGACATCGGTAAGCAGCAATCACAACAGATAGCCACAGCATATTCCACTCAACTAGCCCAATTGCTTAATCAAAGCACTCCTCATCCCGATAATATATCAGCACAATGGCAAAGTATTGTCCACTCCATGCAAACAGCCGCAAAATCCATACTTGGATACCAGAGACCTCCACCAAGGAATCCATGGTATGATCAGGAGTGTCGTGCTGTTACGAAGAGAAAAATGCGGCATATAGGTCTACTTTACAATCAGTAGCAACGTGTAGCGCACGAGAGAGATATCAGGAGAAAAGGAGAGAGGAGAAACGCCTTTTCCCCAGGAAAAAGATAGAGATGAAAAAGCTGGAGTGTGAAAAAATCGAGATTTACAGGAACCAGAATGAAGTCCGAAAATTCTACCAAAGAGTCAAGCATCAAACTGGCTTTGGTACAGGCGCATCCTCCTGTAGAGACCAGCAAGGTAATTTGGTAACTGATACTATTGTTATCCAATAGCAGCGAAGACGACGAAGATACCACAGACCTAATCCCATAAGATGGTATTGAATGTATACCGCCCAGCCAAGATGAGGTAAAGACAGCAGCCTAAAGAATAATAAGGCTGCAGGAGCCGATGGCTTACCAGCCGAGCTGTTCAAAACCGGAGGCGACACGCTGATAAGGTGTATTCATCAGCTAGTTAGCACCATCTGGCAGGAAGAACGAGTACCTGACGATTGGAACCTGAGTATCTTGGGCCCCGTCCACAAGAAGGGAGATAAGACTGTATGTTCTAACTATAGGGGCATAATCTACTCCCTATTGCCTACAAGATCGTGTCAGGGATATTGTGCGAACGACTAAAGCCTATGGGCAACGAGATAATTGGACCATGCCAATGCGGATTTAGACCTGGCAAGTGCACCATTGACCAGATATTTACCCTGCGGCAAATCCTGGAGAAGACCCAAGAGATGCAGATCGACACCTACCACCTTTTTGTCGATTATAAAGCAGCCTTCAACTGCCCGCTGCGTTCAAAGGTATTCCAAGCCATACCTGAATTTGGTATCCCCGCAAAGCTCATCCGGCTTTGTAAAATGACTAACTAACACAAGGTCCTCAACTAAAATAGGAAAGAACCTCTCCGAAGAGTTTTGTACCAAAAGAGGTTTCAGACAAGGAAACAGCCTTTCGTGTGATCTCTTTAACATCCTGCTGGAAAAGGTTATACGAGATGCAAATGTCAAAAGATATGGCACAATTTACAGCAACAGCCACATGTCAATTGCTTATGCTGAAGACATTGACATCATGGGGCGATCAGTAAAGGAAGTAACTGATACTTTTAAGAAAGTCGAAGGAGAATCAGCAAAAGTGGGTCTGGCGGTAAACTGCGAAAAGACAAAGTTGATGGCGTCGACGCGCAATGCTTCCATAGACCTACGAGCAACCGTGGAAGCTGGTTCCTATAATTTTGAGGTATTTAAAGACTTCGTCTGCATCGCCACAGCCATAAACACGACAACGACATCAGTTGTGAAATAAAAAGAAGAATTGTATTGGCCAACAGATGCTACTTTGGTTTAAGTAAGCAGTTTAAAAACAAAGCCACATCTCGGCAAACAAAAATAACGCTCTACAAAACACTGATACTACTCGTGCTGATGTATGGCTTCGAGGCCTGGGTATTTGCGCAAGCAGACATGGCGGTGCTTGGTGTGTTGGAGAGGAAAATTCTTCGAAAGATCTACGGACCAATCTGCGTTGACGGCGAATATCGACGTCGTATGAGCCACGAGCTGTATCTGCTATACAACGACATCCGTATAGATTAACGTATCGAGATGCAGCGATTGCGTTGGCTAGGCCATATCATAAGAATGAGCAAAGATGAACCCACTAAAAAGGCGTATAAATACGTGGAACATGGCGGTGCACGCAGAATTGGCAGGCCAAGGAATAGATGGCGCAAACAAGCGGATGAAGAGATGACAAGACCCGGTATTCCAGAGTGCGAAGCAACAGATAGAGAGAAATGGAGGTCTTTTCTTAGTTCGGCCTATGGAACAAATGTTCTGTAATGAGTCAGCTAAGTAAGTAAGTAGGTCCCATATAATGGTACCTCCCGATTTAAGGTATTTTGAGGCTTTTAGCTCCATTTTTTGACCAAATTACCTGATATTTGATATTTGAGGTTTCCAATGACCGAAAAAATTCTCCACAAAAAAATTGACAATATAGGTCCAAGTTTTGGTGTGGCCTCCATATAACGTACCGCCCTATTTCAAGTATTTTGACGTTTTAGCTACATTTGTAGACCGAATTAACTATACTAATTTGTCATTTAGGGTTCCCAGTGCTCAAGAAACTCGTCCAACATAAAATATGGACATAGGTCCACATTTTATTGTAGCCCCCACATAATGGTACCGAGGGTATAAAAAGTTCGGCCCGGCCGAACTTACCGCTTTTCTACTTGTTATTTTATTAATCTTTTTTCTGTCGGTGTAAAATAAGAAACACATTTGGCTACATTGCCATGTCAGTCACACAAATCGTTCGCAGGACTTGTGGCCATAATGTCAAATATTTATTCAAACAATTTATTTTGGCTACGAATTAAAATTCCAAATGTCACAGTTACAGGTTTTCCCATGCGAAAAGCACGTCTCTACATGTTCTAGTGGTGGTTTCCTTCTACATATTCAGGTGCCTACTGCACTCATCCCCCACCACCTCTCTATATGCAATAGAAAATTGCATGCATACGCATAACTTCTTAGAGATTTGTCGTTTTCTGGTGGTCTGCCGGTGCTGCTGGCGGTGGTATGTCGATAATGATCAACATATTGGCGTTAATGAATGAAAATTACGGCTGGTAATCGATGGCGGACGTCAAATATTTGTATATGGCAAATGTTCACAAACACCTCAGTTCAGCGATTGCTTGCTTACCTACCAGACGGCGGGGCTTGTGTTTGAATTTGCAATTTACAAATCTATGTTCGGAAAAGGAGAAGACAAACAAACAAAACACTGAAACCGAAACAAAAACAAATCCAAATGAAATGAAACTTTCTTTTAGTAGGATTTTCTAAACACGGCTTTGATTTTCTTCTTCTACTCGATTTGTTGGTGTTGATGTTGTTGTTGCAAATGACATGCTTGTTGCTACTCTTTACTGCCCATAAAAAATCGATGTGACTGCTCGATAAACAAAACCATAAAATGACAAAGTAACCAAAATAGGAAGAAAACGACAACGATGCAGATGAAGAAGGAGGTAATTAAAAGCAACTTATGGGGAGACAAGCACACATTGCATTCTTGGTCAGCCGGAAAATAATTTTGAAATGTTCAATGCATTCGTAATGTATTGTTGTTGTAGCAATGCAAATAGGATCGTTACTATATTTTATTCAGTTATCTGGTTATGGTCCTCTGTATCCAGGTTAGCAAATTCTGGATCCTGAATTTGCTGCGTCCATAAAGAATCAGGAAACAGGTTAATGGGGGTTAGATGGACAGCGAAACAAATGCAGCATGTCGGGCGGTCCCAATCCACATGCAGGATATGTGTTGAGTATCGTGCTGTCAATTCGGACCCAATATGAATTGATGCGGCTGCATCGTCCGCTCTTATCTAGGTTAGAACCACTCGTATTTGCCCTGACAGCTGGCGTTTTTCTGCTGCAATGCATCGGGAAAGGTTTCCGAGTACGCATTGACACTGTACCTTTGGGCTGCCCGCGCACCTATTTATGAGTGCTATTCAAGCCTGCCTTGTAGGCTCGTTGATAAAAAGTTTCTCGCCAGATCATGAAGATCTGTCCTTACTCGCCTGGATGGGGGAAGCCTGCCCATTAGATCTTGGCAGGAATGTTCACGTTGGTTACACCCAAGCGGGTACTGCATCGACAACATTCTGTTGTGCTGGTGCACCGGTAAAATCTTCGTCTCCTCATGTACCGTTACAGTACTAAGGCCGACATCCTTCTAAGCGCTGACCTTTGTATATCACACTGACGCCGCATAACTTACCACAGATCTGACTTTTGCTTTAAAAGAGATCAATAAGGTTTCTGCACCCGAAGGGCTGACGGCCTGTGACATGAGAATTTTGTGGCTTGTGCAGACATGCTGTCGAAAGTTACAACCAATATATTGGAGTAGTTGGTGGTCGGAAATCAGGGCACCATCGACCAATATATTTAGGGGGAGCCTCATATCAGCCGAGGCAGCCTCATTTCAGCCAAGGCAACATCATTTTCCAGTGAACATCGTTATAGTGGATTTAGAGGCGGATTTCTTCATATTCCTCACATGGAAGTACAGCCGTCCTCAGGTCGACATTCTGCGCAGCGCTAACACTTGAGTACCACACCGGCGCTGCATAGCTTACCACAGACCGGTCCATTGCTTTATAAGAGGTCAACAAGGTTTATTTGTCAGCACCCCAAGAGCTGCTTGCCAGAGAGTTGAGTACTTTGTTCCTACTTCTGATCATGCCGCAAATAGCTTTGGCTAGTGCGAACGACATAAACATGCTGTCGAACGTTACACCCAATATCATGGGGTAGTTAGGGGTTGGAATCAGGACACCATCGACCAATAAGTTCGTTGGAAGCCTCATTTCTGCTGTCCAAGTGGTGAACAGTATAGCAGTGGATTTAGCAGCGGATATTTTCATATTTCCCCGATAGAAGAACTGCACTAAGTCAACTATCCACACACTTAACCTATCACACATGTCATCGACGATAGGATCTGAGGCCAAGATCATATAATAATCCACATACATTATGATCTCTATTGCTTTAGGTGATCTAGCCTCTTTTTCCGGATATGTTTGCCTACTAGTCTGTTGATGGTTGGTACAACGACGCTCATCACGCTCGTTCAGGTTGCATCTGCTGGGAAATTTAGTCTTATTTAGGGTATTAGAACACTTGTTCGTAGCAATCGGCTGCAACAGTGATGATGTGCCGGAAAATTTTCTCAGCTACCCAAGGATCTGAGGCAAAAGGCAGCTCTCTAAAACAGCATTTTCATGGTGCAGAAAAGTGCGGCGGTCAGAGGTTATGAAATCGGGTGGTCTGATCCAACGGAAATAACTTTTTCGCTTATGTTCGCCCACTAGCCTGTTGACTTCAAGGCAAAGTTTTCTAAATCTTGGGTTTTCAGGGTTCGCATGACGAAGTTTATCCCGCTCATTTGCTAGTAGCGTTGTCTCTTCTGAAAATTTGACCAGCAGCTATCTAATCAGCGGCTGCAGATCTGATGATGTCCCGGAAAACTCTCTCAGGTATCCGATGACCTGGAAAATGGACAGCTCTCTGAAGCTGCGATTGGTAAATTATCTGAATCCTCGCCAATAACATTGTTCATGGTTCAGAAAAGTACAGCAGTGAGAGGTTGTGAAGTTGGGTGGTCTGAGCCATTCTTCAGACTTTGGTGCCACAATGGTTATGTCTGGGGAGCAGTTGCAATCTCCTCTTATCCTTGCAGGAGAGTAGTCATTCGTCTAGCCACTTTTTCCGCTTATGTTCGCCTATTAGGGACTTCAGGGCTCGTACGACGAAGCTCATGAGGCTCATTTGCTACTCCCATCGCCTCTGCTGGGAAGTTGGCCTGATTTCGGGTATTCGACTAGCAGGTATTCAGCGATCAGAGGTTATGAAGTCGGGTGTTTTTTTTTTACGGAGACGTCGATCGGAAGATGGTCTGAGCCAAAGGAAATAACCGTTTGCCAGGACAAGTCATCAATATTCTCTAGCCAATTTTTTTTTGCTTATGTTCGCCTACTAGCCTGTTGGCTTCAAGAGTGAGTTTTCTGACTCTTGGGTCTTCAGGTTTCGTACGACGAAGCTCAACATGCCCATTTACTTGTCCCGTCGCGTCTGCTGGGAAATTTGTTCTGATGTCGGGTCAAAATCTGGTATGAAGCGATCGACTGCAGCAGGAAATTTCTCTCAGCTACCCGATAAGGGAGTGCGCAGCTTTCTGAAGCGGTGATTGTAAATTCTCTGAATCCTTGCCAATCTACTGTTCAGAATAATATGGCGATCAGAGGTTATGAAGTCGGGTGGTCCTTTTACGAAAACGTTGATCGGAAGATGGTCTGAGCCAAGGGAAATAACGAGTTGCCAAGACACGCCATTTAGCAGACCAGGTGCCACAATGGTGATATCTGGCAAGCTGCGCTAACCTCCTCTTGTCCTCGAAGGGCATTTTTCATTAACCGTGCAAAATGTGGAGCTATCAATTAGCTTGACCAGCGCTGTACATCTCATTTAATTCCTCTAACACCAGGCGGTTATTGCCCTCCAAAAGCGAATTTATATCAGATATATAACGCAGGACGTGACGTAGGGGATGGAAGATACCAAGGAACGGTCCTGACCGGCTTTAATATGGCAAAGCCTAGGATATATCTTGGTCCCTCTTTCATCTCATGTGGACACTGACCTCCCCGTGGTGTCACTTGGGGAACTGCCTTTAACACTCGTTAAAGGTAGTGAGCTAACATGAGCCGCGCGTTCACCTATAAGAACGTTAAAAACTTGAGTTTGGGCATCGGGTTAGTAACCCTCCCCTAGAAAAACAGCCTACTATGAAAAAACGAAAGAAAAGAAAAACAAACCCCTCTAAAGTTGACGCACCCCGCAAACGTTTTAAGGACCATGATCTGCGAATCTGCACCTGGAATGTTCGCACTCTTTATAGAGAAGGTGCAGTTTACGCATTGGCAGATGTACTTGAAAAGTACAAGGCCGACATTACTGCCATACAGGAAATACGATGAAACGGGAATGGCGTCACAACAACACCTAAAGGTGACGCACTGTATTATAGCTGCCATGACACAAAGCATGAGTTTGGTTGCGGAATTGTAGTTGGTCGGAGGTTAAAACATCTGGTCTCCAGCTTCACCCCAGAATGAAGGACTCGCTGCAATTCGATTAAAATCAAAATTCTTCAACATCAGCTTTATTTGCGCTCATGGTCCCACTGAAGACAAGGACGAACAGACCAAAGATATATTTTACGAGCGCTCAGAAGAAACTTATGACCGTTGCCCTGCCCATGACATTAAAATTATACTAGGAGATTTTAATGAAAAAATTGGAAAGGAGAACATCTTTGACCCAACAGTCTCCACAGTGAAACATCTGACAATGGTATGAAGCTGATAGACTTTGCAGCTGCAAGAAACATGGTAGTTAGCAGTACCAGATTTAAGCATCTCGATATTCATAAGGGCACCTGGCGGTCGCCAGATCAAAGAACAAGAAATCAAATTGATCACGTTGTGATAGATGGAAGACATGCATCGAGCGTTTTGGATGTACGATCGTTCCGAGGTGCAAACATAGATTTGGACCACTACCTCGTTGCAGCAAAGGTACGTACCAGATTAAACGTAGCAAACGAAGTGCGAACAGATACAACACGGAAGTTGGACATCGGTAAGCTTCAATCGCAACAGATAGCCACAGAATATTCCACTCACCTGGCCCAATAGCTTAATCAAAGCACTCCTCACCCCGATAATATATCAGGACAAAGGCAAAACATTGCCCACTCCATGCAAACAACCGCAAAATCCATACTTGGATGCCAGAGACCTCCACCAAGGAATCCATACTATGACCAGGAGTGTCGTGCTGCTGACGAAGAGAAAAATGCGGCATATAGGACTACTTTACAATCTGTAGCAACGCGTAGCGCAGGAGAGTGGTATCGGCAGAAAAGGAGAGAGGAGAAACATTTTTTCCGCAGGAAAAAGAGAGAGATGAAAACACGGGAGTGTGAACAATTCGAGATGTACAGGAGACAGAATGAAGTCCGAAAATTCTACCAAAGAGTGAAACATCAAACTGAGGTAATCCGGTAACTGATACAGATAGTGTGGTCAGGATATGGAAAGAGCATTTTTCCAAACTGTTGGTGTCCAATAGTAGCGAAGTCGACTAAGATACCACAGATCCAATCCCAGAAGATGGTATTGAATGTATACCACCCGGCCAAGATGAGGTAAATACAGCAATAAACCGCCTGAAGAATAATAAGGCAGCAGCAGCTGATGGCCTACCAGCCGAGCTGTTAAAAATCGGAGGCGACACGCTGATAAGGTGTATGCATCAGCTAGTTAGCTCCATCTGGCAGGAAGAACGCGTACCCTACGATTGGAACCTGAGCATCGTGTGTCCCGTCCATAAGAAAGGAGATAAGACTGTATGCTCTAACTATAGGGGCATAAGTCTACTCCCTATTGCCTACAAGATCGTGTTAGGGATATTGTGCGAACGACTAAAGCCTATGGTCAACGAGATAATTGGACCATACCAATGCAGCTTTATACCTGGCAAGTCCACCATTGACCAGATATTTACCCTGTGGCAAATCCTGGAGAAGACCCAAGAGATGCAGATCGACACCTACCCCCTTTTTGTCGATTATAAAGCAGCTAGGTTCAAAGGTATTCCAAGCAATGTCTGAGTTTGGTACCCCCGCAAAGCTCATTCGGCTTTGTAAAATTACTCTAATTGACACAAGATCTTCAGTTAAAATAGGAAAGAACCTCTCCGAAGAGTTTTGTACCAAAAGAGGTTTCAGGCAAGGAGACAGCCTTTCGTGTGATCTTTTCAACATCCTGCTAGAAAAGGTTATATGAGAGGCGAACTTCAAAAGAAGTGGCACAATCTGAACCAATAGCCACATGTTACTTGCTTATGCTGATGATGTAGACATAATGGGACGATCAGTAAAATAAGTAACCGATACCTTTATGAAGGTCGAAGGAGAATCTGCTAAAGTGGGTCTGGCGGTAAACGGCGAGAAGACCAAGCTAATGGTGTCGACGCGCAATGCGTCCATTGAGATCGGACCAACTGTTGAAGGTGGTTCCTATAATTTTGAGGTAGTAAAAGACTTCGTATACCTCGGCACCGCCGTAAACACAACAAACGACATCAGTTGTATTGGCCAACAGATGCTACTTTGGCTTATGTAAGCACTTTAAAAACAAAGCCACGACTCGTCAAACAAAAATAACGCTTTACAAACACTGATACTACCCGTGCTGATGTATTGTTCCGAAGCCTGGCAAAGTTTAGAGACACGCTGCGAAATGTTCTGGCGCAGTAAGCAGTACTTGTGAAGGTGACTAAGACCAGGTCAACCTCGAATGTGCACCCATTCTATACATCTATTACATCACACCGATTTTGAAATGTGGTGGTTGGTTGGCAAATTGAACGGATCCATTACCAGGGATTCTTCTCTATCCCAGTACGGACCAATAGAACTCAGACCAGGCATTCTGGGATATATTGCCGCTCCCATGGTAAAAAATATACGAACACAAACACATAATTATTGAGGTGACGGCCCCGGCCCATAGAAGCGGCCGTCGTGGGATTGTTCGGAATGTGTGCGTGTTTGTTGATAGTTACGAGGGATGGACGAAAACTACCTGGCCAAGGAAAGACCGCGTATTGCCAGGCGCCATTTGAATTTTTTTGGATAGTTTGACAGTTTATAGCCTAGACTTACTCAGGACAGTTTGTCGTACATCCATTTTATGTGTTGTTTACAGTGACTTCAAAAAATCACTTTGCAAAAAATAGAATTTACTTGTGAACATTTTCGTCCAAGAATTTTTCACAACTTTTGACGTAGATTATCACCGCAAGAGTGAATCGATCAAATTATATCATTGTATGTCGATAAAGGACCATCCTATAGGACTTTGAAAAACTGGTTTAATTAATTCAACCGTGGTCAGCACTCGCCAAAAAACGAAGGTCGTGAGGGTCGCCCAAAATCGGTCGTTGTACCAGAAAAAATATGTCGTGCATGAACGGATATCACATTATCCCATGGTAAATACCGTGAGATAGAAACATCCCTGCGCATTTCTTCCACCAACTAACATTTGATATTGCATAAACACCTGGCCGCAAAAATGGATTTTTCTCGTTAGATCCAGCAAAATTGGACAATCGCTCAAAAAAGGCTCCTGTGAATTGGTTCAAAGAAATTGAGCACAAAATCGATCGCGGTGCTTCAAACGAAGTTTATAAGATAGCTTAGACGACGAATCTAGGATCTATGCTTAGGAATCTGAAACAAAGCAGGAATCAGCCGTTTGGGTATTCGAAAGCGAGCCAAATCAAACGAAAGTTGTTCATGTAAGAAGCACTTCGAAGCTAAAGGTTGCCTGTTTCTTCAGAAAAACTGACTGTGTGGCTACTATACGGCTTGAGAATATAGGACGGTTAATTCTGAGTGGTACACTATAATTTGTTTGCCTGAAGTCTCCTAAGAAGTTCGAAAAACGAACAAGAGAAAATAAATCATTCTGTACCATGACAATGTGAGCTCTCTCACAACGATTCAAACCAGCTCCTGTTTGACCGGACAAAACGTGGAATTGATGGGTCATCCGTCGTACAGCCCTGACTGTGGATGCAATGACTTCATTTGATTCCAGCACATCAAGAAAAAAGGCGTCGTAAATGATTTTTGTTGCCTGAAGATGCTGTAAAAGCGTTCAAAGACCATATTTTGGAGGTGTCTCAATCGGAGTGGAAAAAGTGCTTCGCCAATAGTTTTGAGTCCTGAACTTATTTTTAAGAAGGGAATAATTCAGATAAATTTTTGAAGCTGAGTAAAATACCATGTGAAACTTCTTCTTGCAACACGTCGTTGGGACTCGGCTATAAAAAGTAGGTCCCATATCACTGAATATAAATCAGGGTGTACTCATTGTTATGAGAGAAGCTTTCCTTGACCCCCTGGAATTTTATGGGAACATATGCGTCAGACAAAAAAGTTTTTATTTAAGTTTTTCTAAGCATCGCCGATTTTCTACCACTGAAATAATCCATCCAACAAATCCCACATCTTGTGCGGTACCTATCTGCAAATGTTTGTACATATTTACGGGAGCATTTTCCTTTCGACAATTTTAAAATAGTTTCAATTTCATGCCGACTTCAATAAAATCGGCATTGATGCCGAGTGTGTGTTTTTGTGCGTGCGTGTGCCTGTTCAAATGTCAACAGAGCATCAATCAATTGGAAATAGAAAATGAAATTTGTCTACAGCCCACCACCATCATCGTCATCATCAGCATCAGCAAGCGCGATAGTCAATCAAGTCAAGCAATCTATGGCGGCAATCAGGTTGAAGTGATTTGAACCGCAAAGATATGCTCAATTGATGTGAGGAGTGACTGCAGGTTCGCTGGATGGTTGGCTGGCTGACTAGCTGCCTGGTTGTTTCGGTGCGTGGGATGATGTGAAATTCTGCCATAGATTCGTTTGGATTGTGTGGACTTAAGTGATTAAATGCGGTGATGGTATGTCGAACTTTTGATGGTCTTTTCCTAACCAAACCAAGCATCTTACAATTTATTGGCTAGGCGTGGCAGATCGTTCCGTTTGGTTTGTTGGTGTAGTTTTGCAAATTACAATTGTCCATTTCACAATTAAAATGTCAAATAGTTTTATGTTGCGGCTGTAGCTGGGCATCGCATTTATTGTAATTTTATTTCTTCTTTCGAGCTACGTACATTCATGTATCTCCGCTACCTTTCGGAGATTAGAAAACATAACGTTTTAGAAGAAACAAAGTATTAATGGCGTTTGTGTATTTGCCGATTCGATTGATTGACAGATTTGTTGTCATTTTGAGATATACAGATACATTAATTATTTTTCATCCTACCAGCAATACGTCCGACCAACAACAGTGTGTAGTGGTCAAATAATGTACAGGGGGGCGAGAGGACGTAGATTGGTTTCTGCTGTCGATATTTTGTATTCAGGTGAAAGTTAACAACATCATAGCCAGTAAAAGTACTTTTTTATTGGCCATCTGAAATGATTGTCAATTGGCATCCGAAAAATTGTTTGTTGAGAATGATTCTGTCAAAATGACAGTTTCTTTATCCCCATGGGTAATAGCAGGGAAGAAAGTATCAATCAGATGTGCCGGACCTAAAGAAAACAAGTAAACACAATACTTCTGACGTCTATAGGTTTTTTTTTTGGGGTTTTGCGCCGTTTTTTTTAAAGTATGGACTTAGACCCCCGACAAAATTTAAAACGATCTGATCACTTTTTCCAAACTTTGTGTTGGGGGGAGTTGTCCGATGGACAATTGTTTGAGCCTAGGCCGCATTCAACACATATTAACATCGGTGAGATGTAGTGGATGCAGTGAATGGGTGTATTTCCGAGGCTGCTCTTGTCTTAGTTATGTTATGTTGCTGCGGCAGAATATCTCCCAGAGTGGCACCAACTTCGTGGTCGGATTCATCGCTGTTGGCGGAACACCACATATTGTTGATCAGCGACCTGGAAATGTATCGCAATTCAATTGCAACAACGGTCACCCCAACAATGTCAGCAACATTTTAAACTTTGAGTCGGAGCAACAACGTGGTCGCCACGATCCAGGAAACAAAACACACAGGTGGCTCGTAACGCTACGATGCTTGACTCTAATAACCCGTATTGAATGTTTGTGGGTACCAACAAAGTGTGTACCAACAAAAGTGCCGGGGTAGAGTTGCTTAATATGTACATACTGCTGATTAATAGTTCTGCACTGCGTTATATGGTTGGAAAATAACCGTTAATGCCCATCATGAGATTTGGCATTCTATCCTAGGCAAGACCAAAGGGGTACATCGTTGGTCGAGCAAAATGAGATTGACACAGCTCGCCAGATATCACCATCACCAGTGTGGCATTCGGTCTGATAAATGAAGTGTTCAGGCAACCGGTCATTTCCCTTGGCTCTGATAATCTTACAATCATCGTCTCTGTTAACAGACCACTCGACATCATAACTGTACTTTTCTGAACCATGGTAAATCTGATTCGCAGGAGTTCAGAAAATTTACCAATAACCGCTTTAGGAGCAGTCAACTCCCTCAGATCCTCGGGTTGCTGAGAGAATTTTACCGAACATACCACTGTAGCCGCCTGTTGGTCGAATTATCCGAAATAAGACCACGTTTTCCAGCAGATGTGACGGGATTAGGAAATGAGCGTGATGGGGTTTGTCGTACGAACCCTGAAGACCCAAGAATTAGTGAATTTACTCCTGCATTCAACAGACTATTAGGCAAGCACAAGCAGAGAAAGTGGCTAGTCCACCTGAAGCAATGTAACATCGGTTCAGAATTAAGAAATTGTGGGCAATGCTTAAATCACTCCCGAATCCGGGAAAGAAGGATGATAGAACGGCGGAATCTTAATGCTTAACAAAAAGGTATGAAACCGGAGTTGAGTATTGAACAGGTGTCCTCGCCCATATTGTACCAGAAGCCTTAAAGGATGGCAATGATGCCAGCAGAGGCGAATCGTACAGGTCGATTTTCCTCCTACTGCCAGCAGCGAAGATTGCAAAAGCGCTACTTCTTCCCATTATGATAAGCTGTTTCCCAGTTGTTCAACACTAGCATAGATTCCGGAAGTATCACAACCGCATTACACATATCCGTCGACGACTGAAATATTTACCCTGAACATATTAATCGATGGTAACCTGATTCCGACCATTAACTACCCCATGATATTGGATGCAACGTTCGACAGCGTGTTTAAGTCGTCCGCGCATGCCTCAGCTATTCGAGGAAAGGAAAGAAATAGCAACAATGTTATCAAGTCGCTGGTCGGCAGCACTTGGGGTGCTTACAAAGAAACCTTGTTGACCTCTTATAAGGCTGGTGCAGTGCCAGAGTAGTATGCAAATGTTAGGCCTACGCAGTGGAACAATAGGCAATCGTGCCAGATACCAGTGGATAATCTTCATGAAGAGACGAAGATTTTACCGTTGCATCAGCACAACAAGATGTTGTCGATGAAGTACCTGATTAGGCGTTGCCGCGGTGAGCATCCTTGCCATAATCTAGTGGACATGCACACAGGCACGTCAGGAGAGATCTTCATGATCTAGGCATATAGGTCCATAGGTACTAGCGAGAACCTCTAGATCAGCGAGGCAGACAGGCTTTAATAGCATTCACAGCGATGCAGTTGCACACTCAGTACAGAAGTGCAGTGTAAATGCCGTACTCGGGGATCATCCTCCATCCGCCAGCTGCCAAGTAGTTTTAGCCCAATTAAAATCCGGACGTTACAACCGTCTCAATTCATATTGGCTTCGAATTGATACCATGCTTGTAAATTGGGACCGCACGACACTCCGCATTTTTATAATTGTCCATCTAAATCCACACATCTGTATCCGGTTTCTTTATGGAAACTAGTCCAGCTGACCGAGTTTTTTAACCGGGACACAGAGGAATCAGATCTCAATACACAGAGGTAGTTTTTTTTACTGATTCTAGACTGTTGTACTCGGCTATAGTACACGTTTTGATGATGATCGGAGTGTAGTAATCGTCTCGATAGAACGAGAAAAGATGATCATATGATGCTTGAATTAAACGAGTCGCGCAAGCTAACGAAACACAGGAAGTGAAAAGATTGCAGAAAGCGAACTGCGGACACTGCCACAACATCTTACAAAAGGCTTTTTAAAATTTCCCAAGCAAGCTCGCCAGAATTATTTCAATATAGATCCATATACATATGGTCTTTTTACTTCATCCTATTCCAATCCATCTTATTGCACATGTTTTTACAAACTTTTCATATCTTTCTGTTATAGTGCCACGACGTATCAGTTCATGCATTTTGAGATATTCAATAGTCAAATAAATTTCATTCACTGCACATAAAATTCAAACCATATTCAGTTTTTATTGTCACACCCATAGTAGAAGTCTATTAACACCCACCTATTTTATTTCTGTTTTCTACTTAATTTAAGATTTGACACCATTGACCCGAAAGTTGTACATTTCATTCAGTCACATCGTTGATAACAAACGGTGGTAGGGGGGGAAACTATCGAAACGAACTACAAACAAGTTTTTGTCACGCAGCATTTGGAGTGGATGATGAAGAATGGTGAATTGCAAGCAAAGTGCAGAGACAATTGTCATCGTGTAAAAGGTAAATTAATACACAATCAATAATACCGTTGACATATCTAACCTTTGGAGTTTGAGATTAATTGAATGTTTTATTTGTTGAAGAGGGAGAGAGAGATCATGTGACATAGAGGTGTCAGTTTATTACAGATGTACATTTTACAGACGCAATAAAACATGTACGATATACATACAAATATATTTTCACCTACTTCATGTGTAGTAGGTGTGGTCAATGAACTAATTGCATTTTTCATATGACTCAAATACAGGCAATGTGTGATGCATATTTTTAGGCGTCATACCTACTATTTGTTGCAAAAATGTCTGCAATGCTTATGAACTGCGGTTTTGGTAATCTTATTTCTTGGCTACTAAGTATGACCAATAATGTTAAAACAAATATAGAGTTTATTCCAGGTCTATATTTTTGGAGGAATTTTCAAATATTATATAGTGTTAGAACCCCAGTAATGTTGGTTGTAAATTCAAGAAGTTTGAAATTGTCTAATTGACCCACTTATGGCTTTTCGTTTGCCCATATACATACATGTATATTTGAAAGATGTTACAGGTAAAGACACACTTTTCCAGCAGTTCATTATTTCCATTGTAGTTGTCGTTGTTGTTGCCTTCGTGGTAACTGTTTATTTGTTATTTCACTTAAATATTTGACATGCTCAAAAGAAAGTGTTAAAAATAGTAAAAATGTTTTCATTTTATGATTATTACCAACAAACTAAGCCGCACATACAGACAGACGACCACCACCGCCAACAACAAAAACATCTTCTGCAGTGTTTATTTATTTGTTTGTTTGTTCGGTGTATGCGATGATGTTTCTGCATGTTAGTTTACACTTATGGCAATAATATTGAAGAAGTACACTTGCAAAACATATGTGAACAGCAAATAAATATTGTACTTAGAGAAGATACGATTGGTAGGATAACCCAGCAAACAACCACCAAAGACCACAAAACGTATACCGTTCTTCAGGTTGCTCCTCCTCAAAATATATATTCCATTTCATTCCTCACTGATGAAGCTTCACATGTCTGGTCGGTTAAGCTGGGGTTATTTCTACAAGGTGATGACCGAGTAAACGCTGAAATTAGGTCACTAGAGTTTAAGTGAAAGGGGACCTTGGACTGCTGACTCCTTAGAGGTTTAAACGCGAAGGAACTTCTTACACCCGAAGGTTCATCAAGGGGTACCTAAGAGTTACTGACACTAGTTATGGTTAAGGTGATGGTTCTATAATCTCTACTTAGAATTAAATTTGGCAGTTATGTGGTCACCAGAGGTCTAATGAAAGCAAAAATAACAGATACAGACACTACTTTAAACAAGGTTAAACAAGGTTAACGCGACAGTCCTGTGGTCAACCGAGGGTTAGTGAAGGGAAACATAAGAGGCACGTACATTACTTAGGTTCTAGGAAGGATGTAATACGAAGAAAACCAGAGCGAACCACCAAAGTTCTAGGAAGGATGTGGCGTCAGGGGCAACCATAGGGTTATAGGAAGAGTTAGTACGGGAGGCACCAACGGGTTACGGGCTCCTTTAAGGTTCTGGGAAAGGGAGAGTCAAAGGTGACCATAGGGTTGCGGACACCTCTTATGGTCTATATTCCACATTCACCAAAGTTACTCACATGCAGGACATGTGCTACTTGGGTTCTTCTGGTGCAAATATTAGGGCTTTAATAGGAAAGTTACGTGCTTAAGCACGGTGCTCTTGAACCAACTTTAAATGAACGAAGCTTACACCAGGGAAGTCAAAAAACAAAAAAAAAAAAAAATCGGCGAACGTTTTTTTTTAAATAAATCGCTGTCACATTTTTAGAGTTTCTCTACAAGATTGACCTTTATAATATTTTCGTAGGTTATGCCATTTTTGAGATATAGAAGTTCAAATTCACTGCATGTATCGCCTCGCCATTTTTTTGTTTATTGATTTTTCTCATCTATGAACATTGTAGTTTCAGAATCAGCAAAAACTTCCCAGGTGTAAGCACCTTCCATTTGAAATTGGTTCAAGAGTACACGGTGCTGTTGTACATATTCCACTTGCAGCATAATTCAGAACAGAATTTTTGTTGTTGTTGTAGCAACGCGAATATGTTATTTCGTTTACCTTATCTGTACTGGGTACGTCCACAGAGAATAATCGTACGGATCTTTTTTAGGCTAAAACCACTCGTTTTTGTCTTGGGAGCTGGCGATATTCTGCTGCGGGGTGGGCATTAACACTGTGCCTTTCTACAGCCTGTGCAACTGCATCAGCCACTTAAGCCTGCCTTAGTAGTTTGTGGTCGGAATCAGAACACCATAGACCAATATGTTCCAATTTCACTCTACGGTTTTTTTGGCTTTTTATTTTATTGAATTCTGTAAACGACCTTCGTCCACACATATACTTGATTATCCAACGTTTCAAGCACCGCAGGACTCAGTTTCTCTCCTGCTGGGCATGGTTGACGGTGTCGAAAGCATTTGATAGGTTAAGATTCACCAAGACTGTTCGGTCACAGGGCCTGTTCTGGTTCAGTCCTAGACTGATATGTGTGGATATGGCGCATAATGCTGTTGTGGTACTGTGCATTTTTCGGAATCCATGCTTCGCATAATGGGGAGGTATAGTGCTACGAAAATCTTCGATACTGGGCACAGAATGGAGATCGGTCTGTTCTATTCGCCTCTGCCGCCATCCTTGCCTGGCTTCAGTAGCTTGACCACCCTGCCAACTTTTCAGGCTTCTGGTGCAATATGAGGTGTCTAACGATAGATTGAGGACACATATCAAATACTCAACTCCGGTTACATCAAGTTGCTTAAGCATTACTATTGAGATTCCTTGTGTGCCCAATGCTTTGGATGATTTCGCGTTTCGAGTGACATCAGCAACATCGCTTATCGCTAATTGTGATGGTACCTCCTCGACTGAGAGGGTTCTTATGTGGCGCAGTGCACTCGCCTTCGTTCCATCACACTCAGGGTGCTCAACCAATGTTTCTGCTTATAATCGCCTACTAGCCTGTTAACTTCAAGACTAAGTTCCCTAACTCTTGGGACTTCAGGTTTCGTACGAGGAAGCTCATCACGCTCATTTGCTAGTCCCGCCGGCTCTGCTGGCAAATTTTGTTCTTATTTTGGGTATTCGACCAGCAGGTATGTAGTGAGCGGCTGCTGCCAGGATCTGAGAGAATGTGAAGCTATCTGCAGCGGTGATTGGTAAATTTTCTAAACTCTTGCCAATCAGCATTTCCATGGTTCTTCCGAAATACAGTGGGCAGGGATGAAGAAGTCGTGTAGTCTATTAAAGGAGACGATAATAGGAATATGTAAATAACGGATTGCCAGGACATGTTATTTATCAGACCGGGTACAACAATAGTGATGCACGGCGAATTGTGGCAATCTCCTCTTATCTTCATAGGAGCGTCTACGTTCATCGTGCATATTGTGGAACCATCAATTTTGCTCCGTTAGAACAGCCAGCCTCTGGTCTTTGCGTAGGACGGAATACCAAAGCTCATGATGAGCATTAAAATCCCCTAGCACCAGACGGTTATTGCCCTCCATAAGGGGACTAATGTCTGGCATATAACACAGGGATCAACCATTAATCGGCGGCATGTACACATTAAGCAACTATACCTCGGTAGTCCTATACTTTACTGCTACTCCCATATATTCCTTGTACCTGTCACTAGAGTCAAGCTCAAGATAGATAGGTATGTACTGGATATATGTGCGTATATGGAAGGCAAGTCGACCTCCTCCGCTTCTTGTACGATCCTTCAGCAAAACGGCGTTACAACGTTGCTAGCTACTGCAGGTGACGGCGAGCATTGTTTCCTGGATCGCGGCGACCATGAAGTTTCCCCCGACTCATAAAGTCTACAATTTCGCTGGCTTTGTTGCGGAGACCATTTTTCAGACTTCGGGAACTTTTAGGTTGGCTAATGATTCATGCAGCTGCTTAAGCATCGCCATTGACATTCCGTGTGGTTCATCTATACAAATTTGAAAAAATGGTTATGGTTATGACAAATTTGTAGAGATGAATCACACGGAATGTCAATGGCGATGCTAAAGCAGCTGGATGAAGTCAAGTACCTGAGCAAAGTCCTGAAATTATCATTAGCCAACCTAAAAGTTCCCGAAGTCGGAAAAATGGGCTGGTTGGTCCCGATATTTAAGCCAGGCAAGAATGCCAGCAATAGTGAATCAAATATCGATATTAAGATCCAGTTGATGCTGCCACCTTAATACTTATTGACGGATTGACGGTCTAAGACAGAGCATTCTGATGATCCGCGGCACCTGTTCAACTTCCCAACCAAATAAACTCACCTAATTTCCATTTCGTTGTGGACAAATATTATCCATTTGAATTTGGAAAGCAGAACCAACAACAAATCTGCAATCCCACGGCAGTGGGTTTTTTCGTACTACATTGACCCGAAACCATAGTGTTTCGGCCAGCGGCTGCCAACCCAGCATCAAACCTATGCTTCTATGTAGGTTTCCTTGCTGCTACTACAACAACTAATCAGAACATCTACCAGTGTATCTCCAACTTCGTCGTCCGATTCTTCGTCGTCGGAAGACGAGACGCCCCCGCAGTCTCCTCAACAACAACAAACACAGCATCTATCATCACATGTTGCAGTTCAGGAAATGCACCATTCCTGCAATTCAGTGGCAACATCCTCCACAATAAGGTCAGCGAAATTATGGACTTTATGAGTCGGAAAAACATTATAATCGTCGCGATCCGGGAAACAAACCTCACCGCTCTGCGGAAGGAACGCCCAAGAAGCTGAGGAGGAGGAACTTGCCTTCCTAATACACCAGCATGACTAGTACAGACTTATTTCGCTTGAGTTTGCCTATAGTGACCCATATATGGAATGTATGGGGTAGCAGTAAAGTGAGGTACAGTCGAGGTAGAACTGCTTAATGTGTACATATCGCCGGTGAATAGCTGTGTCCTGCATTATATGTCCAAGCCAACTAATATTGGCTTTTAGAGAGGTATGATAAGCCGTATAAGCCAGCCGAGAAGGTACCACCGCAGCTTACGATGGGCGATGTTGCAGACGTCATGCGTAACGCGAAATCATCCAAAGCGTTCGGCCCACAGTTGAGTATTTAAAAAGTGTCCTCAAATTATCCTGGAAAGTTGGCAGTGGTGGTTTCGCTACTGAAGCCCGGTAAGGATACCAGCAGTGGCGAATCTTATACAACGATTTCCCTTCTGTCGCCAGTAGCAGAGATTCTAGAGACACTACATCTCTCCCGATGGGAAGCAGTTTTCCAGTTACCCAACATCAACATAAATTCGGGTCCAATCGTCGATGACTTATAGCTTAAATATCAACATAGCAGTTCTTCCATTTGAGGAATATGACAATATTACCGCTAAATCCATTGCCACACTGTTCACCACTTGGACGGCTGAAATGATCGTCCCACTAAACATTGAGGTCGATGGTGCACTGATTCCGACCACAAACTACCCAAAAATTTTCGGTATACCTTTCGATAGCTAGTTTAAGTCGTTCGCCAGAGCCAAAGCTATTTGCGATAAGATCAGAAGTAGGATTAAGGACTTTGGCAGCACTTGGGGTGCTGACAGAGAAATCTTGTTGACCTCTTACAAATACAAATCAGCCGGCCTCTGGTAAGATATGCAGCGTAGTATGCAAATGTTAGTGCTACGCACTAGAAGAATATTCAAACCTGCCAGAATGCCGACCTGAGGATTGCAACAGGGTGCCTCTTCATGACACCAGTGGACCATCATCATGAGGATCCGAAGGTTTTACCGTTGCATCCCAATCACGATTTAATGGACAGGCTTCCCCACCCAGGTATGTCAGGGGGGATCTTTATGATCTAGCGAGAGAGGCCCAATGGTATAAGCGAGAACCTCTAGACCAACGAGCCTATCAGGCAGGCATTCACACTGATGTGCAGGCAGTGCAGAGATACAGTGTGAATGCCGTACTTGGACACAACCCCCATCCATCCCAGATAAAGAACACCAACTGCCAAGGCAAATATGAGTGGATTTAGCCCAGTGGAAGAATATTCAAACCTGCGAGAATGCCGACCTGAGGATTGCAACAGGGTGCCTCCTCATGACACTATTGGACCATCATCATGAGAAGACGAAGGTTTTACCGTTGCATCCCAGTACCGATTTAATGGACGGGCTTCCCCACCCAGGCATGTCAGAAGGGATCTTCATGATCTAGCGAGAGAGGCCCAATGGTATAAGCGAGAACCTCTAGACCTACGAGCCTATCAGGCAGGCTTGGATAGCATTCACACTGATGCGCAGGCAGTACAGAGATACAGTGTGAATGCCGTACTTGGGCACAACCCCCATCCATCCCAGCTGAAGAACGCCAACTGCCAAGTCAAATATGAGTGGATTTAGCCCAGATAAGATCCGGACGATGTGATACACAACACATGTCCGGCATGTGGATTGGAATACACGACGCACTGCATTTTTTTACCTGCCCAGCTAACCCCACTCACCTATCTCCTGATACTTTATGGACGCGAACAGTACAAGTTGCAGAATTTTTGAGGAACCAGAACCTGATAGCCGAAATCATACAAGATGCGCTGGTACAACATAAATATACCAGCTTAAAGAACCTTTTTATACCCTCAGCATTTATGCTAACGAGGGTATATACACTTTCATACGGGCAAAATGTGCCTCATCGAAATAATGGTTTTAGACCCCAAGTATGTTTGGACGAAATGTGTTTTAGACAATTTGGAGTCGATTGAGCAATGTCGGTCCGTCTGCCTGTCTGGCTGGCTGGTGCGCACGATAACTTTCGAATGGATCAATCGATTCGGTCCAAAATTTGGCTTTCGTAATTTTTTGCCCAAACTTAGTTTAAGTTTAAAGATGGGCTATATCGGTCCACTCCTTCCGGTACCTCCCCCACAAAAGTTCGAAAACGTTCGGAATATTTGTGCGCACGATAACTTTTGAAGGAAGTAACTGATTTGATCCATAATTTGCACATCGTGAAATTTCTATCAGACTTAGATGAGGTTCTAATATGGACTCAATCGGTACACTCCTTCGAGTACCTTCCACACAAAATTTCGGATAAGTTCAGATTAGGACCTTCTCTCGAATTGCTTTGATTTTTGTTGCAGCAACTTGTATTCGCTGCCCTCCATACGACGGTTCAAGTTTCATTAGGGGCAAGTCCATACTTCCTGAGAAAATAACCTAAAAAATGCAAAAAACCCCTATGACACCGTGTGTAGTGGTTGGAACGCAAGATAACTCTCGAACGGATCTGCCGATTCGGTCCAAAATTTGGCCTTCGTAATATTTTGTCCAAACATAGTTTAAGTTCGAAGATAAGCCATATCGGTCCACTCCTTCAGGTACCTCCCCCACAAAAGTTCAAAAATGTTCGGAAAAATTGTGCGGACGATAACTCTTGAAGGGAGTGACCGATGTAATCCATACTTTGCACATCCTAATATATCTACCAGATATAGATAAGGCTCGAATATGGACTATATTTGTCCACTACTTCGGGTACCTCCCACACAAAATGTCGGTTAAGTTCACTTTGAGACCTGCTCTCGAATCACTTTGATTTTTGTTGAAGCGATTTGCATTCGCTAACTCCACTACGATGGTAAAAGTTTTTTTAGGGGCAAGCCCATATTTCCGAGAAAAAAATGTTGAAATAAATTTTATCCTGGCGAGTTTGACCTTGAAGATGAAGTTTGGTGGATTTTATGTGTTCCCAATTTTTGTTCTTTCTGAGAAGAGCTACAACTTTGCCTCTGACATTATATAAAATTTCTTAACGGTTTGGAAGATATAATCCACACAAAATGATCCCTTTTGATACAAAGCCCCAAACCCTTGGAGGTCTATAACCGTGAAAGTTGATGAGATAGGAAAAAATTGCGAGACACGTTTTTGGTCTTCTATCACGCTGCAGTGTCAGAATATGGTTAATAATTTTCGTGTTGCATAGTGTTATTGGGAACTCAATATTATCCCAATATTATTTGTTTCTATCTGCAATTGTTTTCTCTGGGTAACCAATTGTATGCTGAAGCTTTCCGTTGGTTGGAAATGATATTGTTTGAAAACCCATTTGGTTTGTTGTTATTTCTGTTGCTATTTCTATGTTTGGATTTGTGGACGGATGTAGCATTTAGCATGAGTACTTCTTACTTTACTTAACTATTTAACCACTTTTGCTGACAACGCCTCATTGTTTAAACAAACGACAGGCTAAACCACCAACCGGCCGGCGGGATGAACGGGCACAAACCAATCATACACAGACCAATCTTACAACAACAACAGATCGACATGAGTGAGTGATGGCGATATGATGTCTAATGATAAATGCTGCTGCTGATGTCTTCTTAAGTACAAACCAAGCAAATGGCAGGCAACTAACAGTCAGTTAGTCAGTCTTTCGTACGCAGACAAACCAAACAAACAGAAAACACATTGCTGGGTGAAAAGAGAGATGATCAACAACCAAAGCAATTCACAGAAAAACGCATAGAAAAGAGCTTAAACTACAACAACTTAACAAACCGAAAGAAATAATAATAATAATTGTACAGAAAGATGGACAAACAAACAGAAGGACGGACGGACCGATAGAAAGAAAGACAGTTACATAGAGTAGTACTGACTTACCTAGGTTTTGAATAGCCACACTGCCGGCAGACAGACGCATTTACGTCAAACTGCAGTGGTTTTGTTAACTCTTTTTTTTACTTCAAATGCAAGTGAAATTTAAATTAGTGAGAAATTTAATTAGCATTACTTTGCCACTGTCTATGAGACCCCCGCACAACCACCTCCTCCGCCACAATTGCCTTTATCATCCCACTGATGCTACCGCTGCGGCAGTGTCTGATAATAAAGCAACACCGCCGCGTGCCAAAACCTGCAATGAAATTTCAATTTCATTTGTCACATGATTGGTATTCAAAGTATTCGAAGGTGAGATAAGGATGATGCTGCGGATTCTGCCATTGATGGTAATGGAGATGATGATGGTGATGGTAATGATGGGGAGGGAGTGTTAATAGTGGCACAGGCAAACTGCACCCCCCAAACTAATGGAATTTGCTTTTCTGTGGAATTTCGATTTGGCTGAGTGTGCCTGTGCAGTGCATGTCAAAAGGTGTAACTACAGACATTACTAAACCATTTTACAGCTCAAAGCGAAATATTTTGACATTTGTCAGTGTTTATGTCTAAATTGTAGGAATTCTGCCGTTGGCGGGATGTTACTTATCGTGAAATGTTATTGGAAAATGTAAACATTTGAAATATTTAACAACAAAAGGGTTTGTCGTATTTTAGGCTATGTTGTGAAGCTGAAATAAATGCAGCAGAAGGAATGGTGAAATCTGAGCTGAGAAGTCAAGGGGGAAGATGATATTGTAAAGACATGGTTTTACGAAGAATAAGTAAAAACGAATAAGTCACCTTTGCCGACAGATAAATATCCTTAGGGTATGCTTATGTGTGACGTAGGAGAAGAAAGAAACCAAGGAACGGTCTTGACCGGCTTTAACATGGCATAGCCCAGGATCTGTCTTGGTCCCTCTTTCATCTCAAGTGAACACTGACTTCCCCGTGGTGTCACCTGGGGAGCCGCTTTTAACACCCGTTAAAGGTAGTGAGCTAACATGTGCCGCGGGTTCACCCATATGAACGTTAAAAACTTGGGTTTGGGCATCGGGTTAATTACCCTCCCCTAGAAAAAAAGCAGCAAAAGAAAAACAAACCCCTCTAGAGTTGACGAACCCCGCAAACGTTTTAAGGAACATGATCTGCGAATCTGCACCTGGAATGTTCGCACTCTTTATAAAGAATGTGCAGTTTACGCATTGGCAGATGTACTTGAAAAGTACAAGGCCCACATTACTGACATACAGGAAATACGATGGATTGGGAAAAGCGTCACAACAACACCTAAAGGTGACACACTGTATTATAGCTGCCATGACACAAAGCATGAGTTTGGCTGCGGATATGTAGTTCGTCGGAAGTTAAAACATATGGTCTCCAGAGTCACTCCAGTGAAGAAGAAACATACGACCGTTGTACTGCCCATGACATTAAAATTATACTAGGCGATTTTAATGCCAAAATTGGAAAGGAGAATATCTTTGGCCCAACCGTCGGGAAATTTCTTCTCCTCAGTGAAGCATCTGACAATGGTTTGAGACATAAGGGCACCTGGCTGTCTCCGGATCAGAAAACAAGAAATCACGTTGTGATAGATGGAAGACATTCATCGAGCGTGTTGGATGTGCGTTCGTTCCGAGGAGCAAACATAGACTCGGACTACTACCTTGTTGTAGCAAAGATACGTACCCGTCTAAATAAAGCAAGAACAGACACAACACGAAAGTTAGACATGGGTAAGCTGCAATCACAACAGATAGCCACACCATATTGCACTCAACCGGCCTAATTGCTTAATCAAAGCAATCCTCGTCCCTATAACATATCAGCACAATGGCAAAGTATAGCCCATTGCATGCAAACAGTCGCAAAATCCATACTTGGACACCAGAGACCTCCACCGAGGAATCCATGGTATGACCAGGAGTGTCGTGCTGCTACCGAAGAAAAAAAAGCGGCATATAGGGCTACTCTACAATCAGTAGCATCGCGTAGCGCACGAGAGAGGTATAGGTAGAGATGGAGAGAGGAGAGGAGAAAAGGAGGAGAAATGTCTTTTCCGCAGGAAAAAGAGAGAAATGGAAAAGCGAGAGTGTGAAAAAAATCGAGATTTACAGGAGCCAGAATGAAGTCCGAAAGTTCTACCAAAGAGTAAAACATCACACTGATGGCTTTGGTACAGGCACATACTCCTGTAGAGACCAGCAAGGTAATTTGGTAACTGATACAGATAGTGTGCTCAGGATATGGAAAGAGCATTTTTCCAAACTTTTGGTGTCCAATAGTAGTGAAAACGACGAAGTTACCACATATCCGATCCCAGAAGATGGTATTGAATGTATACCGCCCAGCCAAGATGAGGCAAGTCAGCAATAAACCGGCTAAAGAATAATACGGTAGCAGAAGCCGATGGCTTACCAGCCGAGCTGTTCAAAACCGGAGGCGACACGCTGATAAGGTGTATGCATCAGCTAGTTAGCACCATCTGGCAGGAAGAACGCGTACCCGACGATTGGAACGTGAGCATCTTATGTTCAGTCCACAAGAAAGGAGATAAGACTGTATGATCTAACTATAGAGGCATAAGTCGTCTCCCTATTGCCTATAAAGTAGTGTCAGGGATATTATGCGAACGACGAAAGCCTATGGTCAACAAAATAATTGGACCATACCAATGCGGCTTTAAACCTGGCAAGTCCACCATTGACCTGATATTTACCCTGCGGAAAATCCTGGGGAAGACCCAAGAAATGCAGATTAACACTTACCACCTTTTTGTCGATCAAATGGCAGCCAAAGTTATTCCAAGCCCGCAAAGCTCATGACTTCGACTGATACTAGGTCCTCAGTTAAAATAGGAAAGAACCTCTCTGAACAATTCAGTACCAAAAGAGGTTTCAGAGTTCAGCCTTTCACAAATGACTTCAGGGAAGGTACCTGACGCCTAGATCGTACAATCATCTGCATACGTTACTATCACAGTGCGATCTGGATGGTGTGGACTACAGTAAAGGTATTTTTCAAACAGTTCCAGAGGTATCGCCCTTGTGGTACTCTTTGTTTTACTCAACGTGGCTTGGACTCCTTGTTCCTGAATTCCATGGACGACTGGCTTCCACACATAAAATTGATTATCCAACATTTTAAACTTGGCCGGAGGGTTGTCTGCTCGATGTCCCCAAACAGCTTGACAGTAAGTCAAGCATGCAGATGATCGGCAACTGGATAGCTATTTCTGCCGCTGGGAAGAAGTAAAGCCACAAGAGTCTTTGCTACGGCGACAAGTCGGAAATATGTTTGTACTTGGCGAGCGGCTGCAGCAGTGGCGATGACTCGGAACGTCTTTTTTGCTACCTGAACATCATAAAGGTTAAGTACATCGCTGAAGCGTTGATTAGTGATCTCCCTGAAATTAGGCCACTTAGCTTTCCCGTGATTGATGAAAGTGGGGAGTTCAGAGTTGATGAAATCGGGTGGTCAGCTGATAAAGACAATTATAGGTGAATGGTCCGGTCTAAGAGAGACACGGGCTGTCAGGTGACGTCATTTGTCAAACCTGGTGACACCATGGTTATGTCGAACTGTGACACTCTGCCTTAATTGTAGTAAGGGCGTCCTTATTGGCCGTGATAAGTAAAAAGCTATCAATCTGCTCAGCCAGCACTATACCCCTTTGGTGCGAGGTCCGAATTCCACAAATCATGATTAGCAAATATATTTTTCAGCAAGTTCAACGTCCAAAATGGGCCCCAAAATCTGAAAACCACCTAAATACATACTTATTGAGGAAAGGGATACTTTTTCATTTGTTTTTTATGCGGTCATACGCTTGAGTGACATCGTGGTAAGCATGGTAAACTGAATGCCCGGGATCGATTCCATGCCAAACATCATCATATTTTCTACCATGGCAAATATTTACCAGTATTCAGCCTTTCTAAACTTCTCTACAGGTGGGGTATAAGACACGCTCTTCGGAGTAGGTGATAAGAAGTCGGTCCCACATCATTGAGAGAATATGGAACGGGATGAACTCATTGATATAAGATATGTCCATTCCGACCTGATTTTATTTTAAGGTGTATTAGAGTTACCCACCTCACTTGAGTACTTGGTAGTCATCCCCCTATGTGACCACCCCGGCCGTTTATAAAAAAACTTCATTTCATATTTTCACAGAAAACAACTTTGAAAATGTCACAAAACAATAAAAGCAACAATTTAACAACGACAGTCAACAAACAGAGACAATGTTGTCGACATTCGCATATAAACTAAAGTGAAAAGTGCATAAAAATTAAAGAAATATTAACAAACAAAACTGTTAAATGTTTTGTGAAAACAAAAGCAACGACAACAACAGCAGCAAAAATACAATGAAAATGTCCATAAAAATGCATGGACGGATTTTCATCACACAAACAACAACATTATCACCATTCATAAATGATATGACAAAAAACAAGTGTGAATTTTGACAGACAATGCTTCGGAGCAGCTGAGAGAGGGAGAGAAGAAATCAAGGCATACAGGTGGAAATTAAACAAAACTTTTAATATTTGTCGTAGTTTTGCACAACGTTGTTGAATGTAGATATTGTGAGTGAGAAATAATAGGTGGGAATATCTGGCAAAATTTATGCGTGTTGTCATTTCGAAATTTAACAACTGCTACATAATATTTCGAACTTTAAGGACTAAAATTCCACTATCAGTGTGGACCATGTTTGTCCTTGATCGGCCCACAAGGCAAATCGTGCTATGTATGCAATTCGAAGTGGTAACACTGAGCCCAAGTTTAACTCACCGGCAATAGGTCTGTATGATAACTCAAAAGTTTGTAAAAATTTTTACAAACTTTTTCAAAATGCTGTTCGATAACTAACTTGTTCAATAATGGAGAAATGAGAAGTACTTGCAAGAACTTGCAAATACTTTTTACTTGCGAAGTTATCGAACAGGCCTAATAATAGAACACCTTATAGACGTCACAACAATGTACAACCAACAACACACAGATTGCCGGTTGAAAAACAACAGCCAGCAGGTTATTACCACGACTACCACCACCAAGACAATAAATGCAGAAATGACGACAACGTCGCGCTGAAGATGACTTTGTCGTTGTTGGTTTCTTTTAAACTATTTGGGTCGACTCTCACAATTTATTATTAGTTTATTTTTCATTACATTGACACTCCATCAAACATAACAAAACTTCAGCAGCTACGGCTGGAACTTCATGATGCCAATGAAAATATACCGCATGTGCAGGTATGGAAAGACAATAACAACAACGTCACAACGAACCACTAGCTTAAAGGCAAAAGGCGAGGTGATTGAGGCGGTGGTACAGTGGCCAAGGAAGCCCGTATTGGCCACCAGAAGCAGCCAAATGCGACACTTCATTGTTGGCAAGCAGATGTCGATGCTGTTGCTGCTACTTTTTTACCATGGCTACCCCTCCAGGTTGATATGGATATGAATGTCCAACAAAAAGTGTAAGAAAACAGACAATGCAATATTAAGCAACAACAACAGCAACCTTATATTACTATTGTTGTTGTTAAATTGTGAAGCAATAAAATTGTGTGATGCTGTTGTTGGCTACTGTTGCTATTGCCACTGAATGTTGGCAATTTAGTGCATCTTTTGTAAAATTATGTATTTTGTTTCCTGTGAAAAAAGGAGAAACAAAGACTTTCATTTGCTCACAAAAACGGGAAGGGTAAATGTTTTGGGGGTAATTTAATGAGATAAAATATTCGTGGTGGTGGGACAATTGGATTTTTAAGAATATTTTCTCAGTCTCCGTTTGAGCTACAAGCGTGGATTTTTAAAGAATATTTTTTCAGCCCATTTTGACGTACAAGCGTGGATTTTTAACGAATATTTTTTCAGCCCATTTTGAGGTACAAGCGTGGATTTTTAAAGAATATTTTTTTTCAGCATTTTGACGTACAAGCGTGGATTTTTAAAGAATATTTTTTCAGCCACCTTTAGAGCTACAAGCGTGGATTTTTAAAGAATATTTTTTCAGCCACCTTTAGAGCTACAAGCGTGGATTTTTAAAGAATATTTTTTCAGCCACATTTAGAGCTACAAGCGTGGATTTTTAAAGAATATTTTTTCAGCCACATTTAGAGCTACAAGCGTGGATTTTTAAAGAATATTTTTTCAGCCACCTTTAGAGCTACAAGTGTGGATTTTTAAAGAATATTTTTTCAGCCACCTTTAGAGCTACAAGCGTGGATTTTTAAAGAATATTTTTTCAGTCACCAAGAATATTTTTTCAGCCTACAATCGTGGATTTTTAAAGAATATTTTTTCAGCCCATTTTGAGCTACAAGCGTGGATTTTTAAAGAATGTTTTTTCAGCCCATTTTGAGCTACAAGCGTGGATTTTTAAAGAATATTTTTTCAGCCCATTTTGAGCTACAAGCGTGGATTTTTAAAGAATATTTTTTCAGCCCATTTTGAGCTACAAGCGTGGATTTTTAAAGAATATTTTTTCAGCCCATTTTGAGCTACAAGCGTGGATTTTTAAAGAATATTTTTTCAGCCCATTTTGAGCTACAAGCGTGGATTTTTAAAGAATATTTTTTCAGCCCATTTTGAGCTACAAGCGTGGATTTTTAAAGAATGTTTTTTCAGCCCATTTTGAGCTACAAGCGTGTATTTTTAAAGAATATTTTTTCAGCCCATTTTGAGCTACAAGCGTGGATTTTTAAAGAATATTTTTTCAGCCCATTTTGAGCTACAAGCGTGGATTTTTAAAGAATATTTTTTCAGCCCATTTTGAGCTACAAGCGTGGATTTTTAAAGAATATTTTTTCAGCCCATTTTGAGCTACAAGCGTGGATTTTTAAAGAATATTTTTTCAGCCCATTTTGAGCTACAAGCGTGGATTTTTAAAGAATATTTTTTCAGCCCATTTTGAGCTACAAGCGTGGATTTTTAAAGAATATTTTTTCAGCCCATTTTGAGCTACAAGCGTGGATTTTTAAAGAATATTTTTTCAGCCCATTTTGAGCTACAAGCGTGGATTTTTAAAGAATATTTTTTCAGCCCATTTTGAGCTACAAGCGTGGATTTTTAAAGAATATTTTTTCAGCCCATTTTGAGCTACAAGCGTGGATTTTTAAAGAATATTTTTTCAGCCCATTTTGAGCTACAAGCGTGGATTTTTAAAGAATATTTTTTCAGCCCATTTTGAGCTACAAGCGTGGATTTTTAAAGAATATTTTTTCAGCCCATTTTGAGCTACAAGCGTGGATTTTTAAAGAATATTTTTTCAGCCCATTTTGAGCTACAAGCGTGGATTTTTAAAGAATATTTTTTCAGCCCATTTTGAGCTACAAGCGTGGATTTTTAAAGAATATTTTTTCAGCCCATTTTGAGCTACAAGCGTGGATTTTTAAAGAATATTTTTTCAGCCCATTTTGAGCTACAAGCGTGGATTTTTAAAGAATATTTTTTCAGCCCATTTTGAGCTACAAGCGTGGATTTTTAAAGAATATTTTTTCAGCCCATTTTGAGCTACAAGCGTGGATTTTTAAAGAATATTTTTTCAGCCCATTTTGAGCTACAAGCGTGGATTTTTAAAGAATGTTTTTTCAGCCCATTTTGAGCTACAAGCGTGGATTTTTAAAGAATATTTTTTCAGCCACCTTAAGAGCTACAAGCGTGGATTTTTAAAGAATATTTTTTCAGCCACCTTTAGAGCTACAAGCGTGGATTTTTAAAGAATATTTTTTCAGCCACCTTTAGAGCTACAAGCGTGGATTTTTAAAGAATATTTTTTCAGCCACCTTTAGAGCTACAAGCGTGGATTTTTAAAGAATATTTTTTTCAGCCACCTTTTGAGCTACAAGCGTGGATTTTTAAAGAATATTTTTTTCCGCTAACTTTAGAGCTACAAGCGTGGATTTTTAAAGAATATTTTTTTCAGCCACCTTTAGAGCTACAAGCGTGGATTTTTAAAGAATATTTTTCAGGCACCTTTAGAGCTACAAGCGTGGATTTTTAAAGGATATTTTTCAGCCACCTTTAGAGCTACAAGCGTGGATTTTTAAAGAATATTTTTTTCAGCCACCTTTTCAGCTACAAGCGTGGATTTTTAAAGAATATTTTTTCAGCCACCTTTAGAGCTACAAGCGTGGATTTTTAAAGAATATTTTTTCAGCCACCTTGAGAGCTACAAGCGTGGATTTTTAAAGAATATGTTTTCAGCCACCTTTAGAGCTACAAGCGTGGATTTTTAAAGAATATTTTTTCAGCCACCTTTAGAGCTACAAGCGTGGATTTTTAAAGAATATTTTTCAGCCACCTTTAGAGCTACAAGCGTGGATTTTTAAAGAATATTTTTCAGCCAACTTTAGAGCTACATGCGTGGATTTTTAAAGAATATTTTTTCAGCCACCTTTAGAGCTACAAGCGTGGATTTTTAAAGAATATTTTTCAGCCACCTTTAGAGCTACAAGCGTGGATTTTTAAAGAATATTTTTTCAGCCACCTTTAGAGCTACAGGCGTGGATTTTTAAAGAATATTTTTCAGCCACCTTCAGAGCTACAGGCGTGGATTTTTAAAGAATATTTTTCAGCCACCTTCAGAGCTACAGGCGTGGATTTTTAAAGAATATTTTTCAGCCACCTTAAGAGCTGCAAGCGTGGATTTTTAAAGAATATTTTTTCAGCCACCATATTTTTCTTAAGCAATTTTTCCCAACCACCTACCAGTTTTCCGTGTTAAAAATTTCTCCCACAAAAGTCAATGATTCTGTTAACCCATATCTTATGCATTAAGGAAGTTAAGGCAACAACAAAATTAAGCAATAATAGCTACTAAAGTTGCATGACCCCAAGCCAAAAATACAACAACAAGAACACATAAGAAAAACAAAAACCGAAAAATCCTTGGAAAAGAAGTTAACAAATTTTCACAATAAAAATGTCGCAGTATTTTGTGAATGGAAAGTTTCATGAAGTGACAGTTTGAAGTGTTGCATTTGTCGAGGGAAGTGCTGAGCCACACTCACACACTGATTTAATGGAGAATAAACTGTTGTTTGTTTTTCGTTTTTGCAACTTGTTCACACTTTGACAGCAACATCAGCAAAAATAATAACAATAAAAATAACAACAGCAACAGCAACAATGGCCATAAAGGCTGCAGCGACAGCAACAACAATAGAAAAGTAAAAGCCATAATGCAAACCGAATAAAAACATTAAGAGTTGCAATAACCTTTAAGGCAACAGCAATCATCCAGTCAGTGAGGCAGGCAGTCAGTCAGCCAAACTCCTCAAACACTTGTCTCAACCAAACATCAAGTGAGTGAGTGAATCTTGCCCCCAAGAAGCCAATTGAAACTAAAGTAAATCCAAACAATTGTCGTCTCTTCAAAATGTAATTCACTCTCGCGCTCGCTGAAACTGAAGCGGAGTACTGAGGCGACCGACACATTAACGCAAGGCAAACGAACGTACCGACATATAATCAGCGCTAGACATATAAACGGCCAAACCCCAAGACTGAGAAGTGATAGACAGATTCGCAGTACTATGCAGTTCGACCACTATTGTAGCCTGTGAGAAGGTTGCTTGCTCTGCTATAAAAAGTTTTTGTTCAGACCACAACGCTGGTTTAACAAAAAAGTGTCAGCCAAATAAGTTTCAGCATTTATAAAATTGTTTTCCTACTTTTATTTATATGTGTCGGAATATTTACAACGCATTATACAAACATCAGGATGCGGGGGAAAAGATGCATTGCGGGATAAGGATGTGTATAATAATATGTACTTCTTTATGTGCCTTGTTGCAAGAGCTCCACGTCATTTGCTAAAGAAGGTGGTAAAGTGAAAACCAATGTAATGCGAACAATTGCCACTTGTTGCAACAAACCGACGAACAAACAATGAGGCATAACAAACATTGGAGGCACTGTGTTTTTGTAGGGGTAAAAATAGATATTTTGTCTATCCTCTTACTTAGTTTGGTCGAAGATCTTGAAGGTTCTCAGAAAAATATTCTTTAAAAGTCCACGTATATTTGTCTGAGGGTTCTCAGAAGAATATTCTTTAAAAATCCACGTTTATTTGTCTGAGGGTTCTCGGAAAAATATTCTTTAAAAATCCACGTTTATTTGTCTGAGGGTTCTCGGAAAAATATTCTTTAAAAATCGACGTATATTTGTCTGAGGGTTCTCAGAAAAATATTCTTTAAAAATCCACGTTTATTTGTCTGAGGGTTCTCAGAAAAATATTCTTTATAAATCCACGTTTATTTGTCTGAGGGTTCTCAGAAAAATATTCTTTATAAATCCACGTTTATTTGTCTGATGGTTCTCAGAAAAATATTCTATAAAAATCCACGTTTATTTGTCTGAGGGTTCTCAGAAAAATATTCTTTAAAAATCCACGTTTATTTGTCTGAGGGTTCTCAGAAAAATATTCTTTAAAAATCCACGTTTATTTGTCTGAGGGTTCTCAGAAAAATATTCTTTAAAAATCCATGTTTATTTGTCTGAGGGTTCTCAGAAAAATATTCTTTAAAAATCCATGTTTATTTGTCTGAGGGTTCACAGAAAAATATTCTTTAAAAATCCATGTTTATTTGTCTGAGGGTTCTCAGAAAAATATTCTTTAAAAATCCACTTTTATTTGTCTGAGGTTTCTCAGAAAAATATTCTTTAAAAATCCACGTTTATTTGTCTGAGGGTTCTCAGAAAAATATTCTTTATAAATCCACGTTTATTTGTCTGAGGGTTCTCAGAAAAATATTCTTTAAAAATCCACATTTATTTGTCTGAGGGTTCTCAGAAAAATATTCTATAAAAATCCACGTTTATTTGTCTGAGGGTTCTCAGAAAAATATTCTTTAAAAATCCATGTTTATTTGTCTGAGGGTTCTCAGAAAAATATTCTTTAAAAATCCACTTTTATTTGTCTGAGGTTTCTCAGAAAAATATTCTTTAAAAATCCACGTTTATTTGTCTGAGGGTTCTCAGAAAAATATTCTTTAAAAATCCACGTTTATTTGTCTGAGGGTTCTCAGAAAAATATTCTTTAAAAATCCACGTTTATTTGTCTGAGGGTTCTCAGAAAAATATTCTTTAAAAATCCACGTTTATTTGTCTGAGGGTTCTCAGAAAAATATTCTTTAAAAATCCACGTTTATTTGTCTGAGGGTTCTCAGAAAAATATTCTTTAAAAATCCACGTTTATTTGTCTGAGGGTTCTCAGAAAAATATTCTTTAAAAATCCACGTTTATTTGTCTGAGGGTTCTCAGAAAAATATTCTTTAAAAATCCACGTTTATTTGTCTGAGGGTTCTCAGAAAAATATTCTTTAAAAATCCACGTTTATTTGTCTGAGGGTTCTCAGAAAAATATTCTTTAAAAATCCACGTTTATTTGTCTGAGGGTTCTCAGAAAAATATTCTTTAAAAATCCACGTTTATTTGTCTGAGGGTTCTCAGAAAAATATTCTTTAAAAATCCACGTTTATTTGTCTGAGGGTTCTCAGAAAAATATTCTTTAAAAATCCACGTTTATTTGTCTGAAAAATATTCTATAAAAATCCACGTTTATTTGTCTGAAAAATATTCTTTAAAAATCCACGTTTATTTGTCTGAGGGTTCTCAGAAAAATATTCTTTAAAAATCCACGTTTATTTGTCTGAGGGTTCTCAGAAAAATATTCTTTAAAAATCCACGTTTATTTGTCTGAGGGTTCTCAGAAAAATATTCTTTAAAAATCCACGTTTATTTGTCTGAGGGTTCTCAGAAAAATATTCTTTAAAAATCCACGTTTATTTGTCTGAGGGTTCTCAGAAAAATATTCTTTTAAAATCCACGTTTATTTGTCTGAGGGTTCTCAGAAAAATATTCTTTAAAAATCCACGTTTATTTGTCTGAGGGTTCTCAGAAAAATATTCTTTAAAAATCCACGTTTATTTGTCTGAGGGTTCTCAGAAAAATATTCTTTAAAAATCCACGTTTTTTTGTCTGAGGGTTCTCAGAAAAATATTCTTTAAAAATCCACGTTTATTTTTTTCTGAGGGTTCTCAGAAAAATATTCTTTAAAAAATCCACGTTTATTTTTTTCTGAGGGTTCTCAGAAAAATATTCTTTAAAAATCCACGTTTATTTTTTTCTGAGGGTTCTCAGAAAAATATTCTTTAAAAATCCACGTTTATTTGTCTGAGGGTTCTCAGAAAAATATTCTTTAAAAATCCACGTTTATTTGTCTGAGGGTTCTCAGAAAAATATTCTTTAAAAATCCACGTTTATTTGTCTGAGGGTTCTCAGAAAAATATTCTTTAAAAATCCACGTTTATTTGTCTGAGGGTTCTCAGAAAAATATTCTTTAAAAATCCACATTTATTTGTCTGAGGGTTCTCAGAAAAATATTCTTTAAAAATCCACGTTTATTTGTCTGAGGGTTCTCAGAAAAATATTCTTTAAAAATCCACGTTTATTTGTCTGAGGGTTCTCAGAAAAATATTCTTTAAAAATCCACGTTTATTTGTCTGAGGGTTCTCAGAAAAATATTCTTTAAAAATCCACGTTTATTTGTCTGAGGGTTCTCAGAAAAATATTCTTTAAAAATCCACGTTTATTTGTCTGAGGGTTCTCAGAAAAATATTGTTTAAAAATCCACGTTTATTTGTCTGAGGGTTCTCAGAAAAATATTGTTTAAAAATCCACGTTTATTTGTCTGAGGGTTCTCAGAAAAATATTGTTTAAAAATCCACGTTTATTTGTCTGAGGGTTCTCAGAAAAATATTGTTTAAAAATCCACGTTTATTTGTCTGAGGGTTCTCAGAAAAATATTCTTTAAAAATCCACGTTTATTTGTCTGAGGGTTCTCAGAAAAATATTCTTTAAAAATCCACGTTTATTTGTCTGAGGGTTCTCAGAAAAATATTCTTTAAAAATCCACGTTTATTTGTCTGAAAAATATTCTATAAAAATCCACGTTTATTTGTCTGAAAAATATTCTTTAAAAATCCACGTTTATTTGTCTGAGGGTTCTCAGAAAAATATTCTTTAAAAATCCACGTTTATTTGTCTGAGGGTTCTCAGAAAAATATTCTTTAAAAATCCACGTTTATTTGTCTGAGGGTTCTCAGAAAAATATTCTTTTAAAATCCACGTTTATTTGTCTGAGGGTTCTCAGAAAAATATTCTTTAAAAATCCACGTTTATTTGTCTGAGGGTTCTCAGAAAAATATTCTTTAAAAATCCACGTTTATTTGTCTGAGGGTTCTCAGAAAAATATTCTTTAAAAATCCACGTTTTTTTTGTCTGAGGGTTCTCAGAAAAATATTCTTTAAAAATCCACGTTTATTTTTTTCTGAGGGTTCTCAGAAAAATATTCTTTAAAAAATCCACGTTTATTTTTTTCTGAGGGTTCTCAGAAAAATATTCTTTAAAAATCCACGTTTATTTTTTTCTGAGGGTTCTCAGAAAAATATTCTTTAAAAATCCACGTTTATTTGTCTGAGGGTTCTCAGAAAAATATTCTTTAAAAATCCACGTTTATTTGTCTGAGGGTTCTCAGAAAAATATTCTTTAAAAATCCACGTTTAGTTGTCTGAGGGTTCTCCGAAAAATATTCTTTAAAAATCCACGTTTATTTGTCTGAGGGTTCTCAGAAAAATATTCTTTAAAAATCCACGTTTATTTGTCTGAGGGTTCTCAGAAAAATATTCTTTAAAAATCCACGTTTATTTGTCTGAGGGTTCTCAGAAAAATATTCTTTAAAAATCCACGTTTATTTGTCTGAGGGTTCTCAGAAAAATATTCTTTAAAAATCCACGTTTATTTGTCTGAGGATTCTCAGAAAAATATTCTTTAAAAATCCACGTTTGTTTGTCTGAGGGTTCTCAGAAAAATATTCTTTAAAAATCCACGTTTATTTGTCTGAGGGTTCTCAGAAAAATATTCTTTAAAAATCCACGTTTTTTTGTCTGAGGGTTCTCAGAAATATATTCTTTAAAAATCCACGTTTATTTTTTTCTGAGGGTTCTCAGAAAAATATTCTTTAAAAAATCCACGTTTATTTTTTTCTGAGGGTTCTCAGAAAAATATTCTTCAAAAATCCACGTTTATTTGTCTGAGGGTTCTCAGAAAAATATTCTTTAAAAATCCACGTTTATTTGTCTGAGGGTTCTCAGAAAAATATTCTTTAAATATCCACGTTTATTTGTCTGAGGGTTCTCAGAAAAATATTCTTTAAAAATCCACGTTTATTTGTCTGAGGGTTCTCAGAAAAATATTCTTTAAAAATCCACGTTTATTTTTTTCTGAGGGTTCTCAGAAAAATATTCTTTAAAAAATCCACGTTTATTTTTTTCTGAGGGTTCTCAGAAAAATATTCTTTAAAAATCCACGTTTATTTGTCTGAGGGTTCTCAGAAAAATATTCTTTAAAAATCCACGTTTAGTTGTCTGAGGGTTCTCCGAAAAATATTCTTTAAAAATCCACGTTTATTTGTCTGGGGGTTCCCAGAAAAATATTCTTTAAAAATCCACGTTTATTTGTCTGAGGGTTCTCAGAAAAATATTCTTTAAAAATCCACGTTTTTTTGTCTGAGGGTTCTCAGAAAAATATTCTTTAAAAATCCACGTTTATTTTTTTCTGAGGGTTCTCAGAAAAATATTCTTTAAAAAATCCACGTTTATTGTTTTCTTTAAAAATCCACCTTTATTTGTCTGAGGGTTCTCAGAAAAATATTCTTTAAAAATCCACGTTTAGTTGTCTGAGGGTTCTCCGAAAAATATTCTTTAAAAATCCACGTTTAGTTGTCTGAGGGTTCTCCGAAAAATATTCTTTAAAAATCCACGTTTATTTGTCTGAGGGTTCTCAGAAAAATATTCTTTAAAAATCCACGTTTTTTTGTCTGAGGGTTCTCAGAAATATATTCTTTAAAAATCCACGTTTATTTTTTTCTGAGGGTTCTCAGAAAAATATTCTTTAAAAAATCCACGTTTATTTTTTTCTTTAAAAATCCACGTTTAGTTGTCTGAGGGTTCTCCGAAAAATATTCTTTAAAAATCCACGTTTAGTTGTCTGAGGGTTCTCCGAAAAATATTCTTTAAAAATCCACGTTTATTTTTTTCTGAGGGTTCTCAGAAAAATATTCTTTAAAAAATCCACGTTTATTTTTTTCTGAGGGTTCTCAGAAAAATATTCTTTAAAAATCCACGTTTATTTGTCTGAGGGTTCTCAGAAAAATATTCTTTAAAAATCCACGTTTATTTGTCTGAGGGTTCTCAGAAAAATATTCTTTAAAAATCCACGTTTATTTGTCTGAGGGTTCTCAGAAAAATATTCTTTAAAAATCCACGTTTATTTGTCTGAGGGTTCTCAGAAAAATATTCTTTAAAAATCCACGTTTATTTTTTTCTGAGGGTTCTCAGAAAAATATTCTTTAAAAAATCCACGTTTATTTTTTTCTGAGGGTTCTCAGAAAAATATTCTTTAAAAATCCACGTTTATTTGTCTGAGGGTTCTCAGAAAAATATTCTTTAAAAATCCACGTTTAGTTGTCTGAGGGTTCTCCGAAAAATATTCTTTAAAAATCCACGTTTAGTTGTCTGAGGGTTCTCCGAAAAATATTCTTTAAAAATCCACGTTTATTTGTCTGAGGGTTCTCAGAAAAATATTCTTTAAAAATCCACGTTTTTTTGTCTGAGGGTTCTCAGAAATATATTCTTTAAAAATCCACGTTTATTTTTTTCTGAGGGTTCTCAGAAAAATATTCTTTAAAAAATCCACGTTTATTTTTTTCTTTAAAAATCCACGTTTAGTTGTCTGAGGGTTCTCCGAAAAATATTCTTTAAAAATCCACGTTTAGTTGTCTGAGGGTTCTCCGAAAAATATTCTTTAAAAATCCACGTTTAGTTGTCTGAGGGTTCTCAGAAAAATATTCTTTAAAAATCCACGTTTAGTTGTCTGAGGGTTCTCCGAAAAATATTCTTTAAAAATCCACGTTTAGTTGTCTGAGGGTTCTCCGAAAAATATTCTTTAAAAATCCACGTTTAGTTGTCTGAGGGTTCTTCGAAAAATATTCCTTAAAAATCCACGTTTAGTTGTCTGAGGGTTCTCCGAAAAATATTTTTTAAAAATCCACGTTTAGTTGTCTGAGGGTTCTCAGAAAAATATTCTTTAAAAATCCACGTTTATTTGTCTGGGGGTTCTCAGAAAAATATTCTTTAAAAATCCACGTTTATTTGTCTGAGGGTTCTCAGAAAAATATTCTTTAAAAATCCACGTTTATTTGTCTGAGGGTTCTCAGAAAAATATTCTTTAAAAATCCACGTTTAGTTGTCTGAGGGTTCTCCGAAAAATATTCTTTAAAAATCCACGTTTAGTTGTCTGAGGGTTCTCCGAAAAATATTCCTTAAAAATCTACGTTTATTTGTCTGAGGGTTCTCCGAAAAATATTTTTTAAAAATCCACGTTTATTTGTCTGGGGGTTCTCAGAAAAATATTCTTTAAAAATCCACGTTTATTTGTCTGAGGGTTCTCAGAAAAATATTCTTTAAAAATCCACGTTTATTTGTCTGAAGGTTCTCCGAAAAATATTCTTTAAAAATCCACGTTTAGTTGTCTGAGGGTTCTCCGAAAAATATTCTTTAAAAATCCACGTTTAGTTGTCTGAGGGTTCTCCGAAAAATATTCTTTAAAAATCCACGTTTAGTTGTCTGAGGGTTCTCCGAAAAATATTCCTTAAAAATCCACGTTTAGTTGTCTGAGGGTTCTCCGAAAAATATTCTTTAAAAATCCACGTTTAGTTGTCTGAGGGTTCTCAGAAAAATATTCTTTAAAAATCCACGTTTATTTGTCTGGGGGTTCTCAGAAAAATATTCTTTAAAAATCCACGTTTATTTGTCTGAGGGTTCTCAGAAAAATATTCTTTAAAAATCCACGTTTATTTGTCTGAGGGTTCTCAGAAAAATATTCTTTAAAAATCCACGTTTATTTGTCTGAGGGTTCTCAGAAAAATATTCTTTAAAAATCCACGTTTATTTGTCTGGGGGTTCTCAGAAAAATATTCTTTAAAAATCCACGTTTATTTGTCTGAGGGTTCTCCGAAAAATATTCCTTAAAAATCCACGTTTATTTGTCTGAGGGTTCTCAGAAAAATATTCTTTAAAAATCCACGTTTAGTTGTCTGAGGGTTCTCAGAAAAATATTCTTTAAAAATCCACGTTTATTTGTCTGAGGGATCTCAGAAAAATATTCTTTAAAAATCCACGTTTATTTGTCTGGGGGTTCTCAGAAAAATATTCTTTAAAAATCCACGTTTATTTGTCTGAGGGTTCTCAGAAAAATATTCTTTAAAAATCCACGTTTATTTGTCTGAGGGTTCTCCGAAAAATATTCCTTAAAAATCCACGTTTAGTTGTCTGAGGGTTCTCCGAAAAATATTCTTTAAAAATCCACGTTTATTTGTCTGGGGGTTCTCAGAAAAATATTCCTTAAAAATCCACGTTTAGTCGTCTGAGGGTTCTCAGAAAAATATTCTTTAAAAATCCACGTTTATTTGTCTGGGGGTTCTCAGAAAAATATTCTTTAAAAATCCACGTTTATTTGTCTGGGGGTTCTCAGAAAAATATTCTTTAAAAATCCACGTTTATTTGTCTGAGGGTTCTCAGAAAAATATTCTTTAAAAATCCACGTTTAGTTGTCTGAGGGTTCTCAGAAAAATATTCTTTAAAAATCCACGTTTATTTGTCTGGGGGTTCTCAGAAAAATATTCTTTAAAAATCCACGTTTATTTGTCTGGGGGTTCTCAGAAAAATATTCTTTAAAAATCCACGTTTAGTTGTCTGAGGGTTCTCAGAAAAATATTCTTTAAAAATCCACGTTTATTTGTCTGAGGGTTCTCAGAAAAATATTCTTTAAAAATCCACGTTTATTTGTCTGGGGGTTCTCAGAAAAATATTCTTTAAAAATCCACGTTTATTTGTGTGAGGGTTCTAAGAAAATATTCTTTAAAAATCCACGTTTATTTGTCTGGGGGTTCTCAGAAAAATATTCTTTAAAAATCCACGTTTAGTTGTCTGAGGGTTCTCAGAAAAATATTCTTTAAAAATCCACGTTTATTTGTCTGAGGGTTCTCAGAAAAATATTCTTTAAAAATCCACGTTTATTTGTCTGAGGGTTCTCAGAAAAATATTCTTTAAAAATCCACGTTTATTTGTCTGGGGGTTCTCAGAAAAATATTCTTTAAAAATCCACGTTTATTTGTCTGAGGGTTCTCCGAAAAATATTCCTTAAAAATCCACGTTTATTTGTCTGAGGGTTCTCAGAAAAATATTCTTTAAAAATCCACGTTTAGTTGTCTGAGGGTTCTCAGAAAAATATTCTTTAAAAATCCACGTTTATTTGTCTGAGGGTTCTCAGAAAAATATTCTTTAAAAATCCACGTTTATTTGTCTGGGGGTTCTCAGAAAAATATTCTTTAAAAATCCACGTTTATTTGTGTGAGGGTTCTAAGAAAATATTCTTTAAAAATCCACGTTTATTTGTCTGGGGGTTCTCAGAAAAATATTCCTTAAAAATCCATGTTTATTTGTCTGAGGGTTCTCAGAAAAATATTCTTTAAAAATCCACGTTTATTTGTCTGAGGGTTCTCAGAAAAATATTCTTTAAAAATCCACGTTTATTTGTCTGAGGGTTCTCAGAAAAATATTCTTTAAAAATCCACGTTTATTTGTCTGAGGGTTCTCAGAAAAATATTCTTTAAAAATCCACGTTTATTTGTCTGGGGGTTCTCAGAAAAATATTCTTTAAAAATCCACGTTTATTTGTCTGAGGGTTCTCCGAAAAATATTCCTTAAAAATCCACGTTTAGTTGTCTGAGGGTTCTCAGAAAAATATTCTTTAAAAATCCACGTTTAGTTGTCTGAGGGTTCTCAGAAAAATATTCTTTAAAAATCCACGTTTATTTGTCTGAGGGATCTCAGAAAAATATTCTTTAAAAATCCACGTTTATTTGTCTGGGGGTTCTCAGAAAAATATTCTTTAAAAATCCACGTTTATTTGTCTGAGGGTTCTCAGAAAAATATTCTTTAAAAATCCACGTTTATTTGTCTGAGGGTTCTCCGAAAAATATTCCTTAAAAATCCACGTTTAGTTGTCTGAGGGTTCTCCGAAAAATATTCTTTAAAAATCCACGTTTATTTGTCTGGGGGTTCTCAGAAAAATATTCCTTAAAAATCCACGTTTAGTCGTCTGAGGGTTCTCAGAAAAATATTCTTTAAAAATCCACGTTTATTTGTCTGGGGGTTCTCAGAAAAATATTCTTTAAAAATCCACGTTTATTTGTCTGGGGGTTCTCAGAAAAATATTCTTTAAAAATCCACGTTTATTTGTCTGAGGGTTCTCAGAAAAATATTCTTTAAAAATCCACGTTTAGTTGTCTGAGGGTTCTCAGAAAAATATTCTTTAAAAATCCACGTTTATTTGTCTGGGGGTTCTCAGAAAAATATTCTTTAAAAATCCACGTTTATTTGTCTGGGGGTTCTCAGAAAAATATTCTTTAAAAATCCACGTTTAGTTGTCTGAGGGTTCTCAGAAAAATATTCTTTAAAAATCCACGTTTATTTGTCTGAGGGTTCTCAGAAAAATATTCTTTAAAAATCCACGTTTATTTGTCTGGGGGTTCTCAGAAAAATATTCTTTAAAAATCCACGTTTATTTGTGTGAGGGTTCTAAGAAAATATTCTTTAAAAATCCACGTTTATTTGTCTGGGGGTTCTCAGAAAAATATTCTTTAAAAATCCACGTTTAGTTGTCTGAGGGTTCTCAGAAAAATATTCTTTAAAAATCCACGTTTATTTGTCTGAGGGTTCTCAGAAAAATATTCTTTAAAAATCCACGTTTATTTGTCTGAGGGTTCTCAGAAAAATATTCTTTAAAAATCCACGTTTATTTGTCTGGGGGTTCTCAGAAAAATATTCTTTAAAAATCCACGTTTATTTGTCTGAGGGTTCTCCGAAAAATATTCCTTAAAAATCCACGTTTATTTGTCTGAGGGTTCTCAGAAAAATATTCTTTAAAAATCCACGTTTAGTTGTCTGAGGGTTCTCAGAAAAATATTCTTTAAAAATCCACGTTTATTTGTCTGAGGGTTCTCAGAAAAATATTCTTTAAAAATCCACGTTTATTTGTCTGGGGGTTCTCAGAAAAATATTCTTTAAAAATCCACGTTTATTTGTCTGAGGGTTCTCAGAAAAATATTCTTTAAAAATCCACGTTTATTTGTCTGAGGGTTCTCCGAAAAATATTCCTTAAAAATCCACGTTTAGTTGTCTGAGGGTTCTCCGAAAAATATTCTTTAAAAATCCACGTTTATTTGTCTGGGGGTTCTCAGAAAAATATTCCTTAAAAATTCACGTTTAGTCGTCTGAGGGTTCTCAGAAAAATATTCTTTAAAAATCCACGTTTATTTGTCTGGGGGTTCTCAGAAAAATATTCTTTAAAAATCCACGTTTATTTGTCTGGGGGTTCTCAGAAAAATATTCTTTAAAAATCCACGTTAATTTGTCTGAGGGTTCTCAGAAAAATATTCTTTAAAAATCCACGTTTAGTTGTCTGAGGGTTCTCAGAAAAATATTCTTTAAAAATCCACGTTTATTTGGCTGGGGGTTCTCAGAAAAATATTCTTTAAAAATCCACGTTTATTTGTCTGGGGGTTCTCAGAAAAATATTCTTTAAAAATCCACGTTTAGTTGTCTGAGGGTTCTCAGAAAAATATTCTTTAAAAATCCACGTTTATTTGTCTGAGGGTTCTCAGAAAAATATTCTTTAAAAATCCACGTTTATTTGTCTGGGGGTTCTCAGAAAAATATTCTTTAAAAATCCACGTTTATTTGTGTGAGGGTTCTAAGAAAATATTCTTTAAAAATCCACGTTTATTTGTCTGGGGGTTCTCAGAAAAATATTCTTTAAAAATCCACGTTTAGTTGTCTGAGGGTTCTCAGAAAAATATTCTTTAAAAATCCACGTTTATTTGTCTGAGGGTTCTCAGAAAAATATTCTTTAAAAATCCACGTTTATTTGTCTGAGGGTTCTCAGAAAAATATTCTTTAAAAATCCACGTTTATTTGTCTGGGGGTTCTCAGAAAAATATTCTTTAAAAATCCACGTTTATTTGTCTGAGGGTTCTCCGAAAAATATTCCTTAAAAATCCACGTTTAGTTGTCTGAGGGTTCTCCGAAAAATATTCTTAAAAATCCACGTTTATTTGTCTGGGGGTTCTCAGAAAAATATTCCTTAAAAATCCACGTTTATTTGTGTGAGGGTTCTAAGAAAATATTCTTTAAAAATCCACGTTTATTTGTCTGGGGGTTCTCAGAAAAATATTCTTTAAAAATCCACGTTTATTTGTCTGAGGGTTCTCAGAAAAATATTCTTTAAAAATCCACGTTTTTTTGTCTGAGGGTTCTCAGAAAAATATTCTTTAAAAATCCACGTTTATTTTTTTCTGAGGGTTCTCAGAAAAATATTCTTTAAAAAATCCACGTTTATTTTTTTCTTTAAAAATCCACGTTTATTTGTCTGAGGGTTCTCAGAAAAATATTCTTTAAAAATCCACGTTTAGTTGTCTGAGGGTTCTCCGAAAAATATTCTTTAAAAATCCACGTTTAGTTGTCTGAGGGTTCTCCGAAAAATATTCTTTAAAAATCCACGTTTATTTGTCTGAGGGTTCTCAGAAAAATATTCTTTAAAAATCCACGTTTTTTTGTCTGAGGGTTCTCAGAAATATATTCTTTAAAAATCCACGTTTATTTTTTTCTGAGGGTTCTCAGAAAAATATTCTTTAAAAAATCCACGTTTATTTTTTTCTTTAAAAATCCACGTTTAGTTGTCTGAGGGTTCTCCGAAAAATATTCTTTAAAAATCCACGTTTATTTGTCTGAGGGTTCTCAGAAAAATATTCTTTAAAAATCCACGTTTATTTGTCTGGGGGTTCTCAGAAAAATATTCTTTAAAAATCCACGTTTATTTGTGTGAGGGTTCTAAGAAAATATTCTTTAAAAATCCACGTTTATTTGTCTGGGGGTTCTCAGAAAAATATTCTTTAAAAATCCACGTTTAGTTGTCTGAGGGTTCTCAGAAAAATATTCTTTAAAAATCCACGTTTATTTGTCTGAGGGTTCTCAGAAAAATATTCTTTAAAAATCCACGTTTATTTGTCTGAGGGTTCTCAGAAAAATATTCTTTAAAAATCCACGTTTATTTGTCTGAGGGTTCTCAGAAAAATATTCTTTAAAAATCCACGTTTATTTGTCTGGGGGTTCTCAGAAAAATATTCTTTAAAAATCCACGTTTATTTGTCTGAGGGTTCTCCGAAAAATATTCCTTAAAAATCCACGTTTATTTGTCTGAGGGTTCTCAGAAAAATATTCTTTAAAAATCCACGTTTAGTTGTCTGAGGGTTCTCAGAAAAATATTCTTTAAAAATCCACGTTTATTTGTCTGAGGGTTCTCAGAAAAATATTCTTTAAAAATCCACGTTTATTTGTCTGGGGGTTCTCAGAAAAATATTCTTTAAAAATCCACGTTTATTTGTCTGAGGGTTCTCAGAAAAATATTCTTTAAAAATCCACGTTTATTTGTCTGAGGGTTCTCCGAAAAATATTCCTTAAAAATCCACGTTTAGTTGTCTGAGGGTTCTCCGAAAAATATTCTTTAAAAATCCACGTTTATTTGTCTGGGGGTTCTCAGAAAAATATTCCTTAAAAATCCACGTTTAGTCGTCTGAGGGTTCTCAGAAAAATATTCTTTAAAAATCCACGTTTATTTGTCTGGGGGTTCTCAGAAAAATATTCTTTAAAAATCCACGTTTATTTGTCTGGGGGTTCTCAGAAAAATATTCTTTAAAAATCCACGTTTATTTGTCTGAGGGTTCTCAGAAAAATATTCTTTAAAAATCCACGTTTAGTTGTCTGAGGGTTCTCAGAAAAATATTCTTTAAAAATCCACGTTTATTTGTCTGGGGGTTCTCAGAAAAATATTCTTTAAAAATCCACGTTTATTTGTCTGGGGGTTCTCAGAAAAATATTCTTTAAAAATCCACGTTTAGTTGTCTGAGGGTTCTCAGAAAAATATTCTTTAAAAATCCACGTTTATTTGTCTGAGGGTTCTCAGAAAAATATTCTTTAAAAATCCACGTTTATTTGTCTGGGGGTTCTCAGAAAAATATTCTTTAAAAATCCACGTTTATTTGTGTGAGGGTTCTAAGAAAATATTCTTTAAAAATCCACGTTTATTTGTCTGGGGGTTCTCAGAAAAATATTCTTTAAAAATCCACGTTTAGTTGTCTGAGGGTTCTCAGAAAAATATTCTTTAAAAATCCACGTTTATTTGTCTGAGGGTTCTCAGAAAAATATTCTTTAAAAATCCACGTTTATTTGTCTGAGGGTTCTCAGAAAAATATTCTTTAAAAATCCACGTTTATTTGTCTGGGGGTTCTCAGAAAAATATTCTTTAAAAATCCACGTTTATTTGTCTGAGGGTTCTCCGAAAAATATTCCTTAAAAATCCACGTTTAGTTGTCTGAGGGTTCTCCGAAAAATATTCTTAAAAATCCACGTTTATTTGTCTGGGGGTTCTCAGAAAAATATTCCTTAAAAATCCACGTTTATTTGTGTGAGGGTTCTAAGAAAATATTCTTTAAAAATCCACGTTTATTTGTCTGGGGGTTCTCAGAAAAATATTCTTTAAAAATCCACGTTTATTTGTCTGAGGGTTCTCAGAAAAATATTCTTTAAAAATCCACGTTTTTTTGTCTGAGGGTTCTCAGAAAAATATTCTTTAAAAATCCACGTTTATTTTTTTCTGAGGGTTCTCAGAAAAATATTCTTTAAAAAATCCACGTTTATTTTTTTCTTTAAAAATCCACGTTTATTTGTCTGAGGGTTCTCAGAAAAATATTCTTTAAAAATCCACGTTTAGTTGTCTGAGGGTTCTCCGAAAAATATTCTTTAAAAATCCACGTTTAGTTGTCTGAGGGTTCTCCGAAAAATATTCTTTAAAAATCCACGTTTATTTGTCTGAGGGTTCTCAGAAAAATATTCTTTAAAAATCCACGTTTTTTTGTCTGAGGGTTCTCAGAAATATATTCTTTAAAAATCCACGTTTATTTTTTTCTGAGGGTTCTCAGAAAAATATTCTTTAAAAAATCCACGTTTATTTTTTTCTTTAAAAATCCACGTTTAGTTGTCTGAGGGTTCTCCGAAAAATATTCTTTAAAAATCCACGTTTATTTGTCTGAGGGTTCTCAGAAAAATATTCTTTAAAAATCCACGTTTATTTGTCTGGGGGTTCTCAGAAAAATATTCTTTAAAAATCCACGTTTATTTGTCTGAGGGTTCTCAGAAAAATATTCTTTAAAAATCCACGTTTATTTGTCTGAGGGTTCTCAGAAAAATATTCTTTAAAAATCCACGTTTTTTTGTCTGAGGGTTCTCAGAAAAATATTCTTTAAAAATCCACGTTTATTTGTCTGAGGGTTCTCAGAAAAATATTCTTTAAAAATCCACGTTTATTTGTCTGAAGGTTCTCCGAAAAATATTCTTTAAAAATCCACGTTTAGTTGTCTGAGGGTTCTCCGAAAAATATTCTTTAAAAATCCACGTTTAGTTGTCTGAGGGTTCTCCGAAAAATATTCCTTAAAAATCCACGTTTAGTTGTCTGAGGGTTCTCCGAAAAATATTTTTTAAAAATCCACGTTTAGTTGTCTGAGGGTTCTCAGAAAAATATTCTTTAAAAATCCACGTTTATTTGTCTGGGGGTTCTCAGAAAAATATTCTTTAAAAATCCACGTTTATTTGTCTGAGGGTTCTCAGAAAAATATTCTTTAAAAATCCACGTTTATTTGTCTGAGGGTTCTCAGAAAAATATTCTTTAAAAATCCACGTTTATTTGTCTGAGGGTTCTCAGAAAAATATTCTTTAAAAATCCACGTTTATTTGTCTGGGGGTTCTCAGAAAAATATTCTTTAAAAATCCACGTTTATTTGTCTGAGGGTTCTCAGAAAAATATTCTTTAAAAATCCACGTTTATTTGCCTGAGGGTTCTCCGAAAAATATTCCTTAAAAATCCACGTTTATTTGTCTGAGGGTTCTCAGAAAAATATTCTTTAAAAATCCACGTTTAGTTGTCTGAGGGTTCTCAGAAAAATATTCTTTAAAAATCCACGTTTATTTGTCTGAGGGTTCTCAGAAAAATATTCTTTAAAAATCCACGTTTATTTGTCTGGGGGTTCTCAGAAAAATATTCTTTAAAAATCCACGTATATTTGTCTGAGGGTTCTCAGAAAAATATTCTTTAAAAATCCACGTTTATTTGTCTGAGGGTTCTCCGAAAAATATTCCTTAAAAATCCACGTTTAGTTGTCTGAGGGTTCTCCGAAAAATATTCTTTAAAAATCCATGTTTATTTGTCTGGGGGTTCTCAGAAAAATATTCTTTAAAAATCCACGTTTATTTGTGTGAGGGTTCTCAGAAAAATATTCCTTAAAAATCCACGTTTAGTTGTCTGAGGGTTCTCAGAAAAATATTCTTTAAAAATCCACGTTTATTTGTCTGGGGGTTCTCAGAAAAATATTCTTTAAAAATCCACGTTTATTTGTCTGGGGGTTCTCAGAAAAATATTCTTTAAAAATCCACGTTTATTTGTCTGGGGGTTCTCAGAAAAATATTCTTTAAAAATCCACGTTTATTTGTCTGGGGGTTCTCAGAAAAATATTCTTTAAAAATCCACGTTTATTTGTCTGGGGGTTCTCAGAAAAATATTCTTTAAAAATCCACGTTTATTTGTGTGAGGGTTCTCAGAAAAATATTCTTTAAAAATCCACGTTTATTTGTGTGAGGGTTCTAAGAAAATATTCTTTAAAAATCCACGTTTATTTGTCTGGGGGTTCTCAGAAAAATATTCTTTAAAAATCCACGTTTATTTGTCTGAGGGTTCTCCGAAAAATATTCCTTAAAAATCCACGTTTAGTTGTCTGAGGGTTCTCCGAAAAATATTCTTTAAAAATCCACGTTTATTTGTCTGGGGGTTCTCAGAAAAATATTCTTTAAAAATCCACGTTTATTTGTGTGAGGGTTCTCAGAAAAATATTCCTTAAAAATCCACGTTTAGTTGTCTGAGGGTTCTCAGAAAAATATTCTTTAAAAATCCACGTTTATTTGTCTGGGGGTTCTCAGAAAAATATTCTTTAAAAATCCACGTTTATTTGTCTGGGGGTTCTCAGAAAAATATTCTTTAAAAATCCACGTTTATTTGTCTGGGGGTTCTCAGAAAAATATTCTTTAAAAATCCACGTTTATTTGTCTGGGGGTTCTCAGAAAAATATTCTTTAAAAATCCACGTTTATTTGTCTGGGGGTTCTCAGAAAAATATTCTTTAAAAATCCACGTTTATTTGTGTGAGGGTTCTCAGAAAAATATTCTTTAAAAATCCACGTTTATTTGTGTGAGGGTTCTAAGAAAATATTCTTTAAAAATCCACGTTTATTTGTCTGAAAAATATTCTATAAAAATCCACGTTTATTTGTCTGAAAAATATTCTTTAAAAATCCACGTTTATTTGTCTGAGGGTTCTCAGAAAAATATTCTTTAAAAATCCACGTTTATTTGTCTGAGGGTTCTCAGAAAAATATTCTTTAAAAATCCACGTTTATTTGTCTGAGGGTTCTCAGAAAAATATTCTTTAAAAATCCACGTTTATTTGTCTGAGGGTTCTCAGAAAAATATTCTTTAAAAATCCACCTTTATTTGTCTGAGGGTTCTCAGAAAAATATTCTTTAAAAATCCACGTTTATTTGTCTGAGGGTTCTCAGAAAAATATTCTTTAAGAATCCACGTTTATTTGTCTGAGGGTTCTCAGAAAAATATTCTTTAAAAATCCACGTTTATTTGTCTGAGGGTTCTCAGAAAAATATTCTTTAAAAATCCACGTTTATTTGTCTGAGGGTTCTCAGAAAAATATTCTTTAAAAATCCACGTTTATTTGTCTGAGGGTTCTCAGAAAAATATTCTTTAAAAATCCACGTTTTTTTGTCTGAGGGTTCTCAGAAAAATATTCTTTAAAAATCCACGTTTATTTTTTTCTGAGGGTTCTCAGAAAAATATTCTTTAAAAAATCCACGTTTATTTTTTTCTGAGGGTTCTCAGAAAAATATTCTTTAAAAATCCACGTTTATTTTTTTCTGAGGGTTCTCAGAAAAATATTCTTTAAAAATCCACGTTTATTTGTCTGAGGGTTCTCAGAAAAATATTCTTTAAAAATCCACGTTTATTTGTCTGAGGGTTCTCAGAAAAATATTCTTTAAAAATCCACGTTTATTTGTCTGAGGGTTCTCAGAAAAATATTCTTTAAAAATCCACGTTTATTTGTCTGAGGGTTCTCAGAAAAATATTCTTTAAAAATCCACGTTTGTTTGTCTGAGGGTTCTCAGAAAAATATTCTTTAAAAATCCACGTTTATTTGTCTGAGGGTTCTCAGAAAAATATTCTTTAAAAATCCACGTTTTTTTGTCTGAGGGTTCTCAGAAATATATTCTTTAAAAATCCACGTTTATTTTTTTCTGAGGGTTCTCAGAAAAATATTCTTTAAAAAATCCACGTTTATTTTTTTCTGAGGGTTCTCAGAAAAATATTCTTTAAAAATCCACGTTTATTTGTCTGAGGGTTCTCAGAAAAATATTCTTTAAAAATCCACGTTTATTTGTCTGAGGGTTCCCAGAAAAATATTCTTTAAAAATCCACGTTTATTTGTCTGAGGGTTCTCAGAAAAATATTCTTTAAAAATCCACGTTTATTTGTCTGAGGGTTCTCAAAAAAATATTCTTTAAAAATCCACGTTTATTTGTCTGAGGGTTCTCAGAAAAATATTCTTTAAAAATCCACGTTTATTTGTCTGAGGGTTCTCCGAAAAATATTCTTTAAAATCCACGTTTAGTTGTCTGAGGGTTCTCCGAAAAATATTCTTTAAAAATCCACGTTTATTTGTCTGGGGGTTCTCAGAAAAATATTCTTTAAAAATCCACGTTTATTTGTGTGAGGGTTCTAAGAAAATATTCTTTAAAAATCCACGTTTATTTGTCTGGGGGTTCTCAGAAAAATATTCTTTAAAAATCCACGTTTAGTTGTCTGAGGGTTCTCAGAAAAATATTCTTTAAAAATCCACGTTTATTTGTCTGAGGGTTCTCAGAAAAATATTCTTTAAAAATCCACGTTTATTTGTCTGGGGGTTCTCAGAAAAATATTCTTTAAAAATCCACGTTTATTTGTGTGAGGGTTCTAAGAAAATATTCTTTAAAAATCCACGTTTATTTGTCTGGGGGTTCTCAGAAAAATATTCTTTAAAAATCCACGTTTAGTTGTCTGAGGGTTCTCAGAAAAATATTCTTTAAAAATCCACGTTTATTTGTCTGAGGGTTCTCAGAAAAATATTCTTTAAAAATCCACGTTTATTTGTCTGAGGGTTCTCAGAAAAATATTCTTTAAAAATCCACTTTTATTTGTCTGGGGGTTCTCAGAAAAATATTCTTTAAAAATCCACGTTTATTTGTCTGAGGGTTCTCCGAAAAATATTCCTTAAAAATCCACGTTTAGTTGTCTGAGGGTTCTCCGAAAAATATTCTTTAAAAATCCACGTTTATTTGTCTGGGGGTTCTCAGAAAAATATTCTTTAAAAATCCACGTTTATTTGTGTGAGGGTTCTCAGAAAAATATTCCTTAAAAATCCACGTTTAGTTGTCTGAGGGTTCTCAGAAAAATATTCTTTAAAAATCCACGTTTATTTGTCTGGGGGTTCTCAGAAAAATATTCTTTAAAAATCCACGTTTATTTGTCTGGGGGTTCTCAGAAAAATATTCTTTAAAAATCCACGTTTATTTGTCTGGGGGTTCTCAGAAAAATATTCTTTAAAAATCCACGTTTATTTGTCTGGGGGTTCTCAGAAAAATATTCTTTAAAAATCCACGTTTATTTGTCTGGGGGTTCTCAGAAAAATATTCTTTAAAAATCCACGTTTATTTGTGTGAGGGTTCTCAGAAAAATATTCTTTAAAAATCCACGTTTATTTGTGTGAGGGTTCTAAGAAAATATTCTTTAAAAATCCACGTTTATTTGTCTGAAAAATATTCTATAAAAATCCACGTTTATTTGTCTGAAAAATATTCTTTAAAAATCCACGTTTATTTGTCTGAGGGTTCTCAGAAAAATATTCTTTAAAAATCCACGTTTATTTGTCTGAGGGTTCTCAGAAAAATATTCTTTAAAAATCCACGTTTATTTGTCTGAGGGTTCTCAGAAAAATATTCTTTAAAAATCCACGTTTATTTGTCTGAGGGTTCTCAGAAAAATATTCTTTAAAAATCCACGTTTATTTGTCTGAGGGTTCTCAGAAAAATATTCTTTAAAAATCCACGTTTATTTGTCTGAGGGTTCTCAGAAAAATATTCTTTAAAAATCCACGTTTATTTGTCTGAGGGTTCTCAGAAAAATATTCTTTAAAAATCCACCTTTATTTGTCTGAGGGTTCTCAGAAAAATATTCTTTAAAAATCCACGTTTATTTGTCTGAGGGTTCTCAGAAAAATATTCTTTAAGAATCCACGTTTATTTGTCTGAGGGTTCTCAGAAAAATATTCTTTAAAAATCCACGTTTATTTGTCTGAGGGTTCTCAGAAAAATATTCTTTAAAAATCCACGTTTATTTGTCTGAGGGTTCTCAGAAAAATATTCTTTAAAAATCCACGTTTATTTGTCTGAGGGTTCTCAGAAAAATATTCTTTAAAAATCCACGTTTTTTTGTCTGAGGGTTCTCAGAAAAATATTCTTTAAAAATCCACGTTTATTTTTTTCTGAGGGTTCTCAGAAAAATATTCTTTAAAAAATCCACGTTTATTTTTTTCTGAGGGTTCTCAGAAAAATATTCTTTAAAAATCCACGTTTATTTGTCTGAGGGTTCTCAGAAAAATATTCTTTAAAAATCCACGTTTATTTGTCTGAGGGTTCTAAGAAAAATATTCTTTAAAAATCCACGTTTATTTGTCTGAGGGTTCTCAGAAAAATATTCTTTAAAAATCCACGTTTATTTGTCTGAGGGTTCTCAGAAAAATATTCTTTAAAAATCCACGTTTATTTGTCTGAGGGTTCTCAGAAAAATATTCTTTAAAAATCCACGTTTATTTGTCTGAGGGTTCTCAGAAAAATATTCTTTAAAAATCCACGTTTGTTTGTCTGAGGGTTCTCAGAAAAATATTCTTTAAAAATCCACGTTTATTTGTCTGAGGGTTCTCAGAAAAATATTCTTTAAAAATCCACGTTTTTTTGTCTGAGGGTTCTCAGAAATATATTCTTTAAAAATCCACGTTTATTTTTTTCTGAGGGTTCTCAGAAAAATATTCTTTAAAAAATCCACGTTTATTTTTTTCTGAGGGTTCTCAGAAAAATATTCTTTAAAAATCCACGTTTATTTGTCTGAGGGTTCTCAGAAAAATATTCTTTAAAAATCCACGTTTATTTGTCTGAGGGTTCTCAGAAAAATATTCTTTAAAAATCCACGTTTATTTGTCTGAGGGTTCTCAGAAAAATATTCTTTAAAAATCCACGTTTATTTGTCTGAGGGTTCTCAAAAAAATATTCTTTAAAAATCCACGTTTATTTGTCTGAGGGTTCTCAGAAAAATATTCTTTAAAAATCCACGTTTATTTGTCTGAGGGTTCTCCGAAAAATATTCTTTAAAATCCACGTTTAGTTGTCTGAGGGTTCTCCGAAAAATATTGTTTAAAAATCCACGTTTAGTTGTCTGAGGGTTCTCCGAAAAATATTCTTTAAAAATCCACGTTTAGTTGTCTGAGGGTTCTCCGAAAAATATTCCTTAAAAATCCACGTTTATTTGTCTGAGGGTTCTCCGAAAAATATTTTTTAAAAATCCACGTTTAGTTGTCTGAGGGTTCTCAGAAAAATATTCTTTAAAAATCCACGTTTATTTGTCTGGGGGTTCTCAGAAAAATATTCTTTAAAAATCCACGTTTATTTGTCTGAGGGTTCTCAGAAAAATATTCTTTAAAAATCCACGTTTATTTGTCTGAAGGTTCTCCGAAAAATATTCTTTAAAAATCCACGTTTAGTTGTCTGAGGGTTCTCCGAAAAATATTCTTTAAAAATCCACGTTTAGTTGTCTGAGGGTTCTCCGAAAAATATTCTTTAAAAATCCACGTTTAGTTGTCTGAGGGTTCTCCGAAAAATATTCCTTAAAAATCCACGTTTAGTTGTCTGAGGGTTCTCCGAAAAATATTCTTTAAAAATCCACGTTTAGTTGTCTGAGGGTTCTCAGAAAAATATTCTTTAAAAATCCACGTTTATTTGTCTGGGGGTTCTCAGAAAAATATTCTTTAAAAATCCACGTTTATTTGTCTGAGGGTTCTCAGAAAAATATTCTTTAAAAATCCACGTTTATTTGTCTGAGGGTTCTCAGAAAAATATTCTTTTAAAAATCCACGTTTATTTGTCTGAGGGTTCTCAGAAAAATATTCTTTAAAAATCCACGTTTATTTGTCTGAGGGTTCTCCGAAAAATATTCCTTAAAAATCCACGTTTATTTGTCTGAGGGTTCTCCGAAAAATATTCCTTAAAAATCCACGTTTAGTTGTCTGAGGGTTCTCCGAAAAATATTCTTTAAAAATCCACGTTTATTTGTCTGGGGGTTCTCAGAAAAATATTCTTTAAAAATCCACGTTTATTTGTCTGAGGGTTCTCAGAAAAATATTCTTTAAAAATCCACGTTTATTTGTCTGAAGGTTCTCCGAAAAATATTCTTTAAAAATCCACGTTTAGTTGTCTGAGGGTTCTCCGAAAAATATTCTTTAAAAATCCACGTTTAGTTGTCTGAGGGTTCTCCGAAAAATATTCTTTAAAAATCCACGTTTAGTTGTCTGAGGGTTCTCCGAAAAATATTCCTTAAAAATCCACGTTTAGTTGTCTGAGGGTTCTCCGAAAAATATTCTTTAAAAATCCACGTTTAGTTGTCTGAGGGTTCTCAGAAAAATATTCTTTAAAAATCCACGTTTATTTGTCTGGGGGTTCTCAGAAAAATATTCTTTAAAAATCCACGTTTATTTGTCTGAGGGTTCTCAGAAAAATATTCTTTAAAAATCCACGTTTATTTGTCTGAGGGTTCTCAGAAAAATATTCCTTAAAAATCCACGTTTATTTGTCTGAGGGTTCTCAGAAAAATATTCTTTAAAAATCCACGTTTAGTTGTCTGAGGGTTCTCAGAAAAATATTCTTTAAAAATCCACGTTTATTTGTCTGAGGGTTCTCAGAAAAATATTCTTTAAAAATCCACGTTTATTTGTCTGGGGGTTCTCAGAAAAATATTCTTTAAAAATCCACGTTTATTTGTCTGAGGGTTCTCAGAAAAATATTCTTTAAAAATCCACGTTTAGTTGTCTGAGGGTTCTCAGAAAAATATTCTTTAAAAATCCACCTTTATTTGTCTGAGGGTTCTCAGAAAAATATTCTTTAAAAATCCACGTTTATTTGTCTGAGGGTTCTCAGAAAAATATTCTTTAAAAATCCACGTTTAGTTGTCTGAGGGTTCTCAGAAAAATATTCTTTAAAAATCCACGTTTATTTGTCTGAGGGTTCTCAGAAAAATATTCTTTAAAAATCCACGTTTATTTGTCTGAGGGTTCTCCGAAAAATATTCCTTAAAAATCCACGTTTATTTGTCTGAGGGTTCTCAGAAAAATATTCTTTAAAAATCCACGTTTAGTTGTCTGAGGGTTCTCAGAAAAATATTCTTTAAAAATCCACGTTTATTTGTCTGAGGGTTCTCAGAAAAATATTCTTTAAAAATCCACGTTTATTTGTCTGGGGGTTCTCAGAAAAATATTCTTTAAAAATCCACGTTTATTTGTCTGAGGGTTCTCAGAAAAATATTCTTTAAAAATCCACGTTTATTTGTCTGAGGGTTCTCCGAAAAATATTCCTTAAAAATCCACGTTTAGTTGTCTGAGGGTTCTCCGAAAAATATTCTTTAAAATCCACGTTTATTTGTCTGGGGGTTCTCAGAAAAATATTCTTTAAAAATCCACGTTTATTTGTCTGGGGGTTCTCAGAAAAATATTCTTTAAAAATCCACGTTTATTTGTCTGGGGGTTCTCAGAAAAATATTCTTTAAAAATCCACGTTTATTTGTGTGAGGGTTCTCAGAAAAATATTCTTTAAAAATCCACGTTTATTTGTCTGGGGGTTCTCAGAAAAATATTCTTTAAAAATCCACGTTTAGTTGTCTGAGGGTTCTCAGAAAAATATTCTTTAAAAATCCACGTTTATTTGTCTGAGGGTTCTCAGAAAAATATTCTTTAAAAATCCACGTTTATTTGTCTGGGGGTTCTCAGAAAAATATTCTTTAAAAATCCACGTTTATTTGTGTGAGGGTTCTAAGAAAATATTCTTTAAAAATCCACGTTTATTTGTCTGGGGGTTCTCAGAAAAATATTCTTTAAAAATCCACGTTTATTTGTGTGAGGGTTCTCAGAAAAATATTCTTTAAAAATCCACGTTTATTTGTCTGAGGGTTCTCAGAAAAATATTCTTTAAAAATCCACGTTTAGTTGTCTGAGGGTTCTCAGAAAAATATTCTTTAAAAATCCACGTTTATTTGTCTGAGGGTTCTCAGAAAAATATTCTTTAAAAATCCACGTTTATTTGTCTGGGGGTTCTCAGAAAAATATTCTTTAAAAATCCACGTTTATTTGTGTGAGGGTTCTAAGAAAATATTCTTTAAAAATCCACGTTTATTTGTCTGGGGGTTCTCAGAAAAATATTCTTTAAAAATCCACGTTTAGTTGTCTGAGGGTTCTCAGAAAAATATTCTTTAAAAATCCACGTTTATTTGTCTGAGGGTTCTCAGAAAAATATTCTTTAAAAATCCACGTTTATTTGTCTGGGGGTTCTCAGAAAAATATTCTTTAAAAATCCACGTTTATTTGTGTGAGGGTTCTAAGAAAATATTCTTTAAAAATCCACGTTTATTTGTCTGGGGGTTCTCAGAAAAATATTCTTTAAAAATCCACGTTTAGTTGTCTGAGGGTTCTCAGAAAAATATTCTTTAAAAATCCACGTTTATTTGTCTGAGGGTTCTCAGAAAAATATTCTTTAAAAATCCACGTTTATTTGTCTGGGGGTTCTCAGAAAAATATTCTTTAAAAATCCACGTTTATTTGTCTGAGGGTTCTCAGAAAAATATTCTTTAAAAATCCACGTTTATTTGTCTGGGGGTTCTCAGAAAAATATTCTTTAAAAATCCACGTTTATTTGTCTGAGGGTTCTCAGAAAAATATTCTTTAAAAATCCACGTTTATTTGTCTGGGGGTTCTCAGAAAAATATTCTTTAAAAATCCACGTTTAGTTGTCTGAGGGTTCTCAGAAAAATATTCTTTAAAAATCCACGTTTATTTGTCTGGGGGTTCTCAGAAAAATATTCTTTAAAAATCCACGTTTATTTGTCTGGGGGTTCTCAGAAAAATATTCTTTAAAAATCCACGTTTATTTGTGTGAGGGTTCTCAGAAAAATATTCTTTAAAAATCCACGTTTATTTGTCTGAAAAATATTCTATAAAAATCCACGTTTATTTGTCTGAAAAATATTCTTTAAAAATCCACGTTTATTTGTCTGAGGGTTCTCAGAAAAATATTCTTTAAAAATCCACGTTTATTTGTCTGAGGGTTCTCAGAAAAATATTCTTTAAAAATCCACGTTTATTTGTCTGAGGGTTCTCAGAAAAATATTCTTTAAAAATCCACGTTTATTTGTCTGAGGGTTCTCAGAAAAATATTCTTTAAAAATCCACGTTTATTTGTCTGAGGGTTCTCAGAAAAATATTCTTTAAAAATCCACGTTTATTTGTCTGAGGGTTCTCAGAAAAATATTCTTTAAAAATCCACGTTTATTTGTCTGAGGGTTCTCAGAAAAATATTCTTTAAAAATCCACGTTTATTTGTCTGAGGGTTCTCAGAAAAATATTCTTTAAAAATCCACGTTTATTTGTCTGAGGGTTCTCAGAAAAATATTCTTTAAAAATCCACGTTTATTTGTCTGAGGGTTCTCAGAAAAATATTCTTTAAGAATCCACGTTTATTTGTCTGAGGGTTCTCAGAAAAATATTCTTTAAAAATCCACGTTTATTTGTCTGAGGGTTCTCAGAAAAATATTCTTTAAAAATCCACGTTTATTTGTCTGAGGGTTCTCAGAAAAATATTCTTTTAAAATCCACGTTTATTTGTCTGAGGGTTCTCAGAAAAATATTCTTTAAAAATCCACGTTTATTTGTCTGAGGGTTCTCAGAAAAATATTCTTTTAAAATCCACGTTTATTTGTCTGAGGGTTCTCAGAAAAATATTCTTTAAAAATCCACGTTTATTTGTCTGAGGGTTCTCAGAAAAATATTCTTTAAAAATCCACGTTTTTTTGTCTGAGGGTTCTCAGAAAAATATTCTTTAAAAATCCACGTTTATTTTTTTCTGAGGGTTCTCAGAAAAATATTCTTTAAAAAATCCACGTTTATTTTTTTCTGAGGGTTCTCAGAAAAATATTCTTTAAAAATCCACGTTTATTTGTGTGAGGGTTCTCAGAAAAATATTCTTTAAAAATCCACGTTTATTTGTCTGGGGGTTCTCAGAAAAATATTCTTTAAAAATCCACGTTTATTTGTCTGGGGGTTCTCAGAAAAATATTCTTTAAAAATCCACGTTTATTTGTGTGAGGGTTCTCAGAAAAATATTCTTTAAAAATCCACGTTTGTTTGTCTGAGGGTTCTCAGAAAAATATTCTTTAAAAATCCACGTTTATTTGTCTGAGGGTTCTCAGAAAAATATTCTTTAAAAATCCACGTTTATTTGTCTGAGGGTTCTCAGAAAAATATTCTTTAAAAATCCACGTTTATTTGTCTGAGGGTTCTCAGAAAAATATTCTTTAAAAATCCACGTTTATTTGTCTGAGTGTTCTCAAAAAAATATTCTTTAAAAATCCACGTTTATTTGTCTGAGGGTTCTCAGAAAAATATTCTTTAAAAATCCACGTTTATTTGTCTGAGGGTTCTCAGAAAAATATTCTTTAAAAATCCACGTTTATTTGTCTGAGGGTTCTCAAAAAAATATTCTTTAAAAATCCACGTTTAGTTGTCTGAGGGTTCTCAGAAAAATATTCTTTAAAAATCCACGTTTATTTGTCTGAAGGTTCTCCGAAAAATATTCTTTAAAAATCCACGTTTATTTGTCTGAGGGTTCTCCGAAAAATATTCTTTAAAAATCCACGTTTAGTTGTCTGAGGGTTCTCCGAAAAATATTCTTTAAAAATCCACGTTTAGTTGTCTAAGGGTTCTCCGAAAAATATTCCTTAAAAATCCACGTTTAGTTGTCTGAGGGTTCTCCGAAAAATATTCTTTAAAAATCCACGTTTAGTTGTCTGAGGGTTCTCCGAAAAATATTCTTTAAAAATCGACGTTTAGTTGTCTGAGGGTTCTCCGAAAAATATTCTTTAAAAATCCACGTTTAGTTGTCTGAGGGTTCTCAGAAAAATATTCTTTAAAAATCCACATTTATTTGTCCGAGGATCTTCAGAAAAATATTCTTTAAAAATCCACGTTTATTTGACTGAGGGTTCTCAGAAAAATATTCTTTAAAAATCCACGTTTAGTTGTCTGAGGGTTCTCAGAAAAATATTCTTTAAAAATCCACGTTTATTTGACTGAGGGTTCTCAGAAAAATATTCTTTAAAAATCCACGTTTATTTGACTGAGGGTTCTCAGAAAAATATTCTTTAAAAATCCACGTTTATTTGACTGAGGTTTCTCAGAAAAATATTCTTTAAAAATCCACGTTTATTTGTCTGAGGGTTCTCAGAAAAATATTCTTTAAAAATCCACGTTTATTTGTGTGAGGGTTCTCAGAAAAATATTCTTTAAAAATCCACGTTTATTTGTCTGAGGGTTCTCAGAAAAATATTCTTTAAAAATCCACGTTTATTGGTCTGAGGATCCTCAGAAAAATATTCTTTAAAAATCCACGTTTATTGGTCTGAGGATCCTCAGAAAAATATTCTTTAAAAATCCACGTTTATTGGTCTGAGGATCCTCAGAAAAATATTCTTTAAAAATCCACGTTTATTGGCCTGAGGGTCTTTAAAATATTATTTTTTAAAAGTCCACGTTAATTGGCATGAGGGCCCTTGAGAAATTATTCTTTAAAAATTCAGGTTTATTGGTATGAAGGTCCTTGAAAAATTACTCTTTAAAAATTCAAATTTACTGGCGTGAGGGTCCTTGGGAAATTGTACTTTAAAAATCCACGTTTACTGTTCTGAGGGGTTCTCCAAAAAATATTTTTTTTTTAAAAATCCACGTTTATAGGTCTGATGGTTCTTGAAAAATTATTCTTTAAAATTCCACGTTTATTGGTCTGAGGGTTCTTGAAAAAATATTCTTCAAAAATCCAGCTCAATGCTTGTTCTGGTTTAACCTCTGTTAAAATATGTGGAGATAGTATGTCTTACACATTTTTCTTGAAATAATTATTTGTGTTGCATAGTCCGATTTAAACACTGTAACGCCAAATAGGCATTTCTTCATTGTTGCAAACAGTAGCATTCTCATCTCATTTGGCAGTGGTAGCACAAGTGTAACGAGTAAACCACCAAAGATTATTATGATGATGACGGCGATGGAGCTAACAGAAGCTACAAGCGAGATGACAGCCAGACAGACAGAACACAAACAATATCATTTTCAAATGAAAACAATTGCCATTAAGCACCTGAGAACTTCGCGGGGAAATTTCTCAACATCGTCAATTGTTGGCTCTTGTTCTTGTTGTTACTGGTACATAAAACCAAAGCCAGGCAGCTACAACATTATTTCATTTACAGACTCAACGGCATCGTCATTACAAATGTCATTATCTTCATTCTTCTTCTTCTCATTGGCAAGTCGGCGGGGCGGCGGTATTTGACTTTTGCTGCAGTCATTGTGGCTGCCTGCCTAGGATGTTCGAGATGCAACAAATTTTATAACAATAAAAGCAACAAAAAGTAGCAACAACTATCATCATGACTGCTGTAATAATAACAACAAAAGACTCGTCGGGTAAACTATTTAATTTCTTTACTTAAGAAATTTTGTTACGGAAGTAGGGTCTTTTCTTCGTTTGTTTTATGGAATCGAAATGTAGGTTAAAATCGAAAATATTTCTGATTCTTTTGGGACAAATTATGATTGCTGCTGTTGATTGCATGCAATCGGAAGATTACACTGGTTGTGTGTTACAGCCAGTACCTTAATTGAAAACGGATAGTTTTATCGATAATATTGAACTTTGTTGTTGTCCAGTCATTGTTGTGTCAGCTTAAATCATTTGTCATAAAAATTGTGCAATTCATTCAAGTCCAGACGTAAATTGGTATATACGTAGATAAGCTTAGTATTGGTGTAGAACTCTTGATGATGGGAAAGTACGAGTATATTGTTTAAATGGCTGGTTCAGTGTTGAAGTATCTTCTCCACTTGTTAGTGTTTTAAATGTTCGCCGCTTGTTGCAACATTAAATGGGTGGAAATGAACATCTTGTAATTATGTTGTTTGGACATCTGGTAATTATTAGGGATAGTGTTGAGTGTTTTAAAAGAGGTATTTTATGTTAAATAGATAGATAGATGGAAAGCTGAGTTGGTTCAATTAAAGCAATAGCCTGAAAAAAGTGATAAGAGTACCATATGACACAGATCGCATGTAGAACATCGACAAGCTGCATTCTCATCATATTTTAGGATCAAGTGAATTAAAACTTGCAACCTGTCAATAACAGAAGACCTGCAGAGTTTAAAATAAGTTCAAAGTAGGCTGTGTACTATATCGGTCCACTCCTTCAGGTATAAATTTCGTAAAAGTGCAGTTTAAATATATGTATTCGACCGGTTTGATTTTTATTGCTCTAGTTCTAGACTAGTTCTTTCACGGCATGTTTTGATACAGTTCTTACGGAGTCGTGAAAAAGGCAATTCCCCACTTTTTATGCGCATTCGGATGCGATCCAACGAATGACATCCATTTCTCACATTTTAACTGCATCCGGATGCAGTTCAATCAGAATCGTAAAAAAATGCACTCCAATTCCGTAAACTTTAACCGCATTCGGATGCAATCCAACGATTGACATGCATTTCTCACATTTTAATAGCATCCGCATGCAGTTCAAACGGAGTCGTGAAAAATGCACTCCGTTCGTTACATTTTATGAGCAGTTGCTAGAGGTCCCTACAAGTACATAAGTCAGTTTTTATATCCCTACAGTGTTCCGGCATCAATTCTACCAAAAACAGAAAAGCGTGTTAACATTTCCAAAAAATGTTTATAAAATAAAATAGTTTGCGAACATTTTTGCTGTAATTTATGAGAAGAAAAATTTTTAATGGAGTTGAGTTGGGGGTCCTTCCACCTGATTGGGATGGCCCTAATGGTATCATTCAAGCAAGTACTGCAACGAGAGGATGCCATTGTGTTGCTGCGGTTGAAGAAAACGAGAGGAAGAATCCCGAAGGCATTCTGACTGGTTTGAATATGTTCGCATCACGTTGCACTTATTTGCATAGCACGATGGCGCCGCTTATATTACCACAGATCGACCTATCGCGCTATAGGTGGTCAACAAGGTTTTTTTGTCTGCTATTTTTTGATGCTGGGGAGGAGTAAAACTTCAAGGGTCTTTGACAACAGCGTAATTAGTCTGCATTCAGCATTCAGAGATCCCATCAGGGCCCAACGCTTTAGATGGTGGCATTTGCAACATCATCCATTATAAATTGTCGTGGTTCCTCCTCAGCAGGAAGAAATTTAATGCGACGTAGAACTCTTCTGTTTGCCAAGTCACCCCGGAATGCTTGACAAATCGTCGATTAAAATAATTGGCGCACCACTTTGGATCAGTCAGCGTAAAGACGCCAAACGTAACTGAGGCATTATCTTCCTTCTTTGTAGGGTTCGAGAGAGGCTTAGCCGTTGCCCACAATTCACCTATTCCGGATCCTATGTTGCAATCTTCAAATGATTTAACCGCTTATGCTCACCTACCAATCTGTTAACTTCCAATGACAGCTACCTGACCCTGGGGGCTTGATTCAGCTCAACAAGGTCATTTGCTAATCCCGCTGCCTCCACTCGGAAATTTGGCTTCACTTCGAATATATAACGAGCGGCTGATGAAGCCTTGGAATACCTTCTGTTTTACCCGAACATAGTAACAACGAAGTTTGAACCATATTGATTGATCCGTTCGTCCATTTCAGTGAAAAACTTTGAACCTTTTGTTTGAGCGGGCCAATGTGACTCATCTCCGAACTTGATGTACTTTGGACAACATCATTCGAGTACCAAAACGATTGATCCGTTCGATACAGAGGTACAAAATAGGCTAATTCTACTCCAAATTGGGTTCTAAAACCGTTATTTCAAAGTGTTGAATTTCGGAGGGGTGGGGAACTTCCCCTATACCCTATTTCGGTTTGGAACTTCATGTTCGCGTCAATTATGGTTGTGTCTCCGACCTTACCTACTTATTTTGGACCCAAAAACTTGACCACGCCCACTTTTTAAAATACGTTACATCACCAAATCTACTAAAACGGTTTTCCTGAAATTTTTTTTTTAAACGGTTTAAAATTTTACGAATTAATCTACAATCTAGGTACTTCTTTGTGGCCTAAAGACCCGACCACGTTTGCCTTTTTGATACCCTCAGCTGTTATGCTAACGACTTTCATACGAGCAAAATGTGCCTCATGGAATGATTTTAGACCCCAAGTATGTTTGGACGAAATCCATTTCAGACAATTTCGAGTCGGTTTAGCAATGTCCGACCGTCTGTGTGTTTGGCTGACTGGCTGGTGCGCACGACAACTCACACACAGCCCTCCATAATTCCTGAAAAAATAGCCTAAAATGTGCAAAAAAAAAAACCTATGACACCGTGTGTAGTGGTTGGAGCGCAAGATAATTCTCAAACGGATCTGCCACTCCTTTGGGTATCTCCCACGCAAAATTTCGGATAAGTTCCGTTAAAGACCTGATCTCGAAGCGTTTTGATTTTTGTTGCAGCCACTTGAATTCTCTACCCCCATGACAAAGATACAAGATTTTTCAGGGGCAAGTCCATACTTCCTGAGAAAATGGCCCTAAAGTTCTAAAAACCCCAATTGCACCATGTACAGTGGCTAGAGAGCACAATAATTTTTGAACGGATAATCCGTTTCGGTCCAGTTGTCCTTTGTAATATTTTGACCAAATTTAGTATAAATTCGAAGATGAGCCACATCGGTCCACTTCTTCGGGTACCTCTTTGTGGTCCCATTTACAGCGATACTACGATTTTCATGCGCAAATCCATGCTTCCTAACGTAGTGGTCCAAAACTTGTAAGTTATGCGGTGACCAGCTAAATGGAAATGAAATGACTCCCAAAATAAGATCCACTTCCAAAATGACCATGTCGATTTACTCCTTCAGGTACCTCCTCCGCAACACTTTTGATCTTTAATCGAAGTATACACTTTCATTGCCAAGTTCGTACGTCCAAAACGGGCCAAAAAATCTGAAAATGATTTTGATTGAGTAAATGGTAGTTGATCTGCCTATAGATGTACCTAAGTTTCACATCTTACAGGCTGAGGGTATACCTCTGTTGGCAAAGCCGACTGATACTTTTTACTTGTTAATATGTTATATCTCCAATACTTACTTACTTAGCTGGCCCATTACAGAACATTTGTTCCATAGACCGAACTAAGAAAAGATTTCCAATTCTCTCTGTTTAGTGCTTCGCTTTTTGGAATACCGCGCCTTGTCATCTCTTCATCCACTTGCTTGCGCCATCTATTCTTTGGCCTGCCAATTCTGCGTGCACCGCCATGTGGCTCGAATTTATAAGCCTTTTTAGCGGGTTCATCATAGCTCATTCTTATATGGCCTAGCCAACGCAATCGCTGCATCTTGATACGTTTAACTATATTGATGTCGTTGTATAGCAGATACAGCTCGTGCTTCATATGACGTCGATATTCACCGTCAACGCAGATCGGTCCGTAGATCTTTCGAAGAATTTTTCTCTCAAACACGCCAAGCACTGCCTTATCTGCTTGCGCAAGTACCCAGGCTTCGGAACCATACATCAGCACGGGTAGTATCAGTGTTTTCTAAAGCGTTATTTTTGTTTGACGAGTTGTGGCTTTGTTTTTAAAGTGCTTACTTAAGCCAAAGTAGCATCTGTTGGCCAATACAATTCTTCTTTTTATTTCACAACTGATGTCGTTTGTTGTGTTTACGGCGGTGCCGAGGTATACGAAGTCTTTTACTTTCTTAAAATTATAGGAAACAACTTCAACAGTTGCACGGTGGTCGAATGCACTGATCTAGCGGCGCGAAATTCATAACTTGCAAACGAATTGAGATACGTCAGTTAAATTTTACATAAACTCATCTTGAACCTGTGGGTAATAATGGGCCAAATATGAACAATATCGGCTAATGTTTTGGTATAGCCCCCATATAACGGTACCTTCCGATTTTCGGTATTTTGAGGATTTAAGCCACAATTTCGTAGCAAATTAGCTGTAATTTGGTACTTAGGGTTCCTAGTGGTCATAAAATATTTCCACCAAAAATTATGAACATAGGTCCACGTTTTGATATAGCCCCCTTGTAACCGTACCTCCCAATTTAAGGTATTTTGAGTATCATGACCACATTTTTAATTCAACTTGGCTGTAATTTTGCATTCCGTGTTCTCACTGCGTATAAAATCTTCTTCCAAAACATTTTCAATACGGATTTATGTTTCGATGTAGCCCCTTGATGGTACCCCCGATTCGCTGAATTTTTGCTTGTTATCCCATATTTAATAACATATGTATTTAGCTATAATATGGTATTATAGTGTCTCCGGGGGTAGAACTCCTCCTTGCAAACATTTCTCAAGATATGTCCATATTTTGATTTAGCTCCCATACAAATGCACAGCTAAATTTGTATTAATTTCATGCAAGATCCCTTATTTTAAAAGTGCAGTCATCAAAAGATTTGCAAATATTTGCAGCCCGAATGTGGTTATTCAGTATCCAGACAGTCCAATTTCATTCCCCAAGAAATAGTCGGACCTAAGTTCGGCCAAGTTTACAAGATGCACTCTATGGAACAAGCGCGTACAATCCATAAAAAACACTAAAATATTAAATTTTTTGAAAATTTATTGCTATATAACTAAGTACCTCCAGACCCCAAACTAATTTTTATAATTTAAATCACACCCACTGTTATTAATTAAAAATACATCTTGTCCATTTTCATTACGAATTTATTTAACATTTAAACAAATATGAAGTTAACTTTTTTGCAACAATTTTTTAAAATCTGATGCGACAAAAACTCTTGTATTTTATAGCGAATAACTGAGTGAATATTTACAACAACAAAAATGAAAAAACAAAATCTTTGTCTGCAAAGTGTCTGTAATCGATACAATGGAAAATATTTCGCAATTTTATAGTTCGATTTTTTGACTTTTGCGCCGCTAGATCAGTGGTTTCGACCAGTGTGAGTTGGTCCGATCTCAAAGGACGCATTGCGCGTCGACGCCATCAACTTGGACTTCTCGCCTTTTACCGTCAGACCCACTTTAGCAGATTCTCCTTCGACCTTCATAAAGGTATCGGTTACTTCTTTCACTGATTGTCCCATGATGTCTATATCATCAGCATAAGCAAGTAACATGTGGCTATTGGTGTAGATTGTGCCACTGCTTTTGACGTTTGCCTCTCGTATAATGTTGAAAAGATCACACGAAAGGCAAGAAGACAGCCTGAAACCTCTTTTGGTACAAAACTCTTCGTAGAGGTTCTTTCCTATTTTAACTGAAGATCTTAGAGATATTTTACAAAGCCGAATGAGCTTTGCGGGGATACCAAATTCAGACATGGCTTGGAATACCTTTGAACGTAGCGGGCTGTGGAAGGCGGCTTTGTAATCGACAAAAAGGTGGTTGGTGTCAATATGCATCTCTTGCAGGGTAAATATCTGGTCAATGGTGAACTTGCCAGGTCTAAAGCCGCATTGGTATGGTCCAATTATTTCGTTGACCATGGGCGAAGTACAAGTAAATCTGTCAATGCGAACGACTTGCACAATATCCCTGACACTATCTTGTAGGCGATAGGGAGAAGACTTATGCCACTATAGTTGGAGCATAAAATCTTATCTCCTTTCTTATGAACGGGACACAGGATGCTCAGGTTCCAATCGTCGGGTACGCGTTCTTCCTGCCAGAGGGAGCTAACTAGCTGATGCATACACCTTATCAGCGTGTCGCCTCCGGTTTTAAACAGCTCGGCTGGTAGGCCATCAGCTCCTGCTGCGTTATTATTCTTCAGCCGGTTAATTGCTGTCTTTACCTCATCTTGCCCGGGTGTTATACATTCATTACCATCTTCTGCAAACTACCATGTTTCTTGCAGCTGCAAAGTCTATCAGTCTCATACCGTTGTCAGATGTTTCACTGTGTAGACTGAATTTCCCGACTGGTGGGCCAAAAATATTCACCTTTCCAATTTTGGCATTAAAATCGCCTAGAATTATTTTAATGTCATGGGCAGGGTCATAAGTTTTTTCTAAGCGCTCGCAAAATATATATTTGGTCTGTTCGTTCTTGTCTTCAGTGGGACCATGAGCGCAAATAAAGCTGATGTTGAAGAATTTATCTTTTAATCGAATTGCAGCGAGTCTTTCATTCACTGGGGTGAAGCTGGAGACAAGATGTTTTAACCTCCGACCAGCTACAAATCCGCAACCAAACCCATGCTTTGTGTCGTGGCAGCTATATATAGTGCGTCACCTTTAGGTGTTGTTGTGACGCCTTTCCCGTTCCATCGTATTTCCTGCATGGCATAATGTCGGCCTTGTACTTTTCAAGTACATCTGCCAATGCGTAAACTGCACCTTATCTATAAAGAGTGCGAACATTCCAGGTGCAGATTCGCAGGTAGAAAATACCAAGTTTTAATTGTCAAGCATAAAGTCCATAAAAAGTTGTCATTAAAACCCATTAACACGGGCCAGCAGCGCGGATCGGGGTCTGCTAGTAAATAAATAAAATTCCAAAATTACATATATAGTAAACCTACGATCTTTAAACAAACACATTTTTTTACTTATAACTCATCTGATTGCATGTTCTTTAAATACTTGCACCGCATTTTTGGGTTTTTGCGTTTCCCAAGAATGCCATTCATTTCTTCATTCACTGATTTGTTTCTTCATCTCATTTGAATAAGTGAAATTTCCTCTTAAATTCCATGCCAGCAGACATTTCTCTTTCGTTATCTGGCTTAGCTTTGCTTTGGCATTGAAGACAAAATAACATCCAAGACAAATTTAAAATTCTTAACATGTCCTTTCGATTTCTAATTCCGCTTGACAGCGATGCGACGAACTACAACGAAAAAGAGAACATTAACAAAAAAACATAAGAAATGGAAATGTGTGCGTACGCGACTCAGCGAAGCTGGTTGAGTCCGAAAAAGCATCTCATTTTTAAAAGCAAAAATTGATTTTCATTCATACGAGTAGAAGACGCGTTACGCATCCCAAATGGTAAGCTCGTTGTCTGTCTGGTCGGAACTAAAGAACGTAACCCAGCTTTTGCGCACAATGGCCCAGAGAATGGGAAAGAGGTGTGTGTAAGTAGTATTTCTTGGATGCTCAGTTGTCGACTTGTTCAAAATGTTAATGCCAAGAAGAAAGAAGTTTGTTTACCGAGCAGCCAAGTCTAGGCACTGCGTTTCTGTTTGCCTCTTTGTCTGATATGGGTTCTTCTTATTTCATTATTAAAAGTATCCGATTGCAATGATGTTGGGTATAAAGTATCTTGTTACTTTCACCGCGAACAGCAACGCAGACGCGTTGCGTTGAGGAAAATCATGATGGTAATAATGACCAACATAGCCAGCCACCAGCATAGCAAGATCATCGTCGTCATCATCATGCTCAGAATGATGAGGCTTTTCCTTGAAGAGCTTGTTATTGATTGTGATTTGTGTTTTTACTTTTTTTAGACATGGGCTTGTTCATCATCATATCGTTCATGTGTTTATGTTGAGTTTGGATGGTTGGTTGGTCGGTTAGTTAGTCAGTCAAGCAACTTGTCTGCCAGCTACAGAGGCAGTCAGTCAGTCATTCCATCATTTATTTATGCGTTGCCTTCCACATGACATGCGTGTGTGCGGTTTTCAGAGAAAATTCCATAAAAATTGTTATAGGAAAATAATAATAAAATATGGAGGGAGAGTGGAACTGTGAAAATATTAACTAAATATCTGTGTAATGACAAACAAGCGACATTCGTATACAATTTATGTTGAAATTCGCTAGAATGGTACACGCGATATCTCTTGAAAGTAGCAACCGATATGGTCCACCCTTTGATCTTGTAGTGTTTTGTTTAGTTTAAGTTTCAAAATGGGTCATATCGGTCCATTCCCTACCTCCTACCTGTTTACTCCCTAATTCCCTCACAAAAGTCCGACTTGCGACCGGGTTCGAAGTAGGTCCCCCTTGAGCTTATTGCTGTACATTTTTATTGGTCCACGTCCTTGAAGAAAGTGTTCCAATATTTTGTCCTTGACTATTTTGCCGATGCCTTCTGATTATCTTTGGGTAGCACCGGTCGTCCGTTTAGTGCCTTTTGGCTTCCTTGGCATACGTAGATGGTGGCCCCCTTCTGTCTCTGCGGTCATCTTTCTCTTTTGGAAAGTCCTAGAGTTCTTTTCTGAGTTTCGGGTCATTACAGAAGATGCCCTGTGTCAAAAATTCGTTCGTAAAATATTCGTCGTTGAAACCCTGACCACTGCATCCTTTTCGTTGTAAGATTGAAGATACTATCGTTTACTTGCTTACCTGCTAGTCCCGCAGACTCTTCTTTGAAATTTGGATGATGTCTCGGAACATCCTTTTTGTTACCCGAGATTCAAAAGGGAATGGCAGTTATCTGAAGCGGTGAAGTTCAACAGAACTCTCTGAAATGAGGCCAATCAGCTTTCCCATGGTTGATGAAAGTTAGGACGGAGACGATTATAGGGATATGGTCTGACACAAAAGAAACGACTGGTTGCCAGGTGGCGTCATTTGGCATTTGTCACGATGGTAATGTCTAGCGAACTATGGCAGTCTCCGCTTATTGTGGTAAGGGGAGTCCACATAGAACGTGAAAAATTTGGGGCTATAAATCTGTCCAGCCAATGCTATACCCCTCTGGTCATTCTTAGGACTGAATGCCACAACTCATGGCGAGTATTAAAGTCCCCTAAGACCAGTCGGTGATGAACTTCAAAAAGCATGCTAATTCTACATTTATTGGCCTTGAAGTCTCTCAAAAAATATTCTTTAAATAAAACACTGTAAAAATACAAACAATCCACAATTCTTAAAAATATTCTTTAAAAAATCCACGTTTATTGGCCTTGAAGTCCTTGAAAAAATATTATTTAAAAAATCCACGTTTATTGGCCTTGAAGTCCTTGAAAAAATATTCTTTAAAAAATCCAAATTTATTGGCCTTGAAGTCCTTGAAAAAATATTCTTTAAAAAATCCAAGTTTATTGGCCTTGAAGTCCTTAAAAAAAATATTCTTTAAAAAATCCACGTTTATTGGCCTTGAAGTCCTTGAAAAAATATTCTTAAAAAAATCCACGTTTATTGTCCTTGAAGTCCCTGAAAAAATATTCTTTAAAAACCCACGTTTATTGGCCTTGAAGTCCTTGAAAAAATATTCTTAAAAAAATCCACGTTTATTGTCCTTGAAGTCCCTGAAAAAATATTCTTTAACAAATCCACGTTTATTGGCTTTAAAGTCCCTGAAAAAATATTCTTTAAAAAATCCACGTTTATTGGCCTTGAAGTCCCTGAAAAAATATTCTTTATAAAAAGTCCACGTTTATTGCCCTTGAAGTCCCTGAAAAAATATTCTTTAAAAAAAGTCCACGTTTATTGCCCTTGAAGTCCCTGAAAAAATATTCTTTAAAAATCCCCGTTTATTGACCTTGAAGTCCCTGAAAAAATATTCTTTAAAAATCCCCGTTTATTGGCCTTGAAGTCCCTGAAAAAATATTCTTTAAAAATCCACGTTTATTGGCCTTGAAGTCCCTGAAAAAATATTCTTTAAAAAATCCACGTTTATTGGCCTTGAAGTCCCTGAAAAAAATTCTTTAAAAAATCCACGTTTATTGGCCTTGAAGTCCCTGAAAAAATATTCTGGCCTTGAAGTCCTTGAAAAAATATTCTTTAAAAAATCCACGTTTATTGGCCTTGAAGTCCTTAAAAAAATATTCTTTAAAAAATCCACGTTTATTGGCCTTGAAGTCCTTAAAAAATATTCTGGCCTTGAAGTCCTTGAAAAAATATTCTTTAAAAAATCCACGTTTATTGGCCTTGAAGTCCTTAAAAAAATATTCTTTAAAAAATCCACGTTTATTGGCCTTGAAGTCCTTAAAAAAATATTCTTTAAAAAATCCACGTTTATTGGCCTTGAAGTCCTTAAAAAAATATTCTTTAAAAAATCCACGTTTATTGGCCTTGAAGTCTCTCAAAAAGTATTCTTTAAAAAATCCACGTTTATTGGCCTTGAAGTCTCTCAAAAAGTATTCTTTAACAAATCCACGTTTATTGGCCTTGAAGTCTCTCAAAAAGTATTCTTTAAAAAATCCACGTTTATTGGCCTTGAAGTCCCTGAAAAAATATTCTTTAAAAAATCCACGTTTATTGGCCTTGAAGTCCCTGAAAAAATATTCTTTAAAAAATCCACGTTTATTGGTTTGAAGTCCCTGAAAAAATATTCTTTAAAAAATCCACGTTTATTGGCCTTGAAGTCCCTGAACAAAAATTGTTTAAAAAATCCACGTTTATTGGCCTTGAAGTCCCTGAAAAAATGATCTTTAAAAATCCACGTTTATTGGCCTTGAAGTCCTTGAAAAATTTTCTTTAAAAATCCATGTTTATTGGTACTGAAGTTCCTAAAAAATATTCTTTAAAAAATCCACGGTTATTGAACTTGAAGTCCCTGAAAAAATATTCTTTAAAAAATCCACCTTTATTGGTGTTGAAGTCCCTGAAAAAATGATCTTTAAAAATCCACGTTTATTGGCCTTGAAGTCCCTGAAAAAATATTCTTTAAAAACCCCACGTTTATTGGCCTTGAAGTCCCTGAAAAAATATTCTTTAAAAAATCCACCTTTATTGGTGTTAAAGTCCCTGAAAAATGATCTTTAAAAACCCCACGTTTATTGGCCTTGAAGTCCCTGAAAAAATATTCTTTAAAAACCCCACGTTTATTGGCCTTGAAGTCCCTGAAAAAATATTCTTTAAAAAATCCACGTTTATTGACCTTGAAGTCCCTGAAAAAATATTCTTTAAAAATCCATGTTTATTGGTACTGAAGTTCCTAAAAAATATTCTTTAAAAAATCCACATTTATTGACCTTGAAGTCACTGAAAAAATATTCTTTAAAAAAATCCACGCTTATTGGCCTTGAAGTCTCTGAAAAAAATATTCTTTAAAAAATCCACGTTTATTGGCCTTGAAGTCCCTGAAAAAAATATTCTTTAAAAAATCCACGTTTATTGGCCTTGAAGTCGCTGAAAAAATATTCTTTAAAAAATCCACGTTTATTGGTTCTGAAGCCCCTATTTTTAGGAAATTAATATTTATTTACCTTGGAGTCCCTGAGAAAAATATTCCTTAAAAATCCACGTTTATTGGCCCGGAAGACCATGAAAAAAATAATCTTAAAAAAATCCATGTTTATTGGCCTTAAAGTCTTTGAAAAAATATTCTTTAAAAAATCCCCGATTATTGGCCTTGACTTCCTGAAAAATATTCTTTAAAAATATTGCGTTTATTGGCCTTGATGTCCCTGAAAAAAACGTTCCTTACGTATACCCGCTGCAGCCCTTGAAAAAAATATTTTTTTAAAAATCCACGTTCATTGGCCTAGAAGTCCAGGTAATGTTGGCCTTATTACCTGGAGTAAAGCCATTAATCGAAGGAATGTATACTTTACAACTGTAACTTGGCAGTTTTACATCTGACTGCTACATCCATACATTACATATACGGGTGATTAATTAGAGCCAGGGTCAAGTGGGAATCAGCACACATCATCATGAGAAAAATCTTGCTTCTTCTAGAGTAGATTACTATTAAATATACAGTCAACCAAAAAAGTCTACATACACCCTATAAATCTCGGGTTTTATGGGTAAGGGATCATTTTTATGAAAATCCAAGTACATAGTTTTATCTCATATCCCTAATAAACAATATTACATACAACAAAAATATATTCCATAATACGAATAACGGTAAATTCTATAAAAACAAAAAAATTAATAGGGAAAAAGTGTACATACACCCAATGAAATATTAAGATTACCGTAAAATTTATGGAATAAGCAATACAAAGTTTACATTTTATTGTTTTATCGAATGTCTCAGGTTGTCTATGATATATTTTAGACAAAATAGGAACATATTTGTGTATTAATTGCCGTTATTTAATGCCAGACTTCGCGTATAGCTCGTTAAGGCGGACCCTTGCAGATTTCTTTGAGTTTTTCAGACTGGTAGTTTATGAAACCCTAGGAAATACAGTGGGACTAATTATTTTGAGACCCTAAAGAGCTTTGAAGTTGTTCTTATGGATAATATATGCTCCTGAGCTTCGATAAATATGTAAATTCCTGAGTTTTTTTATAAATTTTAAAGATTTCACAACATTCCAAGGTGCAAATTACATGCAGAAGCCTTCGAATTACCTTGTAATAAGGTCTGGTACAATCCTCGAGCATGCCTTGAATCAGCAATGTAAAAGTATCCGACATTTGTTGCACTTCAAGTGACCCTAACGGTCATAATACGAGGGCATACTAGTTAACTGTGTAAATTTCATACAAATTGCATGCATTCTTTGGTGGTGCTTTTATTTTGATGCTTTGGAAACTTTAGGAGCGGGTTTGGAGAATAATGTTGTACATTTCTGATTGAGTTAAGGTCCAAAAATGTATTACAAAGTAATTCCAAGGTTCTTGCTTGTAATTTGACCCTTGGAATGCTGTGAAAACTATAAAATTTATAAAAAAAACTCATGGATTCGCATATTTAGCGAAGCTCAGGAGCATAAATTATCCAAAAGAACAACTTCAAAGGATCTCAAAATAATTAGTCCCACTGTATTTCCTGGGGTTTCATAAACTATCAGACTGAAAAACTCAAAGAAATCTGCAAGGGTCCGCCTTAACGAGCTATACGCGAAGTCTGACCTTAAATAACGTCAATTAAAGCACAAATATGTTCCTATTTTGTCCAAAATATATCATAGACAACCAGAGACATTCGATAAAGCAATAAAATGTAAAATTTGTATTGCTTATTCTATAAATTTTACGGTAATCTTAATATTTCATTGGGTGTATGTACACTTTTTCTCTATTAATTTGTTAATGTTTATAGAATTTACCGTTATTTGTATTATGGAATATATTTTTGTTGTATGTAATATTGTTCATTAGGGATATGAAATAGATCTATGTACTTGGATTTTCATAAAAATATTTCCTTACCCTTAAAACTCGAGATTTATAGGGTGTATGTAGACTTTTTTGGTTGACTGTATTTCAATGCAAAATCTATAAATCTATTTTTATATACAAAGGAATGCAGTCAAATATACCTAAACAATTATTACATTTTTTTGAAATACTTGTTTTCCCCGGTTAGCGATTTAATATTGCAATTTTATAACTAAAAATAAACTTTGACTTAATTACCTCAAACCCGAGCGTACGTTCGATGTGCAACAATGCAATTACTGGACGTAAATAATAAATATTGTTGCTGTTGTTTCTTTGTTGGCTATGCAAAACTTGGCACCTAATAGAGGTAATTTTCTGTTTTTCCGCTGATTTGTAGCAGCAGTTGATGGCTAAAAATAAAAGCGAATCATCAACATTGTTTTTTTCGCGTGGATCAACAACATTTGGCAAACCAGCAGCAGCTAACCATCATCATTGTGATGGTCGTGTCTGTCAGCTGTTTAATCACCTACCACGAAGTATGAGTCTGAATATCGATTAAACAATTTTTCTATTTTGATGAAATTGATCTACTTTTGAAACGGAATTTTAATTGAATTTATTTTTAAACACTTCTTTTTTTTGAGCTGAGACGGACAACGACAACCGCTACCAACAATGACGACGACGTCACAAGAAAATCGATTTATTTCAGGTCGTTATGTTGTTGTTTTTCTTCACTCTTGTATCAATCTGGTATCGAATGAATTTACATATTTACGTGCAGACAGACAGACATACGAGTACATGTGTGTATGACTTTGTTTGACCACTCATATTGTTGTTTTCGTTTTAATTTTTTTTCGCTTTTCGTTTATAGCGTTTATCGCCGATAGGCTTGAATGCAAATTCTTAATTAAGCGAAAAACAGATAATCGTGTCTGGGTTATTAAAGAGATCACGCTTGCAGCATTTCCGAGAATTAATGGAAGTAATGAAACCGTGAGTATTTTAATAACCACAAGAATTTAATGGATAAGTTTGCGAACAAAGTTTGTAATCAAATACAAATGAATTGGGCAATTTTGAAAGATTATAGATCTGTTAATGTCTGAAACTTTTAGACAAAAAAAAAGTTAAAAATGTTCATACAAACTAACATCAGCTACGTCTGAGTCTTGAAGTCGCTGAAAAAATATTCTTTAAAAATCCACGTTTATTGGTATTGAAGTAGTTAAAAAAAAATTTCTTTAAAAAATCCACTTTTATTGGCCTTGAAGTAATTGGAAAAACTATTCTTTAAACAATCCATGTTTATTGGTCATGAAGTCGCTGAAAAAATATTCTTTAAAAAATCCACGTTTATTGGTCTTGAAGTCGCTGAAAAAATATTCTTTAAAAAATCCACGTTTATTGGTCTTGATGTCGCTGAAAAAATATTCTTTAAAAAATCCAGGTTTATTGGCCTTGAAGTCCTTGAAAAAATATTCTTTAAAAAATCCACGTTTATTGGTCTTGATGTCGCTGAAAAAATATTCTTGGAGTCGCTGAAAAAATATTCTTTAAAAAATCCACGTTTATTGGTCGCTGAAAAAATATTCTTTAAAAAATCCACGTTTATTGGTCGCTGAAAAAATATTCTTTAAAAAATCCACGTTTATTGGTCTTGAAGTCCCTGAAAAAATATTCTTTAAAAAATCCACGTTTATTGGTCTTGAAGTCCCTGAAAAAATATTCTTTAAAAAATCCACGTTTATTGGTCTTGAAGTCCCTGAAAAAATATTCTTTAAAAAATCCACGTTTATTGGTCTTGAAGTCCCTGAAAAAATATTCTTTAAAAAATCCACGTTTATTGGTCTTGAAGTCCCTGAAAAAATATTCTTTAAAAAATCCACGTTTATTGGTCTTGAAGTCTCTGAAAAAATATTGGTCTTGAAGTCTCTGAAAAAATATTCTTTAAAAAATCCACGTTTATTGGTCTTGAAGTCACTGAAAAAATATTCTTTAAAAAATCCACGTTTATTGGTCTTGAAGTCGCTGAAAAAATATTCTTTAAAAAATCCACGTTTATTGGTCTTGAAGTCGCTGAAAAAATATTCTTTAAAAAATCCACGTTTATTGGTCTTGAAGTCGCTGAAAAAAATGTTCTTTAAAAATCCACGTTTATTGGTCTTGAAGTCACTGAAAAAATATTCTTTAAAAAATCCACGTTTATTGGTCGCTGAAAAAATATTCTTTAAAAAATCCACGTTTATTGGTCGCTGAAAAAATATTCTTTAAAAAATCCACGTTTATTGGTCGCTGAAAAAATATTCTTTAAAAAATCCACGTTTATTGGTCTTGAAGTCCCTGAAAAAATATTCTTTAAAAAATCCACGTTTATTGGTCTTGAAGTCCCTGAAAAAATATTCTTTAAAAAATCCACGTTTATTGGTCTTGAAGTCCCTGAAAAAATATTCTTTAAAAAATCCACGTTTATTGGTCTTGAAGTCCCTGAAAAAATATTCTTTAAAAAATCCACGTTTATTGGCCTCGAAGTCCCTGAAAAAATATTCTTTAAAAAATCCACGTTTATTGGTCTTGAAGTCTCTGAAAAAATATTGGTCTTGAAGTCTCTGAAAAAATATTCTTTAAAAAATCCACGTTTATTGGTCTTGAAGTCACTGAAAAAATATTCTTTAAAAAATCCACGTTTATTGGTCTTGAAGTCGCTGAAAAAATATTATTTAAAAAATCCACGTTTATTGGTCTTTAAGTCGCTGAAAAAATATTCTTAAAAAATCCACATTTATTGGTCTTGAAGTCGCTGAAAAATATTCTTTAAAAATCCACGTTTATTGGCTTGAAGTCGCTGAAAAAATATTATTTAAAAAATCCAAGTTTATTGGTATTGAAGTCGCTGAAAAATATTCTTAAAAAATCCACATTTATTGGTCTTGAAGTCGCTGAAAAAATATTCCTTAAAAATCCACGTTTATTGGTCTTGAAGTCGCTGAAAAAATATTATTTAAAAAATCCACGTTTATTGGCATTGAAGTCGCTGAAAAAATATTCTTAAAAAATCCACATTTATTGGTCTTGAAGTCGCTGAAAAAATATTCTTAAAAAATCCACATTTATTGGTCTTGAAGTCGCTGAAAAAATGTTCTTTAAAAATCCACGTTTATTGGTCTTGAAGTCGCTGAAAAAATATTCTTTAAAAATCCACGTTTATTGGTCTTGAAGTCGCTGAAAAAATATTCTTTAAAAATCCAGGTTTATTGGTCTTGAAGTCGCTGAAAAAATATTCTTTAAAAATCCACGTTTGTTGGTCTTGAAGTCGCTGAAAAAATATTCTTTAAAAATCCACGTTTATTGGTCTTAAAGTGGCTGAAAAATTATTCTTTAAAAAATCCGCGTTTATTGGTCTTGAAGTCACTGAAAAATTATTCTTTAAAAAATCCGCGTTATTGGTCTTGAAGTCGCTGAAAAATATTCTTTAAAAATCCACGTTTATTGGTCTTAAAGTCGCTGAAAAAATATTCTTTAAAAATCCACGTTTATTGGTCTTAAAGTCGCTGAAAAAATATTCTTTAAAAAATCCACGTTTACTCGTCTTGAAGTGGCTGAAAAAAATATTCTTTAAAAAATCCACGTTAATTGGTCTTGAAGTGGCTGGAAAAAATATTCTTTAAAAAATCCACGTTAATTGGTCTTGAAGTGGCTGAAAAAAATATTCTTTAAAAAAACCCCGTTTATTGGTCTTGAAGTAGCTGAAAAAAATATTCTTTAAAAAATCCCGTTTATTGGCCTTGAAGTAATTGGAAAAAAAATATTCTTTAAACAATCCACGTTTATTGCTCTTGAAGTGATTGAAAAAATAATTTTTTAAAAATCCAGGTGTTGTGCTCTTGAAGTGATTAAAAAATCCACATTAGGGGTCCTAATTGTCCATGAAAAAATGTTTTCGAAGTTTATCTTCCACATATGTATGTCGTGCTTGCCCACATACTATTTATTCTCTGATTGATAAATTTCACTTTCAACCCAAACGTCAAACAAGACGAAAACAATTCCCTTTCAGGCTAACTATCAACTCTTTAAAATCAACAGCAACAACAATGAGGAAAAAGTATTTATTTTTATACCCCAACTGAGACACTTTAAATAGATCGATAAATGAAACCAATCATCCCATTTCGATTGTTTGTATGTCAGCTAGCCAGCCAGTCAACCAGCCAACCATTATTACAGAAGCAGGAGGCAAAAACTAACAGTTCCTTTTGTGTTGAACGACGACTGTCTGCTGTGTTGATGATGCTTTGGCTTCTGGGGGCTTTCTTACAACAATATCGAACAAACATGGTCAATGCCTATGATGGATTTGCTTTGAATTGGACAATCTATCTTTGCCATCTTCAATTTCTTGAAGCAGGAAAGTAAAGAAATGCAATGTAAGGAAAAAAGTGGGAGATGGAGAAAATAAAAGAGGTAACCAGAAAAAAGTGTCGATCATTCATTCACTTATTCATTGTCAAAGCAAGCGTTGATCACATTCATTCATTGATTCTTTCGAAAATTGTAAAGACATTCACACAAGTTTTTTTTCCTATAAGAGAAGGACATTAGAGTAGCTATCCTAGTTTTCATGAGGGATTTAAATGACATTATGAACACATGTCCTGAAGATGACAAAATATAAGTTCCAACCTAAGAACGGCGTATAAAAGTATATATGTTGACTCAGTCATTTTTGTAGTCCATGTAAGTGACAAATATAATGTCCCAGGACTACGCCCCTGAAAACAAAATATAATCACCAATGAGGATGTTATTGTAAACTGAAGGCAGGAGGACCAAACAGCAAAACGTTTGGGGTTGGTTGTTTGGTTTGTCACTCAACAACAATGGAACAAATAATCAAAGTCATTGCCGTCGTTGTCTTTGCAATTGTAAGAAGTTGCCAAGTTTTTTCTCAGTTTTACTTTTGTTGTTGTTGCCTTACACACATATCGTTTTGTAAATGTCCCACTTTTCCATAAACTATTTGCAAAACGTTTTTAACCACATTTAGACACAACCAATGTTAGTTGACGCTTTATTTGTTGTCGACGCTTTTGTTTCAATATGCCGCCGCTACCTACAAGTACGAGTATCAACTTAACAACAGTGACTGAAAAAGCATTGCCAACAACATCATTATCGACAACAACATAAGGCAGCAACGCGGTCTGAAGCATCATTTACAACCTGTCAATGAATTGAACCTTTTTTGAGAGGAGCTTTTTTAGTTCACATTGTGTGACAAAATGTGCACAGTGCATTCCGAAAATGTTGAAACATTAGGGAACATCTTGAAAAAAATCGACTTTTCTTGGTCAGGTGATCCTTAAAAACATTCCTAAAAAATGCACGTTTATTAGTCAGAAAATTCTAGAAAAAATATTCTTAACAAATCCACATTTGTTGGTCAGGTGGTCTAAGAAAAACGTTCTTAAAAAATCCACGTTTATTGGTCAGGTGGTCCTAGAAAAAATATTCTTAAAAAATCCACGTTTATTGGTCAGGTGATCCGTAAAAACATTCCTAAAAAATGCACGTTTATTAGTCAGAAAATTCTAGAAAAAATATTCTTAACAAATCCACATTTATTGGTCAGGTGGTCTAAGAAAAATATTCTTAAAAAAATCCACGTTTATTGTTCAGGTGGTCCTAAAAAAATATTCATAAAAAATCCAAGTTTGTTGGTCAAATTGTTCTAGCAAAAATATTCTTAAAAAATCCACGTCGATTGGTCAGGTGGTCCTAGAAAAACTATTCTTAAAAAATCCACGTTTATTGGTTAGAAGATTCTAGAAAAAAATATTCTGCACAAATCGACATTTATTGGTCAGGTGGTCCTAGAAAAATATTCTTAAAAAATCCACGTTTATTGGTCACAAAATTCTAGAAAAAAAAAATTCTTCACAAATCGACATTTATTGGTCAAGTGGTCCTAGAAAAAATATTCTTAAAAAAATCCACGTTTATTGGTCAAGTTGTTCTAGAAAAATATTCCTAAAAAATCAACGTTTATTGGTCAGGGGGTCCCAGAAAAATCTTCTTTAGTTCGACTCAAATTGTAGGGTAATAAGCTTTAGGGCCATACAGCAAATTTCTCATTTTGTTTAATTTGCTGGATGGGCTTATTGACCGGTTTATCGATACAGAGTCGGCGAAAAAGGGAACTGATGAAGTTGTTTGGTGACAGCTGAAACTATAGTATTCCCTACCCTCTGCCCTCAATTAATCAATTTCATATCCACTGTAAAACATTTTGTTGTTATTCAAATACATACTTGTATACAACAAAATATGGACTCAAGCTGAAATAAACTCAAAGATGTTCTTAAAAACATCAACGTTTTTTCGTCAGGGGATCCTAGAAAAAAATTATTATTATTTATTATATAAATATAAGATAAATTGGGAGAATAGCATCAGCAACTTAGGCCATCAGCTACAAGAAAAAATATTTTTAAAGAATCCGCATTTATTGGTCACGAGGTCCTAGAAAAAATATTCTTAACAAATCCACGTTTATTGGTCAGGAGTCCTAGAAAAAATATTCTTAAAAAAATCCACGTTTATTGGTCAGGTGGTCCTAGAAAAAAATATTCCTAAAAAACATTCAAGTTTATTGGTCAAGTGGTTCTAGAAAAATATTCTTAAAAAAGCCACGTTTGTTGGTCAAGTGGTTCTAGAAATTGAAAAATCTACGTTTATTGGTCAGGTGGTTCTAGCAAAAATATTCCTAAAGAAATCAACGTTTATGTGTCAGGGGGTCCCGGAAAAATATTCTTAAAAAAATCCTAGAAAAAATATTCTTAAAAAATCCACGTTTATTGGTCAGGGGGTCCTAGAAAAAATATTGTTGGAAAAAGCTACGTTTATTGGTCAGGGGGTCCTAGAAAAAAATATTGTTGGAAAAAGCTACGTTTATTGGTCACGTGGTAGTAGAAAAATATTCTTAAAAAATCCACGTTTATGGGTCAGATGGTCCTAGAAAAAATATTCTTATAAAATCCACGTTTATTGGTCAGGTGGTTCTAGCAAAAATATTCCTAAAGAAATCAACGTTTATGTGTCAGGGGGTCTCAGAAAAATATTCTTAAAAAAATCAAAGTTTATTTGTCAGGTGTTCCTAGAAAAAATATTTTTAAAAAAATCCACGTTTATTGGTCAGGAGGTCCTAAAAAAAATATTCTTAAAAAATCCACGTTTATTGGTCAGGGGGTCCTAGAAAAAATATTCCTAAAAAACATCTAAGTTTATTGGTCAAGTGGTTCTAGAAAAAATATTCTTAAAAAATCCAATTTTGTTGGTCAAGTGGTTCTAGAAATTGAAACATCTACGTTTAGTGGTCACGTGGTTCTAGCAAAACTATTCCTAAAAAAATCAACGTTTAGGTGTCAGGGGGTCCCACAAATATATTTCTAAACAAGTTAGCCAAGGCTATAGACGGGTCGGGGCCGACTATGTGATACCCTACACCACTTCCCCTGTGCATAAGCTTTTGACTGGTAAAATTCAAAATATTAAAATTGGGATAGCTTAGCGCCTTTGCTCTTCATTAATTCAGGTCAATCTTATTGAAACGCGTTTAGGTGCATCGTCAGAATAACTCAAATAAAACAAGTGAGCAAAGGCTATAGTCGGGATGGGGCCGACCATGCGATACCTACACCACTACCCCTGTGCATAAGCTTTTCACTGGTAAACATTTCTTTTAGCGAATATAATCCGACTACCACCAAAAATAATATGCCTCTTTCTCTCTGGGACCCCCATAAGCAACCAAAATTTCGTGACCTTCCGATCAAAATTACGATTGCAAAAAATGGAAGAATTGGATGCATTACCGATTATTGTGGTATCTCCCTTGTTTGACCACCTTCGCCAACCTGCTTTACACCAATGTAAAGGTAATATTTTCTTTTTCCATTAACAAGCTTTGTAGTTTTAATACCCCTACTAGAAGCCGATATATTCACAAAGTATAAAACTTTGAATTTGTCTCCAAATGAGTTTTCCCCATTCCGACCAAAATCAATAGGCTTCTTCCTCTGTGGGGCCCCATCTACCACCAAAATTTCGTCACTATCCGATGAAAATTCCAACTTGTAGCGTGATTACAAAAAATTGGGTATATTACTGAATTTTGCAATATCTCGGTTTGCTCACTTACGCCAACATACTTTGCATCAATATAAACGAGATCTTTTCTTCTTCCATTGACGGGTATTCCTTTTTGAATACTCCAACCAGAAGCGGATATATTCGCATAAGGAGAAAACGTTGACTTTTCTCCACATAAGCTTTTCGCTTATTCCGACTCCTGAATATTATCCGACCATCACTAAACTAAATAGGCTTCTTCCTCTTTGGGACCCGCATCAACTCCCAAAAAATTCGTGACGATCCGATCAAAATTGCGACCTGTAGCGTGTTTACAAACAAATCGGAAAATGGGATGCATTACCGAATATTGCGAAATCTCTGTTGTTTGAGCAGCTACAACAACCTAATTTACATCGTTTTAAAGGTGATATTTTCTACTTTCCGCGACAGGTTTTGCCTTTGATATACCTCTTAAAGATACAGAGATATTGGCTTTGAAATAAAATGTTGACTTTTCTCCAAATAAGTTTTTTCCCCATTACGGTCCCTAAATATTATCCAACCATCACCAAGATCAATAGGCTTCTTCACTGTGTGACCCCCATTAACCCTCAAAATTTCGTGACGATCAGATCAAAATTGCGACCTGTAGCGGAAAGTGGAAAAATGGATGTATTACCGATTATTGCGAAATCTCCGTTATTTGGTCACCTACGCCGACCCAGTTTGCATCATTGTAAAGATGGGATCTTCTACTTTCATAGGCAGGCTTTACTTTTGGAAAGTCCCCAACCAAAGCTGTGATAATCGTCATTATAATTAAAATCACAAAAATGAAAATTTGGGTTTTATTTGCGACTATTGTGATATCTTCGTTGTTTACGAGAACCTACTTTAGATCATTAGAAAGGTGATATTTTTTACTTTTACTGTCAGGTTTTGCTTTTGGCATACCCCGTATAGAAGCTGAGATATTCGCTTTGGAAAAAAACGTTGTCTTTTTATCCACAGACGTTTTTTGCCCATTCCGACCCCTAAATATTATCCGACCATCACCAAAATCAATAGGCTTCTTCCCCTCCGGGACCCCCATCAACATCCAAAATTTCATGACGATCCGATCAAAATTGCGACCTGTAGCGTGATTACAAGGTTTAGCTGGACAGACGGACAGACGGACGGACGGACACACATAGCCAGATCGACTCAGCTCGTCGAGACATTCATTTTGGTATACATAAGTTTGGGTCTACGACCATTATTTCGATGCGTTAGAAACTTTTTGGTCAAAACCAACGTATAATACCCTCCCCACATACTGGTGTAGGGTATAAAAATAGAAAAGTGGGATGTATGCCAACCATCAACCATCACATTCCGACCCCAGAATAATATCCGACCATTACCAAAATCAATAGGTTTATTCCTCTGTAGAACACCCATTAACACCCAAAATTTCGTGACAATCAAAATTACAAAAAATTAAAAAATAGAACGTATTACCGACAATTGCTATATCTCCGTTATTTGGCCACATACGCCAACATGCTTTACATCATTGTAAAAATGGGATTTTCTACTTTCATAGTCGGACTTTGCTTTTGGAAGGTCCTCAACCAATGCTGTGCTATTCGTCATTATTATTAAAATCGCAAAAATGAGAAGTTGTGTTTTAATAGCGGCTATTGCGATATCTTCATTGTTTTACCACCTACGACAACCTACGTTACCTCGTTGCAAAGGCGATATTTTCTACTTTCATCAGCAGGTTTTGCTTTTGATATACCCCTTATAGAAGCGGACATATTTGCTTTGAAATAAAACGTTGACTTTTTCTCCAAATAAATTGTTTGCCCATTCCGACCCCTGAATATTATCCGACCATCACCAAAATAAATAGGCTTTTTCCCCTGCGGGACCCCCATCAACAGCCAAAATTTGGTGACGATCCGATCAAAATTACGACCTGTAGCGTGATTTCTTTAAAAGTGGAAAAATGGGATGTATTACCGACTATTGTGATATCTACGTTATTTGGCCACCTACGCAAACCTACTTTGCATCATTGTAAAGACAGGATTTTCTACTTTCATAGCCAGGTTTTGTTTTTGGGAAGTATCCAACAAAAGCTGTGTTATTCGTCATTAGAATTAAAATCGAATAAATGAAAAGTTGGGTTCTATAAGCGACTATTGCGATATCTTCGTTGTTTGACCACCTACGACAACCTATCATACATCGCTGTAAAGGTGATTTTTTAGGCTTTCATATGCAGGCTTTGCCTTTAATATACCCCCTATAGATACGGATATATTCGCTTTGAAATAAAACGTTGACTTTTTCCGCAAATAAGTTTTTTGCCCATACCGACTTCTAAATATTATCCGACCATCACCAAAATCAATAGGTTTCTTCCCCTCCGGGATCCTCATCAACATCCAAAATTTGGTGACGATCCGATCAAAATTGCGACCTGTAGCGTGATTACAAGGTTTAGATGGACAGACGGACGGACGGACTGACGGACGGACGGACACACATAGCCAGATCGACTCAGCTCGTCGAGACATTCATTTTGGTATATATAAGTATGGGTCTACGACCATTATTTCGATGCGTTACAAACTTTTTGGCCAAAACCAACTTATAATACCCTCCCCACATAGTGGTGTAGGGTATAAAAATCAAAGTTTATTAGTCAGGTGGTCCTAGAAAAAATATTTTTAAAAAATTCACGTTTATTGGTCATGTGGTCCTAGAAAAAGTATTCATGAAAAATCCACGTTTATTGGTCAGGTGGTCTTAGAAAAATTATTCTTAGAAAAATCCACCTTTATTGGTCAGGTGGTAGTAGAAAAATATTCTTAAAAAAATCCACGTTTATTGGTCAGGTGGTAGTAGAAAAATAATCTTAAAAAAACACGTTTATTGGTCAGCTGGTAGTAGAAAAAATATTTTTAAAAAAATCCACGTTTATTGGTCAGGGGGTCTTAGAAAAAATATTCATAAAAAATACACGCTTATTGGTCAGGTGGTCGTAGAAAAAATATTCTTAAAAACATCAACGTTTATTGGTAAGGGGGTCCTAGAAAAAATATTCTTATAAAAATTACGTTTATTGGTCAGGTGGTCCTAGAAAAACATTCATAAAATATCTACGTTCATTGGTCAGGTGGTCCTAGAAAAAATATTCTTAAAAAAATCCACGTTTATTGGTCGGGTGGTCCTAGAAAAAAATATTCTTAAAACATCCACGTTTATTGGTCAGGTGGTCCTAGAAAAAATATTCTTAAAAAAATTCAAGTTTATTGGCCAGATGGTCCTAGAAAAAATATTCTTAAAAAATTCACGTTTATTGGTCAGGTGGTCCTAGAAAAAATATTCTTAACAAAATCCACGTTTATTGGTCAAGTTTGTCCCAGAAAAATGTTTTTAAAAATCCGCATTTATTGGTCAGGTGGTTTTAGAAAAAATATATTTAAAAAATCTACGTTTATTTATCAGGGGGTATTTAAAAAATATTCTTAGAACAATGCATGTTTATTGTTCAAGTGGTCCTAGAAAAAATATTCCCAAAAAAAAGCACGTTTATTGGTCAGATGGCCCTAGAAAAAGACATTCTTAAAAAATCAAATCAAAAATTATTGTTAAAAAACTACATTTATTTGTCAGGTGGTCCTAGAAAATCATTCATAAAAAAATCCACGTTCATAAAGTTCCCCTGACTCATAATGTCTACAATTTCGCTGATTCTGTTACGCAGACAGGGGCGTTGCTGTTTGTTGGGGGTGTCTCTTATTTCGACGACGATGATGAATCCGTCGACATATTGGAGAGACGAAACCACTGATCTAGCGGCGCGAATGTCAAAAAATCGAACTATAAATATGCGAAATATTTTCCATTGTGTCGATTACAGACACTTTGCAGACAACGATTTTGATTTTTCATTTTTGTTGTTGTAAATATTCACTCAGTTATTCACTATCAAATACCAGAGTTTTTGTTGCATCAGATTTTAACAAATTGTTGCAAAAAAATTAACTTCATATTTGTTTAAATGTTAAACAAATTCGTAATGAAAATGGACAAGATATACATATTTTTATATATATAGCAGAGGGCGTGATTTAAATTATAAAAATTAGTTTGGGGTCTGGAGGTACTTAGTTATATAGCAATAAATTTTTAAAAAAAATCAATTTTTTAGTGTTTTTATGGGTTGTTCGCGCTTGTTCCATAGAGTGCATCTTGTACACTTGGCCGATATTAGGTCCGATTATTTTTTGGGGACTGAAATTGGACTCTATGGATATTGAATAACCACATTCGGGCTGCAAATATTTGCAAATCTTTTAATGACTAAACTTTTAAAATAAGGGATTTTGCATGAAATTCATACAAATTTAGCTGTGCATTCGTATGGGAACTAAATCAAAATATGGACCTATCTTGAGAAATGTTTGCAAGGAGGAGTTCTACCCCCGGAGACGCTATAATACCATATTATAGCTAAATATGTTATTAAATATGGGATAACAAGTAAAAATTCAACGAATCGGGGATACCCTAAAAGGGGCTATATCGAAACATAAATCCGTATTGAAAATGTTTTACAAGAAGATTTTATACACAGTGAGAACACGGAATGCAAAATTAGAGCCAAGTTGAATTAAAAATGTGGTCATGATATTCAAAATACCTTAAATTGGAAGGTACGGTTACATGGGGGCTATATCAAAGCGTAGACCTATGTTCATTATTTTTGGTGGAAATATTTTGTGACCACTAGGAACCCTAAGTACCAAATTACAGCTAATTTTCTACGATATTGTGGCTTAAATCCTCAAAATACCGAAAATCGGAAGGTACCGTTATATGGGGGCTATACCAAAACATTAGCCGATATTGTTCAAAATTTGCAAAATTTCAGTGACGTATCTCAATTCGTTTGCAAGTTATGAATTTCGCGCCGCTAGATCAGTGCTTTCGACCACCGTGAGACGGTGGGAGATGTTCTGGCACAGCAAGCCAGCAACGTAACTCCTGCCGCAGTAGTCTTGGATGCAGAAAAGACCAGTGCAGCCAAGGAAGTGCACCCATTCCCTAAATTCATCTCACCGAAACTGACAGGATGTAGATGCGGATCTGGTAAATGGAACATTTCCATGGGCCGGAGTTATTTTCTATTTCTTTCTATTCCTGCATCAAATAAAAGAGCTCCGAACAGGCAAACGCTCCTATGGGCAAAAGGATATACAAACACAAACATATGATTGCTAATAGTGCGGTTACACTACAGTTGTTTGCTGGGTTAATCTACTTTGAGAGGATTTATTTGACGTTTGCGCTATGGAATTGACATTTTAAATCCAAACCCACTGGGTTAATCCGGTTAAGTGTAACCGGGGTAAAGGTGACGTCCTCTAGTCGAAGAATCCTCCGAGTCAAGTCGGTGCATAGAACCGACCGTTGTGAATTTGTATTAAATTGTGGAGTATGGTTTGGACGTTATCGAATTTCTGTTGTGTTTATGGGCTTGATTGTGACGGATCTGGAGAGGTGCCGACAATTTATTGAACACTTCGATAGCCTCCGGGCGAAGATAACTGTTTTTCGTCCTTTGCGATCTCTTTCAGCCGAGGAGGAACCAGCAGACCATTAAGACGATTTACGGAAGTAGCATAGTACCATAGTCGAGGTCTCAATTAAAACAGGGCGTGTCACTGAAAAGTGTTGAGCCTTTGATAAGTAACGTCCTTGGAATTCATGAACAAGAAGTCTGAACCCCATAGAGTGGAACAGAGATCCCAAAGAAGGGTGGTTCCTTAATTTCGACCACTTATTACCTCAAAGTTATCGTCCGCGTATGCCACAGCCTTTTGCGATACTATAAGAAGTAGAAAGTTCTTAGCCGGCAGCAAATGGGAACCAGGTAAAGAAACTTATACCAATCAATAGGTTAGTCTATCGTAAGCTGTGCAGCATCAGTCTGGTATGTAAACGTAAACTAAATGTTGGCCATGTAGTATCTGCTTGAGTGCTATGGAAAACCGAGACCATTCAAATCATTATCTTGTGGATAGGTACCACCCGTACAGGTACATAAGTCAGAAAGAGGTCCAGAAGTATAGACCAACAATTATACCGAGCAGGTTTGAATAACATTCATACTGATGAAGTATGAATAGTGTTCATACTGATGAAGAAGAGCTGGATCGACAAACTAGAGCCTTATATCAAATTACAGCTTATTTATCCGCGAACAGACCTCCTCTGGTACTTAATCCAAAATATTTGAACTTCTGTGGGGGTGGGAGGTATCGGAAGCAGTTGACGATATATTCCATTTTCGAATTTGAGTAAGGTCGGAATAACCATTACCATGCAGGTTGCATGCACTAACTAATTTAGTTGGTGATCGTAGGCTTTTTACAGTTTTATGTATTTTTTCGAAATAATTTGTATTTTCTTAATTGAGGCCGGTACCATATTCGGTATATTTCGGCCCAACACTATAAATTATATAGGGCTGTCGAACCAAAAGAACTAGAAAGGCGTACAGAAGCAGATTAAACGTAGGAAGTGGATATGGATTGATTACACCTTAATATCACGAAGTCATGGCCGACCAAGAAACACCTGGCCACGAACAATATTCCAAGAACTAAGACGAAACGAATCGTGTAAGATGCCGACGCTTTGTGAAAGCCCCGTGCTCCCGAATAATTGGGTCTAGGAAGGCTACCTGCTGTCAAAACTTTATACTAAACTGTTGAAATTATGTGTGGAAGGTACCCTAAGAAGTTGACCGGTATCAAAGCTCCGACTACTCGCTCTAATTTGCTCGAATTCCACTCGCGAGTGAAACTCTTATTGAATTCGAGTGTATATACAAATTTGACCTATGCCTGGTAGAAATATTAGCACGTGCATAGTTTGGACCAAATCGGTTACTCATTTCGAGAATTATTAAAGCGAAAACATGTTGAACTTTTTTATTTTGGTATCTGAGGGAGTGGACCAATATGCCTAATCTTGGAACTTGATCTAAAATATTACGAGAGGAAAGTTTGCACCAAATTGGTGAATCTCAACCAGATAGGCAGACGAGGCCCATTCTTGTTCTTATCAAAATGAATATACCCAATTTACTTTTCAACCCACTGTGTAATACCTTTTCACGAATAATCCTGCGTTTTTGTTTCTATTCCTTCTCATCTGAGATCTTTGATTGATAAGCCAACAATGACTTTAGCTTCCGTGGCGGTATATGTTTAACCACACAATAAAAAACTCTTATCAAAATACGCAAGTGGTGTATGAGACAGTAAACAGCAGCCTCACCCGCATCTGAGGGGTAACAAAATGTATAAGAAACAAAACTCTCGCCCAGACTGTTTATAAAAGGTTAGAGGTTTTACTTCTACAATAAGAAAGTGACGTTAAAATAGTTGATTACTTGATTGTGTGTTTGTTGTTGGTATTTCTCGTGCTGATGGCTTCATTGCAAACGGCCAGTATGGGCGGTGTGAAAGGCAGTCAGTCATCCTGTCTGACTGGATGGCTAGCTAGTTGTTACCATTTGAGGGGGATATGTCCGCCAGTGTCTCCTTGGGTGCTCAGACATTTTGTTTGTTTTGTCTGCGCATGTGTTTGTGCATGCGAACACGATTTCATCGCCATTATCGGCAATTTTGCTCATATATGCAACATTTGTTCCTGTTTGCTAAAAATATCAACTTATTTGTTGTGGCGAGACGAGATTTGTAATGTTATATCCTGTTTAAAACGAAATCATATACATTTTTTGTAATTTCAGGATTTAATGCAATAAGAACGACTGAAAGTGTCTACATAATTTGGAAGTAACTTATAAGAGATATATGACTATCGAAGTAGACTGGTAAGTATAGTACTTTTGCCTCAGGTTGAAAATATATTATATATTAAATCAGATCAATAATATATATTGAGGGAATACCCGCTAAGATCTTGCTTCCGGCCTAGCAAAATCACATTTTCAACGGCTGTTCACATACACATTGTAATAAGGGCGAACATTTGTATACCCTTAGCCTTTAGGCTAGAAAGGGTATATACACTTTGATACGACCAATAATGCGTCTCATCGAAATTACGGTTTTAGACCCCAAGTATGTTTAGACGAAATTAGTTGCACACAATTTGGAGTTGATTTAGCCATGTCCGTCCGTCTGTCTCTCTGGCTGGAGCTCACGATAACTCTCGAACGGATCAACTGATTCGAAAATTTTGGATATCGTAATATTTTGTCCAAATTTAGTTTCAGTTCGAAGATGGGCCATATCGGTCCACTCCTTCTGGTACCTTCCCCACAAAAGTTCAAAATTTGTCTGTAAAATGGTGTGAACGATAACTCTTGAAGGGAGCAATCGATTTGGTCCAAACTTTGCATATCGTATTATTCCTTCTAGATATAGATCGGGTTCAAATATGGAGTATATTTGTCCACCCCTTCGGGTACCTCCCACACAAAATTCGGTTAAAGTGAAGTTTTAGAGCTCCTCTGGATTGTTTTGAAATTTGCTTCAGTAAGTTGTCCTTGCGGCTCCCTTTACGACGGTACAATTTTTACTTTCGCATGTCCATACTTCCTGAGATATTGGCTTAAAAGTTTCAAGAAACCCTGACGGCACCAACCAAAATGGCAAATCCGCAAGATAATTCTGATTGAAGCAGACTTTGCACATCATATTATTTTTTCCTGTCATGTATCAGGTTGGAATATGGGCTATATCGGTCCACTTCTTCGGGTACCTCCAACACAAAATTCGAAAAAAGTGAAGTTTCAGAGATCCTCTCGCATCGTTTTGATTCTTTTCAGCAGGTTTTCCTTGCGACTCCCTTTATGAAGGTAATTTTTTTTCTTGCGCAAGTCCATACTACCTGAGATATTGGCCCTAATGTTCCAAGAAACCCTGGCGGCACCAACCAAAATGGCAAATCCGCAAGATAATTCTCGCACAAGTTTCTGATTGGTGCAGGCTTTGCATACTATGTTATTCAGTCATGTATCAGGTTGGAATATGGGCTATATCGGTCCACTCCTTCGGGTACCTCCCACACAAAATTCGAAAAATGTCAATTTTAAGATGATGACATAGGTCGGTAAGTCCTATAAGTGTGGTCGATACGGGGTCCTTGTAATATATGATATTTTTTTGGATAATGGCTGGGAGGGCTAGTGGGGGGGCATCTACAGCAAGCCTCCTGAAAGAATGGTGCGTGGTGTGTTGTATTAGTGTATTTGTAGTTGTTTCTTCTATACTATCTCAATTTAGTGTTCATTCCCTGGGCTAGGATTGGAAGGGTTGGAAGCTCCTGAGAGCTGCCGGAAGCCATCCTAGCGCCGCTATAGGGTACAATCTTTTTCCGGAGTAAGTCAATACGTCCTGAGATAATGGCTATTGTGCAAGATAACTCTAAAACTTTTTCAAAAATTTCTTTCAACGTTAGTTTAACGTAATTTAATAGTTCGAGTGCTTTATGAAGATGTTTGGTTACTAAAAATGTTTGGTATATGTATGTCAGTGTATGGGGGCTATACGAAAACGTGGACTTACATAGCCCGCTTGCAATGCCAAAAGTCCTACGTACATATAATAGATATGGTGTAGGTATAGGCATTCTATATAGAGTCTACAAATACTGCTAAAATCTTCAGTGCAAGAGGAGTATGAAGAAGTGGCTCTACATTTTGGGACATACATAGATATGCCCACGAAAAAATATATATTGTTGTAATCTTGTAATTACAATCTTCGAACAGCCCTTTAACTGCACGTTAGATGAGGAGGAGATACGGGAAGGAGTTGTCATATTGCCCATCTACGAACTAGATTTAAGTTTGAGAAAAATAGTACGATGTTCGAAGGTTGGACGCCTGTGTCACCTGGGGAGCTGCTTTAGGACCCGTTAATGTAGTGGGCTAACTTGTGCCGCACGTTCACACATAAGAACCGTAAAAAACCTGGGTTGGGCAATCGGCAGTAACTCATCCCTACAAAAAACATCGTACTACGAATGTTCAGACTCTTTAAATAAGGTGTAAGGCCTATATTACTGTCATATAGGACATACGATGGATTGGGAAAGGCATCACAACAACACGTAAATGTGACAACATTGTGTTTTTGTATTGACAGAATTTTTGTCTCCTCATGTATGTAGATGGCCCACTGAAGATATGAGGAGGCACCCCGTTGCAGTTATCAATTTGGCGTTGCACTTATATTCGAGGACCACACTGGAGCCGCAAAGCTAACACATACCAATCTATAGAGTTACAAGGCCTGCCGGCTAGGGATTTGAGCACCTTGTTTTCCATTTCAACTTGTCGAAGATAGCTGTGGCATACGCGGACGATGTTAACATGCTGTCGAGTGGTGGTCGGAAGTCTGCTACCTTTGGTCATGACATTCAACTCTGTTCTCACCTCCGCCGCACAGTGGTTAAGAATCAGTTTTTCCTGTTCAAAACTCTGTAACTTTTCAACGGATAGAGATATTTTCATAATCCTTTTTTTGTTCGACAGATAACGCTTCTAGCTTTCCGACACATCAAAGTTAAAAATTTGAGTTTTTTTTCATATTTGGTACCAAAATATGAGTGTTTTTGCGTTTTTCATATCTTCTAACTAGTTAAAAAATGTCAAACCCCCATAAACAAACCATAAAATTACAAACAAATCAAAAAAAAAATGAAAAAAAATTAAAACGTTTTTTTCCAAAGATACCACTTTTGGGCATCATTCTGTGAAAACGGAACTTTGTTCTAAGCTGTTCCCTAAAAGTTCTAGTCCACTAAACATGGAATTTCACTAAAATTTAGTACCTGAGGAAAAATAAAATAGCTCACTTCGTGTAAACGCTACGGTAATTTATTAAAACTGTTTTTTTACAAATTTCTTTCTCCCGAAATTTGCAAAAATTACGTATTTTCCGAAATTGGGAAACAATTTTCGCCTTTAGGAACACGCCACGCCCACACCTAATATTTTGTGCTAGACAGTATCAACGAAGTTTGTCAAGTCGAGTGCCTATCGCACTACTAGCTTTGGTTGAGTCCTCGACTAATATGTGTGGAGATGGCGTACAGCGCTGTTATCGTTCAGTGCTGCTTAAGGAACCCATGCTGATGATCATATATTCGCTAAATCAGTCTATATGATTCACTTTTGCTGGCATCCTTGCCTGGCTTCCGTAGCGGTACCACTCTTCCCAATTTCCAGACTTCGGGAACGATGTGAGTGGCCAGCGACAGTGTACACACACGTGTGTTGACGGTGAATTTCGACGTCGTATGAACCACGAACTGAATCGGCTATGCAACGACAATGGCATAGTTCAACGTGTCGAGATACAACGATTGCGTTGGTTAGGCCATGCCATAAGAATGAGCGATGTTGAACCCGTTAAAAAGGCGTATAAATACGGGCCGCATGGCGGTACACACAGAACTGAAAGACCAAGGCTCCGATGGAGTGAACAAGTGTAAGGCGAAATCGAAAAACACGACATTGAAATTGAAAAATTAAAGCAACAAATAGAGAGGAATGAAAATCTTTTCTTAGTTCGGCTTATAGGACAAATGTTCTGTAGAGGGCAAACTATGTAAGTATGTAAAGTTTGAACCAATCAACGTAGGATTTTTTAATCAGGACTACAATGAATCGTACTGAGCTTGAAAAATTATTTGCACGAGGCTTCAAATCTTGGCCAAGACAGCATTTAATTTTTCAATTGTTTTTAACCGCTACAAAAACATGTGAAAAAGTATCAGTCGGCTTTGCCGACAGAGATATACGCTCAGCCTATATAAATAGAAACTTTCATCTACGTACAGAATTTTGTGGCTCGTTTTGCACATTTAAACTTGCCGACAAAAATGTGGAATAGGATTAAAGTTCAAAATGTTGCGGAGGAGGTACTTGAAGGAATGGTCCGACATAGTCATTTTAGTGGGTCATAGTATAACTTTTGGATCAGTATGCCAGGAAGCATGGACATGTCCACGGAAAACATAATCTCGCTGTAAACAACGAACAGCATCGGTATACATTTCCCAAGGATCTTCAAACAGACCCTAAACTGCACTTAGACATAAATGTTGAACTTTTGTGGGGGAGGTACACTAAGTAGAGGACGGATATAGAACATTTTAGAAGTTAAACTAAATGTGGACAAAATATTAGGAGATCAAAAGTTTGGACCAAATTGGCCCGTTCAAGATATATCGTGCATAACATTTTAGTGACATTTTTAAATATTGGGGGAAATACCGATATTGCCCAACTTCGAACTGAAACTAAATTTGGACAAAATATGACGAAGACCAAATTGTGGACCAAATCAGTTGATCAGTTCGAGAGTTATCTTGCGCTCCAACCACTATACACGGTGTCATAGCCTTTCAGGCTATTTTCTCAAGAAATATTGACTTGCCTCTGAAAAAACTCTTGCCGACGTAAAGGAGACAGCGTATGCAAGTTGCTTCAACAGAAATCAAAGTGATTCGAGAGCGGGCCTTAAAGTGAATTTATCCGAAATTTTGAGTACGACGTACCCGAAGGAGTGGATAAATATAGTTCATATTCAAACCTGATCTATATCTGTTAGACATATTAGGATGTGTAAAGTATGGACCAAATCGGTCACTCCATTCAAAAGTTATCGTGCTCACACTTTTTCCGAACATTTTTGAACTCTTGTGGGGGACGTACCTGAAGGAGTGGACCGATATAGCTTATCATCGAACTTAAATTAAGTTTGGACAAACTATTATGAAGGCCAAATTTTGGACCGAATCGACAGATCCGTTCGAGAGTTATCTTGCGCTCCAACCACTACACACGGTGTCAATGGGGTTTTTGCACCTTTCAGGCTATTTTCTCAGGAAGTATGGACTTGCCCCTGATGAAACTTGTACCCTCGTTTGGGGGGCAGTGAATACAAGTTGCTACAGAAAAAAATCAAAGCGATTCAAGAGCAGGTTCTAAACTGCACTTTTCCGAAATTTTGTGTGGGAGGTACCCGAAGGAGTAGGCCGATTAAGTCCATATTGGAACCTCATCTAAGTCTGGTAGAAGTTTTACGATGTGCAAAGTATGGACCAAATCGGTTACTCCCTTCAAGAGTTATCGTGCGCACAAATTTTCCGAACATTATCGAACTTTTGTAGGGGAGGTAGCGGAAGGAGTGGACCGATATAACCCATCTTCGAACTTAAACTGTGTTTGGAAAAAATATTACGAAAGCCAAGTTTTGGACATAATCGGTTGATCCGTTCGAGAGTTATCGTGCGCTGCAGCCAAACAGACTGACGGACGGACATTGCTAAATCGACTCCAAATTGTCTTAAACGGATTTCGTCCAAACATACTTGGTGTCTAAAACCATTATTTCCACGAGGCACATTTTGCCCGTATGAAAGTGTATATACCCTCGTTAGCATAAATGATAAGGGTATAAATACTGTCGTGTTTTCATAGTTTATCGGCTGTGTTCTTCTCTGTAATCGGAGTTGTAATTCTACGTTGAACAGGCAGTTAGTTATCTGCCATAAGAAAATTGTCCCACATGAATGGAATAGTTTTCGATATGAGTGAGGCCCGCCTCTTCTCCTTTTGTGATATTCGTGGGAACCATTTTAAATTAGTGTTTAATAAACAATATATTAATGTCTTATGTTATTCACATTATTCGCCAAAGCAATCAAACAAAAATCTGAAAGTGTCCTACATATGTATGCATTAATTTTCAAAATGACTTTCATAAATCAATTCAAAAAATGGGCTATTACAGTTACTCCCTTATTATATTGACAATCATTGATATCGTTTCGCTTCGTCCCATTCTTCTCTTTATTCTATGGATGTTGACACGACTAAAATGTCAACAGACATTGATGACATGTCTATCTCATTATTAGACATTACAATCAACAAAATAAAGTCATTTGGACAATTTCTTTTTTTCTATTGTTGTTGTTGTTGTTATTGTTACATTGCAAAATAAGTAATTTTACAAAACGGCAATTCGCGGCCATCAGCAATAAAACAATAGAAAATTCAAAATTAACTTGAATCACATAAATGATCGGAATAAAATCGATGGCAACGGCAATTTCGCATTTCATCGCATTGCAATGAATTGAAATTGCAGTGCAGCAGCACAACGAAGCGCATCGCGCAACATCGCATACGCCACTATTATTAACATCAGGAAAGAAAACACACACAGAATAGACAATAACAAGAGTGAAGCAACTGCCATGGACATGGATGACAAAATGAAAATTAGAAAAAAGAAGAAAAAATCAATAGGCAACTTTTTTCCTTCTATCTTTGATTGTTTTAGAAATAGGCTGTATATGAACGATATCTGTCAAGTGGAAAAACAAAAACAAGCTTGTGACAAAAACTAAGCCTAAAAACGTTTACAGCCAATGTCGATATTTACGCATAGACTACAAAGAAATATTCCTCAACCTTAAAACATCGAGGTTTTAGAAAATGTTTATATGTAATTATTAGGAAATTAGATGTACTCAACCTTCTAATAATTGCTTTTATACTCTTTCCCCGATGTATCCAAAAATTATCATTTTTGTCTCTCCTCAAAAATTTTATTTTTTTAAGATATTAGGATAAAATCCATGTTTATTGGTCTAAATGTTTCTAAAGAAATATTCTTTTAAAAATCCACGTTTTTTGGTCTAAATGTGTTTGGAAAATATTCTTTAAAAAATCCACGTTTTTTGGTCTAAATGTCTCTGAAAAATATTCTTTAAAAAATCCACGTTTTTTGGTCTAAATGTCTCTGAAAAATATTCTTTAAAAAATCCACGTTTTTTGGTCTAAATGTCTCTGCAAAATATTCTTTAAAAAATCCACGTTTTTTGGTCTAAATGTCTCTGAAAAATATTCTTTAAAAAATCCACGTTTTTTGGTCTAAATGTCTCTGAAAAATATTCTTTAAAAAATCCACGTTTTTTGGTCTAAATGTCTCTGCAAAATATTCTTTAAAAAATCCACGTTTTTTGGTCTAAATGTCTCTGCAAAATATTCTTTAAAAAATCCACGTTTTTTGGTCTAAATGTCTCTGAAAAATATTCTTTAAAAAATCCACGTTTTTTGGTCTAAATGTCTCTGAAAAATATCCTTAAAAAAATCCACGTTTTTTGGTCTAAATGTCTCTGAAAAATATACTTTAAAAAATCCACGTTTTTGGGAAAAATATACTTTAAAAAATCCACGTTTTTGGGAAAAATATACTTTAAAAAATCCACGTTTTTGGGAAAAATATACTTTAAAAAATCCACGTTTTTGGGAAAAATATACTTTAAAAAATCCACGTTTTTGGGAAAAATATACTTTAAAAAATCCACGTTTTTGGGAAAAATATACTTTAAAAAATCCACGTTTTTGGGAAAAATATACTTTAAAAAATCCACGTTTTTGGGAAAAATATACTTTAAAAAAATCCACGTTTTTGGGAAAAATATACTTTAAAAATCCACGTTTTTGGGAAAAATATACTTTAAAAAATCCACGTTTTTGGAAAAACATACTTTAAAAAATCCACGTTTTTGGAAAAATATACCTTAAAAAATCCACGTTTTTGGGAAAAATATACTTAAAAAATCCACGTTTTTGGGAAAAATATACTTTAAAAAATCCACGTTTTTGGAAAAATATACTTTAAAAAATCCACGTTTTTGGGAAAAATATACTTTAAAAAATCCACGTTTTTGGGAAAAATATACTTTAAAAAATCCACGTTTTTTGGTCTAAATGTCTCTGAAAAATATTCTTTAAAAAATCCTCGTTTTTTGGTCTAAATGTCTCTGAAAAATATTCTTTAAAAAAATCCAAGTTTTTTGGTCTAACCTCCATTATTATAAGTCTTCTTTTGTTATAATTTGGATTTACCGAACAGATTTATATCGTTCCGGTTAACTTAAAGTTAAAAGTGATGCTTGAATTTCAAGGAGGAGCTTCTTAACATTAACTATCAATGTAAAAATTATATTTTTAAAGCCTCCAAATTGGTTTATTTTGCGTTTTGAAATCCATTAGATAGTAAAAGAACACATATAATAATGTCCCTAAATGTCTCTGAAAAATATTCTTTAAACAAATCAACGTTTTTTGATTTAAATGCCTTTGAAAATAATTCTTTAAAAATCCATATTTTTGGTCTAATATTAAAAATAAATTTATATAATAAATATTCTTTAAAAAATGCACGTTTTTTGGTCTAAATGTCTCTGAAAAATATTCTTTAAAAAATCCACGTTTTTTGGTCTAAATGTCTCTGAAAAATATTCTTTAAAAAATCCACGTTTTTTGGTCTAAATGTCTCTGAAAAATATTCTTTAAAAAATCCACGTTTTTTGGTCTAAATGTCTCTGAAAAATATTCTTTAAAAAATCCACGTTTTTTGGTCTAAATGTCTCTGAAAAATATTCTTTAAAAAATCCACGTTTTTTGGTCTAAATGTCTCTGAAAAATATTCTTTAAAAAATCCACGTTTTTTGGTCTAAATGTCTCTGAAAAATATTCTTTAAAAAATCCACGTTTTTTGGTCTAAATGTCTCTGAAAAATATTCTTTAAAAAATCCACGTTTTTTGGTCTAAATGTCTCTGCAAAATATTCTTTAAAAAATCCACGTTTTTTGGTCTAAATGTCTCTGAAAAATATTCTTTAAAAAATCCACGTTTTTTGGTCTAAATGTCTCTGCAAAATATTCTTTAAAAAATCCACGTTTTTTGTCTAAATGTCTCTGAAAAATATTCTTTAAAAAATCCACGTTTTTTGGTCTAAATGTCTCTGAAAAATATTCTTTAAAAAATCCACGTTTTTTGGTCTAAATGTCTCTGAAAAATATTCTTTAAAAAATCCACGTTTTTTGGTCTAAATGTCTCTGAAAAATATTCTTTAAAAAATCCACGTTTTTTGGTCTAAATGTCTCTGAAAAATATTCTTTAAAAAATCCACGTTTTTTGGTCTAAATGTCTCTGAAAAATATTCTTTAAAAAATCCACGTTTTTTGGTCTAAATGTCTCTGAAAAATATTCTTTAAAAAATCCACGTTTTTTGGTCTAAATGTCTCTGAAAAATATTCTTTAAAAAATCCACGTTTTTTGGTCTAAATGTCTCTGAAAAATATTCTTTAAAAAATCCACGTTTTTTGGTCTAAATGTCTCTGAAAAATATTCTTTAAAAAATCCACGTTTTTTGGTCTAAATGTCTCTGAAAAATATTCTTTAAAAAATCCACGTTTTTTGGTCTAAATGTCTCTGCAAAATATTCTTTAAAAAATCCACGTTTTTTGGTCTAAATGTCTCTGAAAAATATTCTTTAAAAAATCCACGTTTTTTGGTCTAAATGTCTCTGAAAAATATTCTTTAAAAAATCCACGTTTTTTGGTCTAAATGTCTCTGAAAAATATTCTTTAAAAAATCCACGTTTTTTGGTCTAAATGTCTCTGCAAAATATTCTTTAAAAAATCCACGTTCTTTGGTCTAAATGTCTCTGAAAAATATTCTTTAAAAAATCCACGTTTTTTGGTCTAAATGTCTCTGCAAAATATTCTTTAAAAAATCCACGTTTTTTGGTCTAAATGTCTCTGCAAAATATTCTTTAAAAAATCCACGTTTTTTGGTCTAAATGTCTCTGAAAAATATTCTTTAAAAAATCCACGTTTTTTGGTCTAAATGTCTCTGAAAAATATTCTTTAAAAAATCCACGTTTTTTGGTCTAAATGTCTCTGAAAAATATTCTTTAAAAAATCCACGTTTTTTGGTCTAAATGTCTCTGAAAAATATTCTTTAAAAAATCCACGTTTTTTGGTCTAAATGTCTCTGAAAAATATTCTTTAAAAAATCCACGTTTTTTGGTCTAAATGTCTCTGAAAAATATTCTTTAAAAAATCCACGTTTTTTGGTCTAAATGTCTCTGAAAAATATTCTTTAAAAAATCCACGTTTTTTGGTCTAAATGTCTCTGAAAAATATTCTTTAAAAAATCCACGTTTTTTGGTCTAAATGTCTCTGAAAAATATTCTTTAAAAAATCCACGTTTTTTGGTCTAAATGTCTCTGCAAAATATTCTTTAAAAAATCCACGTTTTTTGGTCTAAATGTCTCTGAAAAATATTCTTTAAAAAATCCACGTTTTTTGGTCTAAATGTCTCTGAAAAATATTCTTTAAAAAATCCACGTTTTTTGGTCTAAATGTCTCTGAAAAATATTCTTTAAAAAATCCACGTTTTTTGGTCTAAATGTCTCTGAAAAACATTCTTTAAAAAATCCACGTTTTTTGGTCTAAATGTCTCTGCAAAATATTCTTTAAAAAATCCACGTTTTTTGGTCTAAATGTCTCTGAAAAATATTCTTTAAAAAATCCACGTTTTTTGGTCTAAATGTCTCTGAAAAATATTCTTTAAAAAATCCACGTTTTTTGGTCTAAATGTCTCTGAAAAATATTCTTTAAAAAATCCACGTTTTTTGGTCTAAATGTCTCTGAAAAATATTCTTTAAAAAATCCACGTTTTTTTGGTCTAAATGTCTCTGAAAAATATTCTTTAAAAAATCCACGTTTTTTGGTCTAAATGTCTCTGAAAAATATTCTTTAAAAAATCCACGTTTTTTGGTCTAAATGTCTCTGAAAAATATTCTTTAAAAAATCCACGTTTTTTGGTCTAAATGTCTCTGAAAAATATTCTTTAAAAAATCCACGTTTTTTGGTCTAAATGTCTCTGAAAAATATTCTTTAAAAAATCCACGTTTTTTGGTCTAAATGTCTCTGAAAAATATTCTTTAAAAAATCCACGTTTTTTGGTCTAAATGTCTCTGCAAAATATTCTTTAAAAAATCCACGTTTTTTGGTCTAAATGTCTCTGAAAAATATTCTTTAAAAAATCCACGTTTTTTGGTCTAAATGTCTCTGAAAAATATTCTTTAAAAAATCCACGTTTTTTGGTCTAAATGTCTCTGAAAAATATTCTTTAAAAAATCCACGTTTTTTGGTCTAAATGTCTCTGCAAAATATTCTTTAAAAAATCCACGTTTTTTGGTCTAAATGTCTCTGAAAAATATTCTTTAAAAAATCCACGTTTTTTGGTCTAAATGTCTCTGAAAAATATTCTTTAAAAAATCCACGTTTTTTGGTCTAAATGTCTCTGAAAAATATTCTTTAAAAAATCCACGTTTTTTGGTCTAAATGTCTCTGCAAAATATTCTTTAAAAAATCCACGTTTTTTGGTCTAAATGTCTCTGAAAAATATTCTTTAAAAAATCCACGTTTTTTGGTCTAAATGTCTCTGAAAAATATTCTTTAAAAAATCCACGTTTTTTGGTCTAAATGTCTCTGAAAAATATTCTTTAAAAAATCCACGTTTTTTGGTCTAAATGTCTCTGAAAAATATTCTTTAAAAAATCCACGTTTTTTGGTCTAAATGTCTCTGAAAAATATTCTTTAAAAAATCCACGTTTTTTGGTCTAAATGTCTCTGAAAAATATTCTTTAAAAAATCCACGTTTTTTGGTCTAAATGTCTCTGAAAAATATTCTTTAAAAAATCCACGTTTTTTGGTCTAAATGTCTCTGAAAAATATTCTTTAAAAAATCCACGTTTTTTGGTCTAAATGTCTCTGAAAAATATTCTTTAAAAAATTCACGTTTTTTGGTCTAAATGTCTCTGAAAAATATTCTTTAAAAAATTCACGTTTTTTGGTCTAAATGTCTCTGAAAAATATTCTTTAAAAAATCCACGTTTTTTGGTCTAAATGTCTCTGAAAAATATTCTTTAAAAAATCCACGTTTTTTGGTCTAAATGGCTCTGAAAAATATTCTTTAAAAAATCCACGTTTTTTGGTCTAAATATCTCTGACAAATATTATTTAAAAAATCCACGTTTTTTGGTCTAAATATCTCTGAAAAATATTCTTTAAAAAATCCACGTTTTTTGGTCTAAATATCTCTGACAAATATTATTTAAAAAATCCACGTTTTTTGGTCTAAATGTCTCTGAAAAATATTCTTTAAAAATCCACGTTTTTTGGTCTAAATGTCTCTGCAAAGAAATTTTCTAAAAAAAATCCACGTTTTTTGGTCTAAATGTCTGTGAAAAATATTCTTTAAAAAATCTACGTTTTTTTTTGGTCTAAATGTCTCTGAAAAATATTCTTTAAAAAATCCACGTTTTTGGTTTAAATGTCTCTGAAAAATATTATTTAAAAAATCCACGATTTTTGGTCTAAATGTCTCTGAAAAATATTCTTTTAAAAAATCCACGTTTTTCGGTCTAAATGTCTCTGAAAAATATTCTTTAAAAAATCCACGTTTTTTGGTCTAAATGTCTCTGAAAAATATTCTTTAAAAAATCCAGGTTTTTTGGTCTAGGAATCACTGAAAAATATTCTTTAAAAATCCACGTTTTTGGTCTAAATGTCTCTGAAAAATATTCTTTAAAAAAATCCACGTTTTTTGGTCTAAATGTCTCTGAAAAATATTCTTTAAAAAATCCACGTTTTTTGGTCTCTGAAAAACATTCTTAAAAAAATCCACGTTTTTTGGTCTAAATGTCTCTGAAAAATATTCTTTAAAAAATTCACGTTTTTTTGGTCTAAATGTCTCTTAAAAATATTCTTTAAAAAATCCACGTTTTTTTGGTCTAAATGTTTCTGAAAAATATTCTTTAAAAAATCCACGTGTTTGGTCTAAATATTTCTGAAAAATATTCTTTAAAAAATTCACGTTTTTTGGTCTAAATGTCTCTGAAAAATATTCTTTAAAAAATCCACGTTTTTTGGTCTAAATGTCTCTGAAAAATATTCTTTAAAAAATCCACGTTTTTTGGTCTAAATGTCTCTGAAAAATATTCTTTAAAAAATCCACGTTTTTTGGTCTAAATGTCTCTGAAAAATATTCTTTAAAAAATCCACGTTTGTTGGTCTAAATGGCTCTGAAAAATATTCTTTAAAAAATCCACGTTTTTTGGTCTAAATGTCCCTGAAAAATATTCTTTAAAAAAATCCACGTTTTTTGGTCTAAATGTCTCTTAAAAATATTCTTTAAAAAATCCTGGTTTTTTGGTCTAAATGTCTCTGAAAAATATTCTTTAAAAAATCCACGTTTTTTGGTCTAAATGTCTCTGAAAAATATTCTTTAAAAAATCCACGTTTTTTGGTCTAAATGTCTCTGAAAAATATTCTTTAAAAAATCTACGCTTTTTCATCTAACCGTTTCTGAAACATATTTTTTAAAAAATCCACGCTTTTTGGTCTAAATGTCTTGAGAAATATCATTTAAAAAATCTCTAAAAATTTCTGAAAAATATTCTTTAAAAAAATCCACTTTTTTTCTGAAAAATATTCTTTAAAAAATTTAGGTCCTTTTCACGTTTTTTCTGAAAAAAATTTTTAAAAAAATCTACGTTTTTTTAAATTATTTAAAAAATCCACGTTTTTTTCTGAAAAATGTCCTTAAAAATAACTCGTTTGTTTCTGAAAACGATTCTTTATAAAAATCAACATTTTTTGGTTTAAATGTCTCTGAAAATTTTTCTTTAAAAATCAAGGTTTTTTGTTCTGAATGCCCCTGAAAATAATCTTTAGATAATCCCCGTTATTGTTCTGAGGGTCGTTGAATAATATTCTTTAAAAATATCCACGTTTAATGTTGTGAAGGAGGGTGAAATTTATTCATTAAAAAATCCATGTTTATTGGTCTGAGGGTCGTTGATAAATGTTATTAAAAAAAACACGTTTATTCGTCTGAGGGTTGTTGAGAAATGTTCTTTAAAAGATAAAAGTTAATTGTTGTGAAGGAGTGTGAAAAATATTCTTTAAAATATCCGTGTTTATTGGTCTGAGTTTCGTGTGTTTATTGGAATCCTTGATGTCGATTTCTAGCTGACTGTGCGTCACAATGACTGACGATCTCATCTGGACCATTACGCAGAATTGCCAATAAAGCTAAACTTTATTGATTTGTATGTTGCTGGTATTGTTTTTGTTGTTATGTCTAAGTTTGGCATGGAGAGGATGTCAATGTTGTTGAAAATGATTTTACTCTCGAAACTGTTCAACTGAAAGTAGTTTTCATTTTTTGTTAGTGGTGCTGGGGTTGTTGTTCATTCGTTAGTTCTTCTTCATCTGCTTCTCGATTTGTGCAAGTGAAGTTTATTTTTACTGCCGTTGCAATGACACACTAAAAACGAGACATGTATAACAACAACAGCAAGTATTTTTGCTGGTAGTCTAAACAGGCAGTAAGATGTCTGGACAGACATCGAATTTGGATTAGTTTACGGCAAGGGGTAAAGCATAGATGCAATGTCAGAGAAACGAGGCAATATAGCATCACTCTTACGGAGACAAACACACCGTTAGTTAGTCAGTCAGTCAGGTTATGGTGTTGGTGCTACGGCCTCTAATGGTAACGTATGTCTAACATTCAAGGGAGGAGGTGGTTGATGGTGGAGACCGTATCCAGTTGACATTGTCGTCTCTTCGTTACTGCAGCCAGTCAGCCAGTGGCATTAGTTTGTATAGGCGACAAGGAAGGCTTGTTTTGGTTTCCTTTTGGCCAAAAACTTGTTGTTACCATAGCCGCTGTGGCTGCGGGTAGAAATGCAACCACCAGCAGTACACAAGTCACATTGAGGAGTACTTGTTCGCTGCTGTTATTTTCTTGATGAGGTGAGGTAAATAGAAAACAACTTGCATTTTGCAGACATCATTATGAGTTAAAGCATCAGCAGTGTAAACATGCTGATGTTGCTGCTGCTACTACTGTTGTTGGCGCAGTTGTAAATGAAGAAGCAGCCGAGCCGAGAAAAGTTAAGGTAAATATGCTGCTTGTTGATCATGTGCTGAAAATGATCATTATCATACCTATGGTAATGCAAAGACAATGACAATTGTATGGTACACGAGCGCATATGTTTGTATGTCTTATAACTCTCGGAATTCTTTCAAACGGATCCACATTCACATTCATGCTGTGTGCCAGCACGAGTTAAGATGAGAAAAAACAAGTACAACTTGACAATGAGAAAATCAAATAAACACTACCGGCATTTAAATGTGAACAGACTGCGTTTATCATTATGATGATTGTGATCATCATAATTACCACTACCATCACTAACGTCATTGGTTGACATTTGTCCGCACAAAAGGTCCCACTCTGTTGAAAATCCTTTTGACGGGAGAATGTTTGTCATAATTGGAAGGAACCTTCGATTTCGGATCCAATATCGGTTTGCCGCTTACACACCAAGTCCAGTTACATAAGGTGGTTATGGCGGTACCGAGGTTGAGGGCGTCTTTAAATATCTCATAATTTTAGTTACCAATGTCCAAAGTTGGTCTGTGTTCTGCGGACGTAATGCGTGTTGCGCAATGCAGTTTAGCAGTTGCCAATGGGCCTGTACTGCATGACCGATGCAATCAATCCTGGTCCTATAGGAATTTAGATTACTGAACTAGTCCGAACGTAGTTGAGCCAAAACAATTCTGTTATGTTGTGACAGCTGACGTTCTTCAGCTAATATAGGTGTGCGATGTACTCTAAGGAACGATTTTGCACGATAGTTGCGGCTGCATCTGTGTGAATGATGTCCAAGCCTGCCTGATAAGCTTGCTGATCTCTTATATCGTTGGACCTTTCTCTCTAGATTATGAAGATCCCTCTTGAACTGCCTGGGTGTAGGTCCTATCCACCATTTGGTGATTGGGATGACTCTCACGACAACACCTGAGCATCTAATGCAACGAAATCATGCCAATGTGTTGCCCCATGCAGATGGTCTACAGATGACATTGTACGAATATAAATTCAGCCTTTCACAAATGACATTTGGTAATGTACCTAGCGCCAAGATCTTACAAGTATCCGCATACGTAACGATCTCAGTGTCGTCTGTCGGGGTTGGAATACAGGAAAGGTAGAGGTTAAGCAGTTCCAGAGATATCATCCCACCTTAGGGAACTCCATGTTTCACGTTACGGGGCTTGGACTGCTTGTCCTGAATTCTTCGTACGACTGGGTTCCTCTAGAGGGTAGTCTGCTCAATGTCCTCAAATAGCGTGGAGAACTTGACAGGATCGAAAACTTTTCATAAGTCGTGTGACGTCACTGGTTGTTATGAGTGAGTCCACGGCAAATATGTGTAGAGATAGCGAAACGCATGCTAATGATCGACAAATGGATAGCTATTTCTGATGCTGGGCCGAAAATCGAAATCGATCTATACGATTCACATTTGCTGGCATCATTGTCTGGCTTCAGTAGCGGTACCACTCCGTCCATTTTTCAGACTTTGGACACGATGTGTGTGGCTACCGGCAGTTTAAGAACTTTCGTAATATACTGAACTCTCGTTTTATTCAGCTGTTTCAGCATTACATAGAGATGCCGTCAGGACCTAACGCTTCCAATGATTTAGCGTTCCTGATGGTATTTGCAACATCATCCATTGTAAATTGTGGTGGTTCCTTATCGACAGGAAGACATAGTACTTTCTCTACGTCATGTCACTCCCAGGTTGTGCGACAAAATGTCGATTAAAATAAAGTTGCGCACCTCCCTAGATCAGTCAACGAAAAGTCGCCAAACGTGGCTGAGGTCCTACGACCTTCCTTTCAGAGTTCAAAGGTTAGTAAACCGTTTATGGTTGGTTCAACGAAGCCCATCACGCCCATATACTAGTCCCGCTGCATCTGGTGGGAAATTTGGTCTCACTTACAGCTGTGATGATGTATCAGAACATTAGCTTTCCCATGATTGATGAAAGTGCGACGCTCAGAGATAATGAATTTGGGCTATTTGCTTATGGGGACAATTATAGGGAGATGGTACTAAGAGGAACGACGAGTTGCCATTTGTTAGACGAGCTATGACATGGTCCACTAATTCTGGAAGGGACAGACAGACATAGACATGTAAAATGTAGAGTTATCAATCTACTTAGCCGTTACCATCATCCTTTGTAAACGGTGGTAGTTCTTCCTCGACAAGAAGAGATCTAATGCGACGCAGTACTCTTTTCTACGCCCTCTAACTTCCGGGGTGTACGCCAGATTGTCGATAAAAATAACTTGCGCAGCTTAGGTCCTATGTTTCCATTTTCGAGAGTGTTCATGTCACTTATAATGTTGCTGCTCTTCAGACGATCTAGCCACTTGTTTGTTTGTGCCTATTAACCTGCGGTGGCAGCTCTTAACTCTGGGGTCATTAGTGATGGCTCGACGAAGCTCACCACGCTAATTTGCTAGTCCCGCCGTCTTTGCTGAGAAAGTTGATCTCACTTCGGGATTCGATCAGCATGTATATGGCGAGTGGCTGCAGTTGCGATAATGTCCCGGAACATCCTTTCTTCTACCCAAAAAGCAGAAGCATTGGTATGGTCTGACTCAAGATAACCGACGGGTTGTCCGGTGACTACTATGTCTGGAAAGATTTGGCTCTCTACCCTAATTCTGGTAGGGACGCCCTCATTGACCGAGCAAAGCATAGAACTATCATTCTGCTCCTCTGGTCATCACCTAGAATTGAATGTTACAACTCATGATGGGCTTTAAAGTCTCCTAAGGCCAGTTGGTTATGACCTTCCAATATCGGGTTAATTTTCGGCCCATCTTGGCAGTTCCTATACATTCCATGTACGGTCATTGGAGATAGGCTCAAGTATGATATATGTGTATTGAACAAACTTGAGCAACAGGAAAGCTTGGTTTCCTTTCTGTCAATTTCTTCCCATTCCTTTTTTCATATCTTTCTCCTTCTTTCTCCTCCTGTTTTATCCCAATACCACTCTCGTGCGCTACGCGTTGCCACTGATTGAAGAGTAATCATATACACTCTTGGTTATACCATGTGTTCTTTGATGAGGATCTCTGGTATCAAAGCATGGATTCTGCAGTTGTTTGTTTCCCACTGTGCCTATAAGTTATCGGAACGAGGAGTCTTTTCGTTAAGCAATTGGGCTAGTTGAGTGGAATATGCTGAGACAATGTGTTGTTATTGCAGCTTAGCGACGTCCAATATCCATGTTTTGTCTGTTCGTACTTTATGTGCTCCTCCTCTAACGATTGTACATCCAACATGTTCGATGAATGCCTTCTAGTTTCTTGTCTTGTGATCTAGTGACAGCCAGGTGCATTTATGAATGTCGAGATGCTTAAATCCGATTTCTGTCGCTGCGAAGTCTATCAGCCTCATTCCAAGTTGGTGGTTTGTTGGTTTTTATGCTCCGCACCACAAGATGGAGGGTATATTAACTTTGTCATTCCGTTTGTATTATTTGATACAGAAATTTATATAATTCCATCTGAAAATGGGCTATATCGGTCCCATTGAACTGTACCTCCCGAGTTTGGGAATTTTGAATGTCTTGGCCACATTACTTACTTACTTACTTAGCTGGCCCATTACAGAACATTTGTTCCATAGACCGAACTAAGAAAGGATCTCCAATTCTCTCTGTTTAGTGATTCGCTTTCTGGAATACCGCGCCTTGTCATCTCTTCACCCACTTGTTTCCGTCATCGATTCTTTGGCCTGCCAATTCTGCGTGCAAAGCAATGTGGCCCGAATTTATACGCCTTTTTAGCGGGTTCATCATAGCTCATTCTTATTAATTGGCCTAGCCAACGCAATCGCTGCATCTTGGTACATTTAACTATATTGATGTCGGTGTTTAGCAGGTACAGCTTGTGGTTCATATGACGTCGATATTCACCGTCAACGCAGATCGGTCCGTAGATCTTTCGAAGAATTTTTCTCTCAAACACACCAAGCACTGCCTCATCTGCTTGTCCTAGTACCCGGGCTTCGAAACCGTACATCAGCACGGGTAGTATCAGTGTTTTGTAAAGCGTTATTTTTGTTTTTGTTTGTTTTTGAAGTGCTTGCTTAAGCCAAAGTAGCATCTGTTGGCCAATACAATTCTTCTTTTTATTTCACAACTAATGTCGTTTGTGTCTACGGAGGTGCCGAGGTAGACGAAGTCTTTTACACCTCAAAATTATAGGAACCAACATTAACAGTTATTCCGATCTCAATGGACGCATTGCGCGTCGACACCATCAACTTGGTCTTCTCTCCGTTTACCGCCAGATCCACCTTATCAGATTCTCCTTTGACCTTCACAAAGATATCGGTACTTCTTTTACTGATCGTCCATGATGTCTATATCATCAGCATAAGCATGTAACATGTGGCTACTCGTGTAGATTGTGCCACTTCTTTTGACGTTTGCCTCTCGTATAACCTTTTCTAGCAGGATGTTGCAGAGGTCACACGAAAGGCTGTCTCCTTGCCTGAAACCTCTTTTGGTACAAACCCTTCGGAGAAGTTCTTTCCTATTTTAACTGGAGATCTTGTGTCAGTTAAAGTCATTTTACAAAGCCGAATGAGGTTTGCGGGGATATCAAATTCAGACATGGCTTGGAATACATTTGAGCATAGCGAGCTGTCGAAGGCTGCTTTTTAACGGACAAAAAGGTAGTTGGTGTCGATTTGCATCTCTTGGGTCTTCTCCAGGATTTGCCGCAGGGTAAATATCTGGTGAATGGTGAACTTGCCAGGTCTAAAGTCGCATTGGTATGGTCCAATTACTTCCTTGACCATGGGCTTTAGTCGTTCGCACAATATCCCTGACACTATCTTGTAGGCGATATGGAGAAGACCTATGCCCCTATAGTTGGAGCATAAAGTTTTATCCCCTTTCTTATGGACGGGACACAGGATGCTCAGGTTCCAATCGTCGGGTATGCGTTCTCCCTGCCAGATGGAGCTAACTAGCTGATGCATACACCTTATCACCGTGTCGCCTCCGGTTTTAAACAGCTCGGCTGGTAGTTTATTGCTGTCCTTACGTCATCTTGGCCGGGTGGTATTCATTCAATACCATCTTCTGGGATTGCATCTGCGGTATATTCGTCGACTTCGCTACTATTGGATACCAGCAGTTTGGAAAAATGTTCTTTCCTTATCCTTAGCACACTATCTGTATCAGTTACCAGATTACCTTGCTGGTCTCTACAGTAGGATGTGCCAAAGCCATCAGTTTGATGTTTCACTCTTTGGTAGAATTTTAAGACTTTATTCTGTCTCTTGTACATCTCGATTTGTTCACACTCCCGCTTTTCCATTTCTCTCTTTTTCTTGCGGAAAAGACGTTTCTCCTCTCTCCTTTTCTCCCGATACCTCTCCCGTGCGCTACGCGTTGCTACTGATTGTAAAGTATCCCTATATGCCGCATTTTTCTCTTCGGTAGCAGCACGACACTCCTGGTCATACCATGGATTCCTTGGTGGAGGTCTTTGGTATCTAAGTACTGATTTTGCGGCTGTTTGATTTCTTGTTTTCTGATCCGGAGAGAGTCAGGTGCCCTTATGAATATCGAGATGCTTAAATCTGGTACTGCTAACTACCATGTTTCTTGCAGCTGTAAAGTCTATCAGCCTCATACCATTGTCAGATGTTTCACTGTGGAGACTGAATTTCCCGACTGTTGGGCCAAAGATATTTTCCTTTCCAATTTTGGCATTAAAATCGCCTAATATAATTTTAATGTCATGAGCAGGGCAACTGTCATAGGTTTCTTCTAAGCGCTCGTAAAATGTATCTTTGGTCTGTTCGTCCTTGTCTTCAGTGGGAGCATGTGCGCAAATAAAGCTGATGTTGAAGAGTTTTGCTTTTAATCGAATTGAAGCGAGTCTTTCATTCACTCAGGTGAAGCTGGAGACCAGGTGTTTTAACCTTGGACCAACTACAAATCCGCAACCAAACTCATGCCTTGTGTCATGGCAGCTATAATACATTGCGTCACCTTTAGGTGTTGTTGTGACGCCTTTCCCGTTCCATCGTATTTCCTGTATGGCAGTAATGTCGGCCTTGTATTTTTCAAGTACATCTGCCAATGCGTAAACTGCTCCTTCTCTATAAAGAGTGCGAACATTCCAGGTGCAGATTCGCAGATCATGGTCCTTAAAACGTTTGCCGGTCAGGACAGTTCCTTCGTATCTTCCATCCCCTACGTCTTGGCCACATTATCCAACCGAAATAGCGGGGATTCGGTATTAAGACTTCGTTAGAGGTATAAAACATTCCTGCAAATAATGGTCGGTATAGGTAAGCGATTTTATATAGCTCCGTTTAAACCGTACCTCCCGGTTGAGGATATAAAACATTCCGATAGAGAATTGTCGTTACAGGTTCCCAGTTCGGTTTTCGGTATTAAGTTTCAGAAACATCATTAAATCGAAATTGCTGAAATCTGGTTTCAATATAAGTTATGGTGGAGGGTATAAAAAGTTCGCCCGGCAAAACTTAACTCAGTTTTTACTTGTTAAAAAATATTCATCATGATGATTAAATATGCACTTTTTTGTGGTAGAAAAACACTTGTCCAGTTTTGTGGTATTTTGGTCCTTTAATTCAAATTCAAAACTTAATTTTTTTTGCTCTTCATGGTAATAGTGAATGTTAGTGACTGCCTCCCTCCCTCCCTACCTTATTAAAAGTCCTAAATCAAACTTCGCATTTTTGTATTTCCAATCAAATTGCAATCAATTTTTATTGTCTACCACAGATCTTTGTTGCATGTTGAAATTGCATTCGTAAAGAGGGGGCTTGCTTTGTCGCTACACTGCAATATGCGTGCCTCTCCATTGAATGGGGGTAAGCAATAAGAAAACCACATTGTGATGGTCATTGATGATGGCATTGGCATTACTAACCAAGCAACCAACTAAAACCGAACAAATGAACGTCATCATTATTTGCGCCAATATGCTGCTCATTAACGGCACATCACAATCATAGTCAGCACGAAGAGCAAATAACACCAACATCATGATCATCGTTGGTCATGATGATGGTTAAGCTTTGAAGGTAACTTTGTTCAACAGCAGCAGTGGCAGCAGATGTAGCACCAACCACCCAACTACCCAGCCAGCCAACCATCCAGCCACCAGTTAAAGCAGTAACGCTTAACGCAGCTTTACTGCTCGTGTGTGTGAGAGTTTTATGTGCTTTTTTTCCATTTCGTTTGCGCGCTTCGTGTTTTTGGCCCAGTGGAGAAAGAAGAAATTTTCAGTTGTGTTTTTTATCGCTTGCCTGCATGCGAAGTAATTCGCGTTGAGAAAGCAGGTGTATTGAACATTCTGCGGTTACCCATGGCACGAAATAGACGCGCGCGCGCATTCACACACGACGTTATTTCATGAAAAGCAAATCAATTGAAATAAACAAGAAACAAACGAAAGAAAGAAAAAAACTAAAGCGCAAGACCCTCTAAGGAAAAAAGTAACGATTTTGAAAATTTTCAAAATTAAGTTTTGAAATTTAAATTTGATTCAGTTGTTTTGCATATAAAAAGAAAAACAAACAAGTGTTTGAAATAAAAAAAGAAAAAACAACCAAGAAATGAATTTGAAATAAGTTTATTTGAAAAGAAAACTACAAACAAACCTCTACCAAGGACTTTAAAAGGATATTGGTGAAAATATTACAAATACAAAAAGTGTTTTCAAGAGAAGTTAAAAAAGTGTGATTTGTGAATTCTGCTCAAAGAAGGACTCCTTATCGCATCCTTCATCTTAAAGAAATTGGATTAAGTGCCGGATTCCAGTGAAATTCCTTAAAAGCAAACAAATTGTTACTGTAAATTTCAATCATATTTTGTGAAACACCCACGCGCGTGTGCCTCCTTCATTTGTAACAAACGTTAACTGCTGCCGCTGCATTTATTATAACACCACCACTGACTGACTTGCTGTTCGGTTGGCTGAGGTTGTCATTTATTGCCTGCCACCAGCACCACATCTCCAAAAAATCTCTGCAACATTTCAATTGAATTTGGATTGAACCCCCCATTGAGTTTGGTGGTTTTTTCTTGAACGCAGGTGGGTGTTTTCTTTTGTCGTTTATGACTTTATTTGATTTCAGTATTTTTTTTCATTTAGGCTTTCTTTCCTTTAGCCTTAGCCTAGTAGACTAGGCTTTTCTTCTGTCTTTCCTTCTTTCTGTAATAAATTGCTTACTTTCATTTTTATAACTCTCAATTTTTCTTTTTATATTGAATGACTGAATGACGGTGTTATTGCAAGTTTGGCGGTTTTCCAATAAATGTTCCATTTAATTGTATTTTATTGGATTTTAAAACTTAGTTATTACTTTATGTTGTCTGCTTTGCCTCGATCGTTGTTTGTCTATTTCTATCCGTTTAGTTGGTTAGTTTCCATGCTGCTGCCGCTGCTGTTGTTGCTTCCACATTGTCCATTTAATTGATACGGTTTTATGGTCTACTGATTTTGTGGGTTATAGTTTTTTTCATCGTAATGGTAATAAAAATCATGTGGAAGTCTGTTAGTCGGGCGGATCCGAATATTTCATACTCTAAATGATTATGTAGAAATTTTAGTTTAAAGATCGTATTCAATTTTCAAAAAAAGGCCATTGTTCCTGTGACATGAGCAATTTTTTAAGAATTGTCCTCCTCTTAATTAACATTTGGCTTTTTGGATACAGATATTTCCGTTCGTTTAGTTAATTTGAGGTTGTGACACTGTGGTGCAATGGTAGGCACCCCCGCTTTGCACTCTGTATGTCCTGGTTCGACTTCCAGGCCAGGCAACTTCACATCTTCAAAGGTGGTAAAAAAACCTCTCAGCGTAATGTTGACAATATTTTCTGACTATTACAGATATGTAAAACTTTTGTACAAGTAGTGTCGCAACAAACGCCTTACGGACTCGGTTTTAAAACGTAGACCCCATATCATTGAGATAATATAAATAGGGTGCAGTCATTGGTATGAGATAAGTCTCCCTTACCCCTTCCTGGAAGTTTGTCCTAAGATAAGAGAACGACATCTGAAAAAATCAAGTTTCTAGAAAAAAAAACTCGTTTTAAGTTGCCGATTCAAATTTGACTTATCAACTAAAAACAGAATATTACACAAAAAATAAAATCACTACTTGGTTAAAATCACTACTTGGGCTAGCCAGATATCAGTGCTAAATTTCTGTGCAAGATCGATCATGATTTGTAATGTTTTAGTGTTTAATAAACTCAAAAAAACGTTTTTGTTGATCTATGCCAAACTCTTAGAGAAAAGATGTAACTCGTTGAGTTTTAGACTTATCAACATGAAAATTGGATACAAGATAATGTAGAAATCGTAGACAAAAATATAAATTACTAACTCAAAAAACTCATTTTGAGTAAATGAGCGAAATGTAATAGGGCGAACCCCAAAAAAACTGGTAAAGTTTTTTAATCGATTGGACCATAAATACTTTAGAGAATTTTCGTGAAAATTTAACTTTGGCCTCATACAAATGACTTGGAAAACATTGAACATTCAGGCTATTTTCTCAGGAAGAATGGATTTGTCCCTGATGATACTTGTACCTTCGTATGGGGGACTGTGAATACAAGTTGCCAAGGCGATTCTAGAGCAGGTCCTAAACTGGACATTTCCGAAATTTTGTGTGGGAGGTACCCGAAGGAGTTTACCGATTGAGTCCATATTGTAACCTCATCTAAGTCTGGTAGAAGATTTACGATGTGCAAAGTATGGACCAAATCGGTTACTCCCTTCAAAGAGTGGACCGATATAATTCATCTTCAAACATGAACTATGTTTGGACAAAATATTACGAAAGACAAATTTTGGACCGAATCGGAAGATCCGATCGGGAGTTTTCTTGCGCTATAACCACTACACACGGTGTTATAGGTTTTTTTTTGTAACTTTCAGGCTATTTTCTCAGGAAGTATGGACTTGCCCCCGATGAAACTTATAGCGTCGTATGGTGGGCCGATATAACCCATCTTCGAACTTAAAGTAAGTTTGGACAAAATATTTCGAAAGCCAAATGTTGAACCGTCCCGCATATCAAAATTCAACCAATTTGGTTGATAAGTTTAGCTAAAATAATCAAAATACCGAAACATTAAGGAGTACCGTTGCATGGGGACTATCCCAAAACGTAGACCGACCTTCCCAATTTTTTGCTCTCGACATTGGCAGTGAACTATAAGTATTTATACCAAAATTCATCTGCCAACGCCAACACCTTTTATATTTGGCCACCGTTTATTTGAACTCGCAGCATAGTGCAGCGTTTTTTGAGGTTGTGTGCCATTATCTCGGGAACTATGGACTTGCCCTCGAAAAAAATTACAATGACGTAACGGAGGCCGCTCGAACATCCTGCTACAAAAAATTTCATAACGATTCGTGAGGTGTCACTAAACTGCACCTATTTCAAATTTTGTGTGGGAGGTACCTGAAGGAGCGGACCGATATAATCCATATTCGAGCCTGATGTATGCCTAAAGGTAGTTTTACCATATGCAAAGTTTGGTTCAATTCGGTTACTCCCTTCGCGAGTTATCGTGCGCACAAGTTGTGCGACAATTTTTGAACATTTGTGGGGGAGGTACCTGAAGTAGTGGACCTATATGGCCCATCTTCGAACTTAAATCAAATCTTTACCAAATATTTCGATACCCAAAATTTGAACCGAATCGATTGATCCTTTCGAGAGTTATCGTGCGCACCAGCCAGACAGGCAGACAGACATACGGACATTTCTAGATCTACTCAAAATTGTCTGAAACGGATATCGTACAAACATTAGGGTTATGACTTTTTTACAACCTCATATCCCTGTATCCTAGCGTGATGAGTTTTGCCATAAGATTACATAAAATCTTAATTATAAGGTGATTCGGTGAAAAAACCTCAAGCACAAAATCATTTTAAAATTTGAATTTATCAAAATTATGGAAAATTTTTTGAAGTCACTGAAAACAGATATGTAATTGAAAATAAACTTTAGAGCCACATGAGATAATTAAAATGACATACAATTTATTTCTCACTATTTTTCTTCAATTCTGAGAATCGTAAAAATGTCGTAAACGCTTTTATTCAAAAATATAATTTTTTAACAAAAACAAAAAATTTAAAATTTTTTCAAAGTGACTTTTTTTGCGACTTTTTTAATATTTTAATGAAATAAACGTTATTATAGTTATTAATAGGCTTATATTTATTCATTCGTGCAACAAAAAATAATTTTTCCAAAATATTTTTTTTTTCATTTCATATATTTTTTCAAAAAAAATATTTTTTTAAAATCGATTTGTGCGTGAACTTTTTTTATATTTCAATGGAATAAACGATAGCATAGTGATTAATAGGCAAAAGTTCATTCATCCCTCCTACAGGAAATCATTTTTGAGGAAAAATGTCAAAAAGTCATAACCCTAACAAACATACTTGGGGTCTAAAACCATTATTTGGTTAAGGCACATTTTTTGTCGTATCAAAGTGTATATACCCTCTATAGCCTAAAGACTGAGGGTATAATTAATACTTAAAATGATCTTCGCCTAAAAAGGCAAAATTTTCAATTAAAAATAATATTCTTTTTGTTTTTTGGGTCGCTTTTAAATGTATGTATTAATTTGTAGGTAAATTAAATTCATAGTTTTATTTTTTGAAGTGTGATCTTCAATTTTCCTGACTTCAAAACAATACAAGTTTGTCATCCATTTTTTTGAAAACCAAATTAGTTCACAATGCAAATTGTATCTCGAAAGCTTCAAAAATTTCCAGTTTCCAATATCCCAATTTTTTAATAGAAAAACGAACTGCATTTCATAATGGCTCCAGTGGGGTTTTTGGAACATTTCAGGCCACTTTCGGAGTGGAATTTTAATAGCCAATAGTAGTTGTGATCTTGACTACAAAAAATGGTTCTTTTGTAAATCAAAACTACTACCGGCAATTAAAGTTCCAACACACTCCGAAAAATGGACTTAAACTTAATAGAAGAGGTACATAAAGGAGTGCTCCGATATAGTCCATCTTCTTATACCCTCAGCCTTTAGACTAGAAAAGGTATATACACTCTGACACGACCAAAAATGTGTCTCATCGAAATAACGGTTTTAGACCCCAAATATGTTTGGACTAAACTCGTTTCAGACAATTTGGAGTCAATTTAGCCATGTCCGTCCGTCTGTCTGTACGTCTGTTTGGCTGGCGCACGATAACTCTCCAATGTATCAAGCGATTGGAACCAAATTTTGGGTATCGTAATATTTTGTCCTTCGGGTACCTCCCCCACAAAAGTTCTTCTATACATTTTTCCACATATATATTGGGCTCAAATATGGAATATATTGATCCACTTTTTCGGGTACCCCCAACACCAAATTCGGATAAAGTGAATTTTAATAGCTTCTTTTGGATCGTTTGTTTCTGCAGGTTGTTCTTGCGGCTTCTTTTACGACGGATATTAGGCTAAAAGCTCTATGAAAGCCTGACGGCTCCAACCATAATGCAAATCCGCAAGGTAATTCTCGCAGGCAGTTTCTTATTAGTACAGACTTTGCACATCGTATTATTTCATCCAGTCATGTATCAGGTTAGTATATGGACTATGTCGGTCAACTCCTACGGGTACCAGTCACGTATCAGTCCATCCAGTCATGTATCACGTTAGAATATGGACTATGGACGTTTTGATTCTTTTTTCAGCAGGTTGATCTATCGGCCTCGTTTACAACGGTATAATTTTTCTCCGGAGAAAGTCAATACTTCCTAAGATAACGGAACAAAGGCTCCAAAACACTGCCGGCACGTACTTAAATTGCTATTGTAGAAGATAACACTAAAACTTTTTCAAAAATTTCTTCCAAACATAGTTTAACGTAATTCAATATTTCGAGTCCTTTATAAAGAAATTTGATTACTAAAAATGTTTGGTATGTGTCAATGATTTGGTATAGCCTCACATTACGGTACATACAGATTTTAAAGCAAACTGCTGATACAAAATCAATATTTTTTATATACCGTAAAATTATTGTGTTTGGTTTTGTTTTTTTTTTTTTCAGGGGCTGAGGGTATGTCTCTGTCAGCACAGCTGACTGATACTTTCTTACTTGTTTAAAACAACTCTAGTGTGTATTAATTTGTGTGAAAATCTGCAATTCTCCTGACTTCAAATCAATTGAAGTTTGTTATTCTGTTTTGAGAACCAAATTAGTTCACATTGGAAATTGTGTTTGGATAGCTTCCACACTTTCCAGTTTCAAATTTACAATTTTTTTAAACAAAATAAAAACGAACTCCATTTTAAAATTGCACCAGTTGGGTTTTTGTAACATTTCAGGGTCCACATATCAGAATGTAAAAAAATTGTTCTTTTGTAGTCATGATCAAAACTACTACCGGCTATTAAAGTACCAACACGATCCGCTAAATTGACTATAACTTGATTGGAGAGGTACTTGATTGAAGGAGTGGTCCCATATAGTCCATCTTCTATCTTGATCTAAATTTGCATCAATATCAGTCACTCCTCTCAATAGTTATCATTTAAGTTAATCGTGTTTCATCATTTAGTTCATTCGATCCATAATTTTCCGAAGTTTGGCCCACAAAAAAATGTCGTTGCAATGTCTTGGACGATAGTTAACAAAATTTAAGTGAAAATTGGTCATTATATTCCATATTCAAACTTTTAATTTAACTTGTGCGCAGCAGCTATTTGTGTTGATCACCGTCTAGAGCTTTCCTGACATTTTATGTCCGGAAGTTGGGACTTGCCCATTTAAAAACTATAGCATTTTAATTAGGACATCCAGGACTGTCTTAGGTTATAACTTTAAAACAGAACAGAACTTAAACTGCAATTAATCAACTTTTTTTTGAACTTTTGTGGGAGAGCTACCCCTACCAAGATTTAAATTTGAAAGAGATACACGCAAAAAAGAGTTATTGTAGGAATAATCATGTTCTAAGTACAAAATATGTTATTTTAAACATCTGAAAAAATATATTGTTACTTCAACCATATATTTTGTTGTAGGCATCATAATTACACAAAATATATTGTTGAATCAACAATATATATTTTCTGATTTTTAAAATACCCTATTTTGTTCTTGCAATACGATTGTTCCTATAATATCTCCACTCTGCGTGTATAACGATTTGGACCAAAGCGGTTTCCATCGTGCACATCAGTAATTTTAATTTGTGGTCGGAGGGTTTTAGAATGTTTGGATCATTAACTCAGCAAGTATGGATTTGACCACGAAAATAATTATACTATCTAATTATACTATCTACTTGGAATTCGAAGTAATATTTTTATACCATCCGCCTTGAGGATTTAAAGGGTATATACAGTTTCAAAAGGCCAAAATATGGTTCTTCGAAATAATAGTTTTAGACCCCAAGTATGTTTGGGCGAATTCTGGCTGGAGGGTACGAAAATTTTGTCCTTTGTAATATTTTGTCAAAATATAGTTTACGTTTAATAGCAAATTTGTTCTCCCTACCCCACTAAGCGGAGAATGTCTTCTTGTTAGTTTTGGACGGATATAGCCCGTCATAGAGCTTTATGTGAGTTTGAAATAAATGTTATGAAGTTTGGACAAAAACGCACACTAACTCCAAGAGTTATTATTAAAATCCTTTTGTTCTTTGTAATTAGGGTCATAAAAACGACTTTCGCAGACAGATTCTGAAACGTTTTGTTTACGGCATAAAATGATGTAACTTTTGATCGAATAGAAATATTTTAATACATAATTTTATTGACCGATAGGCGAAAATCTAATCTGACCTTCGTAATATTCCATCAAATTCGGTAAAGTGGTCACTGAATAATTAAAAAAATTGTCTCTAGTTCAGGCATTGGGAAGGTTTTTACGTCAACTTCTTATTGAATTGGCCATAATTTTGCATAAAGCGTTCTCAGTGGACTCAAATGTTCTCTTCGAAAAAGTGTGGATAAAACGTTTGTGAAATGTATTGTAGGTCCGTACAACTTCCGGTATTGAGAATATGGATTTGTTATTGTCCAGATAGACACATTTTAACAAGTTTTGTGGGATTTGGAATTTTGTATTTGCAGAGGTTAGAAAATATTTCTATCAAGAATGGTTTATATAGATCTACGTTATGGTATAGCCCTCATACAGCACAACGTGCTGCGTTGCTACTCCCATACAAAAGTGGACAAAAATAGAAGGAACTGACTTAGGTTGATGCAATTTTTCCCAAGTACTTATGATGGCATGGGACTGAAACATTTCAACTTTGGTCCATATCGGTTCAGATTTGGATATAGTCCACATATGTATATAAGATATATATAACTCTGTCCATTTTAATCGAATAGCCATCAAATTTAATATGTGATATTTTTTAAGCCCCTGAGTTTTACCGATCTTCACAAAAACCAAAATAGCTTTCCCCGATTTTGCTATAAATCGGCCATTTTTTGATAAATAGCCTTCGAATTCAACATGGGATATTTTCAGTTTTACCGATATTGACAAAAATCGATTTGGCTTTGGATATATCTCTCATATACATATGTACATATACTTTATGTATCTGATCCACCAAACACGCAATACATGTGAAATATTCAATTTGAAAAATTTGACGTAATTATTCAAAATTAAATTAGAAATTCAAAATAGGTAAAACTGAACAAGGGCCTAAGAAAATATCATACGTTAAATTTGAAAGCTATTGATCTAAAATTAACCGATATATATGGGAGCTATATCTAAATGTCAAAATTGGTAAAACTGATCAGGGGCCTAAGCAAATATTACATACTAAACTTCAAGACTATTCAATAAAAATTGGCCGAGTTATAGGAAAATCGGCGAATGATATATATGGGGGTTATATCCAAATCTGAACCGATATGGACTAAAATTTTATTTTTTTCATTCCTATGCCCTCGTAAGTACTTGTACACAAATTCGTCAAACTAGGTCAACTCCTTCTATTTTAAAACGAAGCTGCAACACAGTCATTAAATAAAAGAAATGGTTTTTCATTTGTTGTTGTTGACCAATGGTAATTATGTACTATCTGCTACTTTTGGGCTATTTGGTCGACTTTTGTGAATGAATAAAAAGTTAATTTAAATTCATTATTTTTCCCAACGTTTCGTCGGCTTGTTTCCGACTTCTTCAGGGGATATTTTATTTGAATTTCCTGTTAACAAAGTTTTGTTTCATTACAAATTTTTCCAATGCATACAAGTTTAAGTTTTTAACTTACAATTAATCATTATTAATTCACTTATAATTATAAAAAACTGGACTTCACGAACACACATTTTGTATAATCAATAAATAAATAATAAATAATCAAATGTAAAATTAAATTAAAACTAGTATCACAGAGGTGGTGCTTTAAGCTATTGCAACGGAGTATTGAAGTTTTTTTTCATAAATATCAAATTGACCATTCATTAAAATGTCGATATATCTCAGAAGATTGCAGGGCAGAAAGTTTTTACACATTTCGCTTCGGAAGAGATATCCAATTATATTTTTTATTATATTTAAATTTTTTATTTCTTGATAACGGTACTTTGTTTTACTAAAATTTCATATTTATAGCCAACCCATCAAATAAATCCCCATCCAAAACTTTACTTATTATCAAAAAAATTTCGGAAATAGTTAATTTAAAGGTCGTCCTATGATTATTGCTTTAGATTACCTAGGAAATATTTTTCATATTTAAAGAGCTAAAACTTCATTATGGATACACATATCGACAAAATTCTTTCAGATTCGATGTATCTGATGTGTCTACTCTAAAAAAGAAACGTAAACATATATAAAAGTTAACATCACATTTTTCGATTTTTGTCCGCTGCGGCAACACTGTGCAACGTCTCGATTTAAATCGAAAGTGAGCATTTAGTGTGCAAGGAAGGTGTGTGTATATGATTGGACCACGGTATTTTTAAACTTCTACATTTTATTCGAGTATAATAGATGTCTTGAGCGTCGAAAACATATGCATGCTCTTTAGTCCATTCCTACTAAGGTCATTTTAGCCGATATTTTCGACTTGCTTACTGGTATATTTTTAAGGGAATATTCATACAAGAATATATCTATATTGCCAATGTGATTTTGAGTGTCTATTATGCTGTGTCTTCATCTTTTCGTCTTGCATAAACTTTTGCACAGTGGCCATTGGCCAAAATTAAAAATAATTAAAGTCTAATTTTTGATACCAAATATGTTCAAATGTACTCCTAAGGGGTTAAGCTTCTCAAAAATAAAAGTATCATTGAATAACTCTAACAGTAAAATTCAAGAATAACACCAAAGAAGAACATATAATTAGTTGATTTTTGTTGTAAGAACAGTGCAAAAGTCAAATGAAAGTAAAATATTATTATGAAATTAAATAAAGTGTATATTGATGAAACTTAATATGAATATTGAAAAATAAGGTATTAACTTAATTGTTATGCAGTTTTGTGTATGTCAACTTGCACCCATTATTTAGTATGTGTTTCTGCTGGCCCTTTGTAGAGTTTCTTTTTAGTGTAATTGAGATTCATGTAAGGTTTTAGTTATCATCTTTTCCCCTAACGAAATTTTTGTTAAAAAATCAGTAGAGGTCTTAAGATTGTATTTTCAAAATATTAGCTGTTTCCTTTTGCATTTTTTGAACTTGTTCCCAAAATACGAAGGACGTTTCAAATGTACATTTCAGCTTTTTAAATACAAAGTAGAGGAATTGCTTGGTGCAGTTATACGGAGGGAATGTAAACTACGGTCTTCAATGTAACATTTTCAAAATTGTGCCATTTTGATTGTATGTTATGACTAGAAACTTCAAAATACCGAATATTGGGCGGTACCGATCTATGGGGACAAGATCAAAGTGTGGACATGCATATATCGACAAATTTGTAGGGGTTACCTACCATCAGGAAAGATCAAGTGCCATTTCGGTTATTTTGAACAAATAATGTATATAAAACCTTCAAAATTCAGAATATCGGGAGGTATAGTTATATGGGGACCCTATCAAAATATGGACCTACCCCGAAATTTTTGTAAATTATCTATTTATTTAGCGTATGGATTTCTTAAAAATTACAGAGTTAATTTTTATTTTAGGTATCTACTGGTTCAGCGGGTATTGCGTCTGTTGAAAAGGACTGTACTTCCTCAATATTTTCTGGAAAAGATAGCACCGGACAGTTGTAAATTATGTGGTCGATTGACTGGTTTTGGGCACCGCACACACAGCTGGCATCGTCGGCGAGATCCCATCTGTGTAGGTTTTCCATTGTGCGGCCTGTGGAAGAGCGGAGGCGATTTAAATTACACCATGATTTGCGTGGTAGATCAAATCCAGTTGTTCCGTTTTGTGAGTTGAAAAGAGGACTGCTGCGACCCAAGGGTCTGGGTCGCTTTGCAGCTGTTTAGCTAGTAACAAAGGCGGTTTTCTGGATTTCAGCCTGGATTCATATGCTATTGATAGATCTAGATTGAGGAGGATACTGGTATTTTCGTCGATTTTGTTATATTCCTGGAGAAGAGCATGTTTTCCTCTTAAGTTTGGAGGTGAAATATTTGATAACATTGGAAGCCATTCTGTCGGTGTTGATGTTAGGTTCCCTATTATCAGTCTCATGGTGGAGTTTAGCTGGGTGTCAATTCGTTTTACGTGGTGACTGTTGAGCCACACAGGTGCTCCGTATTCGGCTGTTGAGTATTCAAGAGACAAGGCAAATGCTCAAAGGCAATTGGCCGAGGCACCCCAATTCGTTCCTGCGAGTTTCTGGATGATGTAGTTCCTAGATTGGATTTTTTGGCCTGTTCTATCTAGTTGTTGTTGTTGGAACGAAAGGGTTCTGTCAAGGGTTATACCCAGGTATTTTGGATTGAAGTTGTGCGAGAGAATAGACCCATTTAGGCGAACTGTAAGTTTTTTCCTGCATCAATATGCGTGAGGTGGAGGTCTCCATCTAAGGCAATAGGATGAGATTATTGAAAGATCATTCTCTAAAACCCTATCCAAGATATGAAACTTAGAGTTTTGAACTGCGAACGCCATATCGTCGGCGTAGATAAACTTGCGTGAAGCAGTCTCAAGAAGGTCGTGGATGTACAGATTGAAGAGTGTAGAAGCTAGTACTGAGCCCTGTGGCAAGCCGTTGTTGAGTTTTCTCGTTCTGCTATGGTTGTTGTTTAGATGAACTCTGAAAAGGCGGTCGCTGAGGAGAGTTGATATAATATTGCAAGTTCTACTGCACGGAATGATCTTATTTAAGTTTAGCAGGAGTCCTTTTTTCCATACTGCGACACAGGCAGCCGACAAATCAACGAATGACACCGCTTTACTTTGCATCTATGAAATTTGTTAACGCAAGTACTTGATCGGTGCAATTCCTAAAGTGGGATACACTTCTCCATTTCTTCATCAATTCGGCTCAGTATAAGCCTTTCAAATAACTTTAGGCACACTGAGACGAGGGCAATCGGTTGGTAACTCGAAGCTTCAGCGGGGTTCTTGCCTAGTTTGAGAAGCACAATGACTTTTGACTTCTTAAAGAGACCCGGGATATGGTCTGAGTAAAGGATATCAGTGTAAAATCTGGCGAGCCATTTCCTAGTACGGGGACCACTATGCTTAATGAACTCTGGGTAAATGCAATCCACCCTGCCGCTGTTCCATTTTTCATTTTTGACAGTGCTTGATCAATGAGCTCATCTGCTACCGCTGGGCTTTGGCTTGTACGGAATTCTTCGAGAAGTCTTTCACTGTCCTCATTCAATGGGATATAGTCTTTTCGGAAACCTCTTGGGATGCACTTTTTGGCTGTGGCAATTATAAGTCCAGAGAATCGTTCGAAGTTGTTGGACTTAGGGGATATAACTCTAACGTCCCCGTCGAGTTTGGGCCAGTCAGCTTTGCGAAAGTTCCACCTCGGTTTAGGGGTAGATCTTATAATCGGAACAGTTATGCCAATGTTTACGATTGCCGGACGATGTTGGCTTTGAGGAAAGTGAGGCAGTATGCGTCTTGAGGCAGGGACGGGGTTGTCGTTGAGACCAGAAACAAATCATAGGTCGGGATTGTAATCATGGTGCCATTTGGCAGAGCGAAAGCTGCCGGGGTCCTTGGCATCGAACAATAGATGGAAACCATGATTTTCTGACCATTGGTAGAGCCGCTCGCCTTTTTCATCTTCGTTGGCATATCTCTAGATTTTTGTTTGTTTTTTAATTATTTGTGTTGCTACAGTAACCTCTATCGAAATTTTCTTATTGATGTCTGCAAAGGAAGTATTTTTGGCCACTCCTCCCATACAAGTCCGACCACAGTGGAATGTTGAAAAGATCACCAAAGGCTGTTAACTTTTCGGAAACATTGTTTGCGACTAAGCAGTTCATTCCCAGCTCTGAGGAAATTAATTTATTGTCTGAGGAGTTTCATTATTGTAGATATCGATCTTGCTTCTCTTGAGTCTTCTACAAATTTGAAGGAAATTGAAAATCTGACCCAAGTGTTACATTGAACAGGCGTTGAACGGGGTACGATTTTCAGGCCACGAGGAGGGACATATGTCTCTCTAATATGAACATTAAGTTAATTCTCTTTTTTTGATGATTAATCCTGCTGCTTTTTCCTCTCTTGCACTTATTCTGGTTGGTTTGGATTGAGGTATATTAAAGATCTAATGACAATTGTCGGAAGATTGTACATAACAAAAATTTTCTCTACAATTTTTTCTGTCAATTTATGCAATTATAAGACTTATATAGAAGAATTAATTATGTTTTTATTTAATAAATCGGCTTATCATAAAGCCACAATCGAATACATGTTTCCTTCCTAGGAACGCATTTTGAATAACTAAGTCAACAGAATAACCAACGTGTTTTACAGTTTTGAAGGGTAACCGTTTGGATTTGCACCGTTATGCCTCTCCAGGTAATACTGGACATTGTCTTGTTTAAGTATTACGTACTGTTCTTTAGTATCTAGTTTGCTATAAATCACGGAGAATTGGAAATAATGTGTAATAAATTATCATAGGTCACATGTGGGTCTTGCTTCATCAATTGATAAATATATAACATTTTAGGACAAAAATATTCATGACTCACTTCTCACATTCTTGGTGACAATAAAATTTTCATTAACTGTAGTCGAAGAAATTCGCTCATAGACTTAAAACCTGTGTCTGTGCCGAAAACCAACCACAGTATATTCGGTTTCAATAAAATCCAAATATCCTCATAGGAATTTGGCCGTGTAAATAATAATCATTAAATTAATTCTCATTATACCAAACACTCTCATCTTCCATTTATTATCAAATTAACGATGTAAAAATTTATTGCTAACTTCCTTCTCGAAATTAATTCGTCATACATACCACCAAACAAAAGTGAAAACACAGTTTTATTATTTACAAGAGACCAAACAAATTCTCAGCACTTCTCATAAATACTTTAAATTTATGGGTTTACATTAAATTAATTCAAATTTACTCATCGCATAAGAAAAAAGAGTTGCCTAAAATCAAAATTCCCACAGCTATCAAATTCACTGTTTTAAAACAAAAACATCAACAACGCCCAAGCACTTGTCATTTACCACAATACCAGCAATTTCATTCAAACATTCAGTCATTCATTCATTTCTCCTAACTAACTGACCATCAGCATCAATGTCTTCATGTGATCATGCCACTTTAACACTGCCGCACCCCAGAGACCAATGTTCGTTCGAATGTGGCAAACAACAAATTGTAGGTTTTCTTTTTGTGTGACCCCAACATATGGAGCCGGCTTAAAGAAATAAGCAAAAAAGCTTCAAGAAATAAAACAAATAATACCACAAATCATTGGTACTCACAAATTTGAACAAAAACAATAAAAACCCCACACAATAAGCAATTGAGATATTTTCTGATCACAATCAGCCAAAGTTATATCACACACAGTACAAAAGCTTGTCGATCGTAAAAACTAAAATTCCCAAACGAGAGTAAGAGTAAAATCACAAGGTAAATAATCAAGCAGCAACAAAAAAAGGTGTTGACCATAATGATTTATAAACATGGCTTACAAAGTCACGTTATCTTTCTTTCTTCCATGGTTGATTTATCACACCATTGCCCCCCTCTCTCCTTTATTCACCTTTTCCCCTGACGGACTTGAAGTCTATTCTTTACATTTCTGAGGCAAAAAGAAATGTTGAACACGAATCAGCCATATAATAAAGTACTTAACAAATCATTAAGCATTTTGATATGAACGACGAATGGACCAGCGGGCCAACGATGAAAGGCCTGACAGATTGAAAGGCAGATAGCCAAACTCGCAGACAGACAGGTGTAGTTAAGAGCCATCAACTTCCTTCTTAAGACGCCCGTCCACATAAGAAAAGCTTATTATATATTATTTGCAGACATTGTAGTAAAGATAAATGGTGGTTATTATTTATTGTTGTTTTTTAAATTATTATTTTTAGTAACTTATTTGGATTATAAGGATAAAAATTGTATTTGGGTGAAATTCCCAAACTAAAACGAAACGAAAGACTTAAGACACAAACTTTCAGTTTTCATAATATTTGCAGATTTTAGTTGTTGGTGGCATGAACATGTTGAATTATTACTCACATCACGAAATGCATTATTTTTAAGGTCAATTGTGGCAATATTTCAAGAAGAAATAAGTTCTCAGGTATTTTGTGAAACATTTTTTTTTTTGACTAAAAAAATAAAATAAAACAAATCAACAAAATTATAGTAGCGCAGAAAAAATAGTTATGATGTTAAAAACATATTTTACTCTAAACTATCAGGTGATTAATAATAAACTTCTTTTGAGTTATGGTAAATATAGACGGAAGATCGAATTCCGATAACACTAACAAAATTATTTATTTAAGAGGGTTTTGAAGTTTTGTAACCTTCTTGCGGGTTCTCCGTGGATTGATATGACCTAAACTAACAAAAATGTACAGTTTTATACCTAAAAATTCTGTTTAAAAAATTCAAATTCCAACTTTTGCGTCAGAATTTTTTAAAAATTGATATTTTTAAAATCCATCGTTTCAACATAAAATTATTTGGTACTTAATGATACCACAAAAAAACCTGTTAACATATCATTTCAATGTGGCACATTTTTAATCGTATCGTAGAGTATATACTGATCTTATTACTACACCTTTTAAGGTGTAATTCATTGTAATTCAAGGATTCCGTTCGTAATTCGAAACACTTCAATTGTAATTAAAAATTGCATTTGTTTGCACCAAATCGGTACCATCATAAAAAATTATCGTGCTCCCCAAGGTATACCTGCGGTAAATGATTCGAGTTGAATAATGTTGATTTTTTGTGGGCGAATTACTAAAAGTTGAGGAGTGCAAAAAATAGGAGTGGTTGTTGTTGTAACAGTGTTTATTAATTATGTTTGTATGTTCGTTCTTCTGTTCAATCTGGCTCTGGGTCTATCTCCAGTTCCAGGAAAATGGCTGGAGTTAGATGAGTAGTTTCGGCGGGGCAGTTGAAAAGGTGATTTGTGTCGTGCGGCCCCATGCCGCATACTGGACAGATGTCTTGCACGGCTCGATTGATTTCCGCCCAATAAGAATTTAGTCGACTGTAATATCCTGAGCGTAGTTGAGCCAAAACTACTCTGGTTTGTCGCTGACGCTTCTCAACTGCGATAGATGGGGGATGTACTCCGAGAACTTTATTCACACTATATTTGCCTATGGCCTTAGCAACTGCACCCGTGTGAATACTATTTAAGCCTGCTTGATATGCCTGTTGATCTAGGGGTTTTCTCATATATTGTTGCACCTCCCTCTCTAGAGCATGAATATCCTTCCTGATAGGCCTGAATGTGTCGGGCCTAGCCAGCAGATGGTGATTGGGATGGCTATCACGGGAACACCCAAGCAAGTACTGCAACGAATGCATCTCATTATGTTGCTTTACTGGAAGAATCTTTGCCTCCTCATGCAGATGGTCCACTGAAGACTTGAGGAGGCACACTGTTGGTTTGAATCTTTTGGCAATTCGTATCCCATAATCTCGGGGACCAAACTGGAGCCGCATAGCCTATAACGGACCGACCTATCGCGTTATATGTGGTCAACAAGGTTTCATTATCTGCACCCCAAGTGCTGCCGGCTAAGGACTTGAGGATTGTGTTCCTGCTTTTCAGTTTGTCGCAGACAGCTGTGGCGTGTGCGCATGACTTGAATGTAGTGTTGAATAGAGAGGTAGAGGTTAAGTAGTTCCGGAGATATCACCCCACCGTGGGGAACTCCCTGTTCCACTTTACGGGATTTGGACTTCTTGCTCCTGAATTCCATGTACGACTGGCGTCCACACATATAATTGACTATCCAACGTTTCAAGTTTGACCGGAGCGTTGTCTGTTCAATGCCCTCAAAAAGCGTGGAGTGCCTGACTGTATCAAAAGCTTTTGATAAGTCAAGCGCCACCATCACTGTTCTATCACACGGCGGTCTCTGGTTTAGTCCTTGACAAATATATGTGGTAATGGCGTGCAGCGCTGTTGTCGTGCTGTACTGCTTACGGAATCCATGCTGATGATCGGCAACTTGATAGCTATCTCTCATACTGGGACTAAGGACTAAGACCTCAAGAGTCTTTGCTACGGGCGACAAAAGCGTAATGGGCCTGTATGATTAATTTTTGCTGGCATCCTTGCCGGGCTTCCGTAGTGGGACCACCCTGTCCATTTTCCAGACTTCGGGAACAATGAGGGTGGCTAGCGACAAGTTGAGAACTTTAGTGAGATACTCCACTCCCGGGATACTCTATAAGGCCCAACGCTTTGGATGATTTAGCGTTCCTGATGGCATTGGCAACCTCATTCATTGTAAACTGTGGTGGTTCATCCTCGGCAGGAAGAGATCTAATGCGACGTAATACTCTTCTCTTCGCCCTGTCACTCTCGGGGTGCTCGACAAACTGTCGATTGAAATAACTGAGCACCTCTTCGGGTCAGGCAATGTAACGTCGCCAAACGTGACTGCGGTACTATCTTCCCTTCTTCAATTCACCTACACCGGCTATAATGTTGCAACTCTTCAGATGATTTGACCACTTGTTCCGCTTATGCTCGCCGACCAGCCTGTTAACCTCCAGTGTCAGTTCCCTGACGCTGGGGTCATTGGGGTTGGCTCGACGAAGCTCATCACGTTCAGAGGTAATGAAATCGGGTGGTCTGCTAATGGAGACAATTACACTGTGCAACATTGTTGAGCTAATCGCGTGCAAACAACTTCTGTCGAGAATTTTTTGAAAGTAGAGGAGCAATAGGCAGAAACCATATTTGGGTTTTGTATTCTTAGATCGGGTTCGGATTTTATGGCCTCATCTAAACATGGTTAAATATCGACTTTTTAACGCAAATCGCGGCTGTATCTCAGAAACCAATACGAATCTTGTTTTGACCACTGCAGCAAACTCGTAGATAAGAGCAGGAAGAAAATATTTGGAGGAATAAACAACTCCAAAAACTGCATTTATTGCCTCAAATTTTATAATATATCTAAAAATTACATCATTTGTATATATTTCGCAGCGTATCTCCAAAACTGTTAAATTTTTCTAAATGTTATCTTTGGGAAAAATATTCGCTGAAATGTAATACACAACTCTTCAAAACATTTCATTGTTGTAAAATGCTTCTATTGCGTTCTTTCTTGCATAGTTTACAACTACAATTTGATAAATATTTCAACAATACATTGAAATCTCAAATATGAGAATAAACTGGTTGTGTGAACATTGTTTGAAATATGTTTTGTAGAAGGTATGTTATTAAATAACGCGTAAACAACGTGAAATAATCATTTTAGAGTTTCAGAATGTTCTAAAGAATTGGTGGGCACATTATTTGAAATATTTTGCGAAAGGTTACTTGGTTCAACTCCCAACACTTTAGCTGCTACTGACCAGAATTTCAGAAATTGTGTAAACTTTTCTATATTTTAACGATTTTGATGCGCTAGATGCAGTTTTTCGAAGATTACCTACTTTACACATAAATTCTACTACTTTACGGCTACAATAGTGCTAAAGACTGCAAAGTAAAATTCTTATTATTTTCTGAGATAAAACCCAGACCAATGGAAAAAAGTGTCGTTTTAGCCCGGTTTAGATGAGGCCATAAAATCCAAACCCGATCTAAAAACCCGAAACCCAAATAGGGGTTTTGTAGTCTTAATATGTACTTTCAGAAAATGCCCATTAGAAGTTGTTTGCATTTTCAGTGTTGCACAGTGTTATGGGGATATGGTATGATCCAAGGGAAATGACGGGTTGCCAGGTAACGTCATTTGTCAGACCAGGTGGCGAACTGTGACACTATCCTCTAATTCTGGTGGGTGCTTCCTCATTGGCCGTGCAAAACGTAGAGCTATCAATCTGCTCATCCAGCGCTGTACCCCTGTGGTCGTTTCCGAGGGCCGAATGCCACATCTCATGATGCGAGGGGACTGCGTGGAGTCTCATAATTAGACGACGAGGGAGTTTCGTAATCCGATGACTACTCACTGGGGACTTCTGGTGCGACCCTTCCTTAGCACGTTGTAACCATCACAACGTTGTAAGCTACAGTTGTTGTTGAGCTTGGTTTCTTACACTGCCGCGACCTTGAACAAGTGGAAAGGTCCAGAGCAACCCCTTAGATGCACCCACTCCTGACGTCTATTGCATCTCAGCGAAGGTTGGATGTGGGTGAAGATGCGGATTTGAGAAACCGAACACAAATATATTGATCCTGGGTTTCCCTCCGTCCCGGTACGGACCAAAAGAATTCGGAGCAGGCATTCCGGGATATGCTGCTCCCAGAACGAAAATTGTTCTGTAGCGTTCTATGTGATCTATACCAAAACATGGACCTGTACCGAAATATTTCAGAGAAAAAGTTGTGTAGCCCCAACGAAGACTAAATACCAAATTATAGCAATTTCGGAAAGGTCTAAAAAAATAACCAATATAGGGAGATACCGTCCTTTGAGGGCTATATCAAAACGCCGACGTATATCAACAATTCTCTGCAGAAATATTTAATACCCCTAACGAAGACTCAAATCCAAATTGTAGTCATTTCGGTTGGACAATCGAAATTTGGTATTTACCGGTCCGGTGATCCTGTACAGACTATTCTACCTGGAATATTTTATACCCCCAACAAATACCAAATTCCAGCCGTTTCGAATCCATAACGAGGCTAAAAAATATATCGAAAATTGTGCGGTACCGCTTTATGGGGGATTTGGATCAATATATGTAATTTTCAATACCAGATGTCAATATGCTCCATGTCCGCTTTGTGGCCCAAAAAATCTTGTATTTTTTTCCATATCCATAAAGCCTGGCGTATGGAACAAAACACCTTTGAACTTTGCCGTGTGCCGTATGACAAAAACTTAAGCATGACACCGACTAACTAATATTGACATATTTCGGGGCCCATATCTCAGGTGGTGTTAGCTTTTAAGCACTTTTGCGAAGGAAATATCTGAACATGAACAAAGTTTGTGTAAAAAAATTAAAATGATCAGAGACATGCTTTGATGGTTTTGTGAAAGATTACGGAAGTTGTGGACCGATATGGACCATCTTCGAACTTGATTTAAGTTTGGGCAAAACTTTACTGGGCGTTGGTTGTATAAAATGGGTTGACCATTCAGAACTTATTATCAGCATCGTCTCCACATTGTCGGAAACTGACATTATTCAAACAGACCATTATTTCAATGCACAGTGGTCCCACTTGTATGGAAAAGAGTGCCAAAAATGGTTCTAATCGAGCTACCGCCTTCAAATTTTAAACGTAGCTTTATAACAAGCCAAAAAGATAGAAAAACCATTTTTAGTGGATGTAGGTCCATATTTGGGTATAGCTCCCATAGGAAGGTACCGCCCGATTTGTGGTATTTTGACGATTTTGGCCAAATTAACCAACCGATTTGGATGTTTTTTGGCATTTTGAGTTCCGAGTGAATAAACTACCTCCTTGCAAAAAATATTCAATATAGGTCCACGTTTAGGTATAGCCACCATATAAATGTACCCTCAGATTTTCGGTATTTTGACAATTTTAGCGAAATTTTCCAACTGATTTGGCTGTAATTTGGCATTTTGAGTTCTGAGTTAACCAAATACTTCCATGCAAAAAAATGGTCAATATCGGTCTACGTTTAGGTATAGCCCCCATATAAACGTACCTCCCGATTTTCGAAATTTTGACGATTTTACCCATATTTTGCAACCGTTTTGGCTGTAACTTGGCATTTTGAGTTCTGAGTGAGCAAAATACTTCCCTGCCCAAAATGTTCAGTGTAGGTCCAAGCTTAGGCATAGCTCCCATATAAACGTACCTCCCGATTTTCGGAATTTTGACGAATTTACGGGCGTGGTGTAAGAGGAATAAATTAGCGGGTGGCAGATGGGGGCAGCTGGACTTTTTTTAATCGTAAACTAGAGACTTTCCCCTGCATTTTACACAAAATTTCGAGACTCACAAATGCTCACAACATTAGTAAAACTCAACATAAATTTAAAGTAATTATATTAAAAATAGCAGAAAAGGTCAATTATTAAGAATTTATTTTTAATGAAGTTAGGAAACGAATTATGAATTTGTTTTTTCGTAAAAACATTGCCAATACCATCACCTATAAGTTTCATTTTGAAAATTGCACATTTACCTCTCCAATTTTTTATAATTTTACTCATAACCTACGAATGCTTTGCGGATGTATATTTCGTTTTTAAGGCTTCACATACAAATCACAACTTTTTTGACTTAACTTGGCGTATAACCGCTGTAAATTTACAAAAATAAGGCTGGATGTTTAAAATTTGATATGTTTAGAGAATATTTAATTCAATCGCAATAAAATTTGTCGCCATCAATTTTTCGATTTTTGTCCACGGGCGGAACCACTGTGCAATGTGGTAAATATTTTGATCGTATCAAAGCTCTATATACCCTCGTTAGCTTAAAGACTGATGGTATAACAGTTAATATGTTCGAACTTATTCCAGAGTTGAAATTTGGTATTTAGTCTCCGTTGCGGGTATAAAACTTTCCCCCAGAAATTTGTCGGTATAGGTCCACGTCTTCATATAGCACCCATAGAACGGTACCATCCGATTTTCGGTATTTTGAAGGTTATGGCCACCGAAATGGTTGAAATTTTGTATTGGGTCTTCAAACGTTAAACGTTTCGATTTCGGTATTTTGAAGGTTAGCCACATTTTTTTACCGAACTTGCTGAAGTTTAGTATTTACCCCCAGTTTGACTAAGAGGTTCGAAAACAAATTCGTTCGAAATACGACCAAACTTCTGTTTTTTGAAAAATAATTATTTCAAATTTGTTTTCAATGAAACCAAAAATTTTCACAATAACAGAAGTTTGGAAGTATTTCGAACAAATTTGGTTTCGAATCGTCTTAGAGAAACAGGCCATTAGTTTTTTTCATAAACGAAAGGAGGGTATACAAGTACGGCTTGGCCGAACTTAACGCCCGCCTTACTTATTTGTTATTAAGTTATGAATAATTCATTTCATATATTAAAAACATTTTTACTAAAATGTGCACTTTTATCCCATTAGGAAATCTTTTTAAAGGACTTATAATTACATTATAATTATACCCTCAGCCTTTAGGCTAAGGAGGGTATATACACTTTGATACGATGAAAATGTGCCTCATCGAAATAATGGTTTTAGACCCCAAGTATGTTTGGACGAAATGTGTTTCAGACAATTTGGAGACGATCTAGCCATGTCCGTCCGTCTGTCTGTCCGTCTGTCTGTCTGTCCTGCTGGCTGGAGCGCACGATAACTCTCGAATGGATGAACCGATTCGGTTCAAATTTTGGCTTTCGTAATATTTTGCCCAAACTTAGTTTAAGTTCGAAGATGAGCTACATCGGTCCACTCCTTCCGATACCTCCCCCATAAAAGTTCGAAAATGTTCGGAAAGTTTGTGCGCACGATAACTCTTGAAGGGAGTGACCGATTTTGTCCATACTTTGTACAGCGTAAACTTTCTACCAGAGTAATATGAGGTTCCAATATGGTCTCAATAGGTCCACTCCTTCGGGTATCTCCCACACAAAATTTCGGAAAAGTTCAGTTTAGGGCCATCTGTCGAATCGCTTTGATTTTTGTTTTAGCAACTTGTATTCACTGCCCTTCATGCGACGGTACAAGTTCCATCTGGGGCAAGTCCATACTTCCTGAGAAAATAGCCTGAAAGTTGCAAAAAAACCCTATGACACCGTGTGAGGTCGTTGGAGCGCAAGATAACTCTAGAACGGATCTGCCGATTCGGTCCAAAATTTGGCCTTAGTAATATTTTGTCCAAACATGGTTTAAGTTTGAAAAGATGCCATATCGGTCCACTCCTTCAGGTACCTCCCCCACAAAAGTTCAAAAATGTTCGGAAAATATGTTCATACGGTAACTCTTGAAGGGAGTGGCCGAATTGGTCCATATTATACACACTATATTTGGACTATATTTGTCCACTCCATCTGGTACCTCCCACACAAAATTTCGGATAAGTTCACTTTAGGACCTGCTATCGAATCACTTTGATTTTTGTTGAAGCAACTTGTATTCGCTGCTTCAATTACGATGGTAAAAGTTTTTTAGGGGCAAGTCCATACTTCTTGAGCAAACAGCCCGAAGAGTGTAAATACCCCCTATGGCACCATATGTTGTGGCTGGAGATCCACTTCCATAACGGTCAATGTCGATCCAATCCTTTTAGTATCTCCTTCGCAAAACTTTTGATCTTTAATCCTAATCAAAATTTTTGTCGGTTCAAATGCCCAAAATTTTTAAAACCCCCTAAATACATGCGTATTTTGGGAAAAATTGTTTCAATATACACAGGCTGAGGGTATATCTCTGTCGGCATAGCCGACTGATACTTTTTTACTTGTTTTGTGATTAATCAGTTGATATGCATATCACTCAACAGTGTACGAGATCGCTAAAAAGTCTAACGGACCACACGTGAATTTACTTGTGTCTTAAGTCGTTTGTTTTATTTTTTAAATTAATTAACGTCAAACAATTAACATACAAATAAAAGTAAACCACACGTGTATTAAAACATTTATAACACTTTGGTTATTCTTTATCGTATTTCAATATGACACTTATACAGACAAACATTGATTGGAGAATAAAACTTTTACTTTTATACATTTGTGGTTGTAAAGTTTAAGAGATGAACTGAATTTTAAGCTATCGTTCCACCAAAAATACAAGAGGTGTTAGTAATTTGTTTTACAAATTTATAATTTGACTAAAATATAAATATTAAATAATTTATGTTTATTTTTGTGTTTACTTGGCCAATTCATATTTTACTACAGCTTTAAAAAGTTCAAAAATCTAATGCTAATAAATTTGGAATTTTTGCACTTTACAAAACTTTCTTTTGCATTGTGAATAACTTACTGCAACAGCTTGGTAACGATTTATTATTTGTTTTCTTCTTCATATGATTAAGGTCATAGAGTCAGCATTATTAAATATTACTTTAACTTATATAAATATAATACATAATTAAGTGAAGTTAAAAGTTATAAGTGTTTTTATAACACAATTTTTTCTATTGTATTCAAATTGTTTAGACATGTGTATAGCACTTACCGCATCGCAATCGAAGGTGGACACAATGAAATCGTTACTATATTTATTTTCTTTATAAATATTGTCCCATTGTTGTCACTTTTGACAAAGTGGGTGAAAGAAATTATTAGGTAATTATTTAATGAAAATAAAAGTCAAGTAAACAATGATAACTAAAGAAAGGCAAACACACAATACGAATCAGACTAATATCTTCACAATGGACACATAATTTAAAACATTTTTAAAAGTATGTATACGAAAAAGAAAAAAAGAAACCTAAGGATAAAAATAATGCCAACACATATTTGCTTAGATTTCAATGTAGTTGATATCTCGACAATTAGTTTATTAATTGCATTTTATTTTATTAACTATTTGCATTTTAAAATTGGATTATTTAAAAGTTTTTACTTAAAAAGAAGATTGGCGCAAGGATTAAAAATTAATTCTGCATCACATCAAAGGAGATTTATTGACTGAAAGTCTTGAAATCTAATGGCTTCACTTCTCGATACTAAAATAAACAATATTTTCCATTTTCATAGGTAGTGAGCATCATTCCAGTATTCTTATTTCGAAGCCCTTTACACCAAAAACGTTTCTCGGAGAACTTTTTTATATATTTTTTTAATATATGTACAGGTTGCTCCGAACCGAATATATGATTCATTAACTGAACACCAGTTTGGAAGACTTTGTTTAATGATAGTAACTTCTATTGGATTTTCTGTCACAAATTTTACCTTCACCTTCTTCATAAGCCTTTAGGCTAACGAGGGTATACACAATTTGATATGATAAAAAATGTGTTCATCGATAGCTCTCGAATGGATCAACCGATTCTGTCCAAAATTTGGCTTTCGTAATATTTTGTCCAAACTTAGTTTAAGTTCGAAGATGGGTTATATCAGTCGACTCCTTCCGGTACCTCCCCCACAACGTTCAAAAATGTTCGGAAAATTTACACGCACGATAACTCTTGAAGGGAGTAACCGATTTGATCCATACTTTGCACATCGTGAAGTTTCTACTAGACTTAGATGAAGTTCCAATATGAACTCAATCGGTCAACTTCTTCGGGTACCTCCCACACAAAATTCCGGAAGAGTTCAGTTTAAGACCTGCTCTCGAATCACTTTGATTTTTGTAGTAACAACTTGTATTCACTGCCCTCCATACGACGGTACAACTTTCATCGGGGGCAAGTACATTCTTCCTGAGAAAATAATCTGAAAGTTGCAAAAAACCCCTATGATATCGTGTGTAGTGGTTGGAGCGCAAGATAATACTCGAACGGATCTGCCGATTTGGTCCAAAATTAGTAATGTTTTGTGCAAACATAGTTTATGTTCGAAGATAAGCCATATCAGTAAACTTCTTCAGTTACCTCCCCCACAAAAGTTCAAAAATTTTCGAAAAATTGTGCGCACGATAACTCTTGAAGGGAGTGATCGATTTGGTCCATACATTGTACTTTGTGACATTTCTACCAGACATAGGTGAGGTTCCAATATGGACGCTATCGATCCACTCCCTTGGGTACCTCCTACACAAAATTTCGGAGAAGTTCAGTTTAGTAGCTGCTCTATAATCGCTTTGGTTCCAATATGGACGCTATCGATCCACTCCCTTGGGTACCTCCTACACAAAATTTCGGAGAAGTTCAGTTTAGTAGCTGCTCTATAATCGCTTTGATTTTTGTTGTAAACACTTACATTTGCTGTCCCCATTACAACGGTATAAGTTTTATAAGGGACAAGTCCATACTTCCTGAGAAAATAGCGCCAAAGTGCAAAAATCACCGATGGCACCATGTGTAGTGGCTGGAACGCACGATAACTATCGAACGGATCAGGCGATTCGGTCCAAAATTTGGCCTTCATCATAATTTGGGCAATGAATGTGCACCCTCCGGTACTTCTTCCCCAAAAGTTAAAAAAGTCAAAATTTCGGATCTCCTAATATCACTGTGAACACAAATTTTGGGGCAGAGATAATTTCTTTTGGAGATGAAAGCCCTTGGAGAGTATATTAATAATCCCAAAGGGCAGATTTGCCGTGAGTCGAACTTCCGCGTTATGACGTGATGAAGTTTTTGCTAGAGACCATCAGGAATTAGCGTTATATCTTTGTTCACTGTTGCTTTAGCTTATTTTTGAGATGACATGTCTTCAGTCGAATCAAATGAGGATTATTTTCGTAGAGCACTTCGACCTTCTAGCTCGCTTCCTTCAACGTCCATTTCGTCCTTTATTTCAAGAGCCGCTATAAAAGTACCACAAGATGACGTTTTTCAGTTTCGAAATGTTCTGCAAAACTGCCGCTCAGAAAATTTTAGGTACAGCTCACATTGACAACTAATCCATTTTGTCGCGTTTTGACATTCCCCCTGTTTGCTCAGAAAAAACTGTGTTTTGTGTTTTTTATGTTCTGTAACGAATATACAAAAAAAAAAAAAAACAAAATATAGTCTTTTTCTGAAGAAAAACAGGGTAAATGCACAAAACGACCGCGAAAACGCGACAAAATTGATTAGTTGTCAATGAGAGCCGTACCTAAAATTGTCTGAGCGACATTTTTGCGGAACATTTCGAAGCTGAAAAACGTCAGCTTGTGGTACTTTTATAGCGGCTCTTAAAATAAAGGACGAAATGGACATTGGAGGAAGCGAGTTAGAAAATCGAAGTGCTCTACGAAAATAATCCTCATTCGATTCGACTGAAGACATGTCATCTCAAAAATAAGCTAAAGCAATAGTGAACAAGATATAACGCTAATTCCTGATGCCTTACAGGGTCTCTAACAAAAACTTCATTACGCCATAACGCGGAAGTTCGACTCACGGCGGATCTGTCCTTCGGGGTTCTTAATATACTCACCAAGGACATCCATCCCCAAAAGGAATTATCTCTTCCTCAGACTTTCACCTCCATTTTGTTGCATATTGAAATCGTTAACATAGGTCCATATTTTGATATAGCCCCCATATAACGGTACCTCCCGATTTTCGATATCTTGAGAATTTTAGCTACAGTTTTTAACCGAACTAGCTGTAATTTGACATTTGAGGTTCTCAGCGGCCACGAAATCTACTCAACAAAAATCGTCAACATAGGTTCATGTTTTAGTATAGACCCCATATAACGGTATCTCACGATTTTTAGTATTTTGAGAACTTTAGCTAAAATTTTTAACCGAATTAGCTGTAATTTCAATGGTCATGAAAATTCGTCAATATAGGTCCATGTTTTCGAATAGCTCCTATATAACGGTAATTCCCGATTTTCGGTATTTTGAGGGTCTACATTGTTTGATGGAGCTACCCTCAATTTGACTTTTGAGTTCCCTGTAGTTATAAAACTTTTCCACCAAAAATTATGAAGATAGGTTAACTCTTTGATATAGTCCCGTAGGTGGTACATTTCACCTAACTGAACACATATTAAGATTAGATTAGATAATTTAGGCAATTGGAATATCTATCCATGGTCGAAAAATTGTTCCACCTAAAATTGTGAAAGGAGACTAATTATTCCATTTTAATTAACTATAAAAAGTTCGGCCCGGCCGAACTTAACGACTTTTTACTTGTTTTTTTTTGTGTATTCGTTGACTGTATGGCTTGGGTCAGTCAGTGAACTTTGGGAACTTCCAAAACTTCTATAGACACCTACGATAATGTTATTTTTAAAATTATGGATCTTGTGTTCGGAGTACATTCAGTCCACCACTCATTTTATTGTTTTGTGTACAGTGATAGGCTGGAGGTATTTCACTGCCGACAAAACCGACTGATTCCCTTTAATTTTTCTTTATAGAAAAAGTTTTTTTCTAGCGGTATATATCGTATTTATCGAAGTATACGTGGTACATTTCAATTTGCAATTTCTAAGGTGAATGTAGGTAATACCATTTCTTCTTAAAGTCAAACGGACTTTGCTTGGTATTTGTTATCTTCTACGCCACCAATATATTAGGTCACAAGTAGTCTAAGGGCCTGTTTCACTATGTCGAAAGAAAACCGGTAAAAAGTATCAGTCGGCTTTGCCGACAGAGATATACCCTCAGGCTGTGTGAAGGTACCCTAAAGAGAAGACCGATATGGACCATTTTCGAAGTTAAACTACATTTGGATAAAATATTAGGAGAACTTTGGATTCCCCTGGACCAAATCGGCATGCCTTTTTAAGAGATATAGTGGGTACCATTTTAGTGACATTTTTAAACTTTTGTGGGGGACGTACCCGAAGGAGTGGACAGATATGGCTCACCTTCGCACTTAAACCAAGTTTGGACAAAATATTACGAAGGTGAAACTTTGGACCGAATCGGCTGATCCGTTCGAAACTAACCGTCCTCTCCAGTTACTGATGTCGTAGGGGTTTTACAGCATTGGGGTAATTTTCTCAGGAACTAAAGACTTGCCCCTGAAAAAAACTTGTTCCGTCGTAATGGGGACAACGAATACAAATTGCTACAACAGAAATCAAAGGGATTCGAGAACAGCTCTTAAACTGCACCTTTCGGAAATCTTGTGTGGGAGGTACCCTAAAGAGTTGACATACATTATAGTCCATATTTGAACCTAATCTATGTCTCGTAGAAATATTACGATGTACACACTATGGACCAACTCGGTTACTACCTTCGAGAGTTACCGTACACACCATTTTAGGGAAAAACTTAGAACTTTTGTGAGAAAGAGTGGACCAATTTTCTCAGGAAGTATGGACTTGCCCCTGATGAAACATGTACCGTCGTATAGGGGACAGTGAATACAAGTTGCTACAACAAAAATCAAAGCGATTCGAGAATAGGCCCTAAACTGAACTTTTCCAAAATTTTTGGTCCATTGAGTCCATATTGGAACCTCATTTAAGTCTGGTAGAAGTTTCACGATGTGCAAAGTATGGACCAACTCGGTTGCTTCCTTCAAGAGTTATCGTGCGCACAAATTTTCCTAACATTTTCGAACTTCTGTTGGGAAGGTACCGGAAGGAGTGGACTGATATAACCCGTCTTCGAACTTAAACTAGGTTTGGACAAAATATTACGAAAGCCAAATTTTGGACCGAATCGGTTGATCCGTTCGAGAATTATCGTGCGCTCCAGCCAGCCAGACAGACAAACGGAAGCACATGGCTCAATCAACTCCAAATTGTCTGAAACACATTTCGTCCAAACATACTTGGGTCTAAAACCATTACTTCGATGAGGCACATTTTGCCTATATGGAAGTGTATAATTGATGCGTATATAATGAGGGTATAATGAATGCGAACGAAAAACACCTAAACTTTGCTTTTCATGGTTATATTGGGTTTACTTCGAAACAACTACAAAATTTGAAATTCCTAAACGAGTTAAGTAGTCTTTCTATCGTTTTCATTTTTGTTCGACATAGTGCAACAGGCTGTAAGTGTTTCGTATACATACAATGCTAGAAAAATTAGTCTCAAAGCTCTCATCTTAACCAATGTAAGGGTTTATATCTCTAACACAATACTCTACATTATTATACCCTCAGCCTTTAGGCTAAGGAGGGTATATACACTTTGATACGATGAAAATGTGCCTCATCGAAATAATGGTTTTAGACCCCAAGTATGTTTGGACGAAATGTGTTTCAGACAATTTGGAGTCGATCTAGCCATGTCCGTCCGTCTGTCTGTCTGTCTGTCCTGCTGGCTGGAGCGCACGATAACTCTCGAACCGATGAACCGATTCGGTTCAAATTTTGGCTTTCGTAATATTTTGCCCAAACTTAGTTTAAGTTCGAAGATGGGCTATATCGGTCCACTCCTTCCGGTACCTCCCCCACAAAAGTTCGAAAAAGTTCGGAAAATTTGTGCGCACGATAACTCTTAAAGGGGGTAACCGATTTGATTCATACTTTGCTCATCGTCAAATATGTACCAGACTTAGATGAGGTTCCAATATGGACTCAATAGGTCTACTCCATCGGGTACCTCCCACACAAAATTTCGGATAAGTTCAGTTTAGGACCTGCTCTCGAATCGCTTTGGTTTTTGTTTTAGCAACTTGTATTCACTGCCCCCCATACGACGGTACAAGTTTCAGCAGGGGCAAGTCCAAACTTCCTGAGAAAATAGCTTGAAAGTTTCACAAAACCCCTATGACACCGTGTGGGGTGGTTGGAGCGCAAGATAACTCTCCAACGGATCTGCTGATTGGGTCCAAATTTTGGACTTAGTAATATTTTGTCCAAACATAGTTTAAGTTCGAAGATAAGCCATATCGGTCCACTCCTTCAGGTACCTCCCCCACAAAATTTCAAAAATGTTCGGAAAAATTATTCGTACGGTAACTTTTGAATAGAGTGGCCGAATTGGTCCATACTTAACACATCTTAATATATCTACGAGATATAGATCAGGTCCAAATATGGACTATATTTGTCCACTTCATCCAGTACCTCCCAAACAAAATTTCGGATAAGTTCACTTTAAGACCTGCTATCGAATCACTTTTATTTTTGTTGAAGCAACTTGCATTCGCTGCCTCAATTACGATGGTAAAAGTTGTTTCAGGGGCAAATCCACACTTCTTAAGCAGACAGCCCAAAGGGAGTAAAACCCCCCTATGGCAACGTATGTAGTGGCTGGAGATCGACTTCCATAATGGTCAATGTCGATCCATTCTTTTAAGTAATTCCCCCGCAAAACTTCTGCTCTTTAATCTAATCAACATATTTGTCGGTTCATTGCGTTCAAAATTTTTAAAACCCTCTAAATACCAACGTTTTATGGGAAAAAATTGTTTCAATATACACAGGCTGAGGGTATATCTCTGTCGGCCAAGCCGACTGATACTTTTTTTACTTGTTTGTACTAATTTCAATTTGTTCAATTTGAGATGAATTCCATTAACAATGGCCAATGGACCGACCAACTGACCATCATATTAACACATAGAAAGTGAAATCACTCGTTTGATGGTAATTTCCCTGATCAAAATGTAATAATGTTTCTTTGTGGTCACAATAATTGATTGACACACAATGCCCTTAGAGTTAGTTGGCAAAATTTGTGGCAATAAGAATATGTATATGTACACAAGTTTGCAATTATGTGTGTACCCTATTTATGAGGTCTTTCAGATTTACTACAGCCGAACACTTGTAGGAGTGATGCCTGAAGAATTACAAGTACACAACAATGAATATTGAAATTCAAAACAAGGCATCATACCGACATACAGTATATATGCATGTAGTTGTCCATTTAAGAGTTATAATAGAAATTTATTCTCTCATTCTGTTCCGAAACCAAAACCCAAACAAACTCCAACAGAAGATGGATAAATGGGCGGAAAGACAAATGAATAAGCAAATTAACACACAATTATAACTATTGACCCAAGCACAATACAAATAGCCAACAATAACAACGACAACAACAACAATAGGTTTACAATGATGCTGCTATTGTTTACTGTCGTTGTTGTTGTTATTGTTGTCATTCATTATCTTCACATGACACTTGTTTGTGCTGCAATTAATAGCAAAATCATGTTCGAATTAAATTGAAATCAAATAAACTTATATCTTGTTGTTGCTGCTGCAAAAACTGTTTAAATTTACATTTACCACAATAACAACAAACATATATACTTATGTGTATGTGTAGAATTTCTGTGTCAATTTATGTTTTATGCTAATCTCAAAATTTGCTGGAAATAATGAATAGATAAATAACTTTCACTTGTAAATAATTCAATAATGTATTTAATTTTTTTTCGTTTTTTTTTTTGTTTATTTGTAGATTTTCCTTCACACACTCGCGTGCCGGCAGATACTTAAGAAACAATCAAAGATGAGATTGAAAAAATTGTCATTAACAATTGCTTTATGTTTACTAATGCAGGTGAGTTTGAATAAAGATCCAAAGTGGTACATACATTGTTTGTTGGGTTAATTGGAATATTGGTATTTGAATACATACGAATCTTGGAATACGGAATTGGGTTAATTGATGCTAAATGAAAGTGTAAACTATTTATTTAGATTAAAAAACACTAGTATAGATTATACTTAATATAAATATAAAAGAGGACGGTTATATTTATTGTTGTAATTGTAACAGCATATGATATATTTCCAGCCTCATTTTTCTACCCTCCACCATAAGATGGAGGGTATATTAAGTTTGCCATTTCGTTTGTAACTCATCCAATTAAACATTTTTCTTGATCAGCGTGAAATTCTAAGTCGATTTAGCCATGTTCGTCTGCTCGTCTGTTGTAATCGTGCTATCTTCCGAATGAATTGAGATAGAGCTCAGAAAGCTTTTACACATGTGTCCTTCGTCTGCAGCTAGATTAAATTCGAAGATGATCTATATTGGTTTTTTGGAGTAGCCCCCATAAAACGGCACCGCCCGATTTCAGGCATTTTGAAATTTTTAGCTATATTTTCAGATCAAATTAGCTATAAGTTGTCATTTAGGGTTCCCAGTGATGAAGAAACGGTACTGCACGAGTTCAGGTATTTTGACGTATTCCTCATTACTGGGAGTCCTTAAAGTTAACTTTCGGCAAGAAAATGTTTCTAAAAAGGTCAAATAAACCTGAAATCAGGCGATACTGTTATATATGGGGCTATTCCATAACGTGTACATCTGTCCACAATTTTTGATGTGGTCCAAAAACATCTCCACGAAAAATTGTGGACAGGTATTTTAGCTACATTTTCTTGCCGAATTATCTGTATGTTGACATTTATGACAAAAATTATTTATATAGGTCCACGTTTTGTTATAGCTCCCATATAAAGGTACCATTTGATTTCAGGTATTTTGACGTTTTTATCTACAAATTAGTTGTCAGAAAACTTCTCTACCGAAAAGCAGACAAACCAGAGTATATCGTGGCAGCTGACGATGAATGCTATTCAAACCTGCCTGACAGGCTACGGATCTAGGGGCACCGCATAGCTTACTAGAGTTGTACAAATTGAACTACACACAGAGAAGAGATATTGTTGGAACAATCATATTCTAAGAGCAAAATAGTGTATTTTAAAAAACTGAAAATATATATTGTTGTTTCAACCATATATTTTTTTATTAGGAAACATGATGACACAAAATATATTGTTGCACCAACAATACCTATTTTAAGAATTTTAAAAAACACTTTTTTGCTCTTAGAATATGATTGTTCCAACAAAATTTTTTCTCTGCGTGTACCTAGTTCACTATCTAGTTCAACGGACACCGGTCGTTTATTTAAAAAAATGCGTATACGTAATATCTCACGTTAGTTTGTATGATGTTACTCATACGTTTTTGAACTAGGACAGTGAACTAGGTCATTGAATTGCCCAACTCTATAGCTTACACCAAACCGACCTATCACTTTATATGTGGCCATCAAGGTTTCTTTGTCGGCACCCATGTGGTGACGGATAGGGACCTGAGGACTTGTTCCTACAGCTCAGGTTGTCGCAGATAGCTATGGCATGCGCAGACGGCATGAATATGCTTTCGAATGTGAACCCTAGAATCTTGGGGTAGATGATGCTCGGAATTCTGCTACTATCGACGATGACATTCAACCCAGTGCTCGCTCGCCTCTACAGTCCGTATGGTGAACAAAGTGGCCATAGATTTAGTGACTGACATTTGCATATTTCTAGCACGGAAAAAGGCAGTAAGTCAAATATAAGTTCAGCCTTTCACAAATGACATCAAGGAAAGTACCTGGTGCCAATATTGTCCAATAATCGGTATATCTTACGATCTCAATGACGTCTACAGGGGGAGAATACTGGAGAAGTACCGGCCAAACAGTTCCGGAGATATAACCACACCTTGAGGCACTGCCTGTTTTATTCTACAAGGGTTGGACTTCTAAATTCCACGTACGACTGGCGACCAATCATAGTTTTTTTAATAAATCAACAAAGTCTTCACCCACGGCGTGTTCTGGTTGAGTCCTCGAGTTATATGTGTGGATATGGCGTTCAGCGTGCTGTGCTGCGGATTGAAGCCTCAAGGGTCTTTGGTACGGGTGACAAAAGTGAAATCGGTCTATACGATTCATCTTTACTGGCATCCTTGTCTGACTTCATTAGCGGGACCACCTTGATTTTCAACACTTCGGGAACGATGTGGGTGGCTAGCGACAGTTTGAGAACTTTAGTGGTATACTCGACGCTAGGTTTTTCAGCCTTACCATAGAGTTTTCTCCAAGACTCAACGTTTTGGACAATTTAGCGTTCCTGATAACATTCGCACACCATTTGTTGTGTTTGCCTCCTCGGCAGGTAGAGATGTAATGCGCCGCAGTACTCTTCTCTTCGCCCTGCCACATCGAATTGTTTAACAAACGGTCGATTAAATAATTTGTGCACATCTTCGGATCAGTCAGCGTAATGTTGCCAAATGTGATCATTCTTCTTCCAGGGTTCGAGCGTGACCTAACTTTGCCCCCAATTCACTTATTCCTGCACCAAAGTTGCAACACTTCAACTGATTTAGCCGCTTATGCTCACCTAGACCAACTTGTTAACATCCAGTGTCAGCTCCCGGATCCTGGGGTCACTGGAGTGGGCTCGACGAAGCTCATCGCGCTCATTAGCTAATTCCGTCGCCTCGACTCGGAAATTTGGTCACACTTCGTGCGGTGATGATGTTTCGGAACGTCCTCTCCGCGACCGCAAAATCAGCAGGATTGGGTAAATCTACGAGGCCGGGATTAGTGAATTCTCAGAACTAGACCAATTAGCTTTCTCATGATTAATGATAGTGCGGCGTTCAGAAGTGATGACATTGGATGGTATGTTGATAAAGGCAATTATGGGGAAATGGTCTGACCCAACAACGGTTGCTAAGTGACGTCATTTGCCAGGTGACATAATGGTTATAACTGCCGAACTGATGCACTCTCCCCAATTTTAAATAGGGGCGCCCTCATTGACCATGTAAAACGTATATCAATAAATCTGTTCAGCCAGCGCTATACCCCTCTTGTCATTTCCGAGAACCGAATGCCATAATTCATGATGAGCATTAAAGTCCCCCAAGGTCAGTAGGTTATGATCAAAAGATGGCTTATTTTAGGCCTTTAAGCAGGAATACAGCTCGGCAGTTCCACTCGTTACTGCTAAAGCGTGGTAGGTCTGTTTTGAATTTGAGTGCAACAGAAAAACTAGTCCCCAATTCCACTTCTGGTGCCATCCTTCCTCATTTGTAAGCTGCTGTTGTTGTTTAGCTTGGTTTCCTGCACCGCCGCGACCTTGTGTTCTTCCGACTCATGAAATCTTCTATTTCCTCGATTTTACCTCGGAGTCCACTGCAATTAAATTGTAAAAAGGATTAATTTTCAGGGATTTGAACAACAACGACTGGGGTTATGTGTTACGTGTGCGGCTGCATTTGGGGGGTGCAGGGAAATAGCGTATTCTGATGACGATGACAACTCACTGGGACTGTGTGACAGACTGAGCACATATAAATTGGTCCTGGGGTTTCGTCCGTCCCTGCATGAAATAAACTAATCTGGTCCAGGCATTCCGGGATATGCTACTCACAACACAGAAAAAGGATACAAATACAAAGTTTAAAGTAAAGTTTATTTCTGAACCAAAACAGAGTAAATGTCAATGTTATAAACCCCTGGAAGTCTAAATAACAATTTTTAGTAATTTCGGTAGGATATTGATGTTACAACCTTCAGAACTACGAAAATCGGGAAGTACCGTTCTATGGGGCTATATGAAGGCGTGGAGCTATACCTACAAATTTCAGGTGGAAAGTTTTATACCATCAACAAAGACTAAACACCAAGCCATTTTGTTGTGATATTGAGGCCGCAACCTTTAAAATACCGAAAATTGTGAGGTACCGTTCTATGGGGGCTATATGAAGTTGTGGATCTGTACCGACAATTTTCTGGGGGAAGGTTTTATACCCACGACGGAGACCAAATGCCACGTATCAGCCATTTCGGTCGAATATTCAGGTCACAACCTTCAAAATACGAAAAATCGGGAGGTACCGTTCTATGGGGGCTATGTGATGGCGTGGCCGACAAATTTCTAGGGAAAGTTTTATACCCCCAGCGAAGACTAAGTACCAAATTTCTGCCATTTCGGTATGATAATGAGGCTAAAAACCTACAAAATACCGAAGATCGGGTGATACCGTTCTATGGGGCTATATCAAAACATGGACCGATATAGCCCACTTACATTACCAAACATCCTAGGTGTAATAGAAACTTCTATAACAAATTACAAAGCTCTATCTTAAAAATTACGTACTGTATCTTGGTTTCAACAGACGGATGGAGGTACCGTAAGGAGATGACCGTCATGGGCCTTTTTAGAATATAAACAAAATTTGGACAAATTCTTAGGAGATCCAAAAGTTGGACCAAACTAGTTGCCCGTTCAAGATATACCTATTTAGTGACATTTTTAAATATTGGGAGGAAGTACCGGAAGTTGTGGTCAGACATTGTCCATTTTCGAACTGAAACTATGTATAGACAAAATATGACGAAGGCCAAATTTTTGACCAAATCGGTTAAGCAGTTCGCGAGTTACCGTGCTCTCCAGCCACTACAAATGGTGCCATAGGGCTTTTCCTACACGTTTCGGGTTGTTTTCTGAAGAATTATGGACTTGCCCCTGAAAAAATTTTGGCGGCGTAATGGAGGCAGGGAATGCATTTTGCTTCAAAAAATAATGAAAAATCAAAGTGATTCGAGAGCAATTCTTAAAGTAAAGTTATCCGAAATTATGTGTGGGAGGTACCCGAAGGAGTGGACAAATATAGTTCATATTCGAACCTGATCTATATCTGGTAGATATATTAGGAAGTGTAAAGTATGGTCTCTCCCTTTAATAGTTATTGTGCGCACAATTTTTCCGAACATTTTGTAACTTTTGTGGGTGAGGTACCTGAATGAGTGGACTGATATGGCTTATATTCGAAATTAAACTAAGTTAGGACAAAAAAATTACGTAGGTCCAAATTTGGAATGAATCGGCAGATCCGTTAGAGAGTTATCTTGCGCTCCAACACCTACATACGAAGTCGTAGAGGTTTTTAGCACCTTTCCGGCTATTTTCTCAGGTAGTCTGTTCTTGCCCCTGATGTAACTTGTACAGTCATATGTGGGAAAGTGAATACAAGTTGTTACAACAAAAATCAAACGAATTCGAGAGCAGGTCCTTAACTGAACTTTTCCAACATTTTGTGTGGTAGGTACCCGAAGGAGTGAACCGATTGAGTCCATATTGGAATCTAAGGGCCATTATTACATGCTTCTTTTACTATTGGATGCATATTAAAGCAAAATAAACCAATTTGTCGCCATTAAAAACAAAATTTTCACATTAAAAATTAATGCCAAGAAGGTCCTCCTTAAAATCTGTTCATCACTTTTAACTTAAAGTTAACCGGAACGCTATAAATCTGTTCGAAAATCCAAACTATAACAAAAGAAGACTTATAATAATGGGGATAAGTCTGGTAGAAGTTTCATGATGTGAAATATATGGACCGATTTGGTTGCTCCCTTCAAGGGTTATCGTGCGCACAAATTTTGGGGGAGGTACCGGAAGGAGTGGACCAATATAAACCCATAAACGAAGTTTGGGCAAAATATTACGAAAGCCAAATTTTGGAGCGAATTAGTTGATCCGTTCAGGTGTTATCATGCGCTCCAGTCAGACAGACGGATGGACATGGCTAATGCAATTCCAAATTGTCTGAAACGGATTTCGTCCAAACATACTTGGGGTCTAAAACCATTATTACGTTGAGGCACATTTTGCATGTATGAAAGTGTATATACCCTCATTAGCATAAATGCTGAGGGTATAAATATAAAACGAACTGTTTTTCTTGAGTCTTTCCAAGCATTTGATGAAAAGTGAAAATAATGTGGATTGGGAATTTACCAGATCTAAAACCACATTGCTATAAACCGATCATTACCTTTAATTAGTGAAAAAGCGATGGCGAAGAGACTTATAAACCTGTACGTGAATGATATGGTCATATCTCTTGTTTTACAAGGACTTTGCATACTCAAGTTCCAACTATCGGGCATGAGCTGCTCTTATCAGCACTGTCGCCTCCGGTCTTAAACAACCCGCCAATTAAACCATCGATTATGTTTTTTCAAGGATAGCAGCTCTCTAGGTGATACCAAAAGGATGTCAGTGTTCACTTAATGTGAAACAGGTGTAAAATGGATGGATGGAGACAGAAGCAACTTATCTAAGTTTTAATCCTCCAAATATCAATTCAATATGCCGTAAGCACTTATTCATACTAATTATTAATTATTTCCTTTTTTAAATTCCTAAATGCTACTAAAATTAAAAATTCCATAACACCTCAAAATGTAATTCCTTAAAATAATCTGCCATAAAAAATAATTAAATTTCAAAAATAATTTGACCGCATAATTTATAACATCACGAATAGAAAATAAAATACCATTTTGTTGGCACATTTTGCCAACGTTAAAAAACTGACCTTAAAGGGTATCCAAGCACTTTTCGCCATCCTCATCATACATTCATTCGGTCAGTCAGTCAGAGCCAGAGCCAGCTAGTTAGCCAACAAAATTTATCAAAAAAATATTTTACCCATCATAATAACCTCAACTCCTTGACGTTGAAATGGCTTTCATTTGCATTTTATATTAGAAAGAAAAATGCCAACATTATTGTTGTGATGACTTAGTGGTTGGTTGGCTGGCCGGCTGACTTCGTATTTTCTAATGCAAACATTTTTGTTCGAAAAAGTTCATTAACTTTTCAACAATAATGACACAATTTTCCAGTCATTGTGTTGTTAGGCCATGCGCCGCTCTTTAACCACCAATATGTTTTTTTTTTCTTGTGATGGAAATCATGTTGGCAACTTCTGTGTGTCTGTATGTATGTACGATGTTGGGATTTCTACTTGTTTTTTTTTTGTGCAACAGCAAAAATGTTGCCGTCATACAGCAAAACATCATCTTCATCGTGTATAAGTGTAACCCTTGGTTACACATTTAGCATTCTGCAACTCATTAAGGAAACGAAATTTCACTTTTTATGAGACTCTTCACAAGCAGCCAGTCAGTCAGTCATCCAGCCAGCCAGGCAGCCACCTAGTCTGCCTGGCATCCCGGCAACCAACAACTTCGTTATCAACAACATCAGAAAAAAAAGAAAAAAGCAAAAGCTCTACCATGACTAACTAACTCTTCCTTAATGTTTTCCATTTCGTTAGGAGGATAATGATGTTGACGCTATGTTGCAACGCTAAAGAGATGATTCAGACACCGCACTTCTATTGCCGCTGCATTTGTTGCTGCTGCTACTGCAGCTGATGGCAAAATCTTTGATAAACATAACTTTTCATTTCTTTTCCTTGGCTGGTTGGTGGTACACCATAACTTTTGACCTCTTGGCGACTCGGTTCTGTTTGGCCAAAATCCCACCAAAACCAGTTAGTGTGAGATTTTTACAAGTTAGCGTTTTTTTCTTGTGTAGAAAATTATATTGGTTTGTTGGGATCTGATTAGGAATTTGCGGAATTATTGTAGAGTATTGCAGAAGAATCTAACGATGAGTAGATTGAAGATATAGTAAACATGTGGGGAACGGCTTAGCTTCCAAAGGGCTGAGCTTTTTATATCATACACCTGGACTTGCATGTATGTCGACTCATGCAGAATTCAGAGAAATAAAGGAAATGTTATGTTATTGTAAAGAAATGTCAAAGTTCCCATCAGGTACAAATGCGTGTGACGTCATGATAGCTCTCTATGACCCCTAAAATTTGACAAATAAGTTGAACACATATCTATATTAGGGTGGGGCGATTTGTGTGGAAGCAAAAAAACCTTAATGAGCCCTTCGCGTTTCTGATTCCTGGGATTGAACTGAGCAAAAAAGTCCACTGGACCATATATCTACCGTGAAAATCGAGCCTCCCGATTTTGACTTTAAGTTATTTATTGACGTTTTTTAGATATTTTGGCATATAACAGCCAAACCATTGAGATTTTCGATCCAACACAAATACAAAAATTGTAGCCAAGACAGTAATTAAGAACTCTCTAATACATCGCGAGAGCATTGGAACGATCCTTCAGGCAGTTTTCGCCTTGAGAAGGTGCAAACTTTTCGAAAAATGTCGATAAATGACACTGTGCTATAAAAGTTGACCAGAAAAATATTCAAGTGTTCTAATGCAAATCTATATCGTGTTGGGATCCATGGACAACGACAATGCCTGTAGTTCGTTGGGGTCACTTCGTTTTATTTTTGTATAACGGTAAAAGTGGTGAAAATCTGGGTTTCTAACATTTTCAAATTTAAACGGGCATATCTTATTTTTCCAACAACGGATTTCTTTTGATCCTTCTTCCTCTTAAAGGGGTGAATAATGTCTTTTGAATAAGCTATTATTTTTTTAAATCGGTTAGCAAATGACTAAGTTATAGTGGTTTATGTCTGAAAACCCCCACAAAAAAACCTATAAAGGAATATCTCATAATTTTCAAAAATATAATGTTTTTTTGTTTTGTTCAATATTTATTTTGAAAATATGAGAAATTCCTTTATAGGTTTTTTGTGGGGGATTTCAGACATAAACCACTATAACTTAGTCATTTGTTAACCGATTTAAAACAATAATAGCTTATTCAAAAGACATTATTCACCCCTTTAAGAGGAAGAAGGATCAAAAGAAATCCGTTGTTGGAAAAATAAGATATGCCCGTTTAAATTTGAAAATGTTAGAAACCCAGATTTTCACCACTTTTACCGTTATAAAAAAATAAAACGAAGTGACCCCAACGAACTACAGGCATTGTCGTTGTCCATGGATCCCAACACGATATAGATTTGCATTAGAACACTTGAATATTTTTCTGGTCAACTTTTATAGCACAGTGTCATTTATCGACATTTTTCGAAAAGTTTGCACCTTCTCAAGGCGAAAACTGCCTGAAGGATCGTTCCAATGCTTTCGCGATGTATTAGAGAGTTCTTAATTACTGTCTTGGCTACAATTTTTGTATTTGTGTTGGATCGAAAATCTCAATGGTTTGGCTGTTATATGCCAAAATATCTAAAAAACGTCAATAAATAACTTAAAGTTAAAATCGGGAGGCTCGATTTTCACGGTAGATATATGGTCCAGTGGACTTTTTTGCTCAGTTCAATCCCAGGAATCAGAAACGCGAAGGGCTCAATAAGGTTTTAAAATCGCCCCTGCCTAATCTATATATATAAAAAAGGATGATGTTAGTTACTACGCTTATAACTCAAGAACGGCTGAACAGATTTTGACAATTCGCACCAATTCGGAATGGTGTCACGGCAGAAAAGGATAAAAGCTAAAAAAACCGCGAAAATCTGCGAAAATTTTGCAAAAAAAAAATTGACACCTTTCTATGTAGCTTCGTGTTAGGAATATACCGTGACACTTTTTTTCACCAACAGTCAGGGTCCATTGTACTACTCTGTTTTGTCAATTTCTAGAAGTTGTATAGACATTTTTTATTAACAATCAAATCGATTTTCATTTATTTTTAAGCGTCTTTTTAGAAAACTAACAGCGAAAACTTTGTTAAAAAGAGAGAGTTTAGAGTTTGTAGAGATTAGTAGGGACTTCGGTCAGATTCCGATTAAAAAGATGAAGATGAAAACGCTGGAAATGGTTTCCACAATTTTGGGGAAAAAAATACAAAATCTACAAAATTGGTGGGTTATTTGAAAAATCTAGAGCTCAGAGGTAATTTAATTGGAAATGAGGTTGTGGCATATATAGTAACATGGGGAGGGTGTGCCACGTTTTGGTCAAAAATTTCCAAAAGTTTTTTCAAATATTATTTTTGGAAAAAATATAAGCATATCTTGGCTATAAGTTTTGATATATAAATGTTTATAATTTTGATTTTAAAATATAATTTTTGAGAATTTACAAAATGTCTAAAAATTGGCCAAGCCGCCCCGCCCCACCCAAGGGACAGCTTTGTCACCGACGTGGATATCTACGCCAAGGGACTCTAAATATTCATTTTCCATACTTCTTCCTAAAATATCAAAATTTTACAATAAAGGGACGTTTTATCTATTGAAAAATCAAAAATTATACTAAAATTGACAACAAGAAACAGATCCTAGAATTCAATTGAAGTTGGTATGTTGAATTTCGATACAAAAGATATAATAGTATTACGTCGATACGATACATTTAGCATAATATTTGATTTTGATTTCACATAGTGTGGTATATCTATAACATAAACAATATAAGTTAATCCCGAAAATTTTTTCAAATTAGCTCACCCCATCCCATCCTGGCATAGGCGCCCCTGGCAACCTGTTCATAATATGAATAATCTTGGCATTTATAATTTTTTTTAATACAAATTAATTGTATTTCTATTCTGTAGGAGTTGTCTTTTAACGGTATAAAATGTATTTTGGATATCACCTAAGGCAAACCAGATGTAACAAAATATACCTACAATTAACTTTTTTCGCAATACCCTGAAAACACAATACTGCCTGCATCCTCAATCATATATTTGATACAAATGCCAGCTTTTGGAATATGATAGATCTTCGCTAAACTCACAATTTTCCTTCAACGGTACTTTTGTAGCATTTGTAGTTTTTAAGAAAATCTGCGGTGGCAAAGCCGCCCCATATTACCATACATATGTATACTTTTGAACCGTAAGTAAAAACATCTTCGAAAGATCAACCGATTTATGTCGTATAAAATTTGAGCAGTACCAGATATATATTTTTACCCCCACTGAAAATTAGTTTAGTTCCCGCAGAACTGGAACGCAATTGCAAATACATACGTATGTATGTATATCGAAAAAGTATGATATTCAAAATTGAAAAGAAACAGGTAAGAAAGTATCAGTCAGCTGTTCCCTTAACCTTTGACCAAAACAAAAAAGTAAACTCAAGTTTAAACAGCGAGTTTAAACCAAGTTTGGAAAAAATTGTTGAAAAATTTGAGAGTTATCCTTCATACTAGCAGTTTAAGCATATGCCGACAGGGTGTCATGGACTTACTCCGGAAAAAATTTTACCGTTGTAATAGGAATCGTGAAAACAACCTTCTGCAAAAAAATCAAATAGATCCGAGAAGAGTCCTCAAAGTCCACTTTCCCCAAATTTTGTGTGGGAGGTACCCGAAGAACTGGACCGACCGGACTGGGTGAAATAATACGATGTACAAAGTTTGTACCAATCAGAAACTCCCTGAGAGAGTTATCTTCAGGATTTGGTTTCTTGGAGTTTTTAGGCCAGTATCTCAGGAAGTATGGACGGCTGAAACAAATTGCAAAACTATCCGATAGAAGCTTCTAAACTTCATTTATGGTGTGTGATAGGTACACGAAGGAGTAGATTGATATGGTCCATATTCAAACCCGATCTATATCCGGAAGGGGTAATACGATTTGCAAAGTTTGGACCAAATGGATTGCGCCCTTTTGTGGGGGAGGTACCCGAAGGAATGGACCAATATGGGCCAACTAAGTTTGGGCAAGGTTTTTCGAAGTTCAAAATTCGGTTCGGTTGATCCGTTCGAGAGTTATCGTGCACACCAGCCAGACACACCAGCCAGTAGGAGGTACTGATAAGAAGAAAACCATCGATTATGAAACGAATAGGGGAGTTACTATACTACTTTGTTTCAAATGTGTGTCGCAAAATATGTTATTTGCTTAATAAATATATCTTAGTCCCGATTTACAGTTGCCCAATTGTCAGTTTATGGGACAGAGATTCGAGTAAAATAGAAGCACTTTGCCTCTCAGTAGCCTCTTTCTTCGACAAACTGACAATTATAGAAAGTACAATTGTCTAATGGGCATCTGCGTCAAAGATCGTCCTAAATAGTTCAAAACAAAGAAATATTTGCAATTGAACTTGACAACAAAGCCATCGACTTCAGTAATAATTCTAACTGACCGCGAGACGAAGTTCGCCGGGTCCCCTAGTACTTTATATTTTATGAAATGTTGAAATATATTTATGTTCAAGTTCACAACCTGCACATTTTTATTTGTTCTCTGGGATTGAACATGCGAACTTCTGATGTTTAACTGAACACGTTGTGCACTCTTGCAAAAATTAGGGGATGTTTAAAAGTTCTTTTTTTCTAAATTAAAAAGTGTTTGCAGACAGTAAGCGGTTTTGTAGTTGGACATACACACCACAGGCTAAAATAGAATAAGAAGCTATTGTTCTTCCGCTGCATTAGTATAAATACCACTCAACCCTGCCTGAGATACCTGTTGATATAGAGGTTCTCTTTGCACCTCCCACTCTAGTTCATGAAGATATCTTCGGACCTGCCATAACCAATCTGTTAAACATGACAGATGACCGAATGCCTATTGGTCCATGCTTGGAGAGAGAAGAACCCCGGGCCATGGATTTGTACTGTTTACTAGATCCGGATAATGTCGGTGAGATGAAATTAATGCAGGGAATGGGTGTACTTCCGAGGCTGTTCTAGTCCTAGCCGCCTCCAGGACTACTGCGATATGAGTTATGTTGCTGCGCCAGAACATCTTCCTTCGTGTCTCAACTTCGTCGTCGGATTAATCGCCGTCTTCGCAGTATCCCCAACAAACAACAAACATAACATCTAACACCACATGTTGTTGTTTAGCGCCCTGTTCTCCGCAACATAGTCAGCGAAATTGTGGACTTTATGAGTAAGAGAAACATTGTGGTCGAGGCGATCTAGAAAACTAAGCCCACCGTCGCCTTCAGAATGCATCATTTCGAAGGTTACAATGTTTTGGGAAAGGATCCTGCAAGAAGCGGATTATCGGGACTTCTTTTCGTTATACACAAATCTGTTCAGTATAGACCTATCTCACTTAAGTTTGATGCTATTAAACCATACATTGTATGGGGATTGTCGTATAGTGTGGCATGACCAATGTGGTACAGCACAGGCCTACCAAATTGATGTCTCCACATTTTGCACGGTGAATGAAGACCCTCCTAAGAAAATAAATGCACATTGTCTCAGCTCCCTTCACATAGCACCCGGTCTAATAAATGACGTGGCCCAGGCCAATCTCATCGTCTCCTTTAACAGACCACCAGACTCCATAACCTCCGACTTTTTTTAACAGTTGAAAAACTTATTGGCAAGTGTTAGGAGAATTTACCCCGCTTCAGAGAGCTGCCTATTTCCCCCAGAAACTCACCGGTATGTAGCTGGTCGAAATGAGACCACAGCAGAGGCGACGGCACTAGCAACTGAGCGTGATGAGCTTCATCGTACGTGCCTCGAAGACCCAAGAGATAGGAAAGTTACCCTTGAAGTCAACAGGCTAATAGGCGAGCATAAGTGTTAAAAGTAGATATATCACCTGAAGTAATGCAACAACATTGGTACAGGATTGATTAAATTGCGGGCAAGGGTTAAATCGCCTTCGAATCTGGAAAAGAATGAATGAATGGAACGGCTGTTTCTTTCAATGGTGTGACAGATCGTGTTTTTTAACCGGCAATTTATAAAGTAACCCGAGAGTTATAGGACGAAAAGCAGCCCTCTCAACCGAGGAGGTACCGCCAAAATTTACTATGAGCGATGTTGTAGATGTCCTCGAAAACCAGGAAGCATTCAAAGCATTGGGCCATCACGATTTGTCAATGGTGACGCTTAAGCAACTTGATGAACACGGGGTTGAGTATAACACAAGTCTCTTCAATCTATCGTTAGCCAACCATATTACACCAGAAGCCTAGAAAGTTGGCAGGGTAATCATGCTACAAAAGCCAGGTAGCGATGCCAGAAGAGGACCGTTTTCCCTCCTGTCGCCAGTAGCGAAGATTCTAGAGGAACTACTACTCCCTTGAAAATGAACAGTACAACAACAACATTACACGTCATATTTACAGATATCAGTAGAGGACTGAACCTGAATAGGCCTTGCAACCGAGGGAGTTCCCCAAGGCAGGTGATATCTTCGCAACTATTTAATTTCGAAAATGTCACAGTCTACAGGCGGCATAGAGATCGATGACTGTACAATAGGGCGGCTCAAAAAACGACAATATTTTTTTTTTTGAAACGCCTACCCCCTAAATTTTTTCTATTTGATCCAAAACGCTTATACTCGTATATGAAATTTTATGGCGATCGGTTAACACACAACAATGAACTGGTACAAAATTTTCCTCGATTGGGCCATAAATGCGGATTTTAGAAAATTTTTGTTAAAATGCTCCATTGGCCCCATACAAATTTCTATGGAAACAAAGATCCCTCTGGTGGCACGAGTTAATGTTAAACGATCGCCATAAAATTTCAAATATAAGGTTTTTGGATGGAATGGAAAAAAATTTGGGAGAAGGCGTTTCAAAAAAACCTTTGTCGTTTTTTGGTCCGCCTTACTGTACAATCTTGGCGTCAGGTCCTAATGCTGATGACATAGTAGGTTTACTGTCCAAATAGCTGACTTAGTGCAGTACTTCCACCTGAGGAATATGAAAATATCCGCCGAACCCCCTGAACATATTGTTCGATGGTATGTATCATGATTCCAACCACTAACAACCCTAACATATGTGTGACATTCGACAACATGTTTAAGTGGTCCGCACAAGCCACAGTTATATGCGACAAGATCAGAAGTAGCTACATCGGCACAACAAGATGTTGCTGATGCTGTACCTGCTTTATTGCCGCGAGCATCCTTGCCACATTCTCGTTGACAGGTTACCCCCACCCAGACATTTCAGGAGATATCTTCGTGATCTAGAGAGATAGAGAGGTCCAAAGATACTAACTCGAAGGATTGAATATCATTCATACTCGGAGACCACTCCCCAAAACAAACAGGAATAGTTTTAAGTCCGAATTGTCAGCACTACTACCAACGCATGCCCTGCATGTGGATTGGGACCGCACGATACACTGCATCTGTTTAACTGGCCAGCTAAAACCACGCAACAGTCTCCTGAATGCTGCCAGTCCATGTTGCAGAACTTTTGAATCTGGACATAGAGGAACCAGCCAGATAACTTCAAGAGCTGCCACTACATCCAGAAAAAATAACGGTTTGTGGGTAGGTGGAACCGTCGGACCCTATTTCTTCAAAATAATGCCGGTTAGGACTTCTTCGTCAATGGCGACCATTATTGCGTCGTGATAACCGACTATTTAATGAAAAAACAGTTCGGTGAGCACATTTTGGACCAGTCGATTGGCCACAAAGATCGCCTCATATCACGCCGTTAGACTTTTTCCTGTGTAAAGCCAAAAAATTGTAGGCGGATAAAGCCGCTTCGATTCCTGTCTTGGGGAAAAGATCAGACGTGCCATTCGCCAGTTACCAGTTGAAAAACTTGAACGAGTCATTGAAAATTGGACTCAACTCGGATGGACCGTCTGAGATGTAGCCTCGGTCAATATTTGTTAGACATAATCTGCAAAAAATAAATGTCATCGAATGTTCTTTCAAATGATAATAAACATTCCCCATTCCATTTGATTTCTCTGTGTTTTTTTTAAGAAAGTAAGAACTTCTAATTGGATCAGCTTTTAGTAGGAACCTTTGTGAAAGGCCTTGGCATTTCTGTAAGCTATCCCAATGATCTTCAATAATATAAGTTCCTCGAGATGACATTTATTACTTTTACTAAAATTCTTACTGATCTTTAGTTGGAAGACCTATTGGTCTCCAATTAAAAAGACCTCTTGCTTTTTGGTCTTTTCAAAAAGACTTTTTGGTCATATAAAAAATACTTCTTATTTTGAAATTATGTTTGTTGCAGCGTGCTGCTCACAAGATAAGGCCTTTTTTAACTCAATCAAAGCATTATATTTACCATTTAAAAAAAAATTTTCTTTAACTACACACCACTGTACAAACCACCTTAAGAGTTCACATTGGAGTTGTAGTTAAAATTACAACTTAAGATCCCTCGCAGACGGCAAAGTATATTTCAGTGAGGAAAAAGAAATGAAGTGGGTACTCATAAAACCATAAACAAAGAAATAAAAACTAGAGGCTATAATACACACGTCAATGAACAAGAGTTAATGGCGCTTTAGCCAGGTCTAGAGTGGTGGTGGTGTATGTGTGTGCTATGGAGTAAAGTGCCACAAGTGTGGAGTGGGTGTTTAAACAAGTACCGGGTACTAAGTATAACTTCTTTTGGTAACATTTTTCTTCTGATATGCTGTGCAACAGCTTAGTTAAGATTTTAGCTCTAACCCTCTGATAATCTTCCTAATGTGGTACTTTAAAGAAATAAGAAAACAGACAATTTGTCTCAGAGCCTTCATGAAATAACTAGTAGACAAGGATTGAGGTATGGCTGCAGTTACCAAAAAAGAAACACAAACGAAGATGCCACCACAGACAGACATCAAGTCACACAAATACATGAAGCACAGTATTGCCTTAAAGATCACGTTCCTTCTTCGTCAAATGTCGTTACTTTCTCCTTCATGCATACAAGCAAGTGGTGTGGTGCAGTGTTCATGGTGTTATCATAGTTTATTAAGCATTGTTATGGTATGGCTTCCTTGCCAGCATTTAACCACCACCACTAGCACCTTATGCCAGAAATGAAGATGCTGCCGATGATGGTACAAAAAACAGTTGTTGCTTTTTTTGCCCAGCTTACAACCATTCAAGTTTTGTTTGGCCAACTTTTGTAATGCAATTTCTGGAATTTTCTCATTTCCTTCAAGCTTCCTTTGGCGCATTGACATTCGGCTTCGCCAGCATACTGTAGAGGTCATCCTTTTTTTCGATGTCATTATGTTCGACAACTTTTGCTTTCATCTAATGATGATTTTTTTCTTCTTGTGCTTGTTAAGTTACCCATTTACCTTCTGGCACAAGAAAACAATGTCATTGTCTTGGAATTGTTAGGTGGCAAAAAAAAACGTAGAGAGAAAAACGAAATCTGCCATCATTTTGTCTGCCATCCAAATGAACAGAGAGGAAATTAAATTAATTGAATATTTTGTTAAATTATTGTTTGTGGAAGGGAGTGGTTTAAGAGAGACAATAAAGAAGGCTCCGCTGGACAGAAGAACGGAGGAGTTCTACATAGGCAAGCGTAGTGAGCTAACGGTACTCTGGCAGACTTTTGAAAAAGCGGAAAACCATATCCTTAATTATCCGTCTTTGCCAGAGGATGATCCATACATAGCTGAGAACCTACACAAAACAATTGGAGAAAAGTTGAGTTCAACTTTGGACTATATCGGGGCGGAATTGGAAAAGCTGAAGTCTGTCAAGATCAAGCCAGGTCAAAGCGCAAAAGCAAAATCGCCAGAAACTGGTTCAGAAAGCCAGGCATTGGCCCCGGTTGAAGAACCTGCATCTGCCCAATTTGAGGGACTGGCCAGAAGGTTAAAAGTTAGAATGGCTGCTTGGACAATATCGAAGCGGAAACATCAAAACTATTCTATTTTCGGCGAGGCTGACAAACTCATAAGCCATCTAGCTTTGACTGAGGGCAACTACAAAACGGCATGAATATTGCTTCAAGAGCGTTACAATAAAAAACACATTCTTGTTTCAACACTGATAGGTCGGATTCTAATTCAACCAAATGGAACCTCTTCCACAGCTTCAATCAAGGCTCTGCATGACACGGCAAGAGAATGCATGCTAGCCCTGAATAACCTGGATATCGACACCTCGTCGTTTGATGCTCTATTGATTCACTTGATTACGAAGAAGTTGGATCATACACTGTACATACGGTTTATGCAATCATTAACAAAGCCAAAGGAGGTTCCTACCATGAAAGAACTGTTGGCAGTTTTGCAATTGCAATTTGAGTCGATGAAATCGATTGGAAAGATGGCAACAACTCAGAAAGGTTCAAACACGGCTGTTTCGTCCATAACATCAGTGGAAGTTGACAGCAAGTGCAACTTAAAAAAAAAAAACGCCACCATCGCATTTATCATTGCAAACAATTCTTGGCCCGAAAGATAGAAATGGGTTGCTAGAAACAAAATGTGTCTGAATTGATTTAAGGAAGATCAGGATCAGGAAATGTCAACAAAAACACAATACACTTCTGCATATCTCCACGAAGCCACATGCCGAAGAGAAGTCAGCAGTAATGTCAACTCAGCAGCAAACTACAGCAGCATCGGCGAATAGACTTCTAGCAAACGCGCGAGTAGCCATCAAGGCCAATAATGTAAGGAGCTACATATGTGTTTAAGGCGATTCTGGATACCGGATTAAAGATTAATCTGGTTGAATTTCCGCATTCAGGTCCCAAGGTTCTAGGAGATTTATTTGGAATGCTGTTGCGGTTCAGATACAACAAGTGCACCGTATGTCTTAAAAGGCGATTGGGTGCACCAGCACTTCAAAAAAATTTCTACGCTGACGATGGCACGTGCGGATCCGACAGTTTAGCAACGGCGATGGAGATGCAGAAACAACTTAACAGTTGATTACGATCTACCAGTGTTGATATAAGAATACGCTTATTGTTGTAACGCTCTTAAAGCAACATCCATGCCGTTTTGTAGTTGTCCTCAGTCAAAGCTAAATGGCTTATGAGTTTGTCACACGATAAGACCCGAACACGTTCTGCAAAGAGGACATGCCATTGTTTTGCTGCACTAGAAGAATATTCGTCTCCTTATATAGATGGTCCTCTGGTGTCAAGAGGAGGCACCCTGTTGTAGTTTTCAGGGCGGCATTCTGGCAGGTGTAAATACTCATCCATTGAGTAGTGCAAACATTTAAGGCCTGGGTGCATAAGCTGCCTCCCTTGCTTGCCTTGCTTGCTTCTGATAAAGAATAAAAAAGGCTAGGTCGAAATTGTCTCGGCCATCTTTATTCATTTATTTTGCTTATGTCAAGAATGAAGCATGAAAGCAAGGCAATCAGGCGAGCCAGCTTATATACCCAGGCCTTTACATACAAAACTGGTGCCGCATAGCTCGCCACAAGCCGGTTTATTAATTTACAAGAGTTCTAGAAGGTTTTTTTGCATAATTCTGATCTTGTCAGAAAATGATGTGGCTTCAGCAGACGACTTAAACATGCTGTCGGACGTTAGCCCCAATATTTAAACGAAGTTTGTGGTTTGAATCAGTACAACATCGAGCAATATATTCAGGGGGAGTTCCATTCAATCGTCCACGTGCTGAATAAAGTGACTGCCTTCGGTGGCGCATATTTTCATATTCTTCAGATGGACGAACTGCACTAAGTCAGCTATGAAGGTATTAAACCAATCACCCGACGCCAATATCGTACAATCATCCTCATGCGTTACGATCTATATGACGACTGGAGGGTGTATAATTTCAGAAAGGTAGCTAGCTGTTAAATAGTTCCGCACATATTACCCCTCCTTGGGGAACTCCCTGTTTCACTCTATGGGTCTTCGATTTCTTATTTCTGATTCCAACAAATGACTGGCGTTGACACATATAGTTGATTATCCAACGTTTCAAACACGGCTAGTGGGAAATCTCCTCTACGTCTCGAACAGCTTGTCATGGTTCACGGTAACGAAGCCCTCCGATAGGTCAATGGGTAACTGGGAACCTGGTTTTCATCATGTGGAGGAGTAGTGCCTCTTGAATTGTCGCTATTGGCGACGGCCTGTATCATTCATCCAAGCAGGCATCCTTGTCTCTTGTCAAACAACTCCTGGTTCATCAAGGTGCTTAAGCATTGCCATTGAAGTTCCGTGTGGTCCCATCTCTTTGGATGATTTCGCGTTTCGGTTGACATCTGCAACATTACTCATTGTAAATTTTGGTTGTAACTCCTCGGTTGGAAGGACTCTTTTACTGCGTAGAACGTCCCTCTTCGTCATATCACTCTCGGGTGCTCTAGAAATTGCACTATAACGTCTTTGAAAATAACAGCAGATCCGACTGTGATTTTACCATTGCCTACAATTCATTTAATCCTGTATCAACGTTGAATTGCTTCAGGTGGTATATCCACTTATTCCTCTTATCCTCGCCTATTAGCCAGTTGACTTGAAGACCAACTTCCCTAACTCGTGGATCTTTAGGGTTCGTACGATGAAGCTCTACATACCCATTTTCTAGTTCAGTCGCCTCTGCTGGGAAATTTGGTATAGTTTCGGATATTCGACCAGCAGGTATGTAGCGAGCGGCTGCAGCTGTGATGATTTCGAGGATCTCAGAGAATGTGCAGCTCTTTAAAACGGCAATTGATAAATTCTATGAATCCTTGCCAATCAGGTTTAGAAAAGAACGGCGGTCAGAGGTTATGAAGTCGGGTGGTCAGCTTTCGGAGACGATGAGGGGAAGACGATCTGAACACTGAAGTCTCGTAGCACTAGACGGTTGTTGCCCTCCAAAAGCGGACTAATATCAGGCATGTAATGCAGGGCACAACGAGGAGACGTTCTGAACCAAGGGAAATGACGGGTTGCCAGGTCACGACATTTATCAGGGCACGCTGTGCCATAATGGTGATGTCTAAAGAGCTGTGGCAATCTCCTCTAAAGGCCTCGACACATAAGAAGCATGACATTCTTGCTTAAGTCATATCTGGTAAATGAAAAAATACCAAGTTCGGCTTAATTCAAATATGATTCTGAAATCTTTTTATTAGGTCGAACTTGGTCTTTAGTCTTTTAGTCCATTATTACATTAGGCAATTTTCCTTGCGGCAATTTTCAGTTTAATGGAGAGTGGGGTGAGGAATATCGTAAGCCTTTGCCTCTCCGCAAGGAAAATTGCCTAATGTAAATATGGACTTATCAGATATGACTTCACGAAGAATGCAATACTTCTTATGTGTCGAGGCCTTTATCCTCGTAGCAGCGTCTTCCTTCATCGTGCTAAATCTGGAGCTACGCATTTGCTCAGCCAGCGCTGTACCCCTCTGTTCATTGCCTATGCCAGAATGCCAAAGCTCATAATGAGGATGAAGTCCTCTAGCACCAAACGGCTGTTGCCCTCCAAAAGGGATATAACGCACGGCACAACTCATCGGCGGTATATACACATTAGGCAACTTTACCTCGACAGTCCCACACTTTACCACTACCCTCACACATTCCATATATGGGTAACAAGAGACAAGCTCAAGCGAGATTGGTCTGTACCGGACAGACTGGTGCATGAGGAAGGTAAGTCCTCCTCGTCCGTTTCTTGTGCGATCCTTTCACAGAACGTTGTAACCATCGCAACGTTGCAAGCTACAAGTGACGGTGAGCTTTGTTTCCAGGATCTCCGCCGACTCATAAAGTCTACAATTTCGCTGGCAAGAACGATGCATATCCGTGGCGCTGAACAACAGCATGTCGTATTAGATACGGCGGTGATTATTGTTGTTGTTAGGCAGACTTTATGGGTATTTCGTAATCTGACAACGACGAAGTTGGATACACGCTGGGAGATGATTTGGCGCAGCAATCAGCAACATAACTCCTACCGCAGTAACCCTGTAGGCGACTTAGACCAGAACAGCCTCGGAAGTGCACCCATTCCGTACATCTGTTACAACTCACCGATGTTGAAATGTGTATCTGGCAAACGGAACAGATTCATGGGCCGGAGTTCTTCTCTATCCGGCCATGGATGAAAAAATATACGAACACAAACTCATAATTATTGTGGTGACGGCCTCTGGTCGAAGTCAATCCGGTGCATAGTACCGGTCGCCATGAGATTGTATTTGGCAATGTTGATAGTGTTCTGTGGTTGGATGACCTTCATAGTATTCTAGACCTCGCTTAGTGGGCCTTCTCTCGAGTGGGCCATGTAGCAATACTCGATAAAGAACTACATGCCGTTTTCCAAGCCCACACTTACCACACTTGTGAAGTCGGCTGTGCTAAACTGGGGACATACGAAAGCGTTTACGGTATTTTTAACAATTAAATACGATCTAGGTTTGTATATGATTTTATAGTCTCTGTTATCCAAACTGTGTACTTCGTTTTCCTAAACGTAGGGTTCTTGTATGATGTCTATGTCTAGATCCTCCTCAGTCAGAAGGATCTACAGGTTATCTGTAGCGACTATATAGTGCTTCGGATTGATATGCCCGACCTTAAACATAATTTTTGTGTGGCTTTTCGGCTACGTCGTTTTCTCAATTTGGGCCAGACGGGCGTAGGATTTCAACATTGGTCTCCCTTATGGACATCTAAACTAGTCCTGTTGGTTTTGGGTGGCTCAGTGGCAGTAACGAATCATTTGCTCGTCGTAATATCCTTGTTTATCTTCGCCAAACCTTTCAGCAGCGTGAGGCTGTTGAACTCTATCCTGACAACCAAACTGTGCCACGAAGTCTCATTCAATCCCACTGCAGCGGGTTCTTTCGTACCGGATTGACCCGAAACAACACAACCTGCGGCTGCCACCTCAGAGTACATATGTTTGTATTTGTTTCGTTGTTCTGTGTTGGTTGTTTTGGTCCGTGCCGGGACGGAGGAAAACCCAGGACCAATATATCTGTGCTTAGTTTGTCACATCCGCATCTTCACCCACATCCAACCTTCGGTGAGATTCAATAGATGTCAGGAATGGGTGCATCTAAGGGGTTGCTCTAGACTTGTCCACGTGAGGGACTATAAGAAATAGCTATCAAGTTTCCGATCATCAGCATGGATTCCGTAAGCAGCACAGCACGACAACTGCGCTGCACGCCATTACCACACATATTTGTCAAGGACTCAACCAGAGACCGCCGTGCGATAGAACAGTGATGGTGGCGCTTGACTTATCAAAAGCCTTTGATACAGTCAGGTACTCCACGCTGTTTGAGGACATTGAGCAGACAACTCTCCGGCCAAGCTTGAAGCATTGGATAGTCAATTATATGTGTGGACGCCAGTCGTACGTGGAATTCAGGAACAAGAAGTCCAAACCCCGTAGAGTGAAACAGGTAGTTCCCCAAGCTGGGGTGATATCTCCGGAACTGTTTAACCTCTACCTCTCCTGTATTCCACCCCCTCCAGGCGGCATCGAGATCGTAACGTATGCGGATGATTGCAGGATCCTGGCGTCGGGTACCTATCCTGATGACATCTGTGAGAGACTGAACAACTATTTAACCGATCTTACCACCTTTTTCCATTTGAGGAATATGCAGATTTCAGCCACAAAATCAACAGCCACTCTGTTCGCCACATGGACAGCGCAGTTTGGACGTGAGTTGAATGTCGTGGTCGACGGTAGCAGAATTTCGACCACATGTCATGCGCGCACGCCACAGCTATCTGCGACAAACTTAAAAGTAGGAACAAGTTCCTCAAGTCCCTAGCCGGCAGTACTTGGGGTGCAGGTAAAGAAACCTTGTTGACCACATATAACGCGATAGGTCAGTCTGTGGTAAGCTATGCGGCGCCAGTCTGGTCCCCGAGATTATGTGATACGCCCTGAGAACAGCTACAGGGTGCCTCCTCAAATCTTCAGTGAACCATCTACATGAGGAGGCAAAGATTCTTCCAGTAAAGCAACACAATGAGATGCTTTCGTTGCAATACCTGTTTGGCTGTTACCGTGTGGGACATCCCAATCACCATCTTGTGGGTAGGCCCGACACATACAGGCAGATCAGGAAGGATATACATGCTCTAGAGGGAGAGGTCCAACGATACAGGAGAGAACTCCTAGATCAACAAGCGTATCAAGCAGGTTTAAATAGTATTCACACGGATGCAGTTGCCAAGGCCTTCAGCAATTATAGTGTGAATAAAGTCCTCGAAATACATCCCCCATCTATTGGAGCTAAGGAGCGTCAGCTGCTACGACAAACTAGAGTAGTTTTGACTCAACTACGCTCGGAATATTGCAGTCGCCTAAATTCTTATTGAGCGGAAATCGACCGCATCGTGCAAGACATATGTGGCATGGGCCTACACGACACAAAACACCTTTTCAACTGCCCAGCCAAAACTACTCATCTAACTCCAGTGGATCTGTGGTTACATCCCAACGAAGCAGCCACTTTCCTGGAACTGGAGATAGACCCAGAGCCAGATTGAACGGAAGAACGAAGTTACAAACATAATAACAAACACTGTTACAACAACAACAACGAAGTCTCATTGGGATTTCCTGGACAGCCTAAGGCTGCTGTCGTCCCAAGCATCGCTAAGCTTAGACAGCTTTCCCTTCTTGTCTCTTGACACGACAACCAGGTTGTCTTTAACGACTTTCTTGAGGAGAAGTTTTATTGTTGAAGAGACCGTGGTATTGTGCTTTAGTTTAGTGGGCCTAGATGGGCGATTGTTGATTTTAGAGATTAAGGGTTTCTCATAATCCTTGAAAATTTTAGTATACGCGAGCTTGCCCGCCCCATTTCGTTCGTGCACTGTACCGTTAGCAGTGATTTTGCCTAAAATGAACTTTGACTTTTGGTACAGGGCTTTACGAACATTGTACGGACATTTCTTGTTGTTTTTTTGGACATTCGGGACGGACAGAGTCGTTGCTTTTTTTTAGTATTTTGCAGATGAAGTCTGTCAGCTGTGATGACTACAGTGAATTTTCTAGCTTCTGGCTAGTTGCTAAGAGGTCATCCTGAGAATTGTTGTCGGATTGCAACCAATGATTTTTGATATGTGTGCCGTACGAAGTGGTTTGCGCAGACTAGGCTAATTACAAGTACTTCTGACCCGTGTCCTTTAGACTTCTTTAGACACTCGTCGGGTATTGAGATCCTCAGCACAACTCCTTTACCACCTTGATATTAAAATTGTATATGTATGTCGCTTGTACCAAAGGTGACTGCCGAATAGTCAGTACATAAGTACACCCCTTCGCTCTCGTTGAAATCCCATATGCTGTCTCAACCGTGCTTGGGACCAGCTACGGCTGAGTTATGTAATGAAGATCTTGTTCAGGTCCCTGTAAAACGTCTACATTTATTGTCCTTATCGGGTCTTCTTATAGTCCTTGATTAACTATTTCAATCCAAATCGGGGACTCTTACTATACCTGCTACATACACTATCGTCTAAATGATCCTTTGGGCAATTTTAATTTCTCCTAATCACATTTGTTGTTATTAATGTTATTGTTGTTGTTGCTGAGTTCTCATCATTGCATGCGGAATTCAATATCCGTATGATAAATAGTTATTCGTGATCGGGGCAATTGTTATTCGTTCACATTTTCATGCCATAAAAGTGTATTTCAATTACTACTTATCAACGTGATTGGCAATCGTCGTAGTCGCTCGCCATCGTCATCGTATCGTTTATCTTTTGAGCTCAACAACATTTTGTTGATTGACTGAGTGGCCATTAACATCCATCACGGACTTATGGACTTTGTTGTTCATAATCTTTCAGAAAAGAAGTAGACGAAGAGGAAAAAAAAGAGAAGTCTATTTTCCTTGCTTTAGTTTTGCAATCATTGTCTGTCAGTCAGTCCAATAGACAACAGACTCCTTTGAGCTGTTGTTGTTCATGACCAACTCAAAGTCAAGTGTACGGGTTTTGCTTTCTTTCCACGTTTTTTTTTCTTAATTCACAAGACAATATTTACCTCTGATGTGTCTCTTTTTGTTTTTGTTTTGCGTTACTCTTTAAACTTATGATGGATTATGGGTCATAATCTATATATTCTGAGTTGGAAAGGAGTCATAAGAGAGTTGTCATCTGAAACCTGAATAAGACAGAAAAAAAGATAAATTGTCTCCATTCTGAAGAAAAGAAAATAAGTTACAGATTGGTTAAGTCTACTTTGTTGGTAGCTTTGGTTGGTTGCAATCTCTCGCTGATGATTGGAAAATAAATGTTGACGTCTTGGGTTATGACAACGAAGTCATGACGCCGTTGAGGAATTGTTTATGTTCCAAAGACTTGACTTGCAAACAGGCACAACACAATGATGTGACAAAAAAGAAACAGAGTTTAAAGTGTTTTCCTCAGCTACATAAATTAAATGCTGTTATATGGCTTATGACAAGAAGTCAATAGACCCAAAGAAAAATGTTAGAGAATACTTTTTAAGGTCTTCGATATATATATAGAAAACCACCCAAAGGTCTTCTCTGAATCGAATAAATACCTCTTTAAAGTCTTCTGGGAAGAAAAGACCAGCTAAAGCTCTTCTAGAGATGTCTCCTCCAGGTCATGAGGTTCTGTGAATGTTAGACCTACTAAAGATCTTTTACGGGTAGAAGACTCCATCAAGATCAAGATCTTCTGTACGACTTCTAAGTGTAATAACTCCCTTTTCGGGTGCCACCGTGGCGCAGTGGTAAGCAAGTTTGCGGTCCAATTCCTGACCAGAAGATCAAAAATGTCGGCAGAGGCATATGCCCTCAGCTTAAATTTGGCTTACATTTCCTGTGTATTTCAGCCTTGAAAAACTTATCCACAAGTGGTGTCGTAAGACCATGCCGTTCAAACTCGGTGATAAAAAGCAGACTCCATATCATTCAGCCAATACGAATCAGCGTGCACTCATTGATATTAGAGAAGAAGACCACCTACATGTCTTCTCTGGATAGAAGACCACATAATTGTCATCTATCGAGAGAAGACCTTCTAAAGGTTTTGTATAGATGGAAGACCAACCAAAGGTCTTTTCTGGACAGAAGAACTCCTAAAGGTCTTCTATGGACAGACGACCTCCTAAAGGTCTTCTATGGCAGAAGAGGAGGAGAGGCAGAATACCGCCTAAAGGTATTCTATAGATAGATGATCTACTTAAGCTCTTCTATGCAGACAAGACTTCCAATGGAACTTCTATGGATAGAAAACCTTATAGAGGTATTCTCTGGATAGACGACCTTCGAAAGGTCATCTATGGATAGAAGACCTCCTAAGGGTATTCTATGGATAGAAGATCTTCTTAAGGTCTTCTAGGGAGAGAAGACTTCCTAAGGGTTTTCTACGGATAGAAGATCTTCTTTAGGTCATCTATGAATAGAAGACCAGTTAAAGGTGTTCTAGAGATATTCTATGGATAGAAGACCTCTTAACGGTCTTCTAGGGATAGTAGACATCCAAAAGGTCTTCTAGGTATAGAAGACCTCCTAAAATTTTTCTATGGACGGAAGACCTCCTAAGGGCCTTCTATGGACATAACACCTCCTAAAGGAATTCTATGAATAGAAGACTTCCTAAAGATTTTCCGTGGACACAAGTAATCCTAAAAATCTTCTACGGACAGAAACCATTTTAAAGGTCTTCTATGTACAGAAGACCTCATAAAGGTCTCCTATGGAAGAAGACCACTTTAATGTCTTCTACTGATAGAGGTCTTCCTAAAGGTATTGTATGGACAGAAGATCTCTAAAGGTTTTTTTTATTGATAGAAGACATTCTATTTTATGGATGGGATACCTGCATAAGGTCTTCCATGGATAGAAGACCTCGTAACGTCTTCTATGAAAATCGCATAAAGGTCTTCTGTGTATAGAAGACTTCTTAGAAGACTTTTATGGATAGAAAACCTCCTTAAGGTCTTCTATGGATAGAAGTTCCTAAGTTCCTCCATGGCTAAAAGACCTTCAAAATGTCTTCTAAGTATAGAAGACCTCCCAAAGGTCAAATAAGACCTCCTAAAAGTCTTCTATGGATAGAGGACCTCTTCTGCTGATGAAGAATTCCTACCGGTATAACGGTCTTCTGCGGACAGAAGATCCCTTGAACGTCATCTATATAAGAAAGACCATCTAGAGGTTTTCCGAATTGTCCACTTTTAGAGTTCTGACAGTTATTCTATGAAGAGGGGTCTTCTATGGATAGAAGTCCTCCTATCGTAAAGGTTTTCTGTGGACAGAAGACCTCTTGAAGGTCATCTATAGATGGAAGACCTTCTAAAAGTCCTCTGAGGATAGAAGACCTTCCAAAGGTCTTTTATAGATAGAAGACCTCCTAAAGGTCTTCCATAGATAGAATATCTCTTAAGGGTATTCTAGGGATGGAAGAACTCTTAGGGATAGAAGATCTCCTAAAGGTCTTCTAGATATGGAAGAAATCTTAAAGGTCTTCTAGGGATTGAAAACCTGATTAAGGACTTCTATAACTAGAATACATTCTAAGAGTCCTCTATCGATAGAAGGCTTCCTAAAAGTCTTCCGAAAGACCTTTGAGTAGAAAACCACCTAAAGGTCTTCAATGTATAGAAGGCCCCTTAAATGTCTTCTTCTGACAGAAGACCTCCTAAGGGTCTTCAATGTATAGATGATTTTATAAAGGTCTTCTAAAAGTCTTCCACGGATTGAGGACCTCCTATATGGCTACTACGAATAGGAAATCTCCTAAAGGTCCTCTAGACGTAGGATCTCTTTCTTTGAATGGATGACCCTCTATGGGAAGAAGGCTTCTTAGGGTTTTTTTTTGGTGTAGAAGACCCTTAAAAGTCTTTTTTTGGACGAACAGGCTCCTTAAAGGTCATCTGTGGATAGAAGACCTCGTAAACGTCTTTCTGCTACGAATAGACAACCACCTTCACGTCTTCCGTAAATAGAAGACGTTGCGATGGCCTTCTGTGGATCGAAGACCTCCTAATGGTATTTTACGGATATGGATAAAAGACTCCCTCAGGGTCCTTAAGCTCTTCTTCAAATAGAAGACCTCCCAAAAGACTTCTACAGAGGACCTCCTAAAGTTTTGCTATGGACCTAGCAGGTACTCTATGCATGGAAAATATAGATATGGAATACCTTCTTATAGATAGAAGACATCCTGAAGGTATTTTAACGATATTCCGTGGATAGAAGAACTCGTAAAGGACTTTTATGGATTGAAAAGCTTCTGAAGTTCTGCTATGATCAGAAGACCTCATAACAGTATTTTATGGATAGAAGACCTCCTAAAAGTGTTCCATGGATTGGATACCTTGTAAAGGTCTTCTATGGATGGAGAACTTCCTTAAAGCTTTCTATAACTCGAAGGCAACTTAAGGGTCTTCTATAGATAAAGGACCTCCTATAGGTCTTTTTTCAAGGATAAAAATGATAGAATGGCTCTTAAACGATTTCTTCTTGTTGCAGACCTCCTAAAAGTCTTTTTTTTTTTTTTGATAAAATACCTCCCAAAAAACCTTTTACAAATTGAAGACCTCTATAGTTAGAACATATTTTTGAAGTTTTTATTGATAGAAGACCTACGTGTTCTATAGAAGGAAGATTTTCTTAATGTTTCCCGTACGTTTTTTGTTAGGTCAAAACCCCGCAGTTTCTTCATGAACAATATTTAAAGAAGGTTCTTTTGTATATTTTTCTTTGGGTGTATTCTTTGGGAACTGTCACAATGTTTCCCATACGTTCCCCTTTTATATATAAAATAAACAATGTTAATTGCAATGACATTTATATACATACTATAATATGTAGTTCATATATGTATATACATATGTATGGTGTAGTAAATACTCTCGGTGATCATAGTCTAACAATAACAACAACAATGAAAAAAGTGTAAAAAACATAACCAGCTATGTAGCTGTACACTTGCAGAGCTGTTGGGAAAATATATGTCACCAGGGTTACTTTTCATATTTTACTTCTTCTACTTCGTCTTCTTTCATTCATTCATTCATGCGGTAAAATATTCTTTTTCAGTTTTTCACGTTAAGTTATTAAAAGCTGTTGTATGTCTTTTTTTTTCTATTACTACTGCTGCTTTTGTCTTTATACTGCCTGAACCGTTTCACGTTGTGTGTATTTCTATTTTCTAGCCTTGAACTTAATTTGAAACGGAACCGTATCTAAACCGGATTACTTTACAGTTTACTTTCTTTTTGTGCCCATACATGGTGTTTGTCAGTTAGTCAGTCGTCAATGTCTTGCATATCACCAACTCCCATCACCAACCCAGCAACGCAGCCACCACTATCTTCGTCGTCGCATCATTGCATTGCATAGCAGCAAATAGTTGCATTTACTTATATAACTATATCGGGAAAGTTGTTTAGAAACTGCAGCAGCAGCAAGCCTTCATATTGCCATGCCATGACTTTAGACTTTGTCATTGTTACCATTTTTGGACCATTTATTGAATTCAAGCAATGCTCATTCATTCATTCAGGCAGTCAGTCAGTGAATTGTACGAAGAAGAAGCTGAAAAAATCAAGGCTTAGGGGGAAACTAGAAATACGGATTTTAATTTCTTCCATCATTGAAACGATTTTCATTTGCTTTAATTAGTCCAAATATAGCAGATGGATGCTATCTGTGCTAGTGAAAATTGAGTGCAGGTTTCTTCGTTCGTTGTTTTTCCCGAGAATTGTTAGACAGGCCCATTTCTCGCAAATGGTAAAGGAAATTGCCTGGCAATTGTACAGAAAGTTGAAATGTTTAATTGAAAACAAATTGAAATTGAATTAAGACAAAAAATCAAGATGCCTGCTTAATTTCAAACAGCTGTGATTATTGATGTATAAATGTCGAAATGTATGGATTTGTAGACATTAGAGGGCCCCAAACTTCATCTTCCATATCTACAGAAGGTTTTGCATTTATAGACTACCTCTGCAGAAAAGATTTAACAGGGACTTTTGTTTTTCTATACGTCAGATGAGCTATGTATGTAAGTAATGCGTATATGAGAAAAAGCCAAAATTTTTAAATATTCCACTTGAAAAAAATTAAAGCTAGATGAAAGATTTTTGGTATATGGATTGAGAAAAAACTCCCATTCTGAAATCTTGCGCGCAAAAGTTATGGCGGTTTCAATTCAGATTATAAGAAAAAAATCATATAAAAACTCTATTCAATATATTGGGAAACATTGTTAATTTATGGCTTCCTATATACTATATGTTTGCTGAGGTCCCATAACTTTCGTTAAAAAATTGTAATTTTTCGCGGAAATTAAAAAGAATTCAAACAATTAGAAGTTTGTAACTTGTTTTAATAAAATTCAAGATGTTTATGCATCTGATAAATACTAAAAAATATGTATATAATCTAAACATTGCGAAGACTCAAATGAAATCAAAACTATACAATTCTGTTATGTTTGCATATTATAGCAAAAAAACAAAAAAAAATAATTGAGCAAATTTTTAAAATTTGTATAAGAGAAAATATATTTTTTTTAATTTTTTTTGAGTTAGTTAAAGAAAATATAGGAAAAATAGTTCAGAGTTATTCTTCCATTTTAGTTAAATTTCACGCAAGAACGTACATTTGTTATTGTAATCAATTCTCGAAAATACGCTTACATCTTGCGGAAGATATCAAGGCTGTTACAGAACATTTGTTCCATAAGCCGACCTAAGAAAAGATCTCCAATTCCCTATCTTTGTTGCTTCACTTTTTGGAATACCGCGACTTTCTATCTCTTTTTCCACTTGTTCGCTCCATCGAAGCCTTGGCCTGCCAGTTCTGCGTGTACCGCAATGTGACTGGTATTTAAACGCCTTTTTTAGCGGGTTCATCATCGCTCATTCTAACATGTGGCATAGCCAATGCCAATACTACCTTATCTGCTTGCGCAAGTACCCTGGCTTAGGAACCATACATTAGCACAGGTAGTAGCAGTGTTTTGTAAAGCGTTATTTTTGTTTGACGAGTTGTTGCTTTGTTTTTGAAGTGCTTACTTAAGCCAAAGTAGCATCTGTTGGCCAACACAATTCTTCTCTTTATTTTACAACTGATGTTGTTTGTTGTGTTTTTGGCGGTACCGATGTAGACGAAGTCTTTTACTATCTCAAAATTATAGGAACCAACTTCCACTGTTGGTCCTACCTCTATGGACGCATTGCGCGTCGACACCATCAACATTGTCTTTTCGCCCTTTACTGCCAGACGCACTTTCGCTGATTCTCCTTCGACCTTCTTAAAGGTATCAGTTACTTCCTTTACTGATCGTCCCATGATGAAAATGTCATCAGCATAAGCAAGTAACATGTGGCTGTTGCTGTATATTGTGTCATTTCTTTTGACATTTGCATCTCGTATTACCTTTTCCCAGCAGGATGTTAAACAGCTCACACGAAAGGCTGTCTTCTTGTCTGAAACCTCTTTTGGTACTGAATTATTTGGAGAGGTTCTTTCATATTTTAACTGAGGACCTAGTATCAGTTAAAGTCATCTTACAAAGCCGAATGAGCTTTGCGGGCTTGGAATACCTTTGTACGTAGGGGCTGTCGAAGGCTGTCTTATGATCGACAAAAAAAGGTGGTAGGTGTCGATCTGCATTTCTTGGTTCTTCTTCTGGTTTGCCGCAGGGTAAATATCTGGTCAATGGTGGACTTGCCAGGTCCAAAGCCGCATTGGTATGGTCCAATTATTTTATTGACCATAGGCTTTAGCCGTTCGCATAATATCCCTGACACTATCTTATAGGCAATAGGGAGAAGACTTATGCCTCTATAGTTAGATCATACAGTCTTGTCTCCTTTCTTGTGAACGGGACACAGGATACTAAGGTTCCAATCGTTGGGTACGCATTCTTCCTGCCAGATGGTGCTAACTAGCTGATGCATACGCTTTATCAGCGTGTCGTCTCCGGTTTTGAACAGCTCGGCTGGTAAGCCATCGCCTCCTGCTACCTTATTATTCTTTAGCCGGTTTATTGTTGCCTTTACCTCATCTTGGCTGGGCGGTTACATTCAATACCATATTCTGGGGCTGGACACCAACTGTTTGGAAAAATGCTCCTTCCATATCCTGAGCACACTATCTTTATCAATTTCCAAATTACCTGGATGGTCTCTACAGGAGGATGTGTCTGTACCAAAGACATCAGTTTGATGTTTTACTCTTTGGTAGAACTTTCGGACTTCACTATTGCTCCTGTACATCTCGATTTTTTCACACTTTCGCTTTGTCATATCTCTCTTCTGCTGAAAAGTCTTTTCTCCTCTCTCCTTTTCTACCGATATCTCTCCGGTGCTCTACGCGTTGGTACTGATTGTAGAGAAGCCCTATATGCCGCATTTTTCTCTTCGGTAGCAGCACGACACTCCTGGTCATACCATGGATTCCTCTGTGGTAGTCTCTGGTATCCGATGTCTATCTTTCGTGTTGTGTCTGTTCGTACTTTATTCGCTACGTTTGACCGGGTACGTACCGAGTCTATGTTTGCTCTTCGGAACGAACGTACATCCAACACGCTCGATGAATGTCTCGCATCTATCACAACGTGATCAATTTGATTTCTTGTTTTCTGATCCGGAGGCAGCCAGGTGCCCTTGTGAATGTCGAGATGCTTAAATCTGCTGCTGCTAGCTACCATGTTTTTTGCCGCAGCAACGTCTATCAGTCTCATTCCGTTGTCAGATGTTTCACTGTGGAGACTGAATTTCCCGACTGTAGGGCCAAAGATATTCTCCTTTCCAATTTTTGCATTACAATCGCCTAGAATAATTTTAATGTCATGGATAGGACAACGATCGTATATTTCTTCTAAGCGCTCATAGAATATATCTTTGGTCTGTTCGTCTTTGTCTTCAATTGGAGCATGAGGGCAGATAAAGCTTATGTTGAAGAATTTTGCTTTTATCCGTATTGTAGTAAGTCTTTATTTCACTGTAGAGAAGCTGGAGATAATATGTGTGAACTTCCGATTAACTACATATCCGCAGCCAAACTCATGCTTTATTTCATGGCAGCTATAATACAGTGCGTCACCTTTGGGTGTTGTTGTGACGCTTTTCCCAATCCATCGTATTTCCAGGTTGGCAGTAATGTCGGCCTTGTACTTTTCAAGTACATCTGTCAATGCGTAACCTGCACCTTCTCTATAAAGAGTGCACCTTCTCTTAAAACATGGTCCGCCAACTTTAGAGGGGTTTGTTTTTCTTTTCAGGTTACTAACCTGACGCCGAAACCCAAGTGTTTCACGTTCTTATGGGTGAACGCACTACCTTTGACGCGTGTTAAAGTTAGCTCACCAGGTGACACTACGGGGAGGTCAGTGCCCACTTGAGATGAAAGAGGTAGCCGGTCAGAACAGTTCATATACTCATATACCTATAGAAAAGTTCTTCTAAAAAGTTTTTTTGTCTAGAGAAGATCACTAAGAACACTTCTAGGTCTCCTTTTGATGGTCTTCTATGTAGCTATTCCTTTCTGTCTGTAGACAACTTTTAGAATGTACCTAAGTAGTATTCTACAAGAACTTTAGGAGAATTTCGGTCTACCTCCAAGATCATTTGAATGTCTCCATTCTATAGGTTACCATAATAAGGTATTGTATTTATGAAATATCTTCAGAGGACCTTCATTTGCATATAACCATTTAGTAATCCTTGAATTTTAGGAATAGAATACATTTATGAGGATTTCTATCTATAGAAAACATGATCTTGAAAAAGTATCAAGATCAAGAACACCACCTCCATTCCCGAGAATCCACCGAACAAGAAAAGGATCTGCTCGCCTTCAAATGCTTCGAGTAAAACTCGTCAAGATCCACGGAAAGAAAATCACTCTAAGTATCCAAGATAGGTTGGATATGAAGAAGGTGAACACGACCGTTCAGTCTTCTGAATGACTGGGGAATCTTATATTCATAGATAGGAAATCCCGGACCTTTCAGATGGGAAAGGAGGTCGTGGGGACAGGAAAGTTATCACTATCAACTTGTGCCAAAATAGTCAAGAGGCAATACGGGAACGAGCTGTGTTATGCGGTGACAGACAACAGTAGGAAGTCTGGTAGGCAACATAAAGACCATCAGCAAACTATTGAGGAAATGGCCTGCAACAATTGAAATCTTCAGCAATGAGTTGAATGGGGACACGTTAATGTTGCATCCGTCCCGCATGCGAACTTTGCTGTTGTGTTATGCGGCGATTAATACCAGTAGAGGGTCTTGTAGGCTACAAAAAACCATGGGCAAATCATTGAGAAAATGGTCAACCAAAAAACTTGGACCACATTCTGCAGAGGCGTGGCCCAATTGAAATTCTCTGGATGATAGCAAATTTAATTTGTGAGGAAAATTAAAGCTGGTGAGGAATGACGAGATCCCCCGCTAGACCAAAGCTGCGGAAGATGTGTCAGTAAACTTTAGACGGAACGCATACGATGCACGATCTTTCCCTGCCCTGTCTGACAAATACCCCTTAGAAGTCTTTTATTGATAAAGGTCCTCTAAGAAAATCTCCTAACCATAGAGAGCGCTTTAGAGGTATTCTACCCATAAAATATATCTTAAAGGTTTTTAATCGGAAGAGGGTGTCGTAGAGGCCTTCTTTGCACAGAGGATCTTTTAGAGGTCTTATATCCGCAGAGGATTTGTAGATAAATTCTGAAACGTGTTCAATCAATAGAAGACTTCTTATAATTCCTCTAACCGATTACTCTACCGATTTTCGGTATTTTCAAATATTTAGCCTCATTATCATACCAATATGATGACTGACATTTCGTATCCAATTTCGTTGGTATTAAACTTTCCCCTAAAAATCTTCTATTATTCATAAACGACCTCTTAGAAGTCTTCTAGAGGACTTATATCCCCAGAGGATTTGTAGATGAATTCTGAAACGTGTTCAATCTATAGAAGACTTCTTATAAATCCTCTAACCCTTAGAAGTCTTATATTCACAGTGGACATCCTAGAGGTTTTTTATTTATCTATAGAGGACCATAAAGGTCGTCCATCCATAGAATACCTCTTACGGGTCTCCTACTGAGGACCCGTTGGGTTACCTTCTAAAAGACCTCCGTCCATAGGGCTGTCCATATATAGCCTCAGGTAAAAACTCCTCTTCTTCTATTTATCACAGGACGTCTTAGAAGTCTTCTATTCATGGAAAATCTTATATGTAGGTATTCTATGAACAGAGGATCTCTAAGAGGTACTCTGTCTATAAAAACCCTCTTTCAGCCATCCATGGATGGTTTTAACTTTTTAGGAAAGAAACACAGAGATTTGACATGCCGAGAAGACTTCACAAAAGTATTTTGCTCTTATAGGACCTCTTAGAGACCATCCACTCATAGAGGGATACCTTTCACCAATAGAGGACTTATTACATGTATTCGTTGCACAAAGGAACAGTTCCATAGAATATCTCTTAAAGGAATCTTATATTCATAGAGATCTTCTTAGGGACTTTCCATTCACAGGGGACATTCTTGGAGCCTTCTATGACAATGGCTGTACAGTGGACCAGTGATTAGCATCCCCACACACAAAAGGTCTGTAGTTCAATCCCGATCAGGGTAGAGTACCTCTTAGAAGTATCATATTTTATAGAGGACCTGTTGGGGTCAATAGTGGTCTAAAAAAAGAAAAGATCCCTTTAGATCTCTTCTTTTCATAGAGAAGCTTTTTTAGGCCTTCTATCTACTAGAGGACGCTTCCATGACAGAAAAGCTCTAAGAGAAGTTCCAACCACACAAGGCCTCTTAATGGTATTCAATTCAGTGAGGTCCTTTTATAGCCCTCTTCCATAGAGGGCATCGTCTTTCCCACCATGAGTGGCCGTCCACACATAGGGCATTTTATAGGAACTTTTTATTCATATAGGACTTCTTAGACATCTAAGTGATGTTGTATCGATATTCTTTGTACAGAGGAGCTCTTAGAAGTCTTATATTCGTAGAACATTACTTAAAAGTCTTCTCTTGGAAGACTTCAATGCATTGATGACCCCTTAGATGTCTTTTATACATTTGATACATCTTAGAAGTCTTCCAATTCTAGAAGACCTATTAGAGATCTTCTACGAGTATACACAGAAACTACTTAATAGCTTCCCATTCATAGAATACTTGTACTAGTTCGGCATTCCGTTTCCTGTCGGGGATTAAAAGAATTAAAAAATAGAATCGGACTGAACTCATTGATATAAGAGAAGTCTTTTTTGACTCTTCGGAGGACTACTTAAAAATCGTCCATCCACATATAATTTGGTACAGAAGTTTATATTACACCTAGAATGTTTGGTATTGAAAATGGGCTATATATGGGTGTAGCCCCCATAGCACGGTACTTCCCGATTTTAGGTCTTTTCAAGGTTTTAGCTCCAATATCTCATAAAAGGGCTGAAATTTGGTCCTTAATCTTCATTGGGGCCACAAAACTGTCCACCAGAAATTAATCAGTATATGTCCGCGTGTTGATGTAGCCCTCATAGAATGGTACCTCCCGAATTTCGGCATTCTGAATTTTTCCGCCACATAATCTTACCGAAATAACTGAAATTTGATATTTAGTCTTTGTTGGGGTTATAAAACTTTGCACCTGAAATTTGTCAGTATAGGTGCACAGTTTGAAATGGTCCCTCCAGGTTTTCGGTATTTTTAAGGTTTTTGCTTCATTATCAAACCTAAGTGGCTGAAATTTCGTATTAAGTCTTCGTTTTGATATAGCCCCCACAGAACTATACCGCCCAATTTTCGGTATTTTCAAGGTTCTATACTCATTATCACACCGAATTGGCTGAAATTTGGCATTTAGTTGGAAGTTTTAAGCTTTTACCAGAAATACCTATTTTGCAAACACTTTCGTCGGGGTTGTGTGAGGTTGCCAAAAAAAACTTCTCATTGAAGTTTTTTCTTGGTTCACCTTTATACTTCGAGCTGACGATTGATGTTTGGATATAACAAGTTTTTTTTTTGTTGAAGAAGTTATTGAAAAATAACTTCGGTGGAGAGTATCCACAAACAAGAAACAAGGGAACTGATGAGATCCTGTGGCAAGGATCGAACTAGTCTTCCCTGCTTTACCTCTTGGTGAACAATGCCAAACCTTCTCCACTAATAAATTAGTTGTTTTAAATATTAAAACAACAACAATGGGATTAAGCCAGACTATTTTGAAAAAAACAAAATTGAAACAGCTATCCCTATAAAAAACGCCACCAATGTTCTATTTTCGGTATTTTCAAATATTTAACCTCGTAGCCATACCGATATGATGACTGACATTTCGTATCTAATTTCGTTGGTATTAAACTTTCCCCTAAAAATCTTCTATTATTCACAGACGACCTCTTAGAAGTCTTCTATAGGACATTTTAGCGATCTCCCAATCCATAGAAATTCACAAAAAAACCAAACATATTTTAAACGTTAAATCCATAGGGGAAGTTTTTAGGTGCCTCCTCTCCATTCGGGGGAGCAGCGGTAAACACTGATTTCATCCATAGGGGACCTCGTAGATGTATTCTTTGCACAGACGAATCCTTGTAGAACTTCTACGCAAAGAGCATCCTTAAAAGTCTTTTTGAATAAATATTCTATACTTAGAGGGTAAGCAGTGGTAAGCCTGATCGAACGCAGAAGACCTGTGTTTCATTCCCGGACTAGAGCGCCTTCTACAAACTACTAATACATGCCGTTTGCTCTCGGCGATAAGTAGAACCAAAAATAGAACAGAATGGACTCAATTTTGAGGATTTTCATGGGAAAATAACTTCAGATGTAGTGCATTTTTACAGGAACTTTAGAAGTCTTCTATGTAAACGGATCACCTTAAATAACTTTCACAGAATTCCGAAAAAAAGAAGCCTTCTTTTCACAGTCGTCTATCTTCTTTCGGTATTGGACTTCTTTGAAGTCTTTCTTTTATATAGGGCCCCTTATCGGATTTCTAGTCTAAGAGAACTACTTACTGAGACCCTCATATCCACGCCATAACTTCTCACAAAAAACGTCAAATTTGTTATGCCACCCTTAATAGAATGCAATAAATTAATATGCATACACCATAACATTCCCTCCTTTCGTAAAATTGTCGCGGAAATTGCTGTTATGATATGCGCGAAATATTACTTCGATAGTAAAAAAGCCTTCGCATACCCAAATATGCAGCTTCTCATTAATGTCAACCGAAATGAAATGCAAAACTTGTTCTTCTTAATCCATAGCTTGAAATGCCAAACAGCCAAACAAATTAGCCAGCGTGGGAATGTAATTCGATCTGGTCAAAATAAAGAATGTAACTTTGCCAGCCGCCATCTGAGGATGGTTAATTAAAACAACGTTTATCGATTAAATTAGTCTCAAAAGTTAAAACGAAACGAAAGAAACTTTAAATTTCTCCAAACTAAAGAAAGGAGGATATATTCGAAGGCCTGCTGCTGGACAATAACAACAAAACAAAAAAGTGAAAATACTCTGATGATCTTTCTCAAGAAAAAAGGCGATCCTTTGGTCTTATCTTTGTCATTTTCATGTTTTTTTTTACTTTTCATCCTAAGGTGGTGGTTGGTTGATAGTTTTCAAGAAATTTCGCATATAAATTTCGTTTCCGTAAACAAGTTTTTTTACTGCCAAATTTGACCAAAAATGGATGGTCGATGGACGGCCAGACTGAAAACTTCAGACAAGTATGACAACTAAGTAAAAGTTGCGGTCGATCGTAAACATAGCTTCTTTTTTTGCTTTCCTTAATTTTTATTTGAAATAAATCCGCATAATCAAGTGCCTGGCCATTTTAGCCAGCATATTTCAATGTGGGGACATTTCAGCATTGCTACAATTGGCGAACAACTAACTTCGACGACGCACTTTGCAACTGGACATACCACTCCTCTTCTCAAGGAGTTTACAACAATTCGCGACATAAATGTATAATATTTGTTGGCTGTCTGTTGTTGCATTGGTCAAGAGCTGCTGCTCCAGCTTCAGCTTGCTGATGCTGCGATAACGTGAGCAATGTACGCATGGATGTACATACGTAGACATTGATTGTGTCGCCTATTGAGAGCACCCCAAAATGCGGACAAAACACTTTGTCTTTGGTCTCGGACGCAGTTGAAAAAAAGCAATACGAAACATTACAAAAAGTGGTTGCCCTATTTTTCAGCTTCATTCATGTTAACAAGCAGCAGGCTAAAAGACTGACAGACAAACAAACAAACAGACGCACCTACCGACCCCACCATGTTATCATCACAACTTCACGCGCACACACTCTAAAAGTCTGCAACAAGTTTTATGCTGCTCGGGACTGGAGTAGTTGATATTACCGGCACATGCCTTACAAATGGCACGCATCTGCCATAAAAATGTCGTATCTGTGCCGACAACAACTTTTTGAAAATTTATGATCACTTTTTGTTCGCACTGTTGTACCCTTATTTTGTTGTTGTTGTTGTTGTTGACGCTGCTGCTTGTTGTGTTCTTTTTGCAAAGAAAGATCGACAGTCATTTTATGTTACCGTCACGGCCATGGTCACAACTTTCGCATGGTGTGTAAGTGAGACTGTTTTTGTCGTCGTTTTTACTTTTAATTTCATCCCAGCGGAATTCTTGTTTGCAATTTTTGTCACTTCTTGATTTCTTTGGTGAAATCGAAATTGTTATTCCTTTCTTTTGTGTCAGAAACAAGTGAGAGGGAAATGTTGGAAGAAGAGTGGGAATATTAATTTGTATTTTTTCTCCACTAAGGAATTTAAATTGTTATGAATTAACTTGTATTAAGAAAACTGATTTTCAAATCATATCCCAGCAAAAACTCGGATCCGTTAGTCATTATGTAACCCATTACAAAGTAATGTAAACAGAAATAACTGCTTATATTACTCCTTACTAACTAATGAATACGGTGGCACAGAGCGTGTGTGTCCGACTATAAATTAGAGCTATCGATATTCCCAACATTAGATATTTTCGATATTTCATTTCAAAATATCGATAGCTATCGATATTATCGTTAATTTGTCAGCACCATTAATTTGGAAATAAAAATGGCGGAAATGCTTATGCTTTTTTTGACATTTTGTACAAGTACTTACCAAAATATAAATAAGAAAAAACAATTGATTTTATTTAGTAAAAGGACATAAAAATACAATTTACTTTTCCGAATAATTTGTAGGTGTGACTACGGACTTACTTTCTCACACCTATATGTAAATTATATAAAAGTTCACGAGGAATAGGGCGCCTACAAATTCTCTCCATCTTTGTCGATCGTTAGCTAGAATTTTTGCTTGGTTCCAGAGAAGATTGCAAGAGAGACATTCCTTCTTCACAACACGGATCCATTAATTTCGAGGCCTGCCAGGATTTTGTTGGCCTTGTGGGTTTCAATATAGAGCTTGCCTTGAGATTTCACCAGGAGTTTTCCTCACAATGTGGCCAATCCATGTCCATTTGCGTCTACGAATTCCATGTTCTATTGGATTGCAGTTCGCCATCACGTAAATTTGCTCATTAGTTACCCAGTTAGGCCAAAAAATTCGCAGGATTTGTTTGAGGCATCTATTGTAAAAGACTTGAATCTTCCTAAAAGAGACCTGTGTTGTACTCCAGGTACTGCAACCATTCAAATGGACAGTTTTTACACAGCTATTGAAAATATTGAGCTTTGTTTTTGTTGATATGTTGTTTGCTCTCCAGATTTTGTGTAGAGAGTGGAAAGCTGTCCGGGCTTTATTGATTCTGTCGGTAATAACGGCATTTAAACCTCCGACTTTGCAGATAGTGCTTCCTAGGTAAGAGAAGCGGTCTACATCTTCGATGAGCTGCCCATGGAGCGATAACTGAGCTGTGTTATTAGACGCGATCCGCATTAGTTTGGGTTTCTTCGAATTTATCTTCAGGCCAACATAATTTGCAATAGTTGACAGTTGCTCTAACTTTTGTGCGATATCGGAGGCAGATGTCGTCAGCGTAGTCGACGTCATGAAGAAAGTCGTTTACGGACCAACGTATTCCCGGTGGAGCCTCGGTGTTGGTTTGTTAGAGTACCCAATCCAATAGTAGGAGAAACAGTGTGGGCGAAAGGACACATCCTTGCTTCACCCCCGAGTATAGTTTGAAGGGCAGGCTTTCCTCGCCTTTAAAACGTACTCTGGATTTCGCATCTGTATATAATTCGCGAATGAGTCCACAAACAGAAGGTATAAACTGCTGTTAAATTCGATAGACTACTCGATGATTATGCGTACTGTGTAGATGTGGTCATCTCCCTGGTCTGAAGCCTGCTTGCTCTTTCCTTAGTATATTATCCAAGGCAGGTGAAATGCGTTGTAGAATTATCGACGCAAGAATTTTATTGACCGCTTTTAATAAGGTGATGCCTCTCCAATTACTGCATAGTCTCAGATCTCAATTTTTTGGCATTGTTACGACTGCTCCCTCCTTCCAGCAACTTGGAATAGTCTCATGCTCCCAGATATTTTTAATAATCGGTGTGAGAGCTTTTGCTGTGGGTTCGTCACCGTATTTCAGTAATTCTGCAGGTATGCCATTATCAGTTTGGATAATGTTTCAAGTACTTCTGAAAATTTAGGTGTGGCTGTGGAGATCTCTCTTCTAGGCATGCGCCTATTTTCATTCCAGGTGTATGTCTATTATATGTCATAGGTCTATTAGCCTCTTTCCATTGTCGTTTCTGGTTGGTCCAAGACCGTGGTTGCCCATTACAATTTTGAGGTTGCAGTTGTTATTGCCAACTTTCGCGTTGAAGTCGCCAATAAGAATTTTTATGTTATAAAGTGTTCTCAAGTTGGGCGTAGAACATTCTTTTATTTTCCTCATCATCAGGGTCGGTGGGAGCATAGACCTGTAGAACAGTGATGTTTCGAAATTTTGCTCGAAACCAGGCAGCAATAATTCGGTCAGAGATCGCCTTATGTTGAATGAGAGCTTTTCTGGCATTTGGAGATATGAGTAATCCCACACCGTTAATTCGAAGATTATTATTTCCCGTCAAAGGTAATGAGCTAACATGTGCCGCGCATTCACCCATAAGAACGTAAAAAACTTGGGTTGGGCGTTGGCTAGTAACTCACCCCGTAAAAACACCGCCTACTATGAAAAACAAAGAAAAAGAAGAAAAACAAACCCCTCTAAACTTGACGAACCCCGCAATACGTTTTAAGGACAATGATCTGCGAATCTGCACATGGAATGTCAGGACTCTGTACAGAGCAGGTGCAGTTTGCGCACTGGCGGATGTACTTGGTAAGTACTAAGCTGATATTATCGCCTTACAGGAAGTGCGATGGAACCGGGCAGACATACAAATAACAAACTAATACGCACTGTATTATAGCTGTCATGAAACGAAACATGAGCTAAGTGTTGGATTTATGGTAAATCGGAGGCTCAAAAATCTCGTCTCCAGCTTCACCCCGGTTAATGAGAGAATTGCAACAATCCGTATAAAAGCAATGTTTTTTAACATTAGTCTCATGTGGGCCCATGCCCCGACCGAAGAGAAAGATGAACAGGCCAAGTATATATTCTACGAGCGCCTAGAGGGAGCATATGACCGCTGCCCTGGCTATGACATTAAGATTGTTCTAGAAGATTTTATTGCCAAAATTGGGAGAGAAAATATCTTTGGTGCCACGATCGGAAAGTTCATCCTTCATGAGATAACATCCGGCAAAGGAATCGGAATGAGGCTGATCGATTTTGCAGCGGAAAAAAAAACATGGCAAAGAATAGCCCACTCACTTCAAACTGCCGCAAAATCTGTGCTTGGGTACCAAAAACCACCACCTAAAAATTAGGAGTGGCATACAGAGCAACCCTGCATTCAGTAGCAACACTAATCGCGAAAGATAAATATCGAGAGAAGAGGAGAGAGATTTCAGAAGAAAAAAGAAAGAGCAAGAAAAACGAGAGCGCGAGAAACTCGAGATGTTCAGGAGTCAGAATGAAGTCCGAAAATTTCACCAGATTGTAAAACACCAGACTACCCTTCAGTCTGGTTCAGGCACATTCTCCTGCAAAGATCAATAAGGGAATCTGGTAACTGATACAGATAGCGTACTGAGGATCTGGAAGGAGCATTTTATCAAGCTCTTAGTATCGATGATACACCAGAACAAATCGCAAACGACGACGTTGAATGTCTTTCACCTAGCCAAAGCGAGGTCATGACAGCAATTAATCGGCTGAAAAACAATAAAGCAGCAGGAGCTGATGGGCTGCCCGCCGAACTGTTCAAGACCGGTGGCGAAATGCTGATAAGGAGTATGCATCAGTTAATTACCGAAATTTGGTAGGAAGAAAGCATACCCAACGATTGGAACCTCAACCTCCTATGTCCCGTACACAAGAAAGGAGACAAGACGGTGTGTACAAACTACAGAGGCATAAGTCTGCTACCAATCGAATACAAAGTGCTGTCGAGCTTACTGTGTGAACGTTTAAAACTCATGGTCAATAACACAATCGGGTCATTTTAGACGTGGTAAATCGACAATTGGGGTGCCACCGTGGTGCAATGATATGCACGCCCGCCTTGCACGCAGAAGTTCGGTGGTTCGATTCCCCGGCCAGGCAACATCAAACATTTTTCAAAGGTGGCAAAATTGCTTTTTTGTCTGGGGTACCACAAGGGTCTGTCCTTGGGCCTCTCTTATTCATTCTATATTCGAATGATCTTCCGCGTCTCTTAAATTCTACGACTTGCTCCACTTATATATTCGAAGATGATATTTTTTTGCTTTTCAATGGCAATCGTCATTTTCCAAACTTACTTGAAATTAACATTAATTCTCATTTAAATTCATTTGTTCAATTTGCAACACAAAACTCATTAAAAGTCAATTCGTCGAAAACTAAAGCGTTGAACTTTGGCATTACTAACCGTGTTTTACCTTCATTTGATCTCTTCATAGGTAATGATAGTATAGAATTTGTGCAACAACATAGATGCTTAGGCATAATAATCGATTCTGAACTATCTTTTAAAAGTCATATAGATACTTTAACCGGCAAAGTATGGGGTTCATTACATAGAATTTATGGTGCCAATTTATATTTACCCTATCGAATCAAGATAACACTGGCAAATTCTCGTTTGTTTTCACAAATATTGTATGGTCTCGAAGTTTACTCGGGGTCTACTGCCATGAATATTATTAGATTGAAGCGTAACGTAAATACTATCACGCGCCTCATATACAATGTAAGTCGTGATAGTCATGTTTCTTCCTACGTTATAAAATTCCTTGGTTGTTCTTTTGATATGTTCATAAAATTCCGTTACCTTTTTCGTTTTACAAAATGATAAAAAGTGAAAAACCTCCAGCATTAAGAAGAACCTTCGTCTTTACGCGTTCTTCTAGAAATCCTCAAATATTCATTCCTATGATTTGGAAGAATATTTTTTCAAAATCATTTATCGTTAGAGTAGCACGTTGCTGGAATTTTTTACCGCTAGAACTGCGAAATTTTCTCTCACAGCAATAATGCATTCCGCTTAAAAATTTTGAGGCATTTCCATTCCCTATCTCAAAACTAATTTTGTTTTTATTATTATATTACATAAATCGAGTTATAGCTCATTGGACAAAATTTATCTTGTTCTAAGAATTTTGTTTTTTGGCTGGGGAGCCAAGATTACGAGTGTATTTCGTGTAAATTGAAAGAATTATTAGAAAATTTATAGTTTTATATAAGTTTTGAATTATATAATATATAAACTCAGGTATTCTTTGTCATGTATACAAATTATTTGGCCTTTAAGGCTTTATGTTATACAAATATGAATAAATAAATAAATAAAATACCCTCAGTAATGTTGGCGACATTTCCTGAGTATTTCAGCCTTGAAAACTTCTCCACAATTGGTGTCCTAAGACACGTCATTTGAGCTAAATATGAATCGGAGTGCACTCATTGATATGAGAGAAGTCTCCCTTGTCCCGTATGGGATGTTGTGGAACAATGTTTGTTTTGTTAAATCGACAATTGACCAAATGTTCACACTGCGCAAAATACTGGGGAAGACCCACGACAGATCGACACTTATCACCTGTTCGTCGACTATAAGGCCGCCTTTGACAGCCCAATTCGATCAAAGGTGTTCCAAGCCATGTCTGAGTTTGGTATCCCTGCAAAACTTATACGATTATGCAGGATGACATTGGTTTATACAAGATCAGCTATTAAAGTTGGAAAGAACCTCTCGGAACCTTTTGAAACAAAACGAGGTTTCAGACAAGGTGACTGTCTATCGTGTGACCTATTTCATATTGGAAAAGGTCATATGAGAAGCGAATGTATATACGTATAGAGATAGAAATAGCACTATATACAATAAGAATATAATGTTTCTGGCCTACAATCTTACAATCTACCAAACACTGATACTACACGTACTTATGTATGGATCTAAAGCATGGGTACTTGCGAAAGCAGATGAGGCAGAACTTGGCGTGTTTGAGAGAAAAATTCTTCGAAATATTTATGGACCAATATGCATTCACGGTGAATACCGACGTCGCACAGTGTTGCCGCTTGGACAAAAATAAAAAATGTGATGTTAACTTTACATACGTTTATGTTTTTTTCTTACAGTAAAAACATCAGATACAACGAATCTGAAAGAATTTTGTCGATATGGGCATCCATAATGAAGTTATAGCTCTTTAAATATGAAAAAATATTTCCCAGATATTCTAAAGCGATAATCATATGAAAATTAGACGACATTTAAAATAACATTTTCTAAAAAGTTTGTTGATAACACTGGCAACATTTTTAAGGTGATCTTGTGCAAACAATTCGAACTGAGAATTTTTTGAAAGTACAGACCCAAACGACAAGAGGCCCTAGTTGGGTTTTGTTGTGTCAGATCCAGCTCGGATATTATGGTTAAATATTGAGTTTTTAAAGAAATTCGGGGCTATATATCTGAAATCAATGTGAATCTTTTGCTGACCTCTGAAGCAAATTTGTAGATAAGGACAAGAATAAAATATTTGGAGAAATGATGAACTCGAAAAACTACATTTATTGCCTCAAATTTCAAAATATATGCAAAAATTCCACAATTTTTATACATTTCGCACCGTATCTCCAAAACCGTTAATTTTTCTGAATATTTTCTTTTAGAATGTAATACACAACTCTTCAAAACATGTCATTGTTGTAAAAAGCCTCTATGACGTTGTGTTCAGTACATTTTTCAACGACGATTTAAAAAAAAAATGTAAATTATGTGGCGACATCCGAAATGCGAGAATAAACTGTTGGTGTGAACTGTGTTTGAAATACGTGTTGTAAAAGATACGATGCAAGACACCGCTGAAACAACATGAAGTAAGCATTTTAGAGTTTCAGAATGATCCAAAGAATTGTTGAGAACTTTATTTGGAAGATTTTTGCAAAAGGCTACTTGGTTCAACTCCCAATAGTTTAGCCGATACTGACCAGAATTTCAGCAATTATGCAAAATTTTCTATATTTTATAGATTTTGATGCCCTAGATGGAGTTTTTCTTGTGTTTTTTTTTTTTCAAAAGATAAGTTCTACTTGTTTAGGGCTACAATATTGCTAAAGACAGCAACGCCAAATTCCTATTCGTTTCTGAGATAAAGGCCTGATAAATGCAAAAAAGTGTAGATTTAGCCCGGTTTAGATGAGGCCATAAAATCCCTACTAGGGTTTTTGTAGTCTAAATATGTACTTTCAATAAATGGATACTAGAAGATGTTTGCATTTTCAGTGTTGCATAGTGTAATATTAAAAGTTTTGGATGGAGATTTGATGGGTGGGCTATAAATAAAAAAATTTAGTACAAAAAGTTGACATCAACTGCACATGGGCAAAGTACCGTTATCAAGAACTAAAAATTTAAATTTGATAAACAAAGTATAAATTCTTAATATTTCGTAGAGTATATCTTTTGATTGCCACCTTGGCTCTTGATTTTCGTTAATTGGAAATCTCTTCCGAAGCTAAATGTGTAAAAACATTCTGCCCATCCCTGCAACCTTCTGAGATATATCGGTTCAGATTTTATATAGCCCCCATATATATTTTTTCTACAACTTGTTCAATTTTGATCGAATAGCTTTCAAATGTAATACGTAATATTTTCTTAATCCCCTGAGTAGCGATACCGATTTTCACAAAAATCGGTTCAGATTTGGATATAGCCCCCATATATATCTTTCCCCGATTTTGCTATAACTCTGTCAATTTTAATCGAATAACCTTCAAATTTGATATGAGATATTTTCTTAAGTCCCTGAATAGGTTCACCGATTTTCGTAAAAATCGGTTCAGATTTGCATACTTGTGGAAAAATTCATCAACCTAGATCAACTCTTTCTATTTTTGTCCACTTTTGTGCGTCGTATGAACCACGAATTATACTAGCCGACCCACATCTCCAACGATTGCGTTGGCTTGGCCAAGATGCCCCCGCCAGAAAGGTATTTGAATACGAGCCACTCGAAGGTATACGCCCCAAGGGAAGGCCAAAACTCCGATGGAAAGACAATGTTGAAGAAGATATCACAAAACATGGCGTCCAAAATTGGAGAAGTAAAGCAAAAGATCGGTGCGTTTGGAAATCTATTCTTAGTTCGGCTTATGGAAAAAGACGTTCTGTTTAATATAAAAGCCATCTGAGTAAGTAAGTAACATGGGACGGTTATGCTACAAAAAACCGTTAAAAGGAAAATTGTTAGTTTAGCGAAGATCTATCATATCCCAAAAGCTGGCATTTGTATCAAAGATATGATTGAGGATGCAAGCAGTTTTGGGTTTTGTAGGGTATTGCGAAAAAAGTTCATGAAAGGTATATATTGTTACATCTTGTTTGCCTTTGGTGATATCCAAAATACATTTTATACCGTTAAAAGTTAAATTCTAAAGAATAGAAATCTAAATAATTTGCATTAAAAAAATAATTATAAATGCCAAAATTATTCATATTATGAAATATGTGGGGATGGGGCGCCTATGCCAGGATGGGCGTTGGGTGGGTTAATGTGAGAAATATGTCGGGTTTAACTTATATTGTTTATGTTATAGATATAACACACAAAAATGTGAAGTCAAAATCAAATATTATGCCAAACGTATCGTATTGATGTAATATTATATCTTTTGGATCTAAATTCAGCAAACCAACTTCAATTGAATGCTAGGATATGTTTGTTTTTGTCAATTTTAGTATAATTTTTGATTATACAATAGATAAAACGTTCCTTTATTGTAACATTTTGATATTTAAGGAAGGAATGGGGCAGCTTTGCCACATTTTAGACATTTTGTAAATTCTCTAAAATTATATTGTAAAAACAAAATTATAGACATTTACATATATATCAAAACTTATAGCCAAGATATGTTTATATTTTTTTCCAAAAATAATATTTGAAAAAACTTTACGGTGTTGAACATTTTGAGCAAAAACGTGGCACAGCCTCCCCATGTTACCATATTTCTGAAGTTTATATAGGAGTTTTCATAGCGAAATTTCTTGGCGAATATATTTGTAGAATATTTTGATCATTTTATAGGAGAAGGGAGCACAAAGACCTCTTTAATGAGCCGCATGAGTTTAATAATATGAAAAATGTAATCAGCGACCCAAAAACATAAGTACCGGAAGTTGGGTGAAAATTTATTCGTTTTAGATTTTTGGCCAGTTTTTTTTTTTGGGAAATTTGCCACTGTGCATGCTATAATTGTATCCTGTGTTGATTATTGAGGCCTACTGCTATGATACTTAGGTCTATCGATCGTGTTATTGTGTTTTTTGCAGGCAGAGGGAATACCTCTGTCAGCATAGCTGACTGATACTTTTTTACTTGTTCTAAGAATGTTTCTCCAAGGTCAAAACCCTTTAAAAGTATGTTTTCCACCTTTTTCTCCTGTTCAGACCCATGGATACCAAAGAATACTGATATATTTCAAGTATATTATATTTTCGCAATAACCAAATATTTTATTCATACTATTTCATGGTATTTCACTGTGTGTGATTCCTCTGATGATGTACATAAATATGTATGTGGTAATTTATAAGAACCTGAATAACAAATGTTTTGTCCATTCACTTATCGCCGCCAGCTAAATTGCCAGTTGCAATATTGTTTTTGTGGCATCCACCAACCTACTGTCACAAAATTCTTCATGTTTGATTTATTTGATGGTGATTTTACTGCGGAGAAGAGCCAAAGAGCGAAACTAATTTAGGACATTGTGTGTAAAAAATTGGACATTTTAACAGCTTTCATGGAAACAGGTTGTTTGGTCAGTTGCTGTGTTTGTTCTCTTCCAAGGAATCGCACAAATGAAAGTTATTCGTCGCATTTTTCCTTGTGGGTTGAAAATGAGGAAACAAGTTTTCAATTTCAATGGGGATTCTTTGATGCCGACATTTACACACAAAAAAGGAAAAAATCAAACTTAAAAAATGAAAGGGTTTCACAAACAGCGTGGGAATTTTTGAGAAAGTAAAAATTTGATTATAACCTGATAATCAATAATGGTCGGGTACATGAGTATGATGAGAATGATGGCCATTCAATTATTATGCGAATATTTTTCGATATGGGGTGTTCAAATGGGGAAAGTAACATTCCAACACAAATATATCAATTTCCTTCATTTAAAAGTGTGATTTATTTAATTATTAAGTATTTGTTGAACAAATATTTGGAATTTAGATAATACCAATACCAATTTTCGTAATGATGTCTTATTGACTTTTAGTACACTTTTTTATATTTGGCAAAAGTAATATCTTATTTCAATCCTGTGTCTTCTTTTTTCCTTTCAGATTGCCTTGGCCGATGATGGTGACGTTGTCAAGGGTAATGAAGAAATATCCGATCACGACAATGAAGTTGATCAAGTTGCCTTAGAATCGGAACCAGAGCCACAACAGCAACAACCACAAAAGGTGCACTATCAACATAATAAACAACAACAAGCTCAGCCACAAGGACCCGGACCGGCCAGAAGTAAGGAGTTTGTTTAAGATTAAGCAACCGGAACTGTGATAATTTTGTGAATAATAGCCACTTTCTATGTTATTACAGGCAATAATCAAGGTATTCCCTTGGCATTGGGACAACCCTTCGGCCCACCACCACCTCCATCACAATTGGCCTATCAGGGCCCACCACCACCATTACCGCCACAGAGACCTCCACCAGCTCCTGTCCATGTGCCCCAGGCCTTGCCCGATTTAAGTGTTGGCGCATCGAGTACCAATGAAATTTGGGCTTCACCAGTCCAAGATATGGCCAAAATTATTTCCCTAGATGTGAAATGTGAAAAGAATGGCATGAAAGTGTTTGTCCAATTCGATAAACCCTTCTATGGCATTGTCTTTTCCAAGGGTCATTACAGTAACATGAACTGTGTCCATTTGCCCTCGGGATTGGGACGTGCCTCGGCCACTTTCGATATTGGTCTGCATGAATGTGGCACTTCAGGTAACACGGAAAATGGACTTTACGGTTATGGCCATGAGTCGGGATCGGGTACCTACTTCGAAAATATCATTGTCATCCAATATGATCCTCAAGTCCAAGAAGTGTGGGATCAGGCCCGTAAACTGCGTTGTACCTGGCACGATCAATACGAGAAGAGTGTAACATTCCGTCCATTCCCTGTCGATATGTTGGATGTGGTAAGAGCAGACTTTGCCGGTGATAATGTGGGATGTTGGATGCAAATCCAAGTTGGCAAAGGACCTTGGGCCTCTGAGGTATCTGGTTTGGTAAAGATTGGTCAAACTATGACCATGGTGTTGGCCATTAAAGATGATGACTCCAAGTTCGATATGCTGGTAAGAAATTGTGTGGCCCATGATGGTAAGCGTGCTCCCATACAACTGGTGGATCAACGAGGATGTGTCACCAGACCTAAGCTCATGTCGCGCTTTACAAAAATCAAAAACTTTGGAGCCTCAGCTTCGGTACTGTCCTATGCCCATTTCCAAGCCTTCAAATTCCCCGATTCCATGGAGGTCCACTTCCAATGTACCATACAAATTTGTCGTTACCAATGTCCTGACCAATGCTCTGATCCCAATCTCCAAGAAGTCCATCATTTACAAGTTGGCCCAGAATCTCAATATGGCCCACCACCACCACAACTCCATGTCGATACCTATCATGTAGGCAGTTCCATTGGTAAACGAAGAGATGAACGTCGTGTTCAACGTCGGGCTCGTGCCGTCGATCCTAATGAACCTCAGGTTGGTCTGAATCGCATCATTAAAGTGGTGTCCTCAGGCGATTTAACATTTGCCATTGATGAAAATGCCAATGCCACCGCCTCAGCTGCTGCCCAAACAATGGTCTTCCCTGCCCGGGAAGATGGTCTAATTTGTATGACAACACCTGGTTTTGCGATAACTCTCGTCATACTTCTGGGTATTTTGGTAACATCGTGTCTCATTTCAGCAGTACTTTATATACGACTAAGGCCGTTCTCTTCAATTTCCAAGAAAGAACGTGCCGTAGCCTTTACAAATCCTCAGTTGACAGGAACATTACCCGTAATACAAATACCTCCACCACCACCAAGTCATCATGGTACTCTATCAAAGACTCGAACGCATACATAGACTTTTAGTACAAAACAAAACACACAAAAAAACGAAAGAAATTGAGCCGAGAAATCAAGGTGTTTTTATAGTCAGAAAAGTGGCGGGAAGCAACTGTGTTGCTACCATTGACAGCCACCTTTTTGATAGTCTTAAACAATAGTTTTTGGGCATGGCAATTAGATTGGGGCGGGTGATTTAAAGTGAGCGAGAGAAATTAGGTCTTTACTATTGACTTTCGATTTAATTTTATCCTGAATACGGTTTCGGGCAGATACACTTCCAAAAATATTAAAAAAATGTTTCCTGGCTATTCAAAAGCATTTCAAACCTCTGCTATATTTTCCGTTTGATGAGACTCCTTTTTAAATGTGTTATTATTGCCACAAATTAAATATTACAGAATATTCATTTAAAACTTCTGCTATTTTTTATATCACAGTTCAACTATCTTAAGTGCAATTTTATTCTATACGTGTTATTACCAAATTACAAAGTTTAAGTTTTATTTTCCAATAATTCACACAGCAACTTACAAATCAACCTACGTACACATTATTTTGACAAGGACGTATCCCCCTTAATAAGAAGTTATTCATTCTATGGTCACTACAAGTCGACAAATAAGTTGAAAAAATTTTCTTTTTTAGAATTATTGAGGGGAGTTTATGTTCAATTTTACACATACTCTTGGTAATGATTGTGTACATTGAAGGCATTGAAATATTTGCCAAATGTGAGAGGTGACACTTAGTAATTATTAAAAAAGATAGTTTTGCCTTCTAAAATGTCAAGAAATATGTTATTATTTGAGTGCCTAATGGTAATGCAGAATGTAGCTTGTTTACGTTATTTATTATTCGGGTTATTCGGCTTATGTGGATTCTATGTTTTGCTGGACATTATTACGTCTATTTTAATTAAAAAATTTGCCAAATAGTAAAAAATCATGCAAACAAAAATTTTCACGCTGTTTTTAGATTTGTTTTCAACGAAATACATCTTATTCCAATCATTTCTTTTTTAATTTTTAAAATCCGATGTCTAGTAATTCCTAGATATCATTAGTAGCTGAATACAGTGCCTTTTTATTCACAAATCTTTCAATAAAATCTGTTCTTCCTTTATTGTATTTTTCCAAATTTATATACCGTCAGCATTTATGCTAACAAGGGTATATACACTTTCATACGGCCAAAATGTAACTCATCAAAATATTGGTTTTAGACCCCAAGTATGTTTGGACGAAATCCGTCTCAGACAATTTGGAGTTGATTTAGCAATATCCGCCAGTGTGTCTGCCTGGCTGGAGCGCACGATAACTCTCGAGCGGAGCACCAATTCGGTCCAAAATTTGGCGTTCGTAATTTTTTGTTTAAACTTAGTTTTACCTTCCGGTACCTCACCCACAAAAGTTCGAAAATGTTCGGAAAATTTGTGAGCACGATAACTCTTGAAGGATGTAACCGATTTGGTCCATACCAGGCTTAGATGAGGTTCCAATATGTACTCAATCCCTCCACTCCTTCCGGGATCTCCCCCACAAAAGTTCGAAGGGAGTAACCGATTTGGTCCATACATTGCACATCGTGAAATTTCTACCAGACTTAGATGAGTTTCCAATATGGACCTTAATCCGTCCACTCCTTCGGGTGCTTCCCACACAAAATTTCGGAAAAGTTCAGTTTAGGACCAGCTCTCGAATCGCTTTGATTTTTGTTGCAGCAACTTGCATTCGGTGCCTCAGTTACGACGATAAATGTTTTTTCAGGGGCAAGTCCATATTTCTTGGGAAAACAGCCCGAATGTGGTCCAAACCCCTATGGCACCATATGTAGTCGTTGGAGTGCACGATAACTCTCGAACGTATCAACCGATTCGCTTCAAAATTTGGCTTTCGAAATATGTTGTCCAAACTTAGTTTAAGTTCGAAGATGTGTTATATCGCTCCACTCCTTCCGGTACCTCCCCCACAAAATTTCGAAAATGTTCGGAAAATTTGTGCGCACGATTACTCTTGAAGGGAGTGACCGAGTCGATTCATATTTTGCACATTTTAAAATTTGTAGCAGATCTTGACAAGGTTCCAATATGGACTCCATCGGTTTACTCCTTCGGGTGCTTCCAACACAAAATTTCGGATATGTTCAGTTTAGGACCAGCTCTCGAAACTCTTTATTGTAGCAACTTGTATTCACTATCCCCCATACGACGGTACAAGTTTCAACAGGGGCATACTTCTATACTTCCTGAGAAAATAGCCTGAAAGGTGCAAACAAACCCTATGACCCCGTGTGTAGTGGTTGGAGCGCAAGATAACTCTCGAACGGATCTGCCGATTCGGTCCAAAATTTGGCCTTTGTAATATTTTCGAAGATATGCCTTATCGATCCACTCCTTCAGTTAATTCCCCCACAAAAGTTCAAAAATGTTCGGAAAAATTGTGAGCAAAATGTTCGGAAAAATTGTGAAGGGAATGACCGATTGGTCCATACTTTACACATCCCAATATATCTACCAGATATAGATCAGTTTCGAATATGGACTATGTTTGTCCACTCCTTCGGGTACCTCACACACAATATTAAGGCCTGCTTCGATTTTTATTGAAGAAACTTGCATTCGCTGCCTCAATTACGACGGTAAAAGTTTTTTCAGGGGCAAGTTCATACTTCTTAAGAAAACAGCCCGAAAGGTTTAAAAACCCGCTATGACACCATATGTAGTGGCTGGAGAGCAGGATAACTTCCGAACTGATCAATCGATTTGGCCTTCGTCATATTTTGTTCCAAATTTAGTTTCAGTTCGAAGATGGGCAATAACGGTCTACAATTTCCGGTACTTCCCCTCAATATTTAAAAATGTCAATAAAATGGTATGCACGGGCAACCAATTTGGTCCAAATATAGGATCTTCTAATATTTTATCCAAATTTAGTTTAACATCTAAATTGGTCTATATCGGTGCTCTCCTCAGGGTACCTCCCGCCCAAAGTTCAACATTTGCAGTTTTGGGTCTGTTCGAAGATCCTTTGGTAATGTATACCGATACTGTGCATTATGGTCCTGTTTATAGCGATATTATGTTTTCGTGGGCAAGTCCATGCTTCCTGGCATACTGGCCCACTGAAATTACTAGTGGGCGCGATATCTATCGAAAATATGTGACTCCCAAAATAAGAACCACTTCCATAATGGACTATGTCGGAATAAAGGAATAAGTACCTCCTTCTCAACACTTTTGAACTCTAATCCTAGTCCGCATTTTTGTCGGCAAGTTCAAGTGTACAAAAAGGGCCACCAAATTTTTAAAATACCCTGAATACATTCGATCTGTCCGTAGATGAAAGTTTCAATTCACATAGGCTGCGGGTATATCTCTGCCGACTGATACTTTTTTACTTGTTAGTATTAAATTTAATTTGTGTACATATCAGTCCACTTCTTCCCACACAATATTTCAAAAATTTTCTATAAAATAATTCCCACGATAACTCTAGAACGTATCACAGAATTTTGTCTAAAAGTTGGTACTCGTAATATTTCTTCAATGCATAGGTCAGGTTAAAATACGTTCTATATCGGCCAACTTCTTCGGGCACCTATCACCAGAGCTCCGAAATGCTCGTTCGAATTCGAGTATAGAAGGGTACTAACTCGATTTCGAGGTGGCGTATTCCTGCAAATAGAAAAAAATATCCGGGTATACTCTATTTATTTATGCCAATCGAATAAGAGCGCATATGCTCTGCTCGTTTTCGAGTGGAAGTAAAATACGCTAGAAATCGAACAGATTCCACTCTAGCAAATCGGAATAAAAATAAACTTATTTTTTTCACTCAATTTTATTGTTACTATATTTCAAACATTTTAATTACCACTCTTATTTTTGAGTACCCCTACGAGCGCTGCATAAAAGAGTTCAGAATAAACTTCTTATAAAACTCGTACTCTTTGAGTACTCCCTCCCACTTACAAATATGTTTCATATGAGAGCAAAATCGAGCACATCGGGGCACTCCTACCACACAAAATTCAAAAAAAAAATCTTGAATCGTTTTGCAGAAAATAAAAGAAATGGTTGGCCCAATAACTATTGAAAGGAATTGCTCCCAAAATTTGATGCAGTTCCAAGTTGGATTATGGCGGTACATTCTTTATATGAGTGATGTTTTTTATGCTACCACCTTATATATAAGATTTTATCTAATCTAATACATAAAAAAATTATTTGAAATTTATTTTCAACTTAATGCCTAAATGGCGCTGGTGCAATTGTATCTATTGTAGTAAAACTAAAATTGAAAAAAACTTCCATTAGAGTCTTAATTAGGACGATAACTTTTATAGAATTCGATGAGTATTTTATATAAGACTAATAAAATTCTATGTATAAGGTGATTCGATAAAAAACCTCATGCACAAAATGACTTTCTGGTCTAGGCAGTACCGCGTGTTGCCAGGCGCCATTTGATTTTTTTGTTTTTGACAGTTTTTAGCCTAGCCTACTCAGGAGAGTTTTTCATACGACTATGTGTTGCGTTGACTGGAAAAAATCACTTTGCAAAAATGGAATTTACTTGTGAACATTTTCGTCCAATTATTTTCACAGCTATCGACGTGCATAATCACGGCAAGAGTGATTCGATCAAATTAAATCTTTGAATGTCGATAAAGGGCCATCGAACAGCACTATGAAAAACTGGTTTAATGAATTCAATCGTGGCCGACACTCGCCAAAAAACGAAAGTCAAAAGTCATATTTTTTCTTCCTATATATTAAAAATGGCCAAACACAAATAAATAAACTATAAACATACCAAAAAACTAAAAAAAAAATCGAAAAAAAATGTTTTCAAAAAATTAAAATTTTTTCAAAAATTAAAAAAAAAACTCCTTGGGTTTTTATAAAACTCATATACTCAAAAATGACCATTTGTGTAAAAAATCTGTAATTAGTATGGGAAACGGTATGGAAAAACACGCATTTTTACCCATGTAATTTCAATAAATTTAAAAAAGTGTTAAACATAAAATAGCTCACTTCCTGTAAACGCTACGGTAATTTATTAAAACGGTTCTTAAAAGCAATAATCCTACATTGCCTAATAAAGAAACAATGAACGCAATATCTTTTATAGTTTCCGAGAAATAGCTATTTCTTTCTTCAGAAATTTGCAAAAATTACGCATTTTCCAAAATTGGACAAATATTTTCGTCTTTAGGAGCACGCCTCGCTCACACCTTTCAATATTTTGACCTAATTATACCCTCAGCCTGTAGGCTGAGTCGATCTAGCAATGTCCGTCCGTCTGTCTGTCTGCCTGTCTGGCTGGCTGATGCGCACGATAACTCTCGAACGGATCAATCGATTCGGTTCAAATTTTGGGTATCGAAATATTTTGTACAGATTTGATTTAAGTTCGAAGATGGACCATATCGGTCCACTCCTTCAGGTACCTCCCCCACAAAAGTTGAAACCTGTTCGGAAAAATTGTCCGCACGATAACTCTTGAAGAGAGTAACCGAATTAGTCCATACTTTGCACATTGTGACATTTCTACCAGACATAAATAAGGTTCCAATATGGACCCTATTGGTCCACTCCTTCCCACACAAAATTTAGCTTAAGTGCAGTTTAAGGCCTACTCTCGAATCGCTTTGATTGTTGTTGCAGCCACTTGTGTTCACTACCCACATTACGGCGATATAATTTGTTTCAGTCCAAAGTCCATACTTCCTCAGAAATCAGCACGAAAACTGCAAACAACCCATATAATACAATGTGTCGTAGTTGGAGCGCACGATAACTCTCGAACGGAATAACATATTTGGTTCAAATTTTTGATTTAAGTTCTAAGATGGGCCATATCGGTCCACTCCTTCCGGTACCTCCCCCACAAAGGTTCAAAATTTTTCGACAAGATTGTGGGCATGATAACTTTAGGATGGAGTAACCGAATTGAGTCAAACTTTGCTATTGGTAATATTACTTTCAGGCATAGATCGGGTTCTAATATGGACTATATCGGTCCACTCATTTGGGTACCTCCCACACAAAATTTGGAAAAAGTATAGTTTAACAACTCCTCTCTGATCTTATTAATTTGTAATGCAGCAGGTTGCACTTGCGGCCCCTGTTACGACGTTGTAATTTTTTCGTGGGCAAGTCCATACTTCCTGAGATAATGACCCAAAAAGGTCCAGAAAATCCTACCGGCAGCACCTAAACTGGCTAATGTGTAAAATAACCCTTTAAGAGAGAAATCGATTTAGCTCAAACTTTGTAAATCGTATTATTTCCTACAGATTTGTATTAGGTCCGAATATGTACTACATCGGATCACTCCTACGGGTACACCCTACCCAAAGTTTGGAAAACAAATGCAGTTTAAGGACTCGTCTTGGATCATTCTGAATTTTGTTGCAACATGTAGTTTTTTGCGGCCCTTTCCATCCTGGAAAATTTTCCCAACAGCTCAAAAACCTACAGAAGTATCGCGTTAACTTTTTATTTTTCGGGTACGTGGCTGAGGGTATATCTCTGCCGGCTCAGCTGACTGATACTTTCTTACTTTTTTGGTTTCCTTAGTTTTAAAATTTTTACCATCGAATCCCATATAGAAATTAACAATAGGTGACAACAAAAAATTGGGAGTTTTGGCCAGGAAAATCAATTTCTGAACCACTGTGCAACGCCTCTTTGGCCGAACAAAACGTGGAATTGATGGGTTATCAAGAAAAAAAGCGTGATCAACGATTTTCTGCGCCAGAATATGCTCTAAAAGCGTTCAGAAACCATGTTGTGGAGGAGTCTCAATCGGAGTGGAAAATGTGATTCAACAATTGGTTTGAGCGCATGAAAAAGTGTATAAACCATGCTTAAGTGCTACTTAAGAAAACACTAAAACTATTTTGATGGTAAATATTCGCGTTTTCATTGTCATTCGTTCGTGAGAAAAATGTGAAAATGAAAAAACTGAAATTGTTCATTTATTATTTTAGCTTCGTTAGCTTCGATTCCCCGGCTAGAGGACAACAACAATTTTCCAACGGTGTCAAAAACTCCTCCGCACCATGTTGGGTTACATTTCTTGAATATTTTTCAGTATTTTTCATTTATGTCCAAAGTCTTCTTTCTTCATTTTTCGATGAGTCGAATACTATCTTTCAAACAAGCCATTAGTTTTTTTAAATCTATTAAATATTCGGAAAGATTATGTCCTTAACGAAATTGATAAGTATGGAGCCTTTACATAGCCGACATTCGTAACGGCATTCTTAGGAGTTACCGAAAGTTTCAATTTGAAGCGGACAGACAGTTTGAATTGAAAAATCTTGTCATTTTAAGCTTCCAGCGAGTTAAAAGCCTTTTCACTTGTTTTCACTGCAAGCAGCTACTAATTTTTACTACGATAACACTTTTTTCTTTACGTTATCGAAAAAAGTAAAAAGTATAAGTACTGGAACAGACCAATGATGTCTGTTCCAGAACTGCATAAATTTACTAATTTTTACTATTGTTTGGATGTCATAAAGTACAATTTTTCCTGTCGTACTAAACGATTCTTTGAAGATTCTTCATAGTTTACATAATGACTGTTCCAGAACCTACAATAAGCTACTACTTTTTACTACGATAACACTTTTTTCTTTATGTTATCGAAAAAATAGTAAAAATTAGTAAATTCTTGCAGTTCTGGAACTGACCAATACTTTTTAATATTCCGATTATTATCCGATATTATTTTTTTAAAACCAACTATCGAAAATATCGAATGTTCCACCTTCGATATTTTGTCAACTTTAATACTGACGGTTTCCAAATGGTTCTTTCCGTAGCCTTTTTTCACTACATCTATAGCTGTGTTCTTGAGGTTACCATTTTTAACCTGCAAAGCGTTCCTTAACACCAAAAAGTGGTAAAACTGGCAGCAATTTTTAAGAGAGTGAGAGAGGAGATAGTGCGAAAATGCCTTTCTCTTCTACCACAGGCTGCCAGCCAAATTTCTGTAGTTAAAAAATGGTAGAACTGATTTTTCGACTTTTATTTGACGATTATTTCACAATGAAGAAAAAGTGGACAAAAAACAGAAGAAAAAGTCGAACGCTGACAAAACTAAATTAAAAAATGTGAAAAAAGATGAAAATTGATTTTGTATGTTTCTTTTTGACATTGCTACCAGATCTACAATTTTTCCGTTCCTTTACTTTTCTGGTAAAAATTTTCATGGGAGAGCAATTTTTAGCAATTTTGACACTTTTCTCTTTTACCACTTTTACCATTAACAAGTAAAAAAGTATCAGTCGGCTTTGCCGACAGAGGTATACCCTCAGCATGTGTATATTGAAACCATTTTTTCCCAAAATACGTGTGTATTTAGGGGGTTTTAAAAAATTTGGGAGTTTGAACCGACAAAAATGTTGATTAGGATTAAAGATCAAAAGTTTTGCGTAGGAGATACTAAAAGGAATGGATCGACATTGACCGTTATGGAAGTGGATCTCCAGCCACAACATATGGTGTCATAGGGGGGTTTTACACTCTTCGGGCTGTTAGCTCAAGAAGTATGGACTTCCCCCTAAAAAAACTTTTAATATCGTAATTGAGGCAGCGAATGCAAGTTGCTTCAACAAAAATCAAAGTGATTCGATATCAGGTCTTAAAGTGAACTTATCCGAAAATTTTGTGTGGGAGGTACCGGATGGAATGGACAAATATAGTCCATATTTGAATCTGATCTATATCTGGTAGATATATTAGGATGTGTAAAGTATAGACCAATTCGGCCACTCCCTTCAAGAGTTACCGTACGAACAATTTTTCCGAACATTTTTGAACTTTTGTGGGGAAGGTACCCGAAGGAATGGACCGATATGGCTTATCTTCAAACTTAAATTATGTTTGGACAAAATATTACTAAGGCCATATTTTGGACCGAATCGGCAGATCCGTTCGAGAGTTATCTTGCGCTCCAACCACCTCACACGGTGTCATAGGGGTTTTTCTGCAACTTTCATGCTATTTTCTTAGGAAGTATGGACTTGCCCCTAATGAAACTTGTACCGTCGTATGTAGGGCAGTGAATACAAGTTGTTAAAACAAAAATTAAAGCGATTCGAGAGATGGCCCTAAACTGAACTTTTCCGACATTTTGTGTGGGAGGTACCCGAACGAGTGGACCTATTGAGACCATATTGGAACCTCGTATTACTCTGGTAGAAAGTATACGCTATACAAAGTATGGACCAAATCGGTCACTCCCTTCAAGAGTTATCGTGCGCACAAACTTTCCGAACATTTTCGAACTTTTGTGGGGGAGGTATCGGAAGGAGTGGACCGATGTAGCTCATCTTCGAACTTAAACTAAGTTTGGGCAAAATATTACGAAAGCCAAAATTTGAACCGAATCGGTTCTTCCGTTCGAGAGTTATCGTGCGCTCCAGCCAGCAGGACAGACAGACAGACGGACGGACATGGCTAGATCGACTCCAAATTGTCTGATACACATTTCGTCCAAACATACTTGGGGTCTAAAACCATTATTTCGATGAGGCACATTTTCATCGTATCAAAGTGTATATACCCTCCTTAGCCTAAAGGCTGAAGGTATAAAAAGTAAAGGAACAAAGCTTATGTATTACATTTTTTAATATTTTCTTTTTTGACTTTTCAAAATTTCAATTTTAAAAATTTTATTAATAATCGTTTACAAATTTTCGTGTTCTATGAACACACTTCACTCCTCCGAAAAACTCCTTCCGAAAAATTGAACTCGAATTTTAAAATTTTCATCACAAAACATCGAAAAATTCGAAATTGATTTGAGTAACCGTAGACTTTACAGAATTATTGTTTGTTTTTTAATTTGCCAGGCAATACTACTTATTTGACTCATTGCAAGGTAATGAGTAAGGGAGGTACAGAGTGTACGTGACACGACGACAAAATTGAGGGTTGCGAAATAATTTTGAGTGAGAAAGAGCGGTGTTGAAAAGAATAATTTTGATGTGTGTGTGCACTTCAATAAAAAAACTGGTTTTAAATTGCGACTCGTTGCGATAAATGAAGCTTAAATTTTTCTCAAGGTACATAGTATAAACAACTCAGAACTATTTGATATTTTGGTACAATTTTGAACCGATTTTCCTGATAATTTGCAATTTGTACTTTGAAACTTTGAATGACCTTGAATTTAAATGTTCACATCTTAGTTGGTAGAAACTCTTCGTTAATTATCAACATAGCTCAAATATTTAATTTAGACCACATACATTAGGATCACCCTGTTCAATGTATTTTGACGGTTCTTTGAAATTTTGGCTCAAAATAATTCTGAATCAATATTTTGTGACAATTATTATGAATAATAATAAATGTCAATACATAAATAGTTTTGGTCAGAAAAATGGGATTTGGGACCATGGTGCAGTGGTATGAAATTTTATTAACATTTACTCGTTTTCTTGGCAAAATTATGAAATGTATAATTCAGCTCAATTTTAATCGTAAAAAAGGTAAAGTTCGATATGGCCACAACATTGAAGCCTAAGAATAATTGCATCTACAATTTGTTCTTCACTTTCTATTAAATTTTTTTTCGCGGTAAGAAAAGTATTTTTCAGTCCCTTTAATTTAAATTGTTTAAATACTTCTTATGTTTATTCAAAAGAAGTGAAAGTTTGCTTTTTTCTCAATTTCTTGCTATTATTACAAGTTATTAATGCAGATTCCTCCCACTTATTACTGTTTCTGGACTTTATCTTACCCAAATTCTATCTTATATTACGTTTACATTTACGAAATCGAGTGGATTTCAACTGTCAATTCTTTTGCGTATACATCAAATGAAATCTCATCTGAAATCCATTGGATTTCATTTGACGTTTGAAATCCAGTGGATTTCGTAAATGCAAACCTAGCATTAATGTAGCTATTTTCTGTTCCTTTCACTCTATATTCGCCCTTAACAGCCTGCCATGCCCACCTTAGACTCTTTTTCCATAGCTTTTTTTTTTTAATTTCTATCAAACAACAAACACTAAGCCTAAGCTTTCGTTTCTTTAATTTATGTTCAATAAACAATTGAATTTAATATTTTTAACAAAAAAAGCTTTAATTTTAACTCAACACAATAAACAACAACAATAATTAAATTAATTAAAAACAAATTTGGCTTTTCTAACGAAAAAAAAAGAAACAAAAACACATTAAAAAAATCAATAACTTTATATAAAAAAAAACTTAATAATGAAATAAAATGGGTAATCTTCTTAAAAAACAAAAACGCTTCTTAGCAGCAAACGTGGTGGTAGTTCTATTCTTAATTTTTCTATTTAGTCGTTTTTCTTTCCTCAGAAAGTATTATTTTAAGTCTTTAAATTTATAAAACAAAAAAGAAAACTAAAATAATTTACTCCTTTTTAAACACACATATATACACACACTTAAACTCATACAGCAATACAAACACACAATTTTAAACATAAACTGGTGCTAAGCCATATTTAAAAAGTTCAAATCTTTTTTGTTTTTTTTATTTTTCTTTAATGAGGGTAAAATTTCTTCGTTCTTTTTAAGAAATGAACAAATGTTACTCTTAATAATTAAGACTTTTTTGTTTTAACAAATAATAATAATATTTATTTATTGTATTTGTTTAATTTATTTTTCATATAGTCATTAAATATTTTAAGTTAACTTAAATCGAAAAAAAGAAAACATAAACGTCATCTAATCTATTGATTTAAATGTATCTTTTACTTCAACTTCGACTTGTCTTAGTTCTCTATTGAACTTCTATCGTATTTATTATTTAATTTAATTCTTAATTTAACTATTTATTTATTTATTGCTATGTTAGTTTTTAAGTTATGACGATGACAAACAAACAAACAAATGATGAACTTGCTAAATAAACTTTGATGTATTAAAACATTTTTGACAAAATAAAATAAAACATTTTATACAAATGATAAATTTTCAAATTGTTTTAATTAGATTTCGAATATGGATAAGTATGGAATAGAATATAGAATAGAATAGGAGACTAGTGTGTGGGATTAGCTGGGCAGTTATGATATCGTGCCATCAATTTGGACCCATTACGATTTGAGGCGCCTGCATCGGCTAGATGTTAACTGGGTCAAAACTAGAGTTGGGCAATTTCGTTCAATTGAACGATCCGGATCATTGTCCTCGTTCAAAGACGAATGAGTAACATCATAAAAACCAAGGTGCGAAATTAAGAATACGCAGTTTTGTCAAAGATCGTTCAATTGAACGATATTGCCCAACTCTAGTCAAAACCATTCGTCTTTGCTCTCGTTATTCTGCTGCCATAGATGGCAGAGGGTCTCCGAGTTCGGCATTCACATTGTACCATTGTTTGTTACAAGGCCTCTTTTTGTGCTGAAACTTTTATGACAGTTAGTCCATAATTACGGGCTGGAGTTTAATTACAATATATAATGGAAAGATGAACAAACTGAATATTGAATGTTGTCAAATTATATGCAGGAACCCCGGCGGAATTGCAAAGAGGCTCTGTCATTCCTTTATAATTTGACATTTGGAAAACAAGCAAAGCGATCAAAGATTGATTCTGTTTCTACTTTTAATTCCAAGAAGGTCCTCCTTGAAATTTAAGTCAACCGGAGCGCTATATGAGGAAAAGCCAAAATTCTTTAGTTTTCCATCGAAAAAAAAAAATAATAAAAAATATTTTAAGCTACATAAAGATTTTTGGTATATGATTTGAGGAAAAATGTCCATTCTCAAATCTGCTCGAGATACTAATTTCGATTATTGCGCGCAAAAGTTATGGCGGTTTTAATGCTGATTATAAGAAAAAAATCTTTAAAAACGCTACTCATTATATTGAGAAAGACTGTTAATTAATGGCTTCCTGCGCTGATTACCGAGGTCCCACATCTTTAGTAAAAAAGTTGTAAATTTTCGCGGAAAATAAGAAAGAATTAAGAAATGGGTAGTTTGCATCTTGTCTTAATAAAATTCAAGCTCATTATGCATCCAAAACCAGTAAGGAAAGTATCAAAGTCGGGCGGAGCCGACTATATGATACCCTACACTACTGTGAATATGTAAAATATATATGGAAATATATATAAATCTGAAATGATTATACCCTCAGCATTTATGCTAACGAGGGTATATACACTAAGGTTATGACTTTTTTACAACCTCATATCCCTGTATCATAGCGTGATGAGTTTTGCCATAAGATTACACAAAATCTTAATTATAAGGTGATTCGGTGAAAAACCCTCACGCACAAAATGATTTTAAAATTTGAATTTATCAAAATTATGGACCATTTTTTAAAGTCACTGAAAACAGATATATAATTGAAAATAAACTTTAGAGCCACATGAGATAATTAAAATGACAGAAAATGTATTTCTCACAATTTTTCTTCAATTCTGAGAATCGTAAAAATGTCGTAAACGCTTTTATTCAAAAATATAATTTTTTGACAAAAAAACAAAAAATTTAAAATTTTTTCAAAGTGATTTTTCGCGACTTTTTTAATATTTGAATGAAATAAACGTTATTATAGTTATTATTAGGCTTATATTTATTCATTCGTGCAACAAAAAATAATTTTTTGAAAAATTTTTTTTTTTTCATTTCATATATTTTTTCAAAAAATTATTTTTTTAAAATCGATTTGTGCGTGAACTTTTTTTATATTTCAATGGAATAAACGATTGCATAGTGATTAATAGGCAAAAGTTTATTCATCCCTGCTACAGGAAATCATTTTTGAGGAAAAATGTCAAAAAGTCATAACCCTAATATACACTAGGGTTATGACTTTTTGACATTTTTCCTCAAAAATGATTTCCTGTAGCAGGGATGAATAAACTTTTGCCTATTAATCACTATGCAATCGTTTATTCCATTGAAATATAAAAAAAGTTCACGCACAAATCGATTTTAAAAAAATAATTTTTTGAAAAAATATATGAAATGAAAAAAAAAAATTTTTTCAAAAAATTATTTTTTGTTGCACGAATGAATAAATATAAGCCTAATAATAACTATAATAACGTTTATTTCATTCAAATATTAAAAAAGTCGCGAAAAATCACTTTGAAAAAATTTTAAATTTTTTGTTTTTTTGTCAAAAAATTATATTTTTGAATAAAAGCGTTTACGACATTTTTACGATTCTCAGAATTGAAGAAAAATTGTGAGAAATACATTTTCTGTCATTTTAATTATCTCATGTGGCTCTAAAGTTTATTTTCAATTATATATCTGTTTTCAGTGACTTTAAAAAATGGTCCATAATTTTGATAAATTCAAATTTTAAAATCATTTTGTGCGTGAGGGTTTTTCACCGAATCACCTTATAATTAAGATTTTGTGTAATCTTATGGCAAAACTCATCACGCTATGATACAGGGATATGAGGTTGTAAAAAAGTCATAACCTTAATATACACTTTCATACGGGCAAAATGTGCCACATCGAAATAATGGTTTTAGACCCCAAGTATGTTTGGACGAAAGGTGTTTCAGACAATTTGGAGTTGATTTAGCTATGTACGTCCGTCTATCTGTCTGTCTGGTTGGCTGGTGCGCACGATAACTCTCTAACGGATCAACCGATTCGAACAAAATTATGGTTATCGTAATATTTTGCCGAAGATGGGACATATCGGTTCACTCCTTGAGGTACCTCCCTCACAAAAGTTCGAAAATGTTCGGAAAATGTGTGCGCATGATAACTCTTGAAGGGAGTAACCGATGTGGTCCGTATTTTGCACATCGTGAAATTTCTACCAGACTTAGATGAAGTTCCAATCTGGACTCAATCTGTCCACTCCTTCGGGTACCTCCCACAAAAAATTTCGGAAAAGTTTAGTTTAGGGCCTGCTCTCGAGTCGCTTTGATTTTTGTTGCAGCAACTTGTATTCACTGTCCCCCCTACGACGGAACAAGTTTTATCAGGGGCAAGGCCATACTTCCTGAAAAAATAGTCTGAAATGTGCAAAAACCCCCTATGACACCGTGTGTAGTGGTGCGCAAGATAACTCTCGAATGGATATGCCGATTCGATCCAAAAAGGGGCCATCGTAATATTTTGTCCAAAGTTAGTATAAGTTCGAAGAGAAGCCATATCGGTCCATTCCTTCAGATAGCTACCACACAAAAGTTGAAAAATGTTCGGAAAAATTGTGAGCACGATAACTCTTGATGGGAGTGGCCGATTTGGTCCATACTTTACACATCCTAATATATCTACCAGATATAGATCAGGTTCGAATATAGACTATATTTGTCCACTCCTTCGGGTACCTCCCACACAAAATTTTGGATAAAATCACTTTAAGATCTGCTCTCGAATCACTTTGTTTTTTGTTGAAGCAACTTGCATTCGCTGCGTCAATTGCCTCCCCGTTACCTCCCCCAAAAAAGTTCAAAAATGTTCGCTAAAATGATACGCGCGATATGTCATAGACGTAGCAACCGATTTGGTCCAGACTTCGTGTCTCTAAATATTGCCGAAACTTATTTTATGTTCAAATTTGGGCCCTATCTGTCCAATCCTTGGGCTACCACCCACACAAATGTTCAACATTTTTGTGCGTTAACAGTCTGTTCGAGGATCCTTTGGACATTTTTACCGAAGGTTTTCCTAGTGACCCTGCCTACAGCGATATTATGTTTTTCGTAGGCTAGTAAGGTAAAAAAGCCCTATCTGTCGATTTCTCCGCAAATTTTTGAGCATTAATGCTATCAATATTTTTGTCGGTTAAAAAATTTTGCCCAAAATTTTGAAAACCCCCTAAATACATAAATTTGTTTTGGTAAAAATGTATTTCAATCCACACAGGCTGAGGGTATATCTCTATCGGCAAAGCCGACTCATACTTTTTTACTTGTTTCTATATAAAATTGTACACTTATTACTGGACCAAATTCCGTCACACATTCCAAATTTCATCAAAATTGGACAGATATAGAGTGTTTTGTTCAGCAAATACGTTAAATCGGCCGAATATATATATGGGAGTTATATCCAAATCTGAACCAATTTCCATATATTTTGGCACTTTTATTTTTCAGTCTCAAATTCAATATTTCATTGAAATCGGACATATATAGGGTGTTGGTGCAGCAAATACCCGAAATCGGCCGAATATATATATGGGAGATATATCCAAATGTGAACCGATTTCGATATAATTTGGCACATTCCAAATTTCTTCGAAATCGGCCATACAATGACTGTCACTGAAATTATATTTTGAATTGTTAAAAAATCTCAACTCGTTTCGAAGTTATCAACGATTACATTTTTTATTTCATGTTGCATCATTTTCAGTGACAGTGACTGCATCTGATATAAGTTCGCTTTGGAGGGCAATAACCGTCTGGTGCTAGAGCAATTCAATGCTCATCATGATGCCAGAGATGTACAGCGCTGGTCAAGAAAATTGATTGCTCCACATTTTGCACGGTTAATGAAAAATGCCCTACGAGGACAAGAGGAGGTTAGCGCAGGTCACCAGGCATCACCATTGTTGGACCTGGTCTGTTAAATGACTTGTCTTGACAACCCGTTATTTCCCTTGGCTCAGACCATTTTCCGATCAACGATTTCGTAAAAAGATCATAACCTCTGATCGCCATATTATTCTGAACAGTGGATTGGCAAGGGTTCAGAGAATTTACAATCACCGCTTCAGAAAGCTGTCCACTCCCTTATCGGGTAGCTGAGAGAAATTTCCTGGAAATAATCACTGCTGCAGTCGCTCGCTTCATACCAGTCATTTGACCCGAAATCAGATAAAATTTCCCAACAGGCGCGATGGGACTAAATGGGCATGATGGGCTTCGTCATACGAAACCTGAAGACCTAAAAGTCAGAAAACTCATTCTTGAAGCCAACAGGCTAGTAGACGAACATAAGCGGAAAAAGTAGCTAGAGGAATGACTACGCTCCTACGAGGATATTGATGACTAGTCCTGATAAATCGTTATTTCCTTTGGCTCAGACCATCTTCCGATCAACGGTTCCCTTAAAAAAACCACCCGACTCCATAACCTCTGATCGCTGTACTCTGATCGAATACCCGAAATCAGAGCAACTTCGCAGCTGAGGCGACGGGAGTAGCAAATGATCCTGATGAGCTTCGTCGTACGACCCCTGAAGACCCTAGTAGGCGGAAAAAGTGGCTAGAGGAATGACTACTCTCCTACAAAGATAAGAGGAGATTGCAACTGCACCCCAGACATAACAATTGTGGCATCAAGTCTGATAAACGACTCAGACCACCCAACTTCACTACCTCTCACTGCTGTACCTTTCTGAACCATGAAAAAGCTGATTGGCAAGTATTCAGATAATTTACCAATCGCCGCTTCAGAGAGCTGCCCATTTTCCAGGTCATCGGATACCTAGAGAGTTTTCCGAGACATCCACAGATCTACAGCCGCTCATTAGATACCTGCTGGTCGAATGCCCGATGCAAGACCAAATTTTCAGCAGAGGCAACGGGACTAGCAACTGAGCGTGATAAGCTTCGTCATGCGAACCCTGAAAACCCAAGAGTTAGAGAACTTTGCCTTGAAGTCAACAGGCTAGTGGGCGAACATAAGCGAAAAAGTTATTTCCGTTGTATCAGACCACCCGATTTCATAACCTCTGACCGCCGCACTTTTCTGCACCATGAAAATCCTGATTGAGATGCATTCGAAGAATTTACCAATCACCGTTTTAGAGAGCTGCCCATTGCCTCAGATCCTCGTGTAGCTGAGAAAATTGTCCGGCAGATCATCACTGCTGCAGCCGATTGCTACGAGCAGGTGTTCGAATATACTAAATAAAACTAAATTTCCCAGCAGAGGCGATTATTTTTTTTTGTTGCACGAATGAATAAATATAAGCCTAATAATAACTATAATAACGTTTATTTCATTCAAATATTAAAAAAGTCGCGAAAAATCACTTTGAAAAAATTTTAAATTTTTTGTTTTTTTGTCAAAAAATTATATTTTTGAATAAAAGCGTTTACGACATTTTTACGATTCTCAGAATTGAAGAAAAATTGTGAGAAATACATTTTCTGTCATTTTAATTATCTCATGTGGCTCTAAAGTTTATTTTCAATTATATATCTGTTTTCAGTGACTTTAAAAAATGGTCCATAATTTTGATAAATTCAAATTTTAAAATCATTTTGTGCGTGAGGGTTTTTCACCGAATCACCTTATAATTAAGATTTTGTGTAATCTTATGGCAAAACTCATCACGCTATGATACAGGGATATGAGGTTGTAAAAAAGTCATAACCTTAATATACACTTTCATACGGGCAAAATGTGCCACATCGAAATAATGGTTTTAGACCCCAAGTATGTTTGGACGAAAGGTGTTTCAGACAATTTGGAGTTGATTTAGCTATGTACGTCCGTCTATCTGTCTGTCTGGTTGGCTGGTGCGCACGATAACTCTCTAACGGATCAACCGATTCGAACAAAATTATGGTTATCGTAATATTTTGCCGAAGATGGGACATATCGGTTCACTCCTTGAGGTACCTCCCTCACAAAAGTTCGAAAATGTTCGGAAAATGTGTGCGCATGATAACTCTTGAAGGGAGTAACCGATGTGGTCCGTATTTTGCACATCGTGAAATTTCTACCAGACTTAGATGAAGTTCCAATCTGGACTCAATCTGTCCACTCCTTCGGGTACCTCCCACAAAAAATTTCGGAAAAGTTTAGTTTAGGGCCTGCTCTCGAGTCGCTTTGATTTTTGTTGCAGCAACTTGTATTCACTGTCCCCCCTACGACGGAACAAGTTTTATCAGGGGCAAGGCCATACTTCCTGAAAAAATAGTCTGAAATGTGCAAAAACCCCCTATGACACCGTGTGTAGTGGTGCGCAAGATAACTCTCGAATGGATATGCCGATTCGATCCAAAAAGGGGCCATCGTAATATTTTGTCCAAAGTTAGTATAAGTTCGAAGAGAAGCCATATCGGTCCATTCCTTCAGATAGCTACCACACAAAAGTTGAAAAATGTTCGGAAAAATTGTGAGCACGATAACTCTTGATGGGAGTGGCCGATTTGGTCCATACTTTACACATCCTAATATATCTACCAGATATAGATCAGGTTCGAATATAGACTATATTTGTCCACTCCTTCGGGTACCTCCCACACAAAATTTTGGATAAAATCACTTTAAGATCTGCTCTCGAATCACTTTGTTTTTTGTTGAAGCAACTTGCATTCGCTGCGTCAATTGCCTCCCCGTTACCTCCCCCAAAAAAGTTCAAAAATGTTCGCTAAAATGATACGCGCGATATGTCATAGACGTAGCAACCGATTTGGTCCAGACTTCGTGTCTCTAAATATTGCCGAAACTTATTTTATGTTCAAATTTGGGCCCTATCTGTCCAATCCTTGGGCTACCACCCACACAAATGTTCAACATTTTTGTGCGTTAACAGTCTGTTCGAGGATCCTTTGGACATTTTTACCGAAGGTTTTCCTAGTGACCCTGCCTACAGCGATATTATGTTTTTCGTAGGCTAGTAAGGTAAAAAAGCCCTATCTGTCGATTTCTCCGCAAATTTTTGAGCATTAATGCTATCAATATTTTTGTCGGTTAAAAAATTTTGCCCAAAATTTTGAAAACCCCCTAAATACATAAATTTGTTTTGGTAAAAATGTATTTCAATCCACACAGGCTGAGGGTATATCTCTATCGGCAAAGCCGACTCATACTTTTTTACTTGTTTCTATATAAAATTGTACACTTATTACTGGACCAAATTCCGTCACACATTCCAAATTTCATCAAAATTGGACAGATATAGAGTGTTTTGTTCAGCAAATACGTTAAATCGGCCGAATATATATATGGGAGTTATATCCAAATCTGAACCAATTTCCATATATTTTGGCACTTTTATTTTTCAGTCTCAAATTCAATATTTCATTGAAATCGGACATATATAGGGTGTTGGTGCAGCAAATACCCGAAATCGGCCGAATATATATATGGGAGATATATCCAAATGTGAACCGATTTCGATATAATTTGGCACATTCCAAATTTCTTCGAAATCGGCCATACAATGACTGTCACTGAAATTATATTTTGAATTGTTAAAAAATCTCAACTCGTTTCGAAGTTATCAACGATTACATTTTTTATTTCATGTTGCATCATTTTCAGTGACAGTGACTGCATCTGATATAAGTTCGCTTTGGAGGGCAATAACCGTCTGGTGCTAGAGCAATTCAATGCTCATCATGATGCCAGAGATGTACAGCGCTGGTCAAGAAAATTGATTGCTCCACATTTTGCACGGTTAATGAAAAATGCCCTACGAGGACAAGAGGAGGTTAGCGCAGGTCACCAGGCATCACCATTGTTGGACCTGGTCTGTTAAATGACTTGTCTTGACAACCCGTTATTTCCCTTGGCTCAGACCATTTTCCGATCAACGATTTCGTAAAAAGATCATAACCTCTGATCGCCATATTATTCTGAACAGTGGATTGGCAAGGGTTCAGAGAATTTACAATCACCGCTTCAGAAAGCTGTCCACTCCCTTATCGGGTAGCTGAGAGAAATTTCCTGGAAATAATCACTGCTGCAGTCGCTCGCTTCATACCAGTCATTTGACCCGAAATCAGATAAAATTTCCCAACAGGCGCGATGGGACTAAATGGGCATGATGGGCTTCGTCATACGAAACCTGAAGACCTAAAAGTCAGAAAACTCATTCTTGAAGCCAACAGGCTAGTAGACGAACATAAGCGGAAAAAGTAGCTAGAGGAATGACTACGCTCCTACGAGGATATTGATGACTAGTCCTGATAAATCGTTATTTCCTTTGGCTCAGACCATCTTCCGATCAACGGTTCCCTTAAAAAAACCACCCGACTCCATAACCTCTGATCGCTGTACTCTGATCGAATACCCGAAATCAGAGCAACTTCGCAGCTGAGGCGACGGGAGTAGCAAATGATCCTGATGAGCTTCGTCGTACGACCCCTGAAGACCCTAGTAGGCGGAAAAAGTGGCTAGAGGAATGACTACTCTCCTACAAAGATAAGAGGAGATTGCAACTGCACCCCAGACATAACAATTGTGGCATCAAGTCTGATAAACGACTCAGACCACCCAACTTCACTACCTCTCACTGCTGTACCTTTCTGAACCATGAAAAAGCTGATTGGCAAGTATTCAGATAATTTACCAATCGCCGCTTCAGAGAGCTGCCCATTTTCCAGGTCATCGGATACCTAGAGAGTTTTCCGAGACATCCACAGATCTACAGCCGCTCATTAGATACCTGCTGGTCGAATGCCCGATACAAGACCAAATTTTCAGCAGAGGCAACGGGACTAGCAACTGAGCGTGATAAGCTTCGTCATGCGAACCCTGAAAACCCAAGAGTTAGAGAACTTTGCCTTGAAGTCAACAGGCTAGTGGGCGAACATAAGCGAAAAAGTTATTTCCGTTGTATCAGACCACCCGATTTCATAACCTCTGACCGCCGCACTTTTCTGCACCATGAAAATCCTGATTGAGATGCATTCGAAGAATTTACCAATCACCGTTTTAGAGAGCTGCCCATTGCCTCAGATCCTCGTGTAGCTGAGAAAATTGTCCGGCAGATCATCACTGCTGCAGCCGATAGCTACGAGCAGGTGTTCGAATATACTAAATAAAACTAAATTTCCCAGCAGAGGCGACCTGAATGAACGTGATGAGCGTCGTCGTACCAACAACAGGCTAGTAGGCAAACATAACCGGAAAAAGAGGCGGGATCACATAAAGCAAAACAGATCGTAATCTATGTGGATTATTGTACGTTCTTGGCCTCAGGTCCTATCGTCGATGACATGTGTGATAGGTCAAGTGTCTAGATAGCTGATTTTGTGCAGTTCTTCCATGGGGGAAATATGAAAATATCCGCTGCTAAATCCACTGTCACACTGTTCACCACTTGGACAGCAGATAATGAGTCTTCCAACAAACTTATTGGTCGAAGGTGTCCTGCTTCCAACCCCTAACTACCCCAAGATATTGAGTGTAACGTTCGACAGCATGTTTAAGTCGTTTGAACTAGCCAAAGCTATTTGCGGTATGATCAAAAGTAGGAACAAAGTACTCAAATCTCTGGCAAGCAGTTCTTGGGGTGCTGACAAAGAAACCTTGTTGACCTCTTATAAAGCAATGGACCGGTCTGTGGTAAGCTATGCAGTGCCGGTGTGATACGTAAATATTAGCGTTGCGAAGAATGTCGACCTGAGGACTGCTGTTCTTCCATGTGAGGAATATGAAAAAATCCTCCTCTAAATCCACTACAACGATGTTCACTGGAGAATGAGGTTCCCCGGGCGGATATGAGGCTTTCCCTAAACATATTGGTCGATGGTGCCCTGATTCCGACCACTAACTACTCGAATATATTGGTTGTAACGTTCGACAGCATGATATGCAAATGTCAGCGCTATGAAGAATGTCTACCTTAGTACTTTAACGGTGCACCTCCTCATGACACAAGTACACCATATTCATAAGGAGACCAAGATTTTACCGGTGTACCAGCACAACAGGATGTTGTCGATGCAGTACCCACATGGGTGTTACCAGGCTTCCCCCATCCAGGCGAGTCAGGACAGATCTTCATGATCTGGCGAGAAACTCTTTATCAACGAGCCTACAAGGCAGGCTTGAATAGCATTCTTAAATAGGTGCGCAGGCAGTACAAAGGTACTGTGTCAATGCCGTACTCGGAAACCTTTTCCGATGCATTGCAGCAGACAAACGCAAGCTGTCAGGGCAAACACGAGTGGTTTTAACCTAGATAAGAGCGGACGATGCAGCCGCTTCAATTCATATTGGGTCCGAATTGACAGCACGATACTCAACACATATCCTGCATGTGGATTGGGACCGCGCGACATGCTGCATTTGTTTCGCTGTCCATCTAACCCCCATTAACCTGTTTCCTGATTCTTTATGGACGCAGCAAATTCAGGATCCAGAATTTGCTAACCTGGATACAGAGGAGCAGCACCAGATAACTGAATGAAATATACGAACGACCCTATTTGCATTGCTACAACAACAATACATTCCGAATGCATTGAACATTTCAAAATTATTTTCCGGCTGACCAAGAATGCCTGTCTCCCCATAAGTTTCTTTTAATTACCTCCTTCTTCATCTGCATCGTTATCGTTTTCTTCCTATTTTGGTTACTTTGTCATTTTATGGTTTTGTTTATCGAGCAGTCACATCGATTTTTTATGGGCAGTAAAGAGTAGCAACGAGCGTGTCATTTGCAACAACAACACCAACAAATCGAGGAGCAGAAGAAAATCAAAGCCGTGTTTAGGAGAAATGTGTTTTTATTTTGCCGGTACTCTGCATAGATCTTCGTTTTATGCTGCTATAAATTATCTGTGAGTACCACCGAAAACAGATACAACAGATAACGAAAACATTTAATTCGAAATTATCTAAAGTTTAGAACAGCGCCATCTATGGATTATTGTTCAAACATAAAAGCATTTATCTTCATCACATGTGGCTATGCTAACACGTACGTACTTGCGTACTTGCTATGTCTTATACAACTAAAAGTACAACCAATTGCATGAGGCATACTTTAGGGAGCATGGTAAATGTAAAACTGATCATTATTTGAATAACAACTGGTCTGTTCCTTTACTTCTGAAAGTGGTAAAACCGGCAAAAGTAGTAAAAGTTGAAAACTGCTCCCATATGAATTGTATTGTGTCTGAAGTAAAGGAACGCTTTTCGAGTAAAAAGTTGTAAAACTTGAAGATTCTTGAACGTAAAGGAACAGGGCTAACATGTGTTGTGTTTTGTTTATCAATGTATGTATTTTTGTTGTCTGAGACGTTCAGGGATCATTTTTTGGTTATTGACAAAAATCGGTAAAACTAAAATCTTTACAATTTCGGTAATTAACGAACTTTGTCGGTAAGTTTGTAACCAAAATAAAGCTATTGATAACTCCTATCAATATGAACAATGTTGCCTACGTTTATTGGCACTTTTCATTCATAATTTTGCTTTTTAATTTTAACGCTTTTGTCGGTAAACAAAACATGTGTTACAGAATCCTTTCTTTGATTTCTGTATCTGTATGTGCCTTTTGTGTGGCGTTACTCTTAGTCGAAGAAGCATATTTATCGATAATACAATAAAACAAGTAAGCAAAGGCTATAGTCGGGACGGGGCCGACCATGTGATACCCTACACCACTACCCATGCGTATAAGCTTTTCAATGGTAAACATTACCACCAAACATAATATGCCTCTTTCTCTCTGGGACGCCATAAGCAACCAAAATTTCGTGACTACCCGATTAAAATTGCGACCTGTAGCGTGATTGCCAAAAATGGAAAAATTGTATGCATTACCGATTATTGTGGTATCTCCCTTGTTTGACCACATTCACAAACCTACATTACACCAATGTAAAGGTAATATTTTCTTCTTCCAGTGACAGGCTTTGCCGTTGAAATACCCCTACCAGAAACCGATATATTCACAAAGAATAAAACTGAATTTGTCTCCACATGAGTTTTCCCCATTCCGACCCCTAAATATTATCCGACTGTCACAAAAATCAATAGGCTTCTTCATCTGTGGGTCCCCCTCAACCACCAAAATTTCGTGAATATCCGATGAAAACTCTATCTGTGGGACCCGCATCAACTCCCAATAAATTCGTGACGATCCGATCAAAATTGCGACCTGTTGCGTGATTACAAAAAAATCGGAAAATGTGATGTATTACCGACTATTGCGATATCTTTGTTCTTCGACTATCTACGACCGCCGAATTTACATCGTTGTAAAGGTGAAATTTTCTACTTTCCTTGGCAGGTTTTGCTTTTGATATACCTCTTAAAGAAACAGAGCTATTGGCTTTGAAATAAAACGTTGACCTTTTCTCCAAATAAGTTTTTGCCCATTCCGACCCCTGTATATTATCCGACCATCATCAAAATCAATAGGCTTCTTCACCTGTGGGACTCCCATCAACTCTTAAAATTTCAGGTTTTGGTCATTATTATTAAAATCGCAAAAATGAAAAGTTGGGTTGTATTAGCGACTATTGCGATATCTTCCTTGTTTGGCCACCTACGACAACCTACTATACATCGTTGTAAAGTTGATATTTTCTTCTTTAATTTTTGATATAACCCTTGTAGATATTCGCTTTGAAATAAAAAGCTGACTTTTTCTCCAATTAAGTTTTTTTTACCCATTCCGACCCCTGAATATTATCCGAACATCACCAAAATCAATAGGCTTCTTCCCCTCCGGGAAATTTGGTGACGATCCGATGAAAATTGCGACCTGTAGCGTGATTACAAGGTTTAGATGGACAGATGAACACACATATCCAGATCGACTCAGCTCGCCGAGACATACAATTCGGTATATATAAGCATGGGTCTGCGACCATTATTTCGATGCGTTACAAACTTTTTGGCCAAAACCATAATACCTCGCCAAATAGTGGTGTAGGGTATAATTATAAATAATTGGAGAAATTGTTTTATTATTTTTGTTTTCAAAATTTGCACTTTAAAAGTAATGAAGCGTAATATCAAGGTTCCACTGTAATAGAATTTGTCATTTTATGCAATGGAATCTCGCTAGTAATTTTTGTTTTGCCCCCCGAGATAATATGAATCAATAGATGGCGCTATTTTCATATATTTTTCAGTTCTGCCAACTATTTTATGTTGCAAATAATCCAATCAATAGAGCGATAGCATACTTTTAGGTGTGAACCTTATATTCGAAAATTTTACCATAACACTCGGAAAAACATGAAAATAGCGTCATCTATTGAATCACATGATCTCAGAACGCAAAACCAAAATTACCAGCGAGGTTCCACTGTACAAAATTATTACACAATTGTTTTACAGTGGAACCTTGATAAATAATAATTCCCTAGGTGTAGTTTAAGGGCTGTCGGAAGATGTTTTGAATTTTTTTTTATCGAAGGTAGTCCTTGTGTTTCTGATTACAACATATATTTTTTTTTGTGGGCAAATCCATTCTTCCTGACATAATAAAGGCTATAAAAATCCTACGGTGAACAACTAAAGTGGTTAGATGCAACGATTGATCTCGAAAAGATTGACTCGATCCATTCCTTCATATACCTAATCCACAAAAAAGTAAAAACTGTTGAATTACACTGTGCAACATTTTTAAGGTAATCTTGTGCAAACAATTCGAACTGAGGATTTTTGGAAAGTACAAATCCAAACGACAAAAACCCTAGTTGGGTTTTGTTGTGCCAGATCCAGCTTGGGTTTTATGGCCCCATCTTACTTACTTACTTAGCTGGCCCATTACAGAACATTTGTTCTATAAGCCGAACTAAGAAGAGATCTCCATTCCTCTCTATTTGTTGCTTCGCACTCTGGAATACCGCGCCTTTTCATCTCATCATCCACTTGTTTGCGCCATCTATTCTTTGGCCTGCCAATTCTGCGTGCACCGCCAAGCGGTCCGTATTTATACGCCTTGTTAGCGGGTTCATCATCGCTCATTCTTATGATATGGCCTAGCCAACGCAATCGCTGCATCTCGCTACGTTTAACAATATTCATGTCGTTGTATAGCAGATACAGCTCGTGGTTCATACTACGTCGATATTCACCGTCAACGCAGATCGGTCCGTAGATCTTTCGCAGAATTTTTCTCTCAAACACACCAAGCACTGCCATGTCTGCTTGCGCAAGTACCCAGGCTTCGGAGCCATACATCAGCACGGGTAGTATCAGTGTTTTGTAGAGCGTTATTTTTTGTTTGACGAGATGTGGCTTTGTTTTTAAACTGCTTACTTAAACCAAAGTAGCATCTGTTGGCCAATACAATTCTTCTTTTTATTTCACAACTGATGTCGTTTGTTGTGTTTACGGAGGTGCCGAGGTAGACGAAGTCTTTTACTACCTCAATGTTATAGGAACCAACTTCCACAGTCGGTCCGAGCTCAATGGACGCATTGCGCGTCGACACCATCAACTTGGTCTTCTCACCGTTTACCGCCAGACCCACTTTAGCAGATTCTCCTGCGACCTTTATAAAGGTATCAGTTACTTCTTTTACTGATCGGCCCATGATGTCTATATCATCTCCTTCGACCTTTATAAAGGTATCAGTTACTTCTTTTACTGATCGGACCATGATGTCTATATCATCAGCATAAGCAAGTAACATGTGACTATTGGTGTAGATTGTGCCACTTCTTTTGACGTTTGCCTCTCGTATAACCTTTTCCAGCAGGATGTTGAAGAGGTCACACGAAAGGCTGTCGTCTTGTCTGAAACCTCTTTTGGTACCAAACTCTTCGGAGAGGTTCTTTTCTATTTTAACTGAGGACCTCGTGTCAGTTAAAGTCATTTTACAAAGCCGGATGAGCTTTGCGGGGATACCAAATTCAGACATGGCTTGAAATACCTTTGAAAACAGCGGGCTGTCGAAGGCTGCTTTATAATCGACAAAAAGGTGGTAGTTGTCGATCTGCATCTCTTGGGTCTTCTCCAGGATTTGCCGCAGGGTAAATATCTGGTCAATGGTGGACTTGCCATGACTAAAGCCGCATTGGTAGGGTCCAATTATTTCATTGACCATAGGCTTTAGTCGTTCGCACAATATCCCTGACACGATCTTGTAGGCAATAGGGAGTAGACTTATGCCCCTATAGTTAGAGCATACAGTCTTATCTCTCTTCTTGTGGACGGGGCACAGGATATTCAGGTTCCAATCGTCGGGTACTCGTTCTTCCTGCCAGATGGTGCTAACTAGCTGATGAATACACCTTATCAGCGTGTCGCCTCCGGTTTTGAACAGCTCGGCTAGTAAGCCATAGGCCCCTGCTGCCTTATTATTCTTCAGCCGATTTATTGCTGTCTTTACCTCATCTTGGCTGGGCGGTATACATTCAATACCATCATCTGGGATTGGGACTGTGGTATCTTCGTCGTCTTCGCTGCTATTGGATACCAACAGATTTGAAAAATGTTCTTTCCATATCCTGAGTACACTATCTGTATCAGTTACCAAATTACCTTGCTGGTCTCTACAGGAGGATGTGCCTGTACCAAAGCCATCAGTTTGATGCTTGTCTCTTTGGTAGAATTTTCGGACTTCATTCTGATTCCTGTACATCTCGATTTTTTCACACTCCCGCTTTTCCATCTCTCTCTTTTTCCTGCGGAAAAGACGTTTCTCCTCTCTCCTTTTCTCCCTGTATTTCTCTCGTGCGCTACGCGTTGCTACGGATTGTAAAGTAGCCCTATATGCCGCATTTTTCTCTTCGCTGGCAGCACGACACTCCTGATCATACCATGGATTGCTTGGTGGAGGTCTCTGGTATCCAAGTATGGATTTTGCGGCTGTTTGCATGGAGTGGGCAATGCTTTGCCATTGCGCTGATATGTTATCGGGATGAGGAGTGCTTTGATTAAGCAATTGGGCTAGTTGAGTGGAATATGCTGTCTAACTTTCGTGTTGTGTCTGTTCATACTTTGTTTGCTACGTTTAAGCGGGTGCGTACCTTTGCTGCAACAAGGTAGTGGTCCGAATCAATGTTTGCACCTCGGAACGATCGTACATCCAACACGCTCGATGAATGTCTTCCATCTATCACAACATGATCAATTTGGTTTCTTGTTTTCTGATCTGGAGACAGCCAGGTGCCCTTATGAATATCGAGATGATTAAATCTGGTACTGCCTTACCCTTGAAGCAAATTTGTAGATAAGGGAACAATTAAAATATTTGTAGAAATAATGAACTCGAAAAACTACATTTATTGCCTCAAATTTTATTAAATATTGAAAATTTCGGTAATTTGTGTACATTTCGCACCATATCTCCAAAACCGTTAATTTTTATACCCTCCACCATATGGAGGGTATAATTAAATTTGTCATTCTGTTTGTAATACATCGAAATATTCGTCGGAGAACGTATAAGCTATATATATTATTGATCAGCATAAAATTCTAAGTCGATCTAACCATGTCCGTCTGTCCGTCCGTCTGTCTGTCTGTTGAAATCAAGGTACAGCTCACAATTTTTAAGATAGAGCGTCAAAATTTGGTACAGAAGTCTTTATTACTTCCAGGATGGTTGGTGTTGAAAACAGCCCCATAGAACGGCACCTCCCGATTTCGGTATTTTTGAGGTTTTAGCTTCATTGTCCTACCAAAATGGCTGAAATTTGTGTATTTAGTCATCGTTGTGTGTATAAAACTTTCCACCCGAAATTTGTCGGTATGGGTCCACGCCTTTATATATTTTTATATATTTTCAACGACACTTTAGTAAATACGTCAATGATGCGGTGAAATCCGAAATCCGAGAATAAACTGTTGATGTGAACTGTATTTGAAATACGTGTTGTATAAGATATGATGAAAAATACCGCTGAAACAACATGAAGTAAGCATTTTAGAGTTTCAGAATGTTCTGAAGAATTGCTGAGATCTTTGTTTGAAATATTCTTGCAAACGGTTACTTGGTTCAACTCCCAGTAGTTTAGCTGATACTGACCAGAATTTCAGCAACTATATACAATTTTCTATCGATTTTGATGCCCTAGATGGAGTTTTTCTTATGTGGACTGTTCAAAAGACAAGTTTTACTAGTTTAGGGCTACAATATTGCCAAAGATAGCAAGGCTAAATTCATAATCGTTTCTGTAGTTTTAGCCCGGTTAACATGAGGTTATAAAATCCGAACTGAATCTGACAGGACAAAATGCATACTAGAAGTTGTTTGCAGTTTCAGTGTTGCATAGTGTTATTAAACTAATTTAAGGTGACTTTAAGTAATTAAGAATTGTAATTGTTGTATTTTTCGTACCACTTTAGGGGGAAATTTAACTTTAAATTATTTTTCAGCTCCCATCTTCGCATTGACACTAGGGCAAAATTAAAAAAAGGCCCTGATTCAGCCGTTTCGACTTGGTGTAGATGATTTTCCGAATACATTTTACTCTCCTAATTTCTTAAAATGAAAACAAAATATGTGTTTTTTATTTATTTTATAAACATAAATTATATTTTGAAATTGAACTTAATATAAGACATAAGCATAGATAGATAATAGTACAATAATGATGGGTAGAGTAAAACTAAAGTTGGATGATTAGAGAAGAGAGATGATGAATAAAATTGTAGTGTAGATTTAACTAAATGCACCATGGGAAAGCACCAAAAATTAAGTTACAATGCCGCGAAATATTTCAAACAAATATTTTAATGTCGGCAGCGATGATGATGTTGCTGATGGATGATGGGTGGGTGGTTCTTATAAACTATAAACAAAAAATGTAAATAAATAAATATAAATAGTATTGTTTTTGTTTTTCTTTTTAAATAAATAATGCAATTTGGACAATTTACGTAAAGTTACTTTGTGGTAGTTGTTGTAAAATTAAAAAAAAAAAACATAAATTAAGTTAATTAACTATTGCATTTATGCCCGAAAGTTGATCTTTTTTAAGTTAATAGCTTTGTTTTTTTAATTTCATTAAAATTACATTTTTGTCGTTGTTTTTAAGTTTAAAAATAAATAATTTTTGTTGTTGTTCTTCTTTTTGTTTTCTTAAAATTCAGTCAATGTTTGTCGTTGTTGTTTTATTTTTTTGTTTTCTTTAGATATTTTTTTTTTGTTTCATAGAGAAAATTGTTCATAAACTTAAATTATTGCAGAGTTTCATGTGTCAGAGTGGCCGCTGCTGCAGCTGCCGCCGACAAAGAATTGTGTACAGCCGCAACGGCAGCGGCATTTTGTGCTGCATTCTGCTCATGCTGTTGCTGGGCTTGTTGTCGCATACGGAACATGCGTAAAGTCATCCAGGATGCTAGAGTACCATAAACAGGCATGGGATTCTCCTTTTCCATGGCCTCTTTTTGTAACTGATAGCGATAGAGTAAGGAGCCGGCAATCAAGGCCGATACAATGGTGGCTGAGATGACAACAATGAAGAGTATACTAAATCCTGGTACTGGCATACAAATACCATAGACCACTTCTTCTGTGATTTTACCTTGGAAAACGGTGACCGCTTCTTGTTTGGTATCCGGCGAGAAAGCCAAATCAGCCTCCGAAATGACATCATAAAGGCCGCTGACACCCACATCTGCACTGCGTACCTTACGATCAGAAATTACAATGGAGCGACGACGACGTCTCGGTGTACCTTCAACCGCTTCGGAGGTTTTGTTGTTCCCATTGGTTTTATTGTCCTTCTTTGCTTTTGTATCCTCCTCCTCTTTGGTATCCAAATCAATGTGATCTTCCCTGGTTTGGGTTAAAGCTTCTGCCTGAGGCCTGTATACAGGATGTGGTACATCGTCTTTGGGTTCCAGTGATCTGGGACCAGCCATTGGTACACCCATACGTTTTTGGGCCAGCTGTCTTGGGCCATGGGGGAATTTACCACTATTCCTTAGCTCCATATATTGAGCATCATCCAAATTGGCCAATTCTTCTTCACCAAAGATATCATCCAATTCTTGTTCCTCAGGATCTTCATGGACCGGTCTGGGTGGCAAATTGGCATTCTTTTCATGGACATTATTGAAATGATCCAAAATATTGGCAATGCCACTATTAATCTGTGACAGCTGTTTGCGATTGTGGATAATATCGTCATAGAAGACATCGTGATCACTGCCATCACCATGTCCGCCATGGCCTGGATGAGGAGCCATATTACTACCACCACTAACAGAACCCATACCAACTTCATTGGAGTGTCCACCAGCTGGACCACCACCCATATTGTGATGCATATTAGGTCCCATCATTCCTGCACCACCACCAATACCAACACCGCCGCCTCCATGATGTGCCGATGCCATTTCATGCAACATATCATTTTTGTTCATCATATTTTCATCGCGCATTACATCTTTACGTTCATTCGAATTGTCAGCCAATTGGCAGTGATCGAGGCAACCATGACGGCATATCTCCACTTTACATTTGATGTGGACACTCAAGGCATCGGGAAATTTGAAGGCATGGAAGAAGGCATATGTTATGACCGTGGCACGCTCATCTGGCGCTCGCGACTTAAGGAAACGTGATATCATTTTCGGACGCAGTACACAACCAAATTCATCGGATAGATTGATAACATGTCCAGAACCATCAGAGGCCACACACGATTTAACACGCATATCAAATTCACCTGCAAAGAAGAAAGAAGCAAGAAAAAATTATTTATGGGGAATAAAACTCAGTTTTTTTGGGTCTAAAAATCTAAGGATCTACAGGTGGTGAAGAATAAGCTGAACAATTTGGAGTTGTAGACTGCCGAAAATAACGCTGAGCTACAAAAACGTCTTTTGGAGGAGCTCGAGCGCCTTGGTAAGAGTAGTGATTGGTAGTGATAAATTCTTAGAAGCATCTGCAGATAAGGGTGATGTAAGAGCAATTCTGACGATGATGGAGATGAAAGTAGACAATTCTAAAATTATGATGGAAATTAAAGAGAAGATGGTACAGAACTCAAGAAGGAAACTCCAAAAGTCTGAAAGAGGAATTGGAAGAGAACTCTAGAAAAATAGAAGAAATTTCCAAAAGTCTGAAGGAGGAAATGGAAGAAGAAATGGGAGAAATAGAAGAAAACTCCAGAACATTGGAGGAGAAACTGGTGCTAAATTCGCTAATAGCCTTGAGGAAAAATTTGAAAAAAATTCTACTATAAATTAGAGGAAAATTCTAGAAAAATTAACGAGAAACTCGAGAATGTGACACAAGTTATTGAAAAGCGAATAAAAGATATAGAAGGTCAGATAGAGGAATTGGATAAGAAATTTCTGGCTCAAGATGATAATGTTCTGGATCTAGAAAAGAAATTGTCGGAATTGGAAGTCATGGCCGTTCCCTGAGAGTTATTGATAACACTATAGAAACCAAACCTCCTGCGTTCGATGGAACTACGTAATTTAATGTCTCCAAATTGCAGTTCGAGACTGTGGCTTGAAGAAGTTAGTGAAACGACAAAGCTGTACCACTCCTTCTTGCGCTGAAAGGCGATGTAATACAGAGAATTTCCACATCTAAAAACAGCCATGCTGATATTATTGCTGCACTCGAAAGTAAATACGCAGGTGAACATAAGCAAACCATCTACCTAATGGAACTAAGGGTAAAAATGAGAACCTCCCATTATTAGAGCGGATTTGGTAAAAGGGAAAGTACTGTCGTTAAATGGTGTCAAATCGCAGATGGCTGAAGACTACAATAGTTTATGGAAAGGTCTACCAAAGGTTGGCATTATGGTTATGTCATGTCTAATTCTACCTTAACAAATCAGTAAATTATGAGTTTATAGTGGCCGATATTGTATACGAAGTAAAATAAATGCGGACTTTTATGATTTCCCTTGACATCGACCTGGGCATAAAACACCGTGTGGAGATTTCGTCCCGTCCTGAAGGCGACAAGTTAAAATATTCTTCCACTGTTTAGAGTTATCATTTGTACAGCAAACTGGCGGTTTTAATATCAGAAAATCCGGTGAAAAAATTAGATAACCGGATCTATCCTCCAATAAAGTTTGTTATTAACGTGTTCGTCATTACTTACTTACTTACTTAGCTGGCCCATTACAGAACATTTGTTCCATAGACCGAACTAAGAAAAAATCTCCAATTCTCTCTGTTTCGTGCTTCGCTTTTTTCAATACCGCGCCTTGTCATCTCTTCATCCACTTCTTTGCGCCATCTATTCTTTGGCCTGCCAATTCTGCGTGAACCGCCATGTGGCTCGAATTTATATGCCTTTTTAGTGGGTTCATCGTCGCTCATTCTTATGATATGGTCTAGCCAACGCAATCGCTGCCTCTCGATACGTTTAACTATATTGATGTCGTTGTATAGCAGATACAGCTCGTGGTTCATACGACGTCGACATTCACCGTCAACGCAGATCGGTCCGTAGATCAGAGATGGCCACCAACAACAACAACTTTCCTATGTCCGCGGGCATACGACACACACGTACACTGTAAACACATTCGTTCGGTTAATGCGTTGTTTACGTTTCCACTCACCCTAGCGCAAGTTATAATCTGCAAATGTGTGTTTTTGGCCATCACTGCCGTAGATCGTTCGAAGAATTTTTCTCTCAAACACGCCAAGCACTGCCTTATCTGCTTGCGCAAGTACCCAGGCTTCGAAACCATACATCAGCACGGGTAGTATCAGTGTTTTGTAAAGCGTTATTTTTGTTTGACGAGTTGTGACTTTGTTTTTTAAATGTTTGCTTAAGCCAAAGTAGCACCTCTTGGCCAATACATTTCTAATTTTTATTTCACAACTGATGTCGTTTGTTGTTTTTACGGCGGTGCCGAGGTATATGATGTATTTTACTATCTCAAAATTATAGGAACCAACTTCAACAGTTGGTCCGATCTCAATGGACGCGTTGCGCGTCGACACCATCAGCTTGGTCTTCTCGCCGTTTACCGCCAGACTCCCTTAGCAGATTCTTCTTCGACCTTCATAAAGGTATCGGTTACTTCTTTTACTGATCGTCCCATGATGTCTATATCATCAGTATAAGCAAGAAACATGTGGCTATTGGTGTAGATTGTGCCACTTCTTTTGACGTTTGCCTCTCGTATAACCTTTTCTAGCAGGATGTTGAAAAGGTCACACGAAAGGCTGTCTCCTTGCCTGAAACCTCTTTTGGTACAAAATTCTTCGGAGAGTTTCTTTCCTATTTTAACGGAAGATCTTGTGTCAGTTAGGGTCATTTTACAAAGCCGAATGAGCTTTGAGGGGTACCAAATTCAGACATCGCTTGGAATACCATTGAGCGTAGCCGGCTGTCGAAGGCTGCTTTATAATCGACAAAAAGGTGGTAGGTGTCGATCTGCATCTCTTGAGTCTTCTCCAGGATTTGCCACAGGGTAAATATCTGGTCAATGGTGGACTTGCCAGGTCTAAAGCCGCATTGGTATGGTCTAATTATTTCGTTGACCATGTGCTTTAGTCGTTCGCACAATATCCCTGACACTATCTTGTAGGCGATAGGGAGAAGACTTATGGCCCTATAGTTGGAGCATAAAGTCTTATCTTCTTTCTTATGGACGAGACACAGGATGCATACACCTTATCAGAGTGTCGCCTCCGGTTTTAAACAGCTCCTGCTGCCTTTTTATTCTTCAGCCGGTTTATTGCTGTCTTTACCTCATCTTGGCCGGGTGGTATACATTCAATACCATCTTCTGGGATTGGATCTGTGGTATCTTCGACGACTTCGCTAATATTGGATAGCAACAGTTTGGAAAAATGCTCTTTCCATATCCTTAGCACACTATCTGTATCAGTTACCAGATTACCTTGCTGGTCTCTACAGGAAGATGTGTCAGTTCCAAAGCCATTACTTTGATGTTTCATTCTTTGGTAGAATTTTCGGACTTCATTCTGTCTCCTATACATCTCGATTTGTTCACACTCCCACTTTTCCATCTGTCTCTTTTTCCTGCGGAAAAAGTCATTTCTCCTCTCTCCTATTCTCCCGATACCTCTCTCGTGCGCTACGCGTTGCTGCTGATTGTAAAGTAGCACTATATGCCGCATTTTTCTCTTCGGTAGCAGCACGACACTCCTGGTCATACCATCGATTCCTTGGTGGAGGTCTCTGGTATCCAAGTACTGATTTTGCGGCTGTTTGCATGGAGTGGGCAATGTTTTGCCATTGCCCTGATATGCTATCGGGACGAGGAGTGCTTTGATTAAGCAGTTGGGCCAGTTGAGTGGAATATGATGTGGCTATCTGTTGTGATTGCAGCTTACCGATGTCCAACTTCCGTGTTGTGTCTGTTTGCACTTTGTTTGCTACGTTTAATCTGGTACGTACCTTTGCTGCAACAAGGTAGTGGTCCGAGACTATGTTTGCACCTCGGAACGATCGTACATCCAACACGCTTGATGCATATCTTCCATATATCACAACATGATCAATTTGATTTCTTGTTCTTTGATCTGCCGACAGCCAGATGCCCTTATGAATATCGAGATGCTTAAATCTGTTACTGCTAACTGCCATGTTTCTTGCAGCTGCTAATTCTATCAGCCTCATACCATTGTCAGATGTTTCACTGTGGAGACTGAATTTCCCGACTGTTGGGCCAAATCTATTCTCCTTTCCAATTTTGGCATTAAAACCGCCTAGTATAATTTTAATTTCATGGGCAGGGCAACGGTCATAACGTGTTCGTCATTACAAGAGCTATTTGTGGTAAGTATTTCAGACGCACCACAGACCTCTAACAAATATACATAAAAACAAAACATAGTTTATTGAAGCAAGGCTGGGTGAATGTCAGCAAGGACAATGAAAACGTGGAAATATCGACTAGTCATCAATGAGAACCGTACCTAAAATCTTCTGAGCAAAATTTTTGTAGAATATTTGGATGTTAAAAAATCTTATCTTGTAGTATTTTTGCTACGGTTGAAGAAATAAAGGAGGAAAAGGACATGAGAGAAATTGATTTAGAAGGATGAAATTTCTACGAAAAGATTCGCCACTCGATTTGACCAAAATTAAACCTTAATCAGGCGATATCTCAGAAACTTGACCTATGATGAAAATTTCTTTTAGGGTTCTTAGTACATTCACCATGGGCTTTCATCTCCAAAAGGAATTTTCCACCCACTGGCCTTGAGTTCCATTTAGTAGCACAGTGTCATTTGTCGATATGTCAAGGCTAAAACTGCCTGAAGGAGCATTCCAATGCTTTTGAGATGTACTAGAGAGTTCTTATTTATTGTCTTGGCTACAATTTCTGTAGGATCGAAAATCTCAAAGAGGTTTGGCTGTTATATGCCAAAATGTGCAAAAACCTGGATAAAAAACTTCAAGTCAAAATCCGGGGGCTCGATTTCCACTTTAGACATATGGTCTAGTAGACTTGTTTGCTCAGTACAATCACAAGAATCAGAAACTCCAGGTGCCCGTTAACATTTTTTCCTTCCATACAAATCGCCCCGGCTTAATCCACATACATTACGATCTCTTTGCCTCTTGGTGTGTGTAGAATTTCAGAAAGGTAGAGGTTAAAGTTTAACCTAAACCGTTTAACCGTTAAACAGTTCCAGAGATATCATGAAGTCTTCCTATTCTACTCTAAGGGTCTTCGTTTCAAAAACTGATTTTATCCATATCTTGGAACAGCTTGGCATGGTTGACAGTATTCGGTTGCAAATCCTCGACTAATATGTGTAGACATAGCGTGTAATGCTGTCGTGGTACTGTGCATTTTCCGGAATCAATGCTGATGTCAGACAAATATGGTTCCGTGCACAGTACACACCTCTTTGCCCTATCACACTCGGGTTGTTCTATAAATTGCCGGTTTAAATAACATGCACCCTGCTTCGTATATGTCATTGTAACGACGTTGAGAGTAACAATTGTTCTAGCATCCTTCTTTCTCATTCGAGAGTGATTTAATTGTTGGCCACAATTTACGCAATCCTGTAAGATTGGTGCATTGTGTTAGGTGTTCTAGCCGGGGTTTCCGCTTGTGCTCGCCTACTATTCCTTGACTTCAAGACTCTTGGGTCTTCGTGGTCCGTACGAAGCTCAATTTCTAGATCCTGCGCCTTTGCTGGGCAATTTGGTCTAATTTCTGGTTTTCGACCAACAAGTGCGATATGCAGCTGTGTTAATGTCCCGGAAAATCATCTCTGAGGCAGTGGGCAGCTCTCCCTAAAGATGGTTAGTATATTTTTTGAATCTTTGTCAACCACCTTTTTCCTGGTTTAGATAAATACGGTAGTAAGAGGTTATGAAGTCGGGTAGTCTGTTAATGGGGACAATGATAGGAACATGGTCTGAACCAAGGGAAATGAAGGGTGGCGAGTAAACGTCATCTATTCGACCGGGTTCCACAATTGTGTTGTCTGGCGACAAATGGCAATCTCCCCCGATCCTCGTAGGAACGTCTTCGTTAACCGTGGAAAACGAGGATCTATCAATTTCTCGGCCAGCAATGTACCCTCTGGACATTGCCTAAGCCGGAATGCCAAAGCACGTGATGAAACCTATCACCAGACGGTTATTGCCCTCCAAATCGAACTAATGGCGGGTATATGACACAGGGCATACCTAATCATCGATGGTATGTACACTAGGGCCATGACTTTTCGCCATTTTTTCTAAAAAAATATTTCCTGTGGCACGGATGAATCGTGAAATCGCCGAAAATATATATGGGAGCTATATCCAAATCTGAACCGATTTCGATATAATTTGGCAAATTTATTTTTGGACCTAATTCTGTCACACATTCCAAATTTCATCGAAATCGGACATAAATAGCGTGTTTGGTGCAGCAAATACGTGAAATCGGCCGAAAATATATATATGACAGCTATATCTAAATCTGAACCGATTTCGATATAATTTGTCACATTTATTTTTGGACCGAATTCAGTCACACATTTCAAATTTCATCGAAATCGGACATATATAACGTGTTTGGTGCAGCAAATAAGTGAAATCGGACGAAAATATATATATGGGAGCTATATCCAAATCTGAACCGATTTCGATATAATTTGGCAAATTTATTTTTGGACTTAATTCAGGCACACATTCCAAATTTCATCAAAATCGGACATATATAGCGTGTTTGGTGCAGCAAATACGTGAAATCGGACGAAAATATATATGGTAGCTATATTCAAATCTGACCGATTTGGATAAAATTTGGCACATTTATTTTTGGACCGAATTCAGTCACACATTCCAAATGTCATCGATATCGGACATATATAGTGTGTTTGGTGCAGCAAATACGTGAAATCGGACGAAAATATATATGGGAGCTATATTCAAATCTGACCGATTTCGATATAATTTGGCAAATTTATTTTTGGACTTAATTCAGGCACACATTCCAAATTTCATCAAAATCGGACATATATAGCGTGTTTGGTGCAGCAAATACGTGAAATCTGTCGAAAAAATATATGGGAGTTATATCCAAAACATCTCGATATTCATAAGGGCACCTGGCTGTCGCCAGATCAAAGAACACAAAATCAAATTGATCACGTTGTGATAGATGAAAGACATGCATCAAGCGTGTTGGATGTACGATCGTTCCTAAGTGCAAACATAGACTCGGACCACTACCTTGTTGCAGCAAAGGTACGTACCACATTAAACGCAGCAAACAAAGTGCGAACAGACACAACACGGAAGTTGGACATCAGTAAGCTGCAATCACAACAGATTGCCACAGCATATTCCACTCAAATGGCCCAACTGCTTAATCAAAGCACTCCTCGTCCCAATAACATATCAGGACAATGGCAAAACATTGCCCACTCCATTCAAACAACCGCAAAATCAGTACTTGGATACCAGAGACCTCCATCAAGGAATCCATGGTATGACCAGGAGTGTCGTGCAGCTACCGAAGAGAAAAATTCGGCATATAGGGCTACTTTACAATCAGTAGCACCGAGAGAGGTATCGGGAGAAAAGAAGAGAGGAGAAACGTCTTTTCCGCAGGAAAAAGAGAGAGATGGAAAAGCGGGAGTGTGAACAAATCGAGATGTACAGAAGACAGAATGAAGGCCGAAAATTCTACCAAAGAGTGAAACATCAAACTGATAGCTTTGGAACTGGCACTTCCTCCTGTAGAGACCAGCAAAGTAATGTGGTAACTGATACAGATAGTGTGCTAAGGATATGGAAAGAGCATTTTTCCAAACTGTTGGTATCCAATAGTAGCGAAGTCGACGAAGATACAGATCCAATCCAGAAGATGGTATTGAATGTATATCACCCAGGCAAGATGAGGTGAAGACAGCAATAAACCGGCTGAAGAATAATATGGCAGCAGGAGTTGATGGCTTACCAGCCGACCTGTTTAAAACCGGAGGCGACACGTGGATAAGGTGTATGCATCAGCTAGTTAGCTCCATCTGGCAGGAAGAACGCGTACTCGACGATTGGAACCTGAGCATCCTGTGTCCCGTCCATAAGAAAGGAGATGAAACTTTATGCTCCAACTAGTCTTCTCCCTATGGCCTACAAGATAGTGTCAGGGATATTGTGCGAACGACTAAAGCCCATGGTCAACGAGATAATTGGACCATACCAATGCGGCTTTAGACCTGGCAAGTCCACCATTGACCAGATATTTACCCTGCGGCAAATCCTGGAGAAGACCCAAGAGATGCATGTCGACACCTACCACCTTTTTGTCGATTATAAAGCAGCCTTCGACAGCCCGCTACGTTCAAGTACTCCAAGCCATTTCTGAATTTGGCATCCCCGCAAAGCTCATCCGGCTTTGTAAAATTACTATAACTGACACGAGATCCTCAGTTAAAATAGGAACGAACCTCTCCGAAGAGTTTTGTACCAAAAGTGGTTTCAGACAAGGAGACAGCCTTTCGTGTGACCTCTTCAACATCCTGCTAGAAAAGGTTATACGAGAGGCAAACGTCAAAAGAAGTGGCACAATCTACACCAATAGTCACATGTTACTTGCTTATGCTGACGATATAGACATCATGGGCCGATCAGTAAAAGAAGTAACTGATACCTTTATAAAAGTCGAAGGAGAATCTGCTAAAGTGGGTCTGGCTGTAAACGTTGAGAAGACCAAGTTGATGGTGTCGACGCGCAATGCGTCCATTGAGCTCGGACCGACTGTGGAAGTTGGTTCCTATAATATTGAGGTAGTAAAAGACTTCGTCTACCTCGGCACCTCCGTAAACACAACAAACGACATCAGTTGTGAAATAAAAAGAAGAATTGTATTGGCCAACAGATGCTACTTTGGTTTAAGTAAGCAGTTTAAAAACAAAGCCACATCTCGTCAAACAAAAATAACGCTCTACAAAACACTGATACTACCCGTGCTGATGTATGGCTCCGAAGCCTGGGTACTTGCGCAAGCAGACATGGCAGTGCTTGGTGTGTTTGAGAGAAAAATTCTTCGAAAGATCTACGGACCAATCTGCGTTGACGGTGAATATCGACGTCGCATGAACCTCGAGCTGTATCTGCTATACAACGACATCAATATAGTTAAACGTATCGAGATGCAGCGATTGCGTTGGCTAGGCCATATCATAAGAATGAGCGATGATGAACCCGCTAAAAAGGCGTATGAATACATGCCACATGGCGGTGCACGCAGAATTGGCAGGCCAAGGAATAGATGGCGCAAACAAGTGGATGATGAGATGAAAAGGCGCGGTATTCCAGAGTGCAAAGCAACAAATAGAGAGGAATGGAGATCTCTTCTTAGTTCGGCCTATAGAACAAATGTTTTGTAACGGGCCAGCTAAGTAAGTAAGTATTATTTTGACGTACAGAGCCGCTACAAAATTGGTTAAATTTTTGTTTTTGGTCCATTTCATCTTCTGAACATTTCACGATCATCACCAAAAACTAATCATTTCTATTATGGCCCGAAACCAACCTCCTTAAAAAATTCGTTACAATCAGTCCATAATTGCGGCTTTAAGCTTGTTTACAATTTTTAATGGACGGACACACATCGCTAAACCGCTTTTTCTCGTCGAGATTTAAATTTCGGCATCCAAATAAGGGGTCTAGGACGAATATCTCGTGGTGTTACATAAACTTTTGGAGAGACAATAAGTATCATGGGATAAAAATGTGGTTCTCTACACAGAACCCATTATATATTAGGCAGTAGGCCCGTTATCTAGCAAACACTTTATTGCAATTTACATCAGAGGAAAGGTCAGTAGTTTTTTTCCATATGTAGGCTACTTTGCGAAGTATATATATCCTCAAGGAATTAAAATATCGACCAAAATACAATTTTTATATTTTTCATACAAAAGTAATGGTCCATTTCACCCGCTAAAGAATATCAGATCATCATTCAAAATTGTAGGCATCTTTTCCGGCCTATACTCTTACCCGGTGCAAAATTTCGTGACTATTGATGTATAATTGCGCCTTCTAGCGAGTTTATTATTACACTACAAACAAATAATGGAATATATTAGGCTGTAACTCTGTTATCTTAGCATGTACACCAACATAATTGGCATCAATTGAAAGGTCAAGCGTTCCACTTTCAAGTATATCTCACTTGTCCGGAATGTCACTTCCAGGAATTAAGATATAAGCTGTAAATTAAAAATTTTCACAATTTTCACACAAAAGTTTTGGTCCATTTAACCCTCTAAATATTATCCTATCGCCATCTCAAATTGCAAGCTTCTCCTTTGTGATATACTCTTACCTTATTTAAAATTACGCGTTGATCGGACTATTATTGAGACCTACAGAGCCGCTAGAAAATTGGATAAATATTATGTTTTTGGTCCATTTCACCCGCAAAATATTTCACTATCATCACCAAAAAGAATAGGGATCTATTCTGATTTGAACCCGACCTCCATACAAAATTTCGTGACGACCGGTCCATAATTGCGGTCTGGAGCGTGTTTACAATTTATAATGGATAGACGGACGGACGGACACACATCTCAAAATCGCTTTATCTCGTCGAGATATGAAGATTGGTATACCACATTGGGGGTCTCCGACGAATATTTCGCGGTGTTACATGAATTTTTACCAAAACAAACTTATAATACCCTTTTCCACATTGTGGTATAGGGTATAAAAACGTTTACGGCATTTTTATGATTCTCAGAATTAAAATTTTAAAATCATTGTAACCGTGAGCTTTTTCACCGAATCAACTTATAATTAGGATTTTATGTAATCTTTTGTTGAAACTCATTACGCTATGATACAGGGATATGAGGTTGATAAAAAGTCATAACCCTAATGTACACATTAAGCAACTCTACATCGGCAGTCCCACACTTTACTACTACTCCTATACTGTTCATGTGTGGGTCACTAGAGTCAACATAACTCCTATTGCACTAGTCCCGCAGGCGGCTAAGACTAAAGGAGCCCTGAAACTACACCCATTCCTTATATCCGTTGCCTCTCATCGATGTTGACTGATATGATGAGTGCGGATCTGGCAAATGGAACAAATCACATCTCTATCCCGAAACGGACGAAAAGGGCTCGGAGCAGGCATACCTGGGTAAATACTGTACCCATGTTGAAAAAAACAGTAAGTAAAGGATCAAAGTCGGGCGGGGCCGACTATATGATACCCTACACCACTGTGAATATGTGAAATATATATAGTGGAGATATATATTTATATGATATAATGATTTTGATATAATATGGTGCATTTATTACTGGACCAAATTTCATCAAAATTGGACAGATATAGGGTGTTTGTTGCAGCCAATACGTGAATTCGGCCGAAAATATATATGGGAGCCATATCCAAATCTGAACCGATTTCGATATAATTTTTCACATTTATTTTTGGACCGAATTCAGTCACACATTCCCAATTTCATCGAAATCGTACATATATAGCGTATTTAGTGCACCAAATATGTGAAATCGACAGAAAATATGTATGGAAGCTATATTCAAATCTGAACAGATTTCGATATAATTTGGCACATTTATTTCTAGACCGAATTCAGTCACACATTTCAAATTTCATCGAAAGCGGACATATATAGCGTGTTTGGTGCAGCAAATATGTAAAATCGGCCCAAAATATATATGAGAGCTATATCCAAATTTGAACCGATTTCGATATAATTTAGCACATTTATTTTTGGATCGAATTCAGTCACACATTCCAAATTCCATCAAAATCGGACATACCGAGCGTGTTTGGTGCAGTAAATACCTGAAATCGGCCGAAAATATATATATGACAGCTATATCTAAATCTGAACCGATTTCAATATAATTTGTCACATTTATTTTTGGACCGAATTCAGTCACACATTCCAAATTTCATCGAAATCGGACTTATATAGTTTGGTGCAGTAAATACGTCAAATCGGCCGAAAATATATATGGGAGCTATATCCAAATATCAACCGATTTCGATATAATTTGACACATTTATTTCTGGACCGAATTCAGTCACACATTCCAAATTGCATCAAAATTGGACATATAAAGCGTGTTTGGTGCACCAAATATGTGAAATCGGCCGAAAATATATATGGAAGCTATATCTAAATCTGAACCGATTTCGATATAATTTGTCACATTTATTTTTGGACCGAATTCAGTCACACATTCCCAATTTCATCGAAATCGGACATATATAACGTGTTTGGTGCCGCAAATACGAGAAATAGACCAAAATTATATATGGGAGCTATATTCAAATCTGAACCGATTTCGATATAATTTGGCACATTTATTTTTGGACCGAATTCAGTCACACATTCCAAATTTCATCGATATCGGACATATATATAGCGTATTTAGTGCAGCAAATACGTGAAATCGGCCGAAAATATATATGGAAGCTATATCTAAATCTGAGTCGATTTCGATATAATTTGTCACATTTATTTTTGGACCGAATTCAGTCACACATTCCCAATTTCATCAAAATCGAGCATATATGGCGTGTTTTGGTGCTGCAAATACGTGAAATCGGTCGAAAATATATATGTGTCGATTATTTTTTGGACCGAATTTATTTACACATTCCAAATTTCATCAAAATCGGAAATATATAGCGTGGTTGGGGCAGCAAATACATGAAACGGGCGGACGGACGGACATGCATAAATCGACTCAGAAAGTGATTCTATGTATATGCCTAGAAGGAACTATGGGCCTATCTCGTTTCCTTTTGTATCTTACATACAAATGCACAAAGACATAATACCCCTTACACAGTGTGAGGTGACGGCCACTGGTCGAAGGTTACTCCGAGTCAATCCGGTGCACGGAACGGGCCGCCCTGGGATTGGGTTAGTAGGATATTTTGTAAATAGTTAAGACCACCAAAAACGTAATATAAAAAAAATTTTTGTTGGATTGTTTCATGGCACTATATAAAATATCGTCGCATTATCTTTCCCCTATCAGTCTTAGATTCAAATGAACAAATGATCGACCCCCTTTTATGGCACACGTTTTCCATATTTAATAGCTTTAATTTTATTGCTATTTAAACGCAATTTTGCTTGTTAGACAAGCTCTGTCTGTCTGACCGTCGTTGCTGTAAACGATCTATAGCCAGTCTCAGGTGTAATATAACATGCGTGTAAAAAGAAATGCTCCAAAGTGTTGGCATCACTTTGTCTTTGGCGGCTTTGATTCCATTAACGATGCATATAATTTCCACAGATTCAAAAGAGATAGAATATAAAAAATAGCAATAATGTACTTTTAATAACAACAACAAATTCAATTATGTTCTCTAACAACCGGAACGACAACAACAGGTGAAATAGTTGCCACAAGAGGCAACAAAGTAAGAGATTTTAATTGATAACAAGTGCGTAAGCACACTTGATATAAAACGATCGATCACCTGCAAGCTTATCATCGTAAAATTAAAAAATGTCGAAGAAGGAAGGCGATTAAAGATGGATCTAACAAAGCGTTCATAGCGACAGCTGTTACTAAAAACCCATTGCAAAAGCCATTTCGTATCTCTTAAATTATATTATTCTTATTCTTAGCCATGATTTTTCTTATGTGAAACATATCTCAAATTACTTACCACGATAATCATTGATGGCCACGACCAAAGTAAGAGTTGAGCCCAGTGGTACAATGCCACTAACTGGTGGCGCCCAAGGTCCACGACCATGCTGTATTTCCATCCAACAATCGACATTGTCACCTGCAAAGAATATTAAATTTCAATTTAAGCGCAACAGCACAGAAAGACCACCCATCTCATTTTGCCATAAAAATTGGAAATGTCCCATGAACAAATTTTGAAAGCTATTTTCATTTGTTTAATTAAATTTAATCTGTTCTCGGGCAAAACAATTTTAATTAATTTACTATGGGACATTTCCACTCTTTAGGACTTCAGCATAACGACTGGAGATGGATAGATATGAAGACGATGTTGGTCATGTTTATGGCACAAGCGCCACACGTCACAAAAACCATGAAATGCACGAGCGGCTATAAAACCAAAGAAGAACAAATTTCTCGTTCTCCAACACAGAAGAAAAACCAATAACAAAAGCATACCTCTGAAATCCAATTGTATTACATCCAGATCGGCAATTACCATTGGTGGTTTTGATGCTGTCTTCTCATAATCATTAAACCATTCACAACGTAAACGTTTCGCTTCATCCCAGACTTCCAGTAGATCTTTGTCATATTGCACGACCACCTGCAAGATAAACCATAAACCGGCGAGAGAAAGAGAGAATGTTGAACCACAAAACATGAAAAAATAAACAGACAAATAAAAAAAGATTATAAACAGAAATTCACATGTAAACAATAAAATGAACACAGTTGTAGAACAATGAACAACAGAAATTTGCAACAGCAACCTGACCAGAGATACAGACAGCAGGAGTAGCTGCATCAGCAGCACTATCGACCGACCACCAGCAAGTTGTAACAGTATATACTGCAGTAACCTCATCATTACTTTTTTTCAGCAGGAATACTGTTCAATGATTTGTCATCAGAGATGGTCTATAGGCAGGCGGAGGGTTTTTGACATTTCCGACATTTTATACAATATTTGGACTACTATTGGCCTCAAAGTCCCCCAAGTGCATTTTTGCCTTTAGGCTTAGAATATGATTAAAAATGTACCTCATGAAGATAATATAATGTCTTGGGCCTCGAAATCCGTTTTAGGTACATTGAGGAGTCAAATTAGCCCTATCCGTCCGTCTGTCTGTGTGGCTTGTTGATGCATTTGTCCAGGGCATGGACAAAGGAGGTGCTTAACCGTTTCCTCCTCTTTTTTGTTTCCACAGCTGTGGCAGTGGTCGTTATGTGGTAGATTTCAATACCACGGCGGTCGGTTTTATGCACCGGATGGACTCGGAGGAATCTTCGACCAGGTCAACAATTATGTGTTTGCATACAATTTTTTTACCTTTGGAGCGGTAACATATTTCGGAATGCCTCCTCTGAGCTCTTCTATCCCGACAGGGATAGAGAAGAACCCCGGGCAATGGAACTGTTTCGTTTGCCAGATCGGTATCAATAACATGTCAACATTGGTGAGATGTAACGTTGTTATTCAGCGCACCAGAAAGTCCTGCAAAATGTCCCTGTGAAACTGTGGACTCTATGAGTGGGAGAAACATCATGGTCTCCACGATGCAGGAAACAAAGAAGGATGCCGTATAATAAAGAATATTTTTGGTCTTTCTCATTCGCCCTCAAAATATATTGCACCCCATCTCATTGTCATCCCAATAATATGATGGTAATAATGTCACTTCTGATGTGCATAAAAGCCACATTTACAACAAGAAGTATGTTTGTCTCATTTCCTGTAACTGTCACTTTTGGTATTTGTTTCTACGTTTGTCCATCACAGTTTACTAGTTGAAGTCCGAACAACTAACCAAAGAACATCATCAAATACAAATACGACAATACACCACAAACAGCATTCATTCATTTCATTGTAGAAAGATTCCACACTCAAGGCAAAATGAATGAAAATCAAAAAAATCTTGAAAAGAAATATCTTGTCATGAAAATCTTTTTGGGGTTTTATGGCAAACAAAGAGACACACACACCATACGGTCAATGGTCAAAGGCAAGCAAATAAAGAATTTACTTACCATCATGCCTTTCATTTAACCAACTACAAACCTCTGTAGTTTATTGATTTCTAAAGGGCATTTTTTGCTCAATTCAATTTTCATAAAACAAAATTCACAATGACCGATTACAATCAGCAAGAGCAGCAGCAACGTTTAGCTTAATTTTATGTTTCAATATTGTTTGGCTTAACTGATATTAAATGATTTTAAGTGAAATTATTCCAGAAATGATTGTATTAATATCCTGAGGGTTAATTGGTTATCAAGATCTTATGAGATGGCCTCTATTCCATTTAGAGCATGGTGGTGGACTACATGACACAGTTAACCTGAAGGATATTTGGCATATCGGTCAGAGTCTTACAGGCAATCAATTGGCGGGAAAACAGTTTTAGTTGAATTGGAAACAAGTAATAAAGTATCAGTCAGCTGTGCTGGCGGAGATATACCTTCGGAGATATAATCTCGGACCTAAAGAAAAGTAAGTATTTGCTTCAAAATACGTGGAATCTGTAGTTACCTTATTGTGGAGCCATACCAAATCATTGTCATATACCAAAAAATTTTAGTAAACAAACTTCTGATTAATAGATAACTCGAAACATTGAATTATTGTACACTATCCAAGTCGGTATGTGCCGGCAGGGTTTTTAAAAAGTTTTTTTTTTTAATTGTACGTTTGTAAAAGGAACTTTGAAAACAAAATTCTGTAAAAAATATCATATAGATCCGACTGCACCTCTCTCAAATTTTATGTGGGAGGTACCCGAAGGACGGGACCGGTATAGTCCATATTCCACACTGATACATGATTGGATAAAATAGTATTATGTGCAAACGTTGGACCAATGAGAAACTTCCTGCGAGGGTTATCTTGCAGATTTGCCATTTTAGTTGCTGCCTGCATGGGTTTCATGGAGGTTTTAGGCCATTGTATGGACTTGCCCACGAAAAAAATTTACCTTCGTAAAGGGGGGCGCAAGGGCAACCTGCTGAAAAAAATCAACGCAATTTGAGATGAGCTCTTAAACTTCACTTTTCCCCGAATATAGTGTGAGAGGTACGCGAAGGAGTCGAACCAGATCTATGCTGGCAGTAATGTTACCATATGCTAAATCGAGACCAAATTGTTTGAAACTGATTTCGTCCAAATATACTTAATACATATTATTGGGCATATCAAAGTGTTTATTCCCTCTTTATCCTAAAGGCTGAGGGTATAAAGAAGCAGTAACCCTTACTGTATAATGAAAAGATACCTAAATTTAAAAATTAATAGCATTTTCGAAGCTGACAAAATAAGTTCTATCACTTCACTAAGAAGAGTGAGATCCCTTTTATGAAGTTTAAGCAGATCCCAAACATCTACAATGCAGGCTGGAACTCTCGTGCCTTTCTAGCCCTTCTTGTGTTTATTCTGATGCCTGAAACCCTCTAATGACTAACCAAAAGCTCTTAAGCCTGTCCAGTAGATTGTGGCAGGGATGGTATTGGCGGTAACACCGAAGGTATTGCATAGACAATATCTAATTGTGCTGATCCAGCGGTGAAATCTTCGCCTCCTCATAAAAATGGTCCACTGATGTCATGAGGAGTAACCCTACTGCAGTTCTCAGGGTGGATTTCTGACAAGTTTGAATATTATTTCTCTGCCTAGAGCAAAAACTTGCATACAACACTGTTGCCGCGTAGCTTACCACATCCGCCCTATTGCTTTTAAGGATCAACTAGGTTTTTTTGACAGAACCCTAAGTGCTGCCGGCCAGCGACCTTGTTCCGTCTTCTAATCTTGTCGCAAATAGCTGTGGCTTGCACGGACGACCAAAAAATTGTATCGAGTGTTACACCAAATATGTTGTGGTATTTGGTGGTCGGAATCAAGACACCAATATGTTCAAAGTTATTCTCATTTCAATCGTCCATTTGGTGTTTGGTGTATTTTCACATTCCTCAGATAGAATAACTGGACTCGAGGAACCGACGGAATTTCAGAAAGGCAGAGGTTAAACAGTTCCGGAGATATCACCCGCCTTGAGTAACTCCCTATTTCATTCTACGGGTCTAAAGATAAGGTCACATTAGGCAAATATTTGCTCCAGCGACCGGCAGTTTGCGCTTACTGAGAGCAAGTGAGCGTAAAGAATGCATTGAAATTTATGCTCACTTGCTCTCAGTAAGCGCACACTGCCGGCAAATATTTGCCTCGGGGTGCTCAATAAGTAGACAGCGGAATTTTATGCAACCCTTATTTTTGGTCCGATTCATGTCAAATTTTGGGAATATGGGGAATATATGAAGACGTGGACCAATACCGACAACTTTCAGTTGGATTGTTTTATACCCCCAAGGAAGACTTAATATAAAATTTCAGCCATTTCGGAGGGATATTGAGGCCACAACCATCAAAATACCGGAAATCGGGAGGTACCGTTGTATGGGGGCTATATACAGACGTCGACCTATACCGACTACTTTCAGTTGGATTATTTTATACCGCCAAGGAAGACTTAATACCAAATTTGAGCAATTTCTGAGAAATATTGATGCCACAACCATCAAAATACCGGAAATCGGGAGGTACCGGTACCGACAACTTTCAGTTGGATTATTTTATACCCTCAAGGAAGATTTAATACCAAATTTCAGGCATTTTGGAGTGATATTGAGGCTACAACCTTCAAAATACTGAAAATCGGGGGTATCGTTCTATGGGGGCTATATAAAGACGTGGACTTATACCGACAAATTTCAAGTGGAAGATTTTATACCCCCAACGAAGACTTAATACCAAATTTCAGCCATTTCGGAGGGATATTCAGGCCACAACCATCAAACTACCGGAAATCGGGAGGTACCGTTGTACGGGGGCTATATGAAGACGTGGACCTATACCGACAAATTTCAGATGGATTGTTTTCTACCCTCAAGGAAGACTTTATGCCAAATTTCAGCCATTTCGGAGTGATATTGAGGCCACAACCTTCAAAATACCGAAAATCGGGGGTACCGTTCTATATGGACTATATGAAGACGTAGACCTATACCGACAAATTTCAGATGGATTGTTTTATACCCTCAAGGAAGACTTAATACCAAATTTCAGCCATTTCGGAGGGATATTGAGGCCACAACCATCAAAAAACCGGAAATGGTGAGGTACCGTTCTATATGGACTATATGAAGACGTGGACCTATACCGACAACTTTCAGTTGGATTATTTTTTACCCCTAAGGAAGACTTAATACCAAATTTCAGCCATTTCGGAGGGATATTGAGGCCACAACCATCAAAATACCGGAAATCGGGAGGTACCGTTCTATGGGGGATATATGAAGACGTGGACCTATACCGAAAACTTTCAGTTGTATTATTTTATACCCCCAACGAAGACTTAATACCAAATTTCAGAAATGTCGGAGGGATATTGAGGCCACAACCTTCAAAATACCTAAAATCGGGGGTTACCGTTCTATGGGGACTATATGAAGACATGGACTACCGAAAAATTTCACATGAGTTGTTTTCTACCCTCAAGGAAGACTTAATACCAAATTTAGCCATTTCGGAGTGATATTGAGGCCACAACCAACAAAATACCGGAAATCGGGAGGTACCGTTCTATGGGGGCGATATAAAGACGTAGACCTATACCGACAAATTTCAAGTGGAAGTTTTATACCACCAACAAAGACTCAATACCAATTTTCAGCCATTTCGGAGTGATATTGAGGCCACAACCAACAAAATACCGGAAATCGAGAGGTACCGTTCTATAGGGACTATATGACAACTATACCGACAACTTTCTGGTGGTCGAGCCACTTTTTCCGCCTATGTTCGCCTACTAGCCTGTTGACTTCAAGAGTAAGCTCTCAAACTCTTTGGTCTTCAGGGTTCGCACGACGAAGCTCATCACATTTATTTGCTAGTCCCGTCTGCTGGGAAGTTTGGTCTTATTTTGGGTATTCGACCAGCAGGTATGTTGCGAGCGACTGCAGCTATGATGATGTCACGGAAAATTCTCTCTGCTACCCAAGGATCTGACGGAATGAGCAGCTCTCTGAAGCTTTCCCATGGTTTAGATAAGTGGGACGGTCAGACGATGATATGAAGGTGTTCTGAGCCAAGCGAAATGACTGGTTGTCAGGAAACGACATTTATCAGACATGGTGTCACAATGGAGATGTCTGATGAGCTGTGGCAACCTCCTCTTATCCTTTTAGGAACGTCTTCGTTCACCGCATGCGCCTCTAGTCATTTGGTAAGGCATATATCGCAGTCTACATCTGCAGTTCCATACTTAGCAGCTACCTCCTACATTCCACTTACGGGTCACCAGAGTCAAGCTAAAGCGGTATAGTTCTGTACTGGACAGAGTGATGTATAAAGGGGCAGGTCCTCCTCCTCCGCTTCTTGTACTATGCTTTCGCAAAACGTTGTAATCATAGCAACGTTCCAAGTTGGGAAGACTGCGACGGTGTTTCGTAATTCGACGACAAGTTTGGGGACATGCTGCCAGATATTCTGCTGAAACAGAAATTTGTTTAAACCCTATTGATCCTGGAGGCGTCAAAAAGACAGAGCTGCCTCGGAACAACACCCACTCCCTACATTCCTTTTCGCCGATGATGTGTCGGATGCGGATATGGCAAACGGAACAGATCCATGGCACGGGGTTCTTCTCTATCACGGCACGGACCAAATGTGCTCGGAGCAGGTATTCCGCGATATATTGGTGAGAAGTATATATCGAAGACTCCCACGATTCAAGCCGGTGCATAGGACCGGCCTTCGTTGGATTGTTTTAAAATTTGTGTCAGGAAACAGGACAACCTCGTTAAAATGTCAATACTATCCTCGGACAGCCCCTAAACTGCACTTAAGCCAACATTTTGAACTTTTTTGAGGGGGGTAAGCAAAGGTGTTGTCCGACAAAGACTTTCTTGGAATTTGGTGTACACGATGCTCTTGAATCAAATTTTAATGGAAGGTGCTTACACCTGGGATATTTTTGCGGATTCTGAAACTACAATGTTCAGAGATGAGAAAAATCAAAAAACAAAAAAAAAATCGCCGGAGCGCTTTTTAAATAAATCGCGATTCAAGTTGACATTTTGAGGGGTTGTTTACGTTTTCACGATTTTGCTTAGAAACCGCAAGTCCTATCAAAATGGAGCTAAAGAAAATTTTGTAGCTGTGAAAATTCTCTACAAGATTGACTTTTATGATTTGTTCTCAGGCTGTACCATTTTTGAGATAAAGAAGCTCAGTTCACATTTTTAGGTTTTTTTTGGGGTTTCGCGATTTTGCTTGAATACGGCAAGTCTTATCGGCATGGGACCTGAGAAAATCCTATAGCTGTGAAAATTCTCTACAAGACTGGCTTACGTAATTTTTGCTAGGTTGTACCAATTTTTATATATATATAAGTTTTAGTTGGGTAATTGCAGTCATGACATTGTTTTATAAGGAGACGATACAGAATTGAATTGAATTTGAATTGTCCCAATTTCAACATCTATGTATATTAGGGTTATGACTTTTTGACATTTTTCCTCAAAAATGATTTCCTGTAGCAGGGATGAATGAACTTTTGCCTATTAATCACTATGCTATCGTTTATTCCATTGAAATATAAAAAAAGTTCACGCACAAATCGATTTTAAAAAAATAATTTTTTGAAAAAATATATGGAATGAAAAAAATTTTTTTTTCAAAAAATTATTTTTTGTTGCACGAATGAATAAATATAAGCCTAATAATAACTATAATAACGTTTATTTCATTCAAATATTAAAAAAGTCGCGAAAAATCACTTTGAAAAAATTTTAAATTTTTTGTTTTTTTTTTGTCAAAAAATTATATTTTTGAATAAAAGCGTTTACGACATTTTTACGATTCTCAGAATTGAAGAAAAATTGTGAGAAATACATTTTCTGTCATTTTAATTATCTCATGTGACTCTAAAGTTTATTTTCAATTATATATCTGTTTTCAGTGACTTTAAAAAATGGTCCATAATTTTGATAAATTCAAATTTTAAAATCATTTTGTGCGTGAGGTTTTTTTCACCTTATAATTAAGATTTTGTGTAATCTTATGGCAAAACTCATCACGCTATGATACAGGGATATGAGGTTGTAAAAAAGTCATAACCCTAATGTATATCTCAAAAGTTGTAAAACCTACGAAAATATCATTAAGGTCAATCTTGTAGAGAATTTTGATAGCTACAACATTTTCTTTATTCCCATTTTGACAGGACTTGCGGTTTTCAAGCAAAATCGCAAAAACCTAAACAACCCCTAAAAATGTCAACTTGAATCGCGATTTATTTAAAAAGCGATCCGGAGATTTTTTTTGTTTTTTTGATTTTTCTCATCTATGAACATTGTAGTTTCATAATCCGCAAAAACTTCCAAGGTGTAAGCACCTTCCATTTAAATTAGATTCAAGAGCACCGTGTGTACGTTTAGAAGCAATTTTACGATGGGCAAAATTTTGCCCAAATCGGATACTCAATTCGTAAGTGAACATGCTCATCAGTGATTTTAGTTGGTGACCGCAGGATTTTAGATTTTAGATTGTTGGACTAGTATTTCTGGTATAATGGACTTGTCCCCGAAGGAAATTTGTACCACCGATGGGACAACCATTTTCAAATTTTTCAAATGAGACTTTGAGAATAATTTTGATTTTTATTGTGGGAAGTACTTTAAGTATTGCACCGATATAGTCCACATTCGAATATGACCTATGGCTGGAAAAATGTTACGTAGAACAAAATGTTAGGCTAAATCAGTCGATCCGTTCGAGTGTTATACGAAAAATGTTGAAATGTTGTGGGGGAGGTACCGGAAGGAGTGGACCAATATGGCCCACCTTCGAACTTGATCTAAGTTTGGACAAAATATCGCGATGACCTAAATTAATCCATTCGAAATTATCTTTCGCATCAGCCGGCCTGATGGACGGACGGCGATTAATCGACTCCAAATTTCGTCCAAACATACATGCGGTTTAAAACCATTATTCCGATGATTTACATTTGTATTTGTATCAAAGTGTGGATTCCTTCTTTAGTCTAAAGTCTGATTATATACCAATGAATGGAAACTAACAATACGATTCCCGTACCAATCACACAAAGCCACAAACTTCCCAGCTTCTCTGAATCGTTTCATTCTCACAACCAAAACAAAACTACAAACTTTTCAATGTAAAAAGATGAAAACTGTACGATTGCTGAAATGTACGTCGAAACACCAAACAAAAAGAATGTTTGGCAAACGTTTGCTGTACGTTATGGTCAACGACACACTCTGGCACACACACACACATGTGATTGCTTATCAGCCCCATTAGTTAGCATCAGCATACCACAGTGAATTTTATCAACTACCAAACGTTTTTGATTTATTCACATGTGTTTAGTACTATTCGGTTTTCTATCTGCTCTTGTGGAGTTGAGTACTTTTCGTTTTGTTCGCACTCACGAATGTAAACAAAACGAAACTAAACAGCGGCCGACGTGGGTTATGTTTCCTTTTGTGTTGTTCCTATGGAAAATCCGAAACGAAACGATTGGAAATGTTATTTAAAGTATTTTTACGTACGCTGTTATATACATATAACCGTAAATAAAGAACCGTAAATGTGACCTACGAAAACAATTTAGAAGGAGTCCGTCTAAGTGGTCTGGAAGTAAACGGTGATAAAACCAAGATTATGGTATAAAGACATCGGCAATTGCTTACAACGATTCAAATCTATTTTTTATTTCGGCCTATAGAACATGACGAAAATACTTTGTTGCTTGTTGTTGCTATTTTTTTGAGCTCAACTGTATCCGTTTTATTTTTCACCATGTAAACCAAATGTATATATCTCACTTACCGTATTTTCATAAAATTGTCCATTTAAATCTGGTTTTGTACCACATCTCGAATACGATATCCTAAATGAGAAGAATGTTTTACCCGTCGATGGAGGTACATAAACGCAACGTGGATCACTGTGTTGACCTTTGTTGCCAAACAAAGGAAAAAAAATAGAAGAAAAATAAATAGCATTATTACAAATCCAAACCAATAAAGTTGTTAAGCTCTCTAACAAGCTACAAAAGCAGCAGTAGTTGTAGCTTGTAAAGAAACAGAACTCTCAAACACACTTACCCTTTGAACTAACAATACCCTCAAATGGATGTGAAAATGTTAAATGAACATCCATGTGATCCTTACCGCACATCACTTCTAATGAGACTATGTTTGGCATACCTTCCGGCCTCTCCATGGGCCACAATTCATTACCAGCTAAGACTAAACTAAACTGTAAAGAGAAAGAACAGAACAGAAGAAAATATTTTAACACAAATTATTAACAAGGAAAACATGAAAATGCCCGACATTCATACAAATGTACATGTACATACATATATGCAAGTTGTTATGAGAGTTGAAGACAATGGAAAATTCGAATAAAGAAGTAGTAGAAGTAGAGAGGATTCATTTCCATAGAACAAGAACCTAACGAAATGAAACAAATTGTTAAGTGTTCATATTTTCTCAGGCAAATATTTAAACATTCATTATTGAAGTGGAATTTTAATTAAAATGTAAAAATATTTCCTTGGCAAATGTTTGGTAGGTACCCTATAAAACGACCAAGCCTACGACAATGGTGCATACAAACATATATGGAATATGAATTCGTTAAAAGGAGACTTGAAAACAAACACACACGCAAAATTTAAAAGTGTGTTTAAAAGAAGCACCAGAACTGTGGATATTTGGTGAAAAAACTTAATTCGTGTTTTGAAAATATTTTGAAATGAAAGATTTTAAAATTTTTTTCGTTTTGCAAAATCTGATTTAGCAAATCTGCTGAAATCCGGTAGTTCAATATTAATTACAATTTATATATTCGTTAGCCTTATGCCTAAAAGTATGCTAATAAATTAATCCCTTTCTTAAAACTAGCCATATTCCCAGCAAAAATGTACTGTACAATATAGTACAAATTTAAATATTTAATATATATATTTATCATGTTGAAAAATCTATATTAGTTAAATTCTAAAAAACTATCCTCCATGATGATCGCTTTTAAACAATATTTTTTATTGTAAATTCTAACGTTTATTACTTGTGTTCTTTTGCATTTCACCTTAAATTTGTATTCATGAATGAATTAAAAGGTAGATTGTAATAAAAACTTGTTTAAATTCTTAAACAAATAACAATTCACATATAACAACCACTTGTTATACATAGGAATTTTTCTCTTTGTTTTTCTGAGATTTTTAAATTGGCTTTGCAAAAGAGACGAAGCCAAAGTGAATGTGCATTTTGTCTGCCCAAACTCTTTAATGAATATGCAAAAAAGGAATTAGACAGTATTACTCGCATTGTCAGCTTTAGAAGAGAAAAAAATTTGGATTGCTGGTAAAACAATAGTTAAAATTTTTACATGCTAACAATAGAAATGTGTAAGAATAGAATTATGAGAAAGCATGATGTTTGCCAAACAAGTCGAGTTTGTTGGTTTTTAAAGAATGTAGATTTTTTGCAGAATACAGATTGTAATTAGAGGAGCTGTCTTTAACAACCGTTAAAGGTAGTGAGCCATCATGTGCCACGCGTTCACATAGTCATTCCTCTTCAAACGTCAACCTCACCCGTTGTCTTTCACCCCGTTGGCTTTCAAGAGGACAACACTCGGGCTTAGGCGTTGCTTGAGTGTCGGCCTCTCTATGCTCTTCCTTTTGCTCAAAAGCAAAGAAGAAATCCTGACGAATTTGGTCATCAAAAACATGAAATTAAAAAAAATATATATCTCCAAGGCATATGCCAAATCCTCCCACACCTGCGGCAAGCTCCACTTGTCTGGGATGGAGCACTTCAGGTTTAGACAGTGTTTCAGAAACGTCTGAGGCCCTATGTTCCTCAAAGAGCTAAGAGGAAAAGAAGACACGCTGTATTATAGCTGCTATAAAACGAAACATGAACTAGGAGTTGAATTTTTGGTAAATCGGAGACTTAAAAATCTCGTCTCCAGATTCACTCTGATTGTTGAGAGAATTGCCACAATCCGTATAAAAGCAACGTTTTTTTTTAACATCAGCCTCATCTGCGCCAATGCCCCGATCAAAGAGAAAGATTAACTACTAAGGATCTATTCTACGAGCGTCTAGAGGGAGCATATAACCGCTGTCCTCGCAGTGACATTAAGATTGTTCTAGGAGAATTTAATGCTAAAAATGGGAGGGAAAATATCTTTGGTCCCACGGTCGGCAAGTTCAGCCTTCCTAAGGTAACATCCGACCACCGAATGAGGCTTATCGATTTTACAGCGGCAAAAATAATAGTAGTGAGCAGCACCAGATTCCAACACCTCGACATACGCAAGACACTCTTCCAGAGTGTTGTCCGATCGATACGGGGAGCGTACATCAATTCGGACCTAAAAATCCATGATATGATGAAGAAGGTATACAGAGCAACCTTGCATTCAGTAGCAACACGATGCGTCAAACTACCGGGAGAAAAGGAGAGGTAAGAAGCGTATTTTCGGGAGAAAGAAGAAAGACCAAGAAAAAGTGAGCATGAGAAACTTGATATGTTCAAGAGTCAGAATGAAGTCCGAAAAATTTTGCAGAATGTAACACACCCGATTGAAGGGTTTGTTGCAGGCACATTCTCCTGCAAAGATAATGAAGGGAATCTGGAAACTGATATATGTAGATAGCGTACTGAGGATCTAGATGGAGCATTTTGTGAAGCTCTTAGTATCGACTATGGGCGGCATTGAAGTTACCCTAGAACCAATCGCAAACGACGACGCACAGAGGGGAAATTTGTGTTAAAAATTGATCAAAAGCACTAGAAAGCTCATTTATACTCGGATTGATATAAAATTTTGCACAAAGCATATCTTCTTTACAAGGATTAATCCTATAGAAAATAATGAAAATCGGTCCAGATTTGGATGCAGCTTCCATATATATTCGCATCTGATATGAGATAAAAATGCACTAAAATCACTGAAATTTGACGCATGCAACCTGAACTAGCCTAAAAACACATTGAGCAAATTTTCAAACAAATCGGTACAGATGTATATATAGTCCCATATACATATGTATATTCATTCCAAATTGTATTTTTTGAAACTTACTTAAATTAAATTTTTCTCAATTCACATGAGAAAAGCCGTGAATGTTTCTGAATAATGCAAACATATTTGATAGGTGTTAGTTTGGTCTGATAAATAAGAGTCCCGGTTATAAGGCGGAACAAAATTTAGTGTGAGTAAACCATGCAATTCCATATAAAAATATTTCATATTTTAGTTGAGAAAAATTAGATTTTTTCGGAATGGCGCAAATATGCGCAATTTTTTATGATTGAATCTTATATTTGAGACTCAAGCGCATAAAACATTAGAAGAAACTATAGTCGGGAAACGACGGGGAAATAGACTTTTTCGCTATTGAAATTGAAATATTATCATAAAAAATTTTCATAAAGAGGATATGTATCACCATTATTAAAGAGCAAAAATGTAAAATCAACCTGAAAATTTTAAATGCTAATCTTGTTAGGAGACTGTACAAAAACAATAAATCTTAAAAAATATAAATTTTCGCGAAAATAATGTCATTTTAATGTTCACCTAATTTCTTAGTTTTCGAAAATTTACTTTTTGTTTCAGTATGGCTGAGTTCGATGGAGTGCTGCATTGGATTGGTTTATCTTACAAAGTCAAGGATGGTTGTAGCAAATGTAGAAAAGAGTCTGGTTGCCGTTTATCAACATTTTTTTCATAAAAAACGATTTTCATATTTTGAGTTTTGAGCAATTTTAGGCCTATGTTTCCCCTCTGTGCGACGTTGAATGTCAACCACCAAGCCAAAGCGAGACAGTAATTAATCGGCTGAAAAAACAAACAAGTAAGAAAGTATTAGTCAGCTGTGCTGACGGAGATATACCCTCAGCCTCTGGCTATAGCAACTCATTGGCATATACCAAAACTTTTTAGTAAGCAAACTTTGGATTCGGAGGGTTTTGGAAATATTAAATTAGGTAAAACTATGTTTGGAAGAAATTTTTAAAAAAATATTGAGAGTTATCTTTCGCACTAGCCGGGAGGGGGTTTTATGAAGCCCTTAGGTCGCTATCTCAGGAAGTATGGATATACTCCCGACAAAATTGTGCTGCTACGACAACCTACTGAAAATTATTTCAAAACGATCCGAGAGGTGCTCCTAAACGTCATTTATTCCGAATTTTGTGGGAGAGGTAATTTTCAAAATTTTAATTTGATTTTGCGCAGAATAATAAAAAAAAACTTTAAACAAACCGAAAAAATTAATTCAATAAATCGAGTTTTGTATTGAAAATTATTAGTTTTTGTAAATACCGCTAGTCACTGTTAATTTGCGCAGTATCAAAGTTGAAACTTTTTGTATAAAAATAAAACAGACATTGTGCTGTAAAATATATAACTTTTCTTGTGTTGTGCCGTTGCATAAATATACAGAAGTGAGACCAAGGTTATTATGAATCGGGAAGCTGTTAGTGAGTACTTTCATAATATTTACAAAAAGAACGAAGAAATTTGTAAAAGTAGCATAGTTAAATCAAGTTTGTATATACATATATTGAAAAGATCGTGGAAAGGGGACTAAGAGATGAGCAAGCTGGATTTAGACCCCACAGGAGCTGTCTGGATCAGACGAACACCATCCGGATAATCATTGAGCAATCGATAGAGTGGAGAACCCCGCTATACTTAGTCTTTATCGACTTTAAAAAAGCCTTCGATTCCATAAAAAGAACAGCGATATGGGATGCACTTCGGGCGAAAGGTGTTCCATTAAAAATAATACACATAATAAAAGCTATGTACCACAATGTTGCGCTCCAAGTCCGACACAATGGGATGACGAGCGAACCTTTCTACACCATGGCCGGCGTGAAACAGGGCTGCCCATTGTCACCACTGTTGTTTGCGGTGGTACTAGATGAGATCATGCTAATTCTAAGCAAGAAAAAAGAGGAATAACTTGGAACTTTCAACAACATCTGGAGGACCTCGACTATGCAGACGACATATGCCTATTATCCCACAAATTCAATGATATGCAGAGCAAATTAAATGACCTGGTGAAACTTCCGAAAATGGTTGGACTGGAAATCAATGAAGAAAAAACATATGCAATGCGCATAAACCATATAACCGACAACAACCTCACTGTCAATAATCACCCGATTTCCTATACTAACAAGTTCTGTCACCTGGGAAGCGTAATGTCAGTAGACAATGGCGTGGAAGAAGACGTTACAAATAGACTTAATAAAGCACGATCAGCATTCGCGAGTGAAATTTGAGGGGTGGTGGTAATTTGTTGTGGTCCGATTTTTTGGTGGGAGTGGAGCTAGTTTATTTTAGGGTGGGGTAAGTTTTGTTTGGTGGTGGGGACGGGGCAAGTTAGCCCCCTCAACTTGTTCGAATTCGAAAAGAGTTTCACTCGCGAGTGGAATTCGAGCGAGTATTCGGAGCTCTGTACCAAAGTGTATATTCCCTTGTTAGCCTAAAGGCTGTGGATATAAAAAATAATATTAATTGATTCTGGAACGGAGAAACTCAAGATGTGTTCTATTACTCCTTGGATTTTTGGTATTGAAAATCGGCTAGAACGGTACCACCCGGTTTTCGGTATTTTGAAGGTTGTAGCCTTATTATCACACAGAACTGGCTGAAATTTGGTATTTAGTCTTCTTTGGGGGTATTCAACTTTCACCTCTAAATTTGTCGGTTAGGTCCGCCTTTCTGACTGAATTTTGTCGGTATAGGTCAACGTTTCGATATAGTCCCCATAGAACGGTACCTACCGATTTTCGTAATTCTGAAGGTTGTTCGTCAACATCCCATCGAAAGACTGAAATTCGTTATCTAGTCTTCCATTAGGTTATAAAATATTCCAGAAGAAAATTATAGCTCCGCGGGTTCCTATATCTCCCCTAAAAAGTAAGTGTACATCTTGATTTTCGGTATTGTGAAGGATTAACCGAAATATCCGACATTTTGTATTTAGTCTTCTTTGAGTATAGAAACTTTCCGCCAGAATTTTGTAGATATAGATCGACGTTTCGATATAGCCTCCTGAAACGGTAACTCCCGAATTCCGGTGTTTTGAAGGTTAGCCACATTGTTACCACATTGAACTTGCTGAGATTTCGTCTTAAGTCTTCTTCATAAACGAAAGAAAACTAATTGTTCGGCCTGGCCGAACTTAACGCCGTTCTTACTTGTTGATCGTATAAAAGTGTATATATACGCGTTAGCTTAGAAAAAAACGACCTGAAATTTTCCATCGTTTTACTGCCGCTGATGTGTGCAATATTGGAGATTTTCCTTAAGCCCTTTACTTTTTGCGTCCACACCAGCAAAAATGCAGTGAAAATACGTCTCCACATTGTCTGTGTGGGCAGATAAGGAATGTTTTTATTTCGGGTCATATGACATTGATGGCTAGTGTAAACACACCTTAAGTCATGTATAAGTTTGACATATTTGCCGAACTTGATTTAGGCAGCGTAACATCAAATCAGCAGTCAACATAGAAACAAGTAAAAAAGTATCAGTCGGCTTTCCCGACAGATATATACCCTCAGCATGTGTGGATAGAAATACATTTTTCGCAAAAAAAAAAAACTTATGTATTTAGGGAGTTTTCAACATTTTGGGCGTATGAACCGACAAAAATATGGCTAGGATTAAACCTTAAAAATTTGCAGGCGTAACGAAAGATAGGGCCTTTTTATCACACTAGCCTACGAAAAATATAATGTCGCTGTAAACAGGGCCACTTGGAAAACCTTCGGTAAAAATTTCAAAGGATCCTCAAACAGACCCTTAACCACACAAAAATGTTGAACATTTGTGTGGGTGGTACAACAAGGATTGGACAGATAGGGCCCAAATTTGAACATAAACTAAGTTTCGACAATATTTAGAGATCCAAAGTTTGGACCAAATCGGTTCCTACGTCTATGAGAAATCGCGCGTACCATTTTAGCGAATATTTTCGAACTTTTGTGGGGAATGCACCGGAAGGAGTGGACCTATAAGCACAACCTTAGAATTTCATCGAATATTCGAAGAAATATTATAATATCCAAAGTGTGGACGAACGCAGTATTCGGTTCGAGCTTTCCAGCCACTACACATGGTGCCATAAGGCTTTTTTACAACTTTCGGGCTGTTCTCTCAAGAAGTATGGACTTGCCCCTGAAAAAACTTTTACTGTCGTAATTGATCAGCGAATGCAAGTTGCTTCAACAAAAATCAAAGTGATTCGAGAGGAGGTCTTAAAGTGAATTTATCCAAAATGTTGTGTGGGAGGTACCCGAAGGACTGGACAAATATAGTTCATATTCGAACCTGATCTATATCTGGTAGATATATTAGGATGTTTAAAGTATGGACCAAATCGGTCACTCCCATCAAGAGTTATCTTGCGCTCCAACCACTACACACGGTGTCATATGGGTTTTTTGTACCTTTCAGGCTATTTTCTCAGGAAGTATGGAATTGCCCCTGATGAAACTTATAGCGTCGCATGGGGGGCAGTGAACACAAGTCGCTACAACAAAAAATCAAAGCGATTCGAGAGCAGGCCCTAAACTGAACTTTTCCGAAATTTTGTGTTGGAGATACCCGAAGCAGTGCACCGATTGAGTTCATATTGGAACCTCATCTAAGTCTGGTAGAAATTTCACGATGTGAAAAGTATGGACCAAATCGGTTACTTCCTTTAAGAGTTATCGTGCCCAAAAAATTTCCGAACATTTTCGAACTTTTGTGGGGGAGGTACCAGAAGGAGTGGACCGATATAACGCATTTTCGAACTTAAACTAAGTTTGGACAAAATATTACGAAAGCCAAATTTTGGACCGAATCGGTTGATCCGTTCGAGAGTTATCGTGGGCTCCAGCCAGACAGACAGACGGACGGACATGGCTAAATCAACTCCAAATTGTGTGAAACACATTTCGTCCAAACATACTTGGGGTCTAAAACCTTTATTTCGATGATGCTCATTTTGCCCGTATGAAAGTGTATATACATACCCTCGTTAGCATAAATGCTGAGGATATAAAAAGACTTTTTGGAGTCTTACTACCACAGTGAATCGATCCAAGACTTACGTATAAGAGCCAGAAGATATGTTTGTTTTGGAGAGAAAACTTCTTTGAAGGATCTATGGAGCAATCCAATTTCAGATTGAATAGCGGTGTTGTGTGACAAACACAAGTTTGAACTTTAGCCTTACTGAGATTCAAGCAAGTTAAAGATGATTTATGAAAAAATGATGTATGAAAAATCAAAGCAAAGTTAGAATTTGAATCTTTTGAATAACTATTCAAAATTAGTACAAAGTTGCTGCCAGTAGCAATTAAATAGATCATATTTTAAATATTAAATTTAAGTGTCACCAACATAACAAGTCATAAAAATTTTTAAATAAATTAATGCAATATGCTGCCGCAGTTATGGTAAAAAAACAACAATCACGTTTATAAACCAAATTCTAGCATATGCCAAAAAACACATACTTTTATACATACATGCAAATGAATATCTGAATTTCTAAAAAGAATACCAACAAAACCAATACTGTGACCTAAATTAAAATGAAAAAAAAACTAATAATTGTATAAATCTCCAAACTAATGTAACCTCATCCGGTTAGGTGGTGGCACAAAATGGATGGCAGCATCAAACAAATCGTTGAATAATACATATGTATGTATGTATACCGAGAGACAGAATTCCACTATAATACATGGCATCATGACACACAAAAGCACAACAAAGCTATTTGACCCGACCGACCGACTATTTCATGATAATTGAGTTCTATCCTTTCTATCTCTAATGCAATGCAACAACAATAACGACAACAGCAACAATCGACCATTAACTTCCGGATTAGCCACCAATAGTAGCAGCAGCAGAAACCTTTTAACCACAGACCAGATGTTTTGTATTATCAAATTATTCACACACACACACTCATTTGTCTTCTTCCTCTTCCTCTCGCTAACGTTTTGGTTATTTTACTTCGATTATTCAGTTATTGGACTTTTTAGCCTTTGGCGTTATTTTATGGAAATTTCAAAATTCCATACCACATAGCAGAACAAAAAAAAAAAGAAAAAAAAAACTATAAATAAATTTAAATAACAAAGAGACATACAGAAATGAAATGAGAAAAAAAACTGAAACGAAACATCCAACTTGAACAATGTGTTGACAGGAAATTCTGGTTATCTTCAATAGCCAACGACGACAATAACCACATCCCAATGGTCCCACATCCCATCTACATAGAGATAGCGAGTGACTCAGTGAGTTAGAGAGTGCATTTGATGTGATTTTCCTTTCCAACGGTTTTTTTGTTTTCCTTTCTTGTGTTGTATTTTTCTTTCCTTCTAGCTGACTGGGCTAACTATGTGATTTGCAATTTGCTTATGCTGCAAATAAAAGTGGTTATGACCAACCGTTACAGACTGCCACCATCAACATCACAGCTCCTACCTCTCCACATCCTTCACTGCTGTCATTGCTGATTTGTCACATCCCATCCCACAACTGCGTATGCCAAGATCAAAGCGGTCCATGTAAAGTAAAAGTAGCTGCAACCAAATGTGCATGCTTCGCATATAATGCTGGCATGTATTATCCAGCTGCTGCTGCTGCTAAAGACAAAAGCTTACACTGGAGTTTACCCCATAATGCTGTTCTATGGATATAAATGGTGATGATTTGTTAAATACAATAAAATGTATTTTCTTTAAGATAAGGATTGACGGACTCACTGGTTGCAACATTGTAGTGCTAATGCTATGTTTTTCCTGGAGCATAGACATAAAGGAAGACATAAAGAATCTTTGAAATAAGAAAAATAAAACATTGAAATGACTAAGGAATTCTTTAGGTGATAGATATAAGGTTAAAAATATTGAAAAAAAATTTAATTCTTAGAAACGGAATAAGTAAAACAAAATGTCCTTAAACGAGGCTCGAAAATCAAAATAAAATATATGTAGATAGTAAAGGCTTAAGACTGGTCCCCAGTAACTCAATTATCAGTTTAGAGAGAACCGATTTCCATGACCTTCTGAGCACCATATGTCCTTATATTTCGGTTACACAAAACAATTCATCCAATAGGCATAATTATATCATAAAAAGCATGAACATAGCCTTCGAGGACACGCATATTTTATATCAAGGACATTTATTCATATTGAAGCAGCAATTTGTGATTTTCAAAAAACAATCATAAAGAAAAAAAATCATTTTTGTTCAGTGAAATAAAATGGGAACAATTATACGCTGTATTGTTTCCCCTTGAGCATATAGCATTTTTAATAGCAAACATTGTGCTGAAGCGTAAAACTAGCTTTTAAGAATTTTTGTTTCGCAATTTTCATGTTTCAAATGGATATTTTCGCATTGATAGTTTTATTTGTATCCGAATGCTATGGAATGCTTTTGAAAATACTAAAAGGTTTTCAATGGGTTGTACACTGAAAAAAAGTAATAAAGGCTATAGAAACAGCCTTTCTTTAAGAAAGGGTCTACAGAAGCAGCCTTACTTGCAGAAAAGGTCTATAGGAGCACCTTTTCTCTCAAAAAGCAGAACCCTTTCTTTCAGAAAGGGTCTGTAGAAGCACAATTTCTTTCAAAAGAGGTCTATAGAGACACAATTTCTTTCAGAAAGGGTCTATAGAAGCACACTTCCTTTAAGAAAGGGTCTATAGAAGCATCCTTTCATTCAGAAAGGGTATATAGAATCACCTTTTCATTTAAGAAGGGTCCATCGGAGCAGCCCTTCCTTCAGAAAGAATCTATAGAAAGGGCCAATAGAAGCAGCCTTATTTTCAGAAAAGGTCTATAGGAGCACCCTTTCTCTCAGAAAGGGTCTATAAAAGCAGCCATATTTTCAGAAAGATTCTATAGGAGAACCATTTCTCTCAGAAAGGGTCTATAGAAGCATCCTTTCGTTCAGAAAGAATCTATAAAAACAGCATTTATTTCAGAAAGGATCTGTAGAAGTAGCTGTCTTTCAGAAAGGGTCTATAGAGACAGCCTTATTTTTAGAAAGCGTTTTTTTCAGAAAGGATCTGTACAAGCAGAGTTTCTTTCAGAAATGGTCTAAAGGAGCACCCTTTCTCTCAAAGAGGGTCTATAGAAGCATCTTTTCTTTCAGAAAGTGTCTATAAAAGCAGCCTTTCTTTCAGAAAGGATCTGCAGAAGCAACCTTTCTTTCAGAAAGGGTCTAAAGGAGCACCCTTTCTCTCAGAAAGGGTCTATAGAAGCATCCTTTCTTTCAGAAAGAATCTATAAAAGCAGCCTTTCCTTCAGAAAGGATCTGTAGAAGCAACCTTTCTTTCAGAAAGGGTCTAAAGAAGCACCCTTTGTTTTGTTAAAGTTCAGAAAGGGCCTAAAGAAGCAGCTTTATTTTCAAAAAGGGTCTATAGGAGCACCCAGTCTCTCTGAAAGGGTCTGTAGAAGCAGCCTTTCTTTCAGAAAGGGTCTATTGAAGCAGCCTTTTCTTCAGAAATGGTCTATAGAAGCAGCCTTTCTTTCAGAAAGTGTATATAAGAAGCTTTTCTTTCAGAAAGGGTCTATAGGCGTTTATAGAAGCAGCCCTTCTTTCAGAAAGGGTATATAGAAGGTGCCTTTCTTTAAGAAAGGGTATATAAGCAACTTTTCTTTCAGAAAAGTCTGTATTTCAGAAAGGGTCTATAGAAGCAGCCATTCTTTTGTAAAGGGTCCATTGAAGAACCCTTTCGTTCACAATGGATCTGTAGCCGTAGCCTTTCTTTTAGAAATGGTATATAGAAGAATCATTGCATTAAGAAAGGGTCTACAGAAGCATCCTTTGTTTCAGAAAGGGGCTATAGAAGCTGCCTTTTTTTCAAAAAGGACCTATATAAACAGCTTTTCTTTCAGAACGGGTATATTGAATCACCTTTTCTTTCAGAAAGGGTATATAGAAGCAGCCTTTGTTTCGAAATGGGTATATAGAAGCAGTATTTCGTTCAGAAAGGGTCTATAGAAGAACTCGTTCTTTCAGAATGGGTCTATAGAGACATATTTCTATCTGAATGGATCTATACACCAATGTAGCCAGGGGCCCCCCGGGCCCCCCCCGAAATGATTTTCGATCCCATAGGATATTAGCTTATGTTACACATTTTTTGTTAATTTTTGAATAAAATTTTAAAATGTTTTAAATTTTTCAAGAAATATGTAAAGTATTTGGAGGAAGTATTGCAGAGAATTATTTAACTACATTGATATACTTATTGTCCAACATATTTGAAAGTATAAAGACTAATGAACACGTTAGGCTTTTTGAGCAATTTGTTAAGTTTAATAGTGTTTAAGTGTTTATTGGTAATTTTAGGCTGAATGCAAGTGTTACTGAGTTCAGAAGAAACTGTTTATTTGTATTTGTTAAGGCTTATAAACACCATCTAGACAAAACATTGTTGCGATCTTTTGTTTTTGAAATTTTTGATAAGAGTAATTCAACAATAAAAGATACAATCGTTGCTTAATTTTGTGGTTTTAAATTTTTGTATATAGTTTCTAAAACGTTTTTGGAATGAACTATTTTGAACATCATAACAATTACAAATTCTGTATTATATTTGAAATTTGCAAAAAAAACATATCAACCATTTTTTATGATATAATTCTGTTCCACCGCAGTGTCGCCCGTTGAGATTATTTAAAACTGGTCTCTTGCTACAAATTAGTAAATGCCTATTGTACAAAAAATGATTTTTCTGTCGTATTTTTATGTTTTTGAGTTTTGTTTGACCTTGTGAATGATAATAAAATCAAGATTATTGAGGTTAAAGTTTATATTTTATTTATTGCATATTATTTCCTATAATTGGAAATTACATAGAATTTCATCTTCATTGTATTTTGGGAAGTACTTTCAATGGATACACATTCCTAGAAATGGCTTTGCGGACAGGAATATACCCGCTTGTGTGAACTGAAACTTTCATCTATGGGCAGATCGAACAACGGCTACACAACTAAAATCCCTTAACCCAAACCTATGTATTAGGAGATTTTCAGAATTGTGTAGCCATTTGCGGACGTATGAACTTGTTAATAAAATATAGATTTTTATCATTGATCACAAGTGTTGCGGAGAAGGTACCTGAAGAAATGGACCGGACCAACATAGTTTATTTTAGAAGTAGATATCATTTTGGGGGTCATTCCTTTTAAAAGATATTGCGCCCAACAGTCATTTCAGTTCTTCACCAAGGTTGTTCATTTTCGAGCTTAAACTAAGTTTGGACAAAATATTACTAAATCCAAAGTTTGGTCCAAATCTGTGGCTCTATTCACGAAAAATCGCACATACCGCTTTAGCTAAAATTCTTGATATTTGAGGGAAAATTCCAGGAGGAGTAGACCGAAAATCACCATCTTCGAACTTTATATAAGGCTCGAAGGAATATCGCGATAAAGTTGTCGTGCGCACCAATCACTACACATGATTGCCGTAGGTGTTCTTAACAGCTTTCGGGCCATTTTCTCTCAAAGTATGGACTTGCTCCTGAAAAAACATGTACTGTAGTAATAGAAGACCCGAGAACGCTTGTTGCAAAATACCAAAGCGTTTCCCGAGAGGTATTTTTGTTTATTAATTTATTTATTTCATATTTTTACTTATAACTAAATTATTATCATAAAGGAAGTGAAGCCATATTCATTAATTATCCAGAGAGGTCTTAAACTGCACTTCCCTGAAAATTTTAGAAATACTCTGTGGAAGGATATCGATAGAGTGGATCGATATTGTCCATATTCGAAGATGATCGAAATGTGACAAAATATAACGAAGGCCAAATTTTGGACAGAGTCGGTTGATTTGTTCGAGAATTATCGTGTTCTCCAGGCAGCCACCCAGATGGACGAATATAGCTAACTGGACTCCAAATTTTCTGAACACATTTCTTCCAAAAACTCTTTGCCCTTAAAATCGTTATTTCGGTGAGGCACATTTTGACTAAAGGCTGAGTGTATAAAAAATTTAGACCTTGGATTGGCGCAAGAATTTAATTTTAAAAGAATTTAAGACTGGTTGCCAGAGTTTTCCTAGTTCCTGATGAACTTATGAGAAGATCCACCATAGGAAACCAGAATTTCTGTAAGAGAAGTCCGACGATTGTCCCGCGATTGGGTGTTAGAATTTCATCATGGATAGAATCACTCTTGCTCAGCATTAGTTCTCTATCAAGAAAACCACTATGAGCCTTCAGAAATTCTTTGCGATAAAATCTACCATTGGGCACCAAAGTATACTTAGGAAAATAACTACAATAGGTTTCTTTATGACAATAACAACGATTGAATTTCCGAAATTGACCATATTTTGACGCGGCAGTGTGATAAAAGACAAAAAAGAGACACGTATCTCGGCGTTTTTTATTTATTTATATAACTCCTAAATATACCTGTAAATATAAAAATACTACTGGATAACGCCACGATATCGGAACGTTCCCTCTGCATAAATCAATTCTCTACTAATCCCATTTTCCTTCCATAAATTGCTCAATAGAATTCCAGTGGAAAATTGAAGCCGTGATTTTGAACTTTTGTGAAGTAGGAAACAAAGGAAAGGTCCTCAACATTCCATGTAAACAACAAAATTAAATATTAAGATATTTCTAAGGTTTTCCGATTGTATACTCTTTCTTTTGGTCTTACCGAAGTGATATCACTGAATTACATAACATTCACTGTAGTTGTGAGTTATTTGATAAATGATACATCCAAAAATATATGCTATTATTAATATACGAGGGCAGTTCGGAAACTTCTTAGCCTAGCACAAAAAGCGCGGTATAAACAGAAAAAAGTTAAGTGTTTTGGAAACTTCCATCTCTGTTATGAACACATGTTAAATTCGCAATTTTTTTACAATGGAAAAATTAGAAATGCGTGCTGACATTAAATATTTACATAAAAGAGGTTTATCGGGACAAGAAATTCATAATGATTTCGTGAATGTGTTAGGTGAAAGTGCTCCTTCATATGCAACAGCACAAAATTGGGTTGCTGAATTTAAACGTGGTCGTACAAACAGCAACAACAACAGAAATTGTAGCCAAAGTGCATGATATGGTATTAAATGATCGACGAATAAAAGTGCGTGAAATTGCTAATATCATGGGCATCTCAAATGATCGAGTCCATTTAATTTTGCATGAAGAACTACAGCTTTCTGCAAGATGGGTGCCGCATTTGTTAACAGTCGATCAAAAACGCATAAGAATGAACATTTCTCAAGCTTGTTTGGATCGTTTTAAGCGAAATAAAATGGATTTTAAGCGTCGTTTCATAACTGTTGATGAGACATGGATCCACCACTATACTCCAGAGACAAAAGAACAATCCAAACAATGGACTGAAGCTGGAGAAAGTGCCCCAAAGAAGGCAAAAACAATTCAATCGGCTGGTAAGGTTATAGCAACAGTTTTTTGGGACTTCAAAGGTATTTTATTGATTGACTATCTGCAAAAGGGTAAAACAATAAATTCAGAGTACTATTGCAACCTTTTGGATCAATTAAATGTACAAATTCGTCGTCCTGGCATATAACACACAAAAATAATTTTTCATCAAGACAACGCACCAGCGCACAAGAGTGTTTTAACAATGGCTAAAATCAACGAATTAAAGTACGAGTTGCTTGACCACCCACCTTATTCTCCTGATTTAGCTCCCAGTGACTTTTACTTGTTCCCAAATCTAAAAAAAATTTCTTGCTGGCAAGCGTTTTACCTCAAATGAAGATGCAATTACAGTTGTAAGCCACTATTTTGAAGACCTTGAGGAAAACTATTTTAATAAAGGAATAGAATTGCTAGAAAAACGTTGAACTAAGTGTATTGAAGTTTCAGGAGATTATATTGAAAAATAAAAATATTTTTGAAAAACTAACTATTCTCTTTCATTGATACTTAGCCTATCAAAAGTTTCCGAACCGCCCTCGTATATTGACTCTGATATATTGTCAAAAAAAAAAAAACAAGGGACATTGGCCAAAAAGTCTTACGTCACTTTAACTAAAATATAGTAATAAACAATATTTCATCAGTAATATAAGTCTAAAATAAGGTTTACGTCTTTGCTAAATAAAAAATTTTCGCTAACATGAACTTTCAAAATTTTGGTCAGGTGGGCCCCCCCCCCGATATGAAATTCGGGAATTCAAAAAGGGTCCATAGAACAGCCTTTCTTCGGTCCGATATAGTCCATATTCGAATGTGATTTAAGTGTGAAGGAAATATTACGATGCGCAAAGCTTGGAACAATGTCAATCAGTCCTTTCGATAGTTATGGTGCCTTTCAGGCACTTTAGTTGATCACCGTGTCATTTTTAAATCTTATGGAACATTATGTCAGGATGCATATAATTGCCCACAAAAAATATCGTAGTAAATAGGACCTCAAGAAGTAAAAAAAAATCAAGAGATCCTCTAACAGTCCCTAGGCAAAACTTTAAATTATTGTGAGGGATATACAAGAAGATGTTTTCGAATACAACCCTTGTTAGAACTTTATTAACCTTTGGAACAATTGAATTGATGTCCTAACAACCTGTAATTTCTCTACGACACCACCCTATCAACACGACTTCATAACCTCCGACTGCCGTACTTTTAGGAACCACTGAAACGCTGATTGACAAGGGTTCAGAAAATTCACTAATCACCGCTTCAGCGAACTGCTATCATTCCCTCAGATCCCCGGGTAACTGCGCGAATTTTCCTGTATATCATCACAAGTTTTCTAGGAAACTTGAAGACAGAAGACTTAGGGAACTTACTATTGAAGCCAACAGGCTAGTAAGCAAGTTTAAATGGAAAAATTAGCTTGGCCATCTGAAGTAATGCAAAATTGGAACAGAATGGAGAATATTATTGGCAACGGATAAATTACTCTCGAATCCACGAAAGGAGGATGACAGGACAACTACAACTTTAAATGATAGATCCGAAGAGGTAAGTGTTATATTTTAACCAATTCACACCCCGAGATGCACTTGATAAAGAGCTGTTTCCCAGTTGCCCAACAGAATTACACGGCATTACCACACACATGTTAGTCGAGGACTGAACCAGAACAGCCTGTGCGACAGAACAGTCATGGTGACTCTTCACCCATCGAAGGCCTACGATAATCACCACAGGCAGTTCGAGAACATAGAGAAGGACATAGTAGACTGTTAAATCGTAAAATAGTCAACTATAAGTGTGGACGCCAGTCGTTTGTGGAATTCAGAAATAAGAAGTCGAATTCCACAACCTCGAGATGGCTAGAGATCATAATGTATGAGAATGCTTGTACGATCTTGGCGTCGGGTCTATGACATACATATGTGATAGATTAAATATCTACCTAGCTGACTTAGTGCAATTTAGTCATTCATCAGGGGAATATGAAAATATCCACCACTAAATTCACTGCTACCCAGTTCACCACATGGACAGCTGTAACGGGGCTCCCCTGAACATATTGGTCGATGGTGACCTGATTTCGACAACTTACGTCCAATGACATGTATAAGCCGTCCGTGGAAGCCACAAGATCAGAAGTAGGAACAAAGTCCTCTAGTCGCTGGCCGGCGGCACTTGGGTACAGACAAAGAAACCTTGTTGGCCTTTTATAAAGCAAATATGCCTGTATGTTGGAAGCTATGCGACGCATGCAGTGGAAGGATATTCAAACCTACCAAAATTCCACCATTAGGATTGCCACAGGATGTCTCCTCATTACATTAGTGGGCGATCTTTATGAGGAGAACAAGATTCTATTGGTACAATAACACATCAAGGTGCTGTACCTGCTTGGATGTTACCATGTTACCTGCACCAACCTAGAGGACAGGCTCACTCCTCCTCAGGCACGTCAGGAGAGATCTTCATTATCTAGTGAGAGAGAGAGAGGTCCAGAGGTACCAGCGAGAACGACATCAACGAGCCTATCAGGCAGGACTGAATAGCATTTACACTGATGTAGTTGTTCAGGCCAGTGTGAATGCCGTACTTGCAGAAATGGTTTTAGCCCATCTAAGATACGGACGGTGCTGTGGTCTGAATTCGTATTGGGCCCCAATTGACAGAGTGATAACCAACAAATGTCTACATGTGGATTGGGACCGCAATACACGCTGCATTTTTTAACTGTCGAGTAAATCCACTTAACGGTCTTCTGATTCGTTAGGGATGCAACCCGTTCACGTTGCAGAATATTTGAGTCTGGATACAGAGAAACCAGAATCAGGCAACTGAATAAAATATACGAACGAACATATTTGCGTTGTTACAACAACAATATCAAACTGATGGCTTTGGAACAGGCACATCTTTGACAAGTAAGGAAATTGGTTAACAGGTATAGGTATATTTTATACAGGTATATTGTACCCAGGTTATGGAAAGAGCTCTTTATACCCTACACCGCACTGTTGTAAGGAGTATTATGTCTTTGTACATTTGTATGTAACATACAAAAGGAAACGAGATAGACCCATAGTAGGCATATAGGCATACACATAGAACCATTTTCTGAGTCGATTTATGTATGTCCGTTCGCAACGTACAGGTCGCATTCAGATGAAAATTGGGGAATATAATTTCTTAGCCATAGGAAGAACGCTATTGCTTTTGGTGAAAATCGGTTCAGATTTGGATATTTCAAGTATTTGCTGAACTAGTCCGGTCAAAATAGACATGCGTATAAGGGGGAAATAGCAAAAATTCCCACAAAGCTGAATTTTGGTGGAGAGCTAGGGTTAGCCATTAGAAGCAACGTCCTAAAAGTCCCCATCGATCCCATGTGTGCAAAACAAGTTATTCGGGGTCAAAGGTCATTTTTGGAGGCATTATTCAGTTTTTTTAATTTTTCTCAAAAACGGTAAGACTTAGCAAAAGCCGGCTAAAGTAAAAGTTGTAGATTCAATAATTGTCTACAAGAGTGGTCTTTATGATACTTAAAAAATACTTATCATTTTCGAGATATCGCGATCTAAAGGTCAAATAAAAAATTAGCCGCGTAAGTACATTATGAGGCGAACCGGTTAAAGTAACGACACTATGTGGTAGATACTTCCGTAAGCTTTCAGACGATATCCACTTTGGAATCGGTTCAGTAGATCCCGGTTTTTAAATTTGGCCTTTCGGGTCGAATAACCGGCGAACCGGATCCGCAACCGTTGAAAATTATACATTTCCGTAATCAGCGCAACAAACCTTACCTTCGGACAAAACTTGAAAAAAAAAAATAATCGGAGAGTTTTCGTTGGGGTCGTTCCCGTTGGGCTTTCGATTACACATGTGGGTTAAATGGGATATTTTTGCATAAAATGACTCTAACATTGAATAACTCTACTAAACAAGCTCCGATTTTGTTGGAATTTTTTTTAGAAGATAGCTATAATCTCGCTCTTCAAGAAAATATATATACTTTTGGGGGACAGACCCGATTACTTCGCTTATTTTAGCCGGTTCGTCTGAATATGTGCATATTCCCCTTATAAGTGCATAAAAATCATGTGTTTTTTAGAACAACTATATCTCAAGTATGGTTCCTTCTAGGAAAAAATTATAAAGGTCAAACTTATAGATAATTTTTCTGTCTACAATATTTACTTTAGTCACTTTTTGATTAGATCAACCGTTATCAAAAAATAAATCCGAAAACAAAAAAACCCTTAAAATTTGACCTTTGACCCCGAATAATTTTTTTTGCACACATGGGATCGATGGGGACTTTTAGGACGTTGCTTCTAATGGCAAAATGTAGCTCTCCACCAAAATTCAGCTTTGTGGGAATTTTTGCTATTTCAATGTCTATTTTGACCGGACTAAACCAAACACGTTGTATATGTCTGATTTCGATGAAATATGAAACGAAGGACTGAATTCGGTGTAGAAATAAATGTGCCAAAGTAGATCGAAATCGGTTCAGATTTGGATATAGCTCCCATATATATTTTCGGCCGAATTCACGTATTTGATGTACCAAACACGCTATATACGCCCGATTTTGATGAAATTTGCAATGTGTGACTGAATTCATTGTAGAAAAAAATGTACAAAATTTTATCGAAATCGGTTCAGATTTCAATATAGCTCCCATATATGTATATTTTCGGCCGATTTCACCTATTTGCTGCACCAAATACGATCTATATGTCTGATTTCTATGAAATTTGGAATGTGTAACTGAATCCGGTCTAGACAGAAATGTGCAAAATTATATCGAAATCGGTTCAGATTTGAATATAGCTCCCATATATATTGTCGCTTTTCCAAACACCCTATATCTGTTCAATTTTGATGTGGGATTGAAGAACCGTTCCTAGGATTTTAATGTTCTAAAAAGTTGTTAAGTGAAATATTAGGTACATTTTTTTTAGTTGACTGTATCCTTAATTTTTGGGCGGTTCGATATCTGTGGACCGGAATCGGAGAAAAAAGTATAAAAATCGAATATTTTCAAAAGTTTTTGGCTATTTTCACATTTAAGAACCGTTCATAGACGTTTCGTATGTTTCAGAAAGTTGCTTGCTGATATAATTGCTGCAGTTTTGGGGTCCATTGATTTCTTGAATTTTGAACGCTTTAGTATCTATGGAGCAGGAACCGAGAAAAGAGGATAAAAATCGTATTTGATTTGCTATTTTGACCATTAAGAACTGTTTCTACGGAGTTTGTATGTTCTAGAAAGTTGTTAACTGAGATCTATGGTAACTTTTTCTAGTTGGTTGTTTGCTTCAATTTTGATCGGTATGATATCTGTAGACTAAAATCCAAGAAAAAATTAAAAAGGGAAAATTGACCTTGACGATTTTGACCTCGAAGTTGAGGTTGAATGGATTTTATGAGTTCACAATTATTATTCTTTAAGACGAACGCTACAACTTTTCTTCTACCAGTAAACCCAAATTCTTAGCGGTTTAGAAGATATGTGCCTGACAAAATTATCCCTTTTGACATCAAGGCCTCAGGTTTTGGGGACCCATAACCGCGAAAGCTGAAGTGATAGCGAAAAACGCCGGGACACGTGTCTTCTTATTTTTGGTCTTCTATCCCGCTGCGGTGTCATAATATGGTTAATAATTTTCGTGTTGCACAGTGTTACCGAACAGCTCAATAAACACATTTCTAAAACAACGAACTTGTTGAGAACGGTTCTTAATGGTAAAAACAGCAACAAAACTTCGGAAATGTTTTTATATTTTTTCCGGCTTTGGTCTATAGATACCAAACAAGCAGTCCAAAATTCAAGGGCTTCGTCTAATTCTTAGGAGTGTATTTTTTTGAGTGTATTTTCATTTACAGCAAACAACGATAGTTAAAAAAATATATAACAACGATTTAACGACAACTGTGAAAAAAGAAACATATCCTTCCCCTGCTCGCTTTTCTAAATATCTGGAGCTCTTTGTTTCGAATTTTTGTTCGTATCTACTTAAATACATACTACACGTACTGGTATGTACGTAATGTACATATCCCGTCTGGGGTAAGGAGAAGGACTTTAGAAGAAGCCGTTCAACATTCTTTCAACATTTCATATGGAAATAAATCATGTGTTGCAGCTGCAAATAGTTTTCGTTGTTGTGTTTTTTTTCTACTTCTTTCTACCAAAAACAAAACACACACAACAATTTGTTTGTTGCTTAGAAGAAATGATGGCTTTTTCACGTTTGCACCATATTTTGTTGTTGTTGTCTTGTTGTTGCTTACAATGTGAATGAGCTTTGCTTGGCAAAAAGAAAGACATTAAAATCTCAGTTAGTTGCAAAACAAAAACGACTAAACTAAACTTGAAATCTGTTCAAGTTTAAAACAGTTAAAGAGTTTTTTTTGTTCCACAATTTCTTTTTTTTTTGCTTTTTTTCATTCATGAAGAAGAATTGTTGCGGGTTTAGTGTGCAAGTTTTACTTGCACCAGTGTAAAGCTATTAAAGTCGCCACAACAAAAAGAAATAGAAACAAGAAAATCCAGTAGAAATAGTAAAAGTTTTAAATTGTGGTCTTTTTGTTGGAGTTTTATTTTGCAAATTTGTAATATGCCGGACAAAAAACCATAAATTGTTTTAAGTGAAACTTTTTTATTTAAAAAAAAAAAAAAAAAAACAAATATTTATATATTTAATAAACAAAATTTTATTTATTTGAAAATTTTGTATATTAGGGCCAAGATATTTATTTTAATTAATTTAATATTTTCTCGTTGGAGTCGAGGTTAATGACCGTTGATTTTTGCAAGTTAAAAAGGAAAGCCGATGACCACCACTATGTGACATGTTTCGCCTTTGGTAGAGGCTCATAAGGCATACCGACTGTGGAGCGGCTTCGCTATTATCTAACCTTTTATAACGATAGATATTTGTCCATTAATTGTATGACTTCCGTAACAAACGCTTAGCATAGCTTTTGAAAGCTATAAGTTTGACTCTGAACTCTAACACGCCGTGACAACACATGTTTCTCATGTATGTGGGTTCAAACCCCAGCCTAGCTCAAACTGATTTTTATTTTTATTTATTTGAAAAGTTTGCCTATTAGGGCGAATAATTTTTTTTTTTAATTAATTAAATTTTTCCGTTTGTTACGCATTGAAAAAATCATTTGATACCCTATAATCATCAGGATATTCTTGATCAGGATACAATTCTAAGTCGCTAGAGCTAGATCACTATATTTTTACACTCGAGTATATTTTTTCCATAGGCAGGTCAAATTTGAAGAGGCTCATGTTATGATGTAGCCCCAATTTTCGGTATTTTGAGGATTTGAAATTTTGCATTTGAGATTGCGTGTAGTCGCGAAACTTCTTCATCAAAAATTATCGAATCCCACAGCGGCGGGTTCTTCGATGCTTATGTTAAGGTATAGCCCCGATTTTCGGTATTTTTAGGATTTGTACTTTTACGTTTGAGATTCCGTGTAGTCGCGAAACTTCTTCATCAAAAATTGTCCAATCCCACGGCGGCGGGTTCTTCGATAATGGATGTACCCTGTGTTCCGGCCAGCGGTTACCACCTCAGTCTACACATGTTTGTATTTGTATCGTTTTTCTGTGTTGGTAGCAGCATATCCCGGAATACCTGTCCCGAATTCCAGTGCCAGGGCAGAGGAAAACCCAGGAACAATTAATATGTGGTCAGTTTGTCACATCCATCAGCCGGGAGTGGGTGCATCAGATGGGTTGTTCTGGACAAGGGCTACGTTGTTGCATGCTGTGTGAACACAGCCCCAGTGAGTCGTCGTCAGTCCCCCCAACAGCAGCAGCACTCAACACCAGCCGTTGTTGTTCCAATCCCTGAAAATACATCCTTTTTGTAATTTTATTACAATTGACTACGAGGTAAGATCGAGGAAATAGAGGATTTCGTGAATTTGAAGAATATCATGGGCGGAAGCTGAACAACAACTGCAGCTTACAGCTGCTGTGATGGTTACAGAGGCAGGATCGCACAAAAAGTGGAGGAGGGGGACCCATAACGCCCTTAAATATATATCTCTACTCCAGGTTATAGTCCCAACATTATCCCGCTTTTTGAAGATCATAACCGTCTGGTCTGGAGGATTTTAATGCTCATTATGAGTTGTGGCATTCGGCCTTCGGAAACGACCAGATGGATATAGTGCTGGCTGAGCAGATTAATAGCTCTATATTTTGCATGGCCAATGAAGACGCCCCTTCCAGAATTAGCGGAGAGTATCACAGTTCGCCAGATATAACCATCGTGTCATCTGGTCTGACAAATGACGTCACCTGTCAACTCATCGTTTCTCTTGGATCTGACCATCTCATCATAATTGTATCCATCAACAGACCCCCCGATTTCATCACCTGTGATTGCCGCACTATCATTAATCATGTGAAAGCTAATTGCCCTAGTTTCATAGATTTTACTAATCACCGCTTCAGAGATATATCCAACCCTTCTGGTGTTCGGGTAGCAGAAAGGTGCAACCGCTCCAAACCTCCCAACGGAGGCGCCGGGATCAGCAAATGAGTGTGATGAACTTCGTCTTGCTAACCCCAGTGACCTCAGAGCTAGGGAGGTGACACTGGTTGGAGAGCAAAACGGAAAAGGTGGTTAAATCATCTGAGGAGTTGCAACATTTGAGCTGGAATAAGTGAATTGTGGGCAACGGACCTCCTTCACGTTTGGCAACTTTATGCTGACTGACCCTAAGAGGTGCGCACGTTATTTTAATCGACAATTTGTCGGGCATCCCTGGAGTAACGGGAGATTCGATTACTACGTCGCATTGCATCCTGCCGAGCATGAACCACCACAATTTACAATTAATGATGTTGCGAATGTCATGAGGAACGCTAAATCATCCAAAGCATTGGGCCTTGATGGAATGTGCATGGTAATGCTGAAACAGCTGGATATACCGGGAGTCGAGTATCTCACTGTAGTTCTCAATCTGTCGCTTGACACCAACATAGTTCCCAAGGCCAGGAAAATGGGCAGGGTGGTCATGCTATTGAAGCCAGGCAAGGATACCAGCAGATTTCGCTTTTGTCAAAGACCACTGATGCTTTAGTCCTCCGCAGAGTGTCGGAAATAACTATCCAGTTGCCGATCATCGACATGGGTTCCATAAGCAGCACAGCCCTACAACAGCGCTGCACGCCATCTCCACACATGTTAGTCGATAACTCAACCAGATCAGGCGGTGTAATAGAAAAGTGATGGTGGCGCTTGACTTATCAAAAGCCTTCAATACTGTCAAGCTCTCCACATTGTTTGAGGACATGGAGCAGACAACCCTCCGGTCAAGTTTGAAACGTTGGATGATAAATTACATGTGTGGACACCAGTCGTATGTGGAATTCAGAAACAAGAAGTCCAAGCCCCGTGGAGAGAAACAGGGAGTTCTCCAAGACGGGGTGATATCTCCGAAACTGCTTAATCTCTAACTCTCCTATATTCCGTGTCCTCTAAATGGCATTGGGATCGAAACTTAGGCGGATGATTGTATGACCTTGGCGTCAGGTGCCTTCCCTGATATAATTTGTAAAAGTCTGAACTCTTATTTGACTAATCTTACCACCTTTTTCTACGCGAGATATATCTGTTCATATGTGCCACAAACTATCCCAGAATTGTAAGGGTCACATTTGAACATATTCATGTCGTTCGCGAATGCCACAGACATATGCGACAAGCTGACATGTACGTTCTCAAGTTCCTAGCTGGCAGCATTTTGGGTGCAGATATTGAAACCTTATTGACCACATATAACGCGATTGGTCTGTCTGTGGCAAGCTATATAGTGCCAGTATGGTCTGCGAATATAAGTAAAACAAGGTGGAAAAATATTCAAATCTGTCGGAATGCAGCCCTGAGAACTGCAGCATGAGGAGACAAAGATTCTTCCAGCACAGCAACAATATGCCATGCTTTCGTTGCAGTACTTGCTGGGATGTTACCGTGAGAACCATTGTAATCACCACATGATGGATAGGAAAGAAAGTACTAACGTTGCAAGAGTGAACCCTAGATCAACATGCCTATCAAGCAGGTTTAAATAACATTTACACGGATGCAGTTACAGATGCCATAAACAAATATCGTGTGAATGCTATCCTCGGAGAACATGCCCCATCAATCGCAGCTGAGGAGCATCAACTGCCACTACAAGCCAGAGTAATTTTGCATCAACTACGCTCGGGATAGTGCAGCCGTCTAAATTCGATGAGACCGTGCAAAACATCTGTCTAGAATACGGCACAGGCCTACACGACACACAGCGCCTTTTCAAGTGCCCTGCCAGACATACTCAACAAACTCCAGTAGATCTGTGGTGAATTGGACATAGACCAGAGCCTGATTAAGCAGAAAAATGCACTTACAAACATAGAATAAAATACTGTTACAATAACAACCAAAAATTGTCAACATAGGTCCATGTTTAGGTATAGCCCCCATATAACGGTACCTCCCGATTTTAGGTATTTTGGAGATTTTAGCGACATTTATTGACGGAACTACCCGTAATTTGACATTTGAGGTTCCCTGTAGTCACGAAACTTCTCCTTCAAAAATTGTTAACATACATAGGTCTACGTTTCGGTATAGCCTCCATATAACGGTAACTCCCGATTTTAGGTATTATGAGCATTTTAGTTACATTTTTATCGAAATAGTGGTAATTTGACATTTGAGGTTCCCAGTGTTCACAAAACTTTTCCACCAAAAGTTGTGAAAATAGGTTCTTAGTTAGGTATATCCCCCATATAACGGTTTATTCCGGTACAAACCAATATCAGATATTATGTGGGTGTTTGATACAACTTTAAATCAAACTAGCCGCAATTTGATATTTGAGGTTTTTAGGGGTCAAAGCACTTCTTCACCAAAAATTGCTAACATAGGCCCATGGTTAGTTATATCCCCCATATAACGGTTCATTCCGAATTTCGGTGTTTTGAGGGTTTAAGCTAGTTTTTTTCGACTGAACTGTACGTAATTTGACATTTGAAGTTCCCTGCAGACACGAAACTTCTCCACCATTTTTTTAATATAGGTTCATGTTTTGGTATCGCGCTATTATAACGGTACCTCCGATTTTAGGTATTTTTGGGGATTTCAGCTACGTGTTTTAACCGAACTACCTGATATTTGACATTTGAGGTTCTTAGGGTTCACAACACTTCTTCACCAAAAATTGCCAACATAATTTTATTCGGATTTTCGGTGTTTTGAGAGTTTTAGCTTTTTTTTTGACAGAACTGTACGTAATTTGAATTGAAAAAATTTACATTTGAGGTTCTCTGCAGACACGAAAATTGTCCACCAAACTAACAAAACGTCTCCACTAAAAATGTTCAACATAGGTCCACACTTTGATATAGCTCCCATATAAAGGTACCGCCCGATTGAAGATATTTTTAGATACATCTTCTGACCTAATTTAAGCATTTTGTGTATCCGTGGCCGAAATTAATGATTTTTTACTTGCTAAAGTCTTAAACATCTCACCTAGGAGCTTAACGTCTGAGATTTATGTATGAATTTTATAACTATCGCAAAGAACTTCTTAAATGGGATCCCCCAATGACCTCAAAAAAACTTCGGCTGCTTTAATATTTAATATGAACACTTTTTTCAAATTAAAACCTGTTCATTGAAAACACATATTTGATTCATGAAATCTTAAATTTCGATTCTTGTTCTTGTGTATTTCCCGAACTATATGCACACTTGACATTGGGGACTCACAACATTTCACCCACAGGTCTAATGGTTAATTCCTTAATTTGGACATGTGGAGGAGTTTGCAAACAAAACAGCACAGCATTGGAAATATCTTCAGGCATCAATATGGGAAATCCTTCGGGTACATCGTGATTCAAAATTTCTGTATGTACACCACCGGGACTAAGGCTCTGCACAAACAAAAAGAGATATTTAGCAATTATTTTCCACCAAATGTATTTCCACAACTTACAGTTATTTTAATTTTGGTCTTTTCATTGGCCAACTCTTGACTTAAAACCTCCGTCATTGCAGTGACAGCATGCTTCGACGAGGGATAAATGTTAAAATTGATGCCTGGGAAAAAGGGCACCTTATGGCCAGCAACACTATTAACAATGATCACATGACCCATAGCGCCATCTCTTTGACGCATTGAACGAAAAGCCTCACGAGTACACCAAACAACACCCATAACATTTGTATTCATTGTGGCCACTAAATCTTCCGTATTATTTTCTGCCAGCAGAGAGGTGGTTTTCATAACACCAGCATTATTAATTAGAACATCAACACCACCGAATGTATCTTCAATCCATGAGAAAGCATCCTTGACACTTTGTTCATCACCCACATCACATTTAAAGGCATGGAAATTTTGTTTTTTATCCTCAGCTAGGGTATTTGCCACCGAGCTGTTCATTTTGACCAAACGACGAGCTAAACCAACCACAATCATACCATTTTCGACGAGAGTTTTACAAACTGCTGCTCCAATACCCGAACTGGCACCGGTGACCACAGCAACTTTATTTTGCCAACGTTCCATGGCGGCTTTGATTTGCTTGTTTCTTTTGGTGGTTAGTTTAATTTGTGGATGTGGATGACCGGTTGATCGTTTTGAGGGTTATGTTTTTAGAGTGCTAGTTTCGAACTGTTCAATATGTGATTTGAATTGTTTTATCAAGTGCATAACATGTTGATTATGACTTGGCATATCTTATCATCACAAAAACCCAAAAATGTTGAGTTTCTTATTTCACCTCTTCTTTGTTGTGATAAGACTTATCTTAGAAGGTAATCGATACGGTAATCACAATCGGATAATAAAGTGTGAAACACCAAAAATCACAGCAATTAAATGTAGAACAATCATTGTCAGATGTCTAAAGCGTTATACACATTTTTTGTTGATTGGCCGCAAGAATAGCTATTTAACGTAATGATTACCCAGCAAACTAAACTGTCCGAAATCAATTAGGATTTTTGATGATGGTTCGTCAAGAAACCGGAGCTAATTCTAATTGAAAGGAAAAGAGATCTTGGAGGAAAATTGTATGTGTCTTAAGACTTCTTTTTAATTTCGGACCGAAGTCTGCATATGAATTCCCAAGCTTTTACGGGAAATTCAGATTACAAATTGTTATATAGAGAAAAACTCACAAAATAATACCAGTAAGGAAAGGATCAAAGTCCATCGGGATCGACTATATGATGTCCTTCACCAACACGATTTTAAAAATATAATGTGGCGAATTTTTTTCTAGACCAAATTCCGTAACACATTTAAAATGTCCACAAAATTGGACAGATATATGGGAGCAATAGCGTTCTTCCTATGGTTAAAAAAATGAGGTACCCCAACTTTTAACCGAAACGGAAAAAAATTCGATCTGTACTATGCGAACGACCTGTCTAATAGGGAACTGTGGGTCTATCTCGTGTTACATACAAATGCACAAAGACATAATACCCTTTACCACAGTGTGGTGTAGAGTATAAAAATATTGAGTTACAGGGCTTTCGTTGGCTGTGTCAGCCAATTGACGGTATATGTCCCAAGGGGTGGTCTAAACTCAAATAGAAGGACCAAGATGAAAATTATATCACAAAACATGACATCCAAAATTGGACAAGATCAGCTTATGCAACATAGCGGTATGTTAACAATACGCTATGCAGGTCTATGCAAAAATTCGCAATGGTAATACTTCAAGCACATGGTAGTTGTTACACAAACATCCCTGAAGGGACAAGGGAGACTTCTCTCATATCAATGAGTACACCCCGGTTCATATTAGCTCAATGATATGGGACCTAATGTTTATCGCCGAGTCCGAACGGCGTGTCTTAAGACACCACTTTGTAGAGAAGTTTTTCATGGCTGAAATACTCAGAAAATGTCGCCAACATTACTGAGGGTATTTTGCCACCGATGAAGAATATTTGATGTTGCCTGGCCGGTGAAACGAGCCCACGATCTTTAGCGTGCAAGGCGGGCGTGTATACCATTGCACCACGGTGGCAACCAAGCACAAGCACATAGCCTAAGCGCAATTACTGGGAGGAGGATACTGAGAAACTAAGTGGAAGCTCATGCTCGATCCAGCCTTTAGATACAGGTAGCGATTCAGACTCCGAATTCGATAACCAAACCAAAACAAATATAACCGTCATGTAAATTCCAAATAAGAAGAAGGTCCACAAGACGACAGAAGAGCAAGAGCATATCAAAGCGCACCACACATGGAAACTGTTATATAGTGTTCAACGGCGCAAGTATAAGAAGCACCATGCAAGAAAAAATGCTATATCACAGTACGCTCCCAAAGGTATGATTAATACTCCCTTCGGTAGCGGTGAAAAAGATCAGATCTCCGGAAGAGCAGAACACTCAAAGCCGACGAAGAAGAGCAAGAGCTCCATACCTTCAAATGTTTCGAGCGAAACGCGTCAAGAGCCATGTAAAGGAGACTGTTTCCAAAATCTTTTGGCAGAAGCGGACAAAGTGAGCTCGAACGTGAAGAAGGTGTGGCCGATCGCAGAATCGACTGCTGAGACTGGCAAATAATAAAATAAAGACTGGTAGGGAGCTGCCAAGGTAGCCAAAAAACGTTGCAGGATCGAACTCATCTATGGAGTGATAAATATCAATAAAGTTCCGGCAAGCTAATCATCATTCAGCCATTGACAACAACACCAAGATTTTGGATCATCTTAGGTAAGCCATGGCAAAACGGCTGCCTCAAGTTGATGGAGGAATGACCAAATTCATAAACTAACTAAATCGTTCGTCTTTGTTAGATGTTGGAGCAGCAAGATCGAGATGGCTCAAAGTCTTTGATCGCCGAAACAAGACACTAGATGTGAAGATAAGGAAGACTTGCACAGGAAGGAACAGGAGGACGGTACTCTGCCTATGACGTGAATTGACCATCTACCATCATTCTGACAAGGACTAAGGGAATGTCCTTCTACATCTCCAACGCTGTTGAGGATGCAAAAGAACAGCGAGTAGATATTAAATGAAATCAGTGACTCCCAAGAAGCCCGTTTACTGGAGCTCACTAAAGATAAACTTCCATCTAGGCGAGACGGCAGTCATGTCCCTGATGGAGCAAATTAATACAGGTAACATAAATATTGGTTTAATCCAGGAACCTTAGACTAATCAGAACAAGACCTCTAGGTTTATGAGATGTAATATTTTTTAGAGCTTTCGGTGAGGAAGCATGGATTTGCCCATAAACAAATAAAAAGGTGTCAGTCAGTTTTGCCAACATAGATATACCTTCAGCCACACGATCCGAAAAATGCTCATAAACTGGATTAAAGCGTAAAAGTATTGTAATTTTCGGGAGAAGATATCTGGAGGAATGTACCTGAAAGAAAGCACCATTCATTTATAACGCCAACCAGTAATTTTAATAGATCGCTGCAGGATTTTTTTGAGCTTTTGGTTCATTTGGCCGAAGGCAGGGTCCTGCCAAAGAAATAGGTATATCGTTGCAATTAAAACCACAAGGACTACCTTCAATAAAAAAATTGTTAAAAGGAATCCACGAGCAGCCCTTAAATGAGCTTAATTTAAGAGAGGTAGGTATCCGAAGGTGTTGCCCGCTATAGACCTTCTGGAAACTTGAAATACGTTTGGAAGAAATTTTACTATGTGCGAAGTTTAGGCCAAATGGGATACTCAATGAGTAAATTATCGTGTTCATCATTACTCATGGTGGAATAAGAAAGGGGTAACTCCCAAAACAGCTGATCTTCATACCAGTTGCCAAATGCGTTCTTGTGAATAAAATCACATACAAAATGTAAACAAACAATTCACAGTAATGCATTATTGTGAGCAAATTTGACGTTTGGCATGATTTGATGTAACACTTTCTTATTCCACCATGTCATTACTGTTCTGAATATTCTTTAAAAAACCCATGTTTTTTGCACTGCATGCTCCTGCAAATAATATTCTTTAAAATTAATGGCATAACTCTTCCAGAAGAACCTACACTGGCGCATATCATGCTTATTTCAAAACATCAAGTGATATGACTAACCCACGTTCAAATTTTAGTGTTCTATCTGACAAACATATAGAACCAAACATCGTTTCTACTCGTCTTTACCATGTCCCTGATCTTCACCTAACGTTAAAGAAAACTTAAAAAAATATATATGTATATAAAAACAAACTAAATGACTAGGTGATTTTTTTTGCCAAATTCAACTTAGTTATGGCATTTATATCAATTTCGACTTGTTGGTGTGTGATCAAAAAAAAAAAAAACAAATAACAGCAAAATACAAAATTATGAATTGCAAAATCATTAAAACACTAAGAGAAAATTTATATATAGTCCAGTCAAAATAGACATGCGTATAAGGGGGAAATAGCAAAAATTCCCACAAAGCTGAATTTTGGTGGAGAGCTAGGGTTGGCCATTAGAAGCAACGTCCTAAAAGTCCCCATCGATCCCATGTGTGCAAAACAAGTTATTCGGGGTCAAAGGTCATTTTTGGAGGCATTATTCACTTTTTTTAATTTTTCTCAAAAACGGTAATACTTAGTAAAAGCCCGCTAAAGTAAAAGTTGTAGATTCGATAATTGTCTACAAGATTGGTCTTTACGATTCTTAAAAAAGACTTGCCATTTTCGAGATATCTCGATCTAAAGGTCAAATAAAAAATTAGCCGCGTAAGTACATTATGAGGCGAACCGGTTAAAGTAACGACACTATGTGTTAGATACTTCCGTAAGCTTTCAAACGATACCCACTTTGCAGTAATCGGTTCAGTAGAACCGGGTCTAACCCGGTTTTTAAATTTGGCCTTTCGGGTCTAATAACCGGCGAACCGGATCCGCAACCATTGAAAATTATACATTTCCGTAATCAGCTCAACAAACCCTACCTTCGGACAAAACTTGAAAAAAATCGAAGAGTTTTCGTTGGGGTCGTTCCCGTTGGGCTTTCGATTATACATGTGGGTTAAATGGGCTATTTTTGCATAAAATGACTCTAACATTGAATAACACTACTAAACATGCTCCGATTTTGTTGGATTTTTTTTAGAAGATAGCTATAATTTCGCTCTTCAAGAAAATATATATTTTTTGGGGGACAGACCCGATTACTTCGCTTAGTTTAGCCGGTTCGTCTGAATATGTGCATATTTCCCTTATAAGTGCATAAAAATCATGTGTTTTTTAGAACAGCTATATCTCAAGAATGGTTCCTTCTAAGAAAAAAATTATAAGGATCAAACTTGTAGATAATTTTTCTGTCTACAATATTTACTTTAGTCACTTTTTGATTAGATCAACCGTTTTCAAAAAATAAATCCGAAAACCTAAAAACCCTTAAATTTTGACCTTTGACCCCGAATAATTTTTTTTGCACACATGGGATCGATGGGGACTTTTAGGACGTTGCTTCTAATGGCAAACCCTAGCTCTCCACCAAAATTCAGCTTTGTGGGAATTTTTGCTATTTCAATGTCTATTTTGACCGGACTAATACCCACACTTGTCAATTGCTGCTGCGACTAAATAATCTTCGATGGATCGTATAGAATAAAAGCTATATAGGTAGCAGTAGTACATAATAATTAAAACTAATTTATTTATTTTTTAATATTTAATTTAAATAATATTCACTTTTATGATTTGCTTACAAGAAAAAATTGCACAGAAAGACGGACAGTTACTATAGTCACTTCTTAATTAGACCCACCGTTTTCAAAACAAACAAAAAACTTAAAATTTGACTTTTGACCCCGAAGAACTTTTTTTGCACACGTGGGATCAATGGGGACTTTTAGGATATTGCTGCTATTGACAAACCCTACCTCTCCACCAAAATTCAGCTTTGTGAGAATTTTTGCTATTTCAATGACTATTTTGACTGGGCTATTATTGAAATTCATTGTTAAGTTTAAAGGCTGAATTTTACTGAGAATTGAATTGGAAATATTTGGTAATTATTTTCATTAACAAAATAAACTTAATCCTGTTCCAGAACATGCAAGAAACTACTACTTTTTACTACAATAACAATTTTTCCTTTATGATATCGAAGATTTGGGTATCCGCGACTTTATCTATGTAAAATGTTGTTGTGTTGTTTGTCGTGTATGTTTTTTTATAATGACGACTTCTGTTTCTTATCTTGAATTTTAATCGGTGTTTGGCGTATGAATGGATGAATATGATACATGGGAGTGTTGTTGGAAGTGTGCCACACAAACATAATGTCCAACAATGACTTTCAACTTGAATGTTGGTGTTGACACACTAAAAAATAATTAGAAATTAATTATTAAAAAATAAATAATAAATAAATACATTTTAATAATTACCACTGCTACCTATGGAAATAGCTTTCATTCTATTCGATCCATTGAAGTTTATTTAGTCAGATCAGCAATTGACAAGAGTGGGTATATAAATTTTCTCTAAGTGTTTTAATGATTTTTCAATTCATAATTTTGTATTTTGCTGTTATTTGTTTTTTTTTTTTTTTTATTTTTTGGTCACACACCAATAAGTCGAAATTGATACAAATGTCATAACAAAGTTTTTGTCCAATAAGAATGACTTGGCAAGAAATGCACCTAGTCATTTAGTTTTTATACCCTACATCACTATGTGGTAATGGGTATTATGTGTTAGTGAATTTGTATGTAACATACAAAAGGAAGCGAGATAGACCCATAGTTTCTTCTAGGGATATACATGGAATCACTTTCTGAGTCGATTTATGCATGTCCGTCCGTCCGTCCGTCCGTTCGCAACATACAGGTCGCATTTGTTGACAGATTTCGCTGAAAATTGGGGAATACCATTTTTTTAGCCGTCGGAAGATCAAGTTCGAAGATGGGATATATCGTTTTGGTATAGCCCCCATATAACGTTACCCCCCGATTTACGGTATTTTGACGTTTTCAGCTACATTTTCAGACCGATTTGGCTATAATGTGACATTTAGGGTTCTTAAGTGTCAATAAACATATATAACAAAACTTGTGGACATATGTCCACGTTTTGGTATAGCCCCCCGATTTGCGGTATTTTGACGTTTTTAGCTACATTTTCAGACCGATTTAGCTATAACTTGAGATTTAGGGTTCTTAAGTATCAATAAACTTATATAACAAAAGTTGTGGACATAGGTCCACGTTTTGATATAGCCCCCATATAACGGTACCCTCCGATTTGCGGTATTTTGACGTTTTTAGCTACATTTTCAGACCGACGTAGCTATAATTTGACATTTAGGGTTCTTAAATGTCAATAAACTTATATAACAAAAGTTGTGGACATAGGTCCACGTTTCGGTATAGCCCCCATATAACGGTACCCCCGATTTACGGTATTTTGACAGTTTTAGCTACATTTTCAGACCGATTTAGCTATATTTTGACACTTAGGGTTCTTAAGTGTCAATAAACTTATATAACAAAACTTGTGGACATAGGTCCACGTTTTGGTATAGCCCCCATATAACGGTACCCCCGATTTGCGGTGTTTTGACGTTTGTAGCTACATTTTCAGACCGATGTAGCTATAATTTGACATTTAAAGTTCTTAAATGTCAATAAACTTATATGACAAAACTTGTGGACATAGGTCCACGTTTTGGTATAGCCCCCATATAACGGTTCATTTAAGTTCATATTTTCGTATAGCCCAGATACCTCCGAACTAGCTGGTAATGACATTTGAAGTTCCCACGTTATGTACCGATTTTCGATATTTTGAAGATTCTAGCTAAATTTTTTAACCGAATTAGGAGTTAATTGACATTAAAGGCTCCCATCAAAAACTGTCAACATAGGCCCACGTTTTATTATAACCCCTATATAACAGTACCTCCCAATTTCTAGCCCACCAAAAATTGTCAACATATGTACATAGTTAGATATAGGCACCATAAAAAAGGGCCTCCCGAATGAAGCATAAATGTACATAAACATTATCTGTCATTTTAACGTACCCACTTAAAGTTGGGGACAGGAATGAAAAGTAATTATTCCATTTTAGTTCAGAATATTTTATGGTGGAGGGTATGAAAAGTTCGGCCCGGCAGAACTTAATGCTTTTTTACTTGTTTTTATATTGTTTTTTTTTTTTTAAGTTGTTTTATCGTTGGGTGAAGATCAGGGGCATGGTAAAGACGATTAGAACACTAAAATTTGAACGTAGGTTAGTCGCATCACTTCACAAGCATGATATGCGCCAGTTTCGGTTCTTCTGGAAGAGTTATGCCATTAATAAACGTGGCTCTTTTAAGGAATATTTTGAAGGGACATTCAGTGCAATAAACATGGATTTTTAAAGGAATTTTGTTAGGGGTATTCAGAGCAATAAACGTGGCTTTTTTAAAGAATATTCAGAGCAGTAATGGTGAAAACAATAATTTACGAATTGAGTATCCCCTTTGGCCTAATCTGTGAACATCGTAAAATTTCTTCCAAACGTATTTCAAGTTTCCAGAAGGTCTATAGCGGGCAATACCTTCGGATACCTAAATCCCTTAAATTAAATTCATTTAAGAGCTGTTCGAGGATTCCTTTTTTTGAATTTTTATTGATGGTAGTCGCCCGAATGAACAAAAATCTCTCAAAACCTATGACTGGCAAAATTACAACACTTTCACGATTTAAACCATTTTAAGGTCATTTTTCGGATCGTATATCTACGTTAGCAAAACTGACTGACACTTTTTTATTTGTTTATGGGAAAATTCATGCTTTCTGACATAATAGCCAAAAAGCTCCAAAAAATCTTACATTGTCCAAATTAAATGAATGGATAATTTCGAAAGAAGTGTCTTATAAACTTAGAGGCCTTGTTCAGATTAGTCTAAGGTTCCTGGATTAAACCAATATTTATGTTACCTATATTAATTTGCTCAATCAGTGACATGATTGCCATCTCGCCCAGCTGGAGGTTTATCTTTAGTCAGCTCCAGTAAACGAGCTTCTTGTGAGTCACTGATTTCATTTAATACCTACTCGCTTTCCCTTAGTCCTTGTCAGAATGGTCATTGATGGTCAATTCCCACCATGGGGAGAGTACCGTCCTCCTCTTCCTTCCTGTGCAAGTCTCCCTTATCTTCACATTCAGTATCTTGTTTCGGCGATCAAAGATTTTGAGCATGCGTTCGTCTCGAACTTGCTGCTCCAACATCTAACAAAAACGAATGATTTAGTTGGTTCATTAATTTGGTCTTCCTCACCAGCATGAGGCACCCGCTTTGCCATGGTAGCCGCTTTCCTAAGATGATCCAAAATCTTGGTGTTGTTGTCAAATGTGAATTATGATCTTTGGGTAGCTTGCCGGAACCTATATTGATATCGATTACTGAATAGATGAGTTCATTCCTGTAACGTTGTTTGGCTATTTTGACAGCTCCCTACCAGTATCCTCTTCTGTCGGGTTGGCGATTTCTTTGCAGAACCCCCAAGCCCTGGAGTCGATTCTGCAGTCGGCCACACCTTCTTCACGTTCGAGCTCACTTTGTCGCCTTCTGCCAAAAGATTTTCGAAACCGTCTCCTTTGCATGGCTCTTGATCCGTTTCGAAACATTTGTAGGTATGAAGCTCTTGTTCTTCTTCGTCGGCTCTGCAGTGTTCTGCTCTTCCGGAGATCTGATATTTTTCCCTGCTTCCGAAGGGAGTGTTAATGATACCTTTGGGAGCGCACTGCGATACAGCCTTTTTTCCTTCATGGTGCTTCTTATACTTGCGCCGTTGAACGCTATGTAGCAGTTTTCCATGAGTTGTGCGCTTTGATATGCTCTTGCTCCATGACGGTTATGTTTTGCTTTGGTTATCGATTTCGGAGTCTAAATCGCTACCAGTATCTGAAGACTGGATCGAGCATAAGCTTGCTCTTAGTTTCTCCGTATCCTCCTACCAGTATTTGCCCTTAGGCTGTGTGTTTGACGTAGTACCATCGAAAAACAAATGGCATGGCACCCACATCTGTGGGAGAGATTTGCTCACAATCGCTTGATGACGACGGGGTGTGACTCCTAGGCAGATCAACAGCCCGCGGATCCTTTTTATACCCTCCACCATACTATGGGGGGTATATTAAGTTTGTCATTCCGTTTGTAACTACTCGAAAAAATAATTTTAGACTCTACAATCTATATATGTACATATATTCTTGATCAGCCATGTCCAACCCTCTGTCCGTCTGTGGAATTCATCTAGCGCCCGAAATTTTGCTAAAATCTATTGTATGTACGTAGGAATTTTGGCATTGAAAACGGGCTATGTAGGTCCACGTTTTGGTATATAGCCCGCATATATGTATATATAATTGAGGTATTTAATGCCTCAATTGTGATTAAATCTGTATTGTGAACAAGAATGCTATCTAGAAATAAATTAGCCAAAATATATTGAAATCGGTCCAGATTTAAAAGAAAGTGTCTATAGAAGCACATTTTCTTTCAGAAAGTGTCTGTAGAAGCACATTTTCTTTCAGAAAGGGTCTATAGAAGCACCCTTTTTCCAGATGGGGTCTATAGAAGCACCCTCTCTTTCACAAAAAAGTTTATAGAAGCCACCTTTCTTTCAGAAAAAAGTCTATAGAAGTACCCTTTCATTCAGAATGGGTCTGTAGAGGTACCCTTTCATTCAGAATGGGTCTGTAGAGGTACCCTTTCCTTCGAAAGGGTCTATAGCAGCACCCTTTCTTTAAGAAAGGGTGTACAGAAGCACCCTTTCTTTAAGAAAGGGTGTATAGAAGCACCCTTTCTTTAAGAAAGGGTGTATAGAAGCACCCCTGTCTTTCAGAAAGGGTCTATAGGAGCACCCCTGTCCTGCGGAAAGGGTCTATAAAATCAGCTTTTCTTTCAGAAAGTGTCTATAGAAGCACCATTTCTTTCAAAAAGGGTGTATAGAAGCACCACTTCTTTTAGTTGGGGTCTATAGAAGCACCCTTTCTTTCGGAAAAATGTCTATAGAAGCACCCTCTCTTTCGGAAAAAGGTCTGTAGAAGCACCCTCTCTTTCAGAAACATTCAGCAGCATTTATTTTAGAAAGCGTCTATAGAAGCACCATTTCATTCAGAAAGGGTGTATAGAAGCAACACTTCGTTCAGATGGGGTCTATAGAAGCTTCCTTTTTTTAGAAAAAAGTTTATAGAAGCACCCTCTCCTCCAGTAAAAGATCTATAGAACCCACCTTTCTTTCACAAGGGGTCTATAGAAGCCAACTTTCTTTCACAAGGGGTCTATAGAAGCCAACTTTCTTTTACAAGGGGTCTATAGAAGCCACCTTCTTTCACAAGGGGTCTATATAAGCACCTTTTCTTTCAGAATGAGTCTACAGCAGCACCCTTTCTTTCAGAAAAGGTGTATAGAAGCACCCCTGTGTTTCAGAAAGGATGTATAGAAGCACCCTGTGTTTCAGAAAGGGTGTATAGAAGCACCCCTGTCTTTCACAAAGGGTCTATAGAAGCAACCCTCTCTTTCAGAAAGGGTCTATAGAAGCACCTCTGTGGTTCAGAAAGGGTCTATAGGAGCACCCCTGTCTTTCTGAAAGGGTCTATAGAAGCACCCCTGTGTTTCAGAAAGGGTGTATAGAAGCACCCTGTGTTTCAGAAAGGGTGTATAGAAGCACCCCTGTCTTTCACAAAGGGTCTATAGAAGCAACCCTCTCTTTCAGAAAGGGTCTATAGAAGCACCCCTGTCTTTCTGAAAGGGTCTATAGAAGCACCCCTGCCTTTCCGAAAGGGTCTATATAAGCAACCCTGTAATTCAGAAAGGGTCTATAGAAGCACCACTGTCCTTCGGAAGGGGTATACAAAAGCAGCATTTATTTAAGAAAGTGTCTATAGAAGCACCATTTCTTTCAGAAAGGGTGTAAAGTAGCACCATTTCTATCAGATGGGGTCTATAGAAGCACCCTCCCTTTAAAAAAAAGTCTATAGAAACCACTTTTTTTTCAAAAAAAAAGTCTTTAGAAGCACCCTCTCCTTCAGAAAAAGTTCTATAGAAGCCACCTTTCTTTCACAAGGGATCTATAGAAGCACCCTCTCATTCAAAAAAGGGTCTATAGAAGCTCCCTTTCTTTTAGAAAGGGTGTATAGAAGCACCCCTGTCTTTCGGAAAGGGTCTATAGAAACACCCCTGTCTTTCAGAAAGGGTCTATAGAAGCACCCTTGACTTTCAGAAGGGTCTATAGAAGCACCATTTTCTATAGAACAGTGGAAGCACCATTTTGCACGAAAGGTGCAGCGTGCATTGCTTAAACTTTATGAAGAGTATCTTACCGCTCTCGGAGAAGTGGTGGAAGAGAAACATGACAATTATCGTGGCAATTAGTATAGTATCCAGAATATGTTTCTAGCGTAAAATTAAATAACTACGCACTGCTACAAGCACCGACTAATGATTATAAGAAAACGCAAGTCATACTGCTCACGCCGATAGCGAGAGATACGATTTCATGTCTTGTGGACACCTCATCGTGATTAGCATATCAAATAAAAAATACCTCCAACAAAGCACGCTTCAAATATTTATTAAAATTCGTTTGTTGAATTAATAATTAATAAAAACAAACACAATAACAAGATAACATAGAAAAGCAACTACACTGAGAGAAAAAGTAAGACATTGACTTGTTACTCTTACTTATAGTGAGATAACAAAAACTTCCGAAATGCAAAAAAATTTGGAGGAGAGCTAGGTTTCGAATTAAAAAAAAAAAAATAAAATCAAAATCGGGGGTGAACGATATCGCCCAACTTCTTCAGGGACCTACTGCACAAAAGATAAAAACATTTGCGCAAGCGCCAGCAACGCAAATGCCTGTGCATGCGTCCATAGGAATTAATCGTGCTTTGTATCTGACATCCATCAATGGTGTAGACATTGTTGGGTATTTCCATAGATCAAAGCCATAAATTCGCAACAGAAGGCCGGTCACCTGATAACAATTTTTCCCAGTGTACCAAACTTCTTAAATAATATTAGAAGTAAGGTTATCTTATCTCTGAATAAGTTTGTACGTTAGCTGAAAGTGAATGCTATTGCCTCTTCTTCTAAAGATAAAATTAATGTGGACTACTGGGTTACAAGAACATATGTTTTTAAATGGGTATATGATACAAATTGCCCAATTTATTCTATTAGAAGATCATGTATATGAACTGATGACAAATTCTTTTTAAACCAAGAAATACATAAAGTTGTAGTCTAGTGTTAGTCTGATGACACAATTCGTTGTCATATTTATATTCTCTCCGATAAGTGATGATGAACTTGATAATGAACTTAATTTCAAAAAACAAACAAATCTATTTTGCTTATAAAAATGCCACTAAACTCTCATTCACAGTTGTGAGCCCAATAAGATTGGACATAAAGAAGCAAAAAACAAACTAAAAATGGAACGTTGGCAAAATAAAATAGCTGTTGTCACAGGAGCTAGTGCTGGTATTGGAGCCGCGACCTGTAAGGCGTTGGTGGAAAAGGGAATGATAGTGGTGGGCCTAGCAAGACGTGTTGAAAAAATGGAAAATCAAACCCGTCCCCTAATTGCTGGTGAATTCCAAAAGAATTTCCACACCCATAAATGTGATGTCTGCGACGAAGAAAGCGTTAAGACGGCCTTTGCTTGGATTGAAGAAAAATTCGGTGGTGTTGATGTTTTGATTAATAATGCTGGTATGGTTAAAATTGGCTCAATGGTTGATCCAAACAATTCGGATTTAATTAAAAACACTTTAAACACAAATGTTTTGGGTGCTGTTTGGTGTATGAGAGAGGCGTTCCTTAGCATGAAGAAACGTAATTTTGATGGTCATATTGTGATCATTAATAGTGTGGTAGGTCATGTGGTACCGGCAAGTACTCAAGGTTATGATCTTAATATTTATCCACCCTCAAAACATGCTGTCACTGCAATGACAGAAGTTCTAAGGCAAGAATTTCTTTCAAAGGAAACAAAAATCAAAATAACGGTGAGTTGTAATCATTAGTTTGTTTTTTTTAAGAGATTTTTTTTGTAAATTATTTCTTTTATTATTCTGTGTAGAGCATTAGTCCTGGTGGCGTAAAAACTGAAATAATGGGTGAAGGAATTGAATTTCCTCCGGAAATACCTGCTTTAAATCCAGAGGATATTGCCGATGCCATTGTATATTGCATACAAACACCGCCAAATGTTCAAATTCATGAAATGATTATCAAACCCATTGGAGAAAGAATTTGAAATAAAGCGATTGATGTAGTTTTAAAATTAATAAAAAAAAAATTGAGAAAAAAACTCGTTTTTAAAAACTGTGCATATAAAAACAATATGAACAATTTTATTAAAATGTTTCATTGATATGAATGATGACGGGGGTGCGCCTAACGTCTTGACAATTCAATATGTAGAAAAAAACGCTACAGGATCAAAATAATACTGAATTTTCGACAGAAAATATTGCCGATAACAATAATTTCTATAGAAAATTTTGTCGATAACAAAAATTTCTCTAGTAAAAATAGATAAGAATAATTATTATAGACAATATTGCCAACAACAATAAATTCTAAAGAAAATGTCGTCGATAACAATAATTTTAACAAAAAAATTGAATTTTTGAAAAAATTTCGAATGTCTGCAGAGAAGTTTTCGATAACAATAACTTCTAGAGAAAATATTGCCTATAACAATAATTTCTACAGAAGATATTGTAGATAACAATAATTTCTATAGAAAATATTGTCGATAACAACAATTTCTATAGACTCTGTTGTCGATAACAACAATTTCTACAGACTCTGTTGTCGATAACAACAATTTCTATAGAAACTGTTGTCGATAACAACAATTTCTATAGAAACTGTTGTCGATAACAACAATTTCTATAGAAACTGTTGTCGATAACAACAATTTCTATAGAAACTGTTGTCGATAACAACAATTTCTATAGTTTCTGTTGTCGATAACAACAATTTCTATAGACTCTGTTGTCGATAACAACAATTTCTATAGAAACTGTTGTCGATAACAACAATTTCTATAGAAACTGTTGTCGATAACAACAATTTCTATAGAAACTGTTGTCGATAACAATAATTTCTATAGAAACTGTTGTCGATCACAACAATTTCTATAGAAACTGTTGTCGATAACAACAATTTCTATAGAAACTGTTGTCGATAACAACAATTTCTATAGAAACTGTTGTCGATAACAACAATTTCTATAGAAACTGTTGTCGATAACAACAATTTCTATAGAAACTGTTGTCGATAACAACAATTTCAATAGAAACTGTTGTCGATAACAACAATTTCTATAGAAACTGTTGTCGATAACAACAATTTCTATAGAAACTGTTGTCGATAACAACAATTTCTATAGAAACTGTTGTCGATAACAACAATTTCTATAGAAACTGTTGTCGATAACAACAATTTCTATAGAAACTGTTGTCGATAACAACAACTTCTATAGAAACTGTTGTCGATAACAACAATTTCTATAGAAACTGTTGTCGATAACAACAATTTCTATAGAAACTGTTGTCGATAACAACAACTTCTATAGAAACTGTTGTCGATAACAACAACTTCTATAGAAACTGTTGTCGATAACAACAACTTCTATAGAAACTGTTGTCGATAACAACAACTTCTATAGAAACTGTTGTCGATAACAACAACTTCTATAGAAACTGTTGTCGATAACAACAATTTTTATAGAAACTGTTGTCGATAACAACAATTTTTATAGAAACTGTTGTCGATAACAACAATTTCTATAGAAACTGTTGTCGATAACAACAATTTCTATAGAAACTGTTGTCGATAACAACAATTTCTATAGAAACTGTTGTCGATAACAACAATTTCTATACAAACTGTTGTCGATAACAACAATTTCTATACAAACTGCTGTCGATAACAACAATTTCTATAGAAACTGTTGTCGATAACAACAATTTTTATAGAAACTGTTGTCGATAACAACAATTTCTACAGAAACTGTTGTCGATAAAACGATTTCTATAGAATTTGTTGTCGATAACAACAATTTCTATAGAAACTGTTGTCGATAACAACAATTTCTATAGAAACTGTTGTCGATAACAACAATTTCCATAGGAACTCTTGTCGATAAAACAATTTCTATATAAACTGATGTCGATAACAAAAATTTCTATAGAAACTGTTGTCGATAACAAAAATTTCTATAGAAACTGTTGTCGATAACAAAAATTTCTATAGAAACTGTTGTCGATAACAACAATTTCTATAGAAACTGTTGTCGATAACAACAATTTCTATAGAAACTGTTGTCGATAACAACAATTTCCATAGAAACTCTTGTCGATAAAACAATTTCTATAGAAACTGATGTCGATAACAAAAATTTCTATAGAAACTGATGTCGATAACAAAAATTTCTATAGAAACTGTTGTCGATAACAACAATTTCTATAGAAACTGTTGTCGATAACAACAATTTCTATAGAAACTGTTGTCGATAACAACAATTTCCATAGAAACTCTTGTCGATAAAACAATTTCTATAGAAACTGCTGTCGATAACAAGAATTCCTATAGAAACTGTTGTCGATAACAAGAATTTCTATAGAAACTGTTGTCGATATCTACAATTTTTATAGAAACTGTTGTCGATAACTACAATTTCTATAGAAACTGTTGTCGATAACAACAATTTCTATAGAAACTGTTGTCGATAACAAAAATTTCTATAGAAACTGTTGTCGATAACAACAATTTCTATAGAAACTGTTGTCCATAACAACAATTTCTGTAGAAACTGTTGTCAATAACAATTTCTATAGAAACTGTTGTCGATAACAACAATTTCTATAGAAACTATTATCGATAACAACAATTCTATAGAAACTGTTGTCGATAATAACAATTTCTATATAAACTGTTGTCGATAACAAACATTTTTAAAGAAACTGTTAACGATAACAACAATTTCTGTAGAAAATGTTGTCGGTTACAACAATTTCTATAGAAACTGTTGTTGATAACAAAAAATTTTAAAGAAACTGTGTTCTATAAAAACAACTTCTATAGAAACTGTTGTCGATAACAACAATTTCGATAGAAACTGTCGTCGATTATAACAATTTCTATAGAAAATATTGCCGATAACATTCATTTCTATAGAAAACATTGTCGATAACAATAATATCTAGAAAAAATTGTCGATAGCAATAAGTCTTAACGATAACGATAATTTCTATGAAAAATCTAGTCGATAACAATAATTTCCATAGAAAATCTTGTCGATAGCAATAATTTATATGGATAAAGAATAATGTGTATAGAAAATATTTTCGATAAAAATAATTAATAATAGAAAATATTTTCAACAAAAATAATTTTTATAGACAATATTATCGATAATAATAATTTCTATAGAATATATTTGTATAGAAAATATTTTCGATAAAAATAATTAATAATAGAAAATATCTTCAACAAAAATAATTTTTATAGACAATATTATCGATAATAATAATTTCTATAGAATATATTTTCGATAGCAAATATTCCTATAGAAAGGATTTTCGATAACAACAATTTATGTGAATCTAATTGTCAATAAAAATTATGTTCGTAGAAAATTTTGCCGATAACATTAATTTCGAGGGAAAATCTTAGCGACAACAATCATTTCTATGAAAAAATCTTGTCTATAACAATAATTTTTATAGAAAATATTGTCGACAATAACAATTTCCGCAGAAAATCTTGCCAATAAAAATTTCAATAGTTTATAGTTTCTATGAAATTGTTTTTCTTTCATTTGATCTACTCTACACCAGATCGATTATAAAAACTTTTGTTTCAATTATGGTATACATAGATACTTATGTACTTATTGGTATGTTTCGCTCAATACTTTTCTCCCAATGGCTTTATAATCATATTATGAATTTGTACATTTGGTGGAGTCTGTATACAATAGACAATGGCATCGGCAATATCGTTGCTGGACAAAGCTGGTATGTCAATGGGAAAGGCAACATCCTCTAAGATCTCCGTACGCACTGCACCGGGACTAATACTCTAAAAACCAAACAGACAAAAGCAACACATTATATTCCCCTCGTAACCCCAAATCTCATTTCTAACTCACTGTTACTTTAATATGGGTTCCTTGATTAAGAAATTCTTGACGCAGAACTTCAGTCATTGCGGTAATGGCATATTTAGATGGTTCATAAATATTTAACAGAGGATCTGCAATTACAGGAACCATATGGCCCAGTATACTGTTTATGATAACAATATGACCATCAACATTACGTTCTTTCATACTTTTAAATGCCTCTCGAGTACACCAGACCACACCCAGGACATTAGTATTGATGGTATTTTTTATAATATCTGAACATTTGGAATCAGTAAGGCGTCCCAATTTCAGAATACCAGCATTATTGATTAAAATATCTACACCTCCAAATTTTTCTATAATCCACGAGAAGGCAGCTTTTACACTTGCTTCATTCGAAACATCACACCTTTGAGTGTAAAAGTTTTTTCGATATTCGATGGCAATAAGGAATCTAGTCTGGCATTCCATTTTTCCCACACGTCTGGCTAAGCCAACAACAATCATACCCCTTTCAACAAGAGCTTTACACGTGGCTGCACCAGTACCCGAACTAGCACCCGTCACAACAGCGATTTTATTTTGCCAACGATCCATGCTTGATGTCTTCCACACGTGTCTGTTCTCTGCGAAGCAATATTATTAGACTGGCTAGACTACCTATTAACTTCATCACACATAAATTAATGTAAGCTTAATTATATTGATAAATATTTTGCTATTTTTTGGAGCTTTATTCGCCATGGCATAAATAAGAACGATGATATGCTAATTATTCACTATTTGTTTGTGACAATTTTCCGTATTGTATGCGAAATTTCGATCAACGATATGAAGCACTTTCTCCGGAGAATATTAACCCTGTAATTTCTATCAAAAATATTGCCTATATCAATCATTTGTATAGAAAAAATTTTTTATAATAATCATTTCTATATTTGCCAATAACAAAAATTTTTAGAGAAAATTTTTTCGATAACAAAAATTTCTATAGAAAATATTGTCGATAACAGAAATTTCTAAACAAAACTTTTGTCAATAACATAAATTTCCATAGAAAAATTTTATCAATAACACAAATTTCTATAGAAAATCTTGTCGATAACAAAAATTTTTATAGAAAATTTTGTCGATGACAAAAATTTCTATAGAAAATTTTGTCGATAACAAAAATTTCTAAAGAAAATTTTGTCGATAACAAAAATTTCTATAGAAAATTTTGTCGATAACAAAAATTTCTATAGATAATTTTGTCGATAACAAAAATTTCTATAGAAAATTTTGTCGATAACAAAAATTTCTATAGAAAATTTTGTCAATAACAAAAATTTCTTTAGAAAATTATGTCGATAACAAAAATTTCTATAGAAAATTTTGTCGTTAACAGAAATTTCTGTAGAAACTTTTTTATAAAAAATTTATAAAAAATTTTGTCGATAACAAAAACTTCTGCAGAAAATTTTGTCGACGACAAAAATTTATATAGACAATTTTTTGGAAAACAAAAATTTCTATAGAATATTTTGTCGAGCACAAAAATTTCTATAGAAAATTTTGACGAGAACAAAAATTTCTATAGAAAATATCGTCGATAACAAAACTTTTTATATAAAATTTTGTCAATAACAAAAACTTCGGCAGAAAATCTTGTCGATAACAAAAATTTCTGTAGAAAATTTTGTCGATTACATAAAATAATATAAAAAAATTGTCGATAATAAAAACTTTTGCGGAATATCGTGTCGATTACAGAAATTTCTAAAGAAAATTTTGTCGCTTACATAAAATAATATAAAAATTATATTTATAAAATTGTCTCTACGAATAAGATTGTCGATAACAATAATTTCTATAGTAAAAATTATATTGAAAATATTATTTGTAACAATAACTCCTGTGTAGAATATTGCCGATAACAATAATTTCTATAGAAAATTTTGTCGATAACAATAATTTCTACAGACATTATTGTCGATAACAATAATTTCTTTAGAAAATATTGTCAATAACAATAACTTCAATAGAAAATATTGTCGATAACAATAATACCCCTCAGTAATGTTGGCGACATTTCCTGAGTATTTCAGCCATGTAAAACTTCTTTACAAAAGAGGTGTCTTAGACACGCCGTTCGGACTCGGCGATAAACTGTAGGTCCCATATCATTGAGCTAATATGAATCGGGGTGCACTCATTGATATGAGAGAAGTCTCCCTTGTCCCTTATGGGATGTTTGTGGAACAGTTATATTATTATATTATATATAACATTAATAGCTGTAGAAAATATTGTCGATAACAGTAATTTCAATGGAAAATATTGGTGACCACAGTAATTTCTTTAGAAAATAGGGTCGATATTTTTCGATAGCATAAAGGAAGAGTTGTGATCGTATTAAACAACTTTTTCTATGAAATATATGCTTTGTTCCAGAAATGCAAGATGGTCTGTTCCAGAACTGCAAGAATCTACTAATTTTTACTACTTTTTTCGATAACATAAAGGACAAATTGTTATCGTAGTAAAAAATTGTAGATTCTTGCAGGTTCTGGAACAGAGCAATATTGGTCTGTGGCCTGTTCCAGAACTGCAAGAATCTACTAATTTTTACTACTTTTTTCGATAACATAAAAGGCAAATTGTTATCGTAGTAAAAAATTGGAGATTCTTGCAGGTTCTGGAACAGAGCAATATTGTTATTGAAAACATTTTCGATGGAAAATGCTGATTATCGACAACCATAGCAAGAAGTTACTATTTTTTACTACGATAACAATTTTTCTTTTATGATATCGAAAAAATAGTAAAAATTAATACATTCTTACAGTTCTGGAACAGATCAATTGTTAGCCAAAAGTGTCTATAAAATATTTGGTCTGTTCCAGAACTGCAAGAATCTACTAATTTTTACTATTTTTTCCGACAACATAAAGGAAAAAAATGTTATCGTAGTAAAAAATAGTAGCTTCTTGCAGGTTCTGGAACAGAGCACATATAATATTATTATTTTTTTATGGAAAATGTTGTTATCGACCATGTTTTCTATGAAAATGTTGTTATCGATAACTTGTTGTCAATAAGCAATTTTGTATAAAATGGTATCGATAAAAATATTTTGTATAGAAGTTGTTGTCTATAAATACATTGTCTGCTCCAGAACTCCAAGAATCTACAACCTGTAGAAAATGTTGTCGATAACAATATTTTCTATTGAAAATGTTGTCGATAACAATATTTTCTATTGAAAATGTTGTCGATAACAATAATTTATATAGAAAATGTTGCCGATAACAATATTTTATATAGAAAATGTTGTCGATAGCAATATTTTATATAGAAAATGTTGTCGATAACAATATTTTATATAGAAAATGTTGTCGATAACAATATTTTCAGTAGATAATGTTGTCGATAACAATATTTTCAGTAGAAAATGTTTTCGATAACAATATTTTATATAGAAAATGTTGTCGATAACAATATTTTCAGTAGATAATGTTGTCGATAACAATATTTTCTATAGAAAATGTTGTCGATAACTATATTTTCTATAGAAAATGTGGTCAATAACAATATTTTCTATAGAAAATGTTGTCGATAACAATATTTTCTATAGAAAATGTTGTCGATAACAATATTTTTTATAGAAAATGTTGTCGATAACGATATTTTCTATAGAAAATGTTGTCGATAACGATATTTTCTATAGAAAATGTTGTCGATAACGATATTTTCTATAGAAAATGTTGTCGATAACGATATTTTCTATAGAAAATGTTGTCGATAACAATATTTTCTATAGAAAATGTTGTCGATAACAATATTTTCTATAGAAAATGTTGTCGATAACAGTATTTTCTATAGAAAATGTTGTCGATAACAGTATTTTCTATAGAAAATGTTGTCGATAGCACTATTTTCTATAGCAAATGTTGTTAATAACAATATTTTCGATAGAAAACGTTCCGTAGATAATATTTTCTGCAGATTCTTGGAGTTCTGGAACAGACCATATTTTTATAAAGCAACTTTTAACGCAATAATATGTATACTCTAACGTACAAGCGCTGTCTGTGGGTATGTTTTGAAGTTGCAAATTAAGCTCGAATTGATGATGACTTGCTTTTTTCAACTATAGTGCCAAGTGAATAACTTTTGTAGAATCTTACTTAATGAATTAATAAACATAATAGATTCATTATTATTCATATCACAAACACTCGAAAGAGAGCGAGAGAGTGTGAAGGCATATACATAATTCCCTCCGGTATCTTATAAATTTCGCCATTATAAATATGCCATCAGTTTGATACACAACCTACTGCGATCAACAGCATAAACACATCTTTCGGATCATGGAACGTTGGCAAAATAAAATAGCTGTAGTAACTGGGGCCAGTGCTGGTATTGGGGCAGCCACCTGTAAAGCCCTGGTGGAAAGGGGCATGATTGTGGTGGGCCTAGCAAGACGTGTTGAAAAAATGGAAAATCAAACCCGTCCCTTAATTGCTGAGGAATTTCAAAGGAATTTCCACACTCATGTCTGTGATGTTTCCGATGAAGAAAGTGTAAAGAAGGCCTTTGCCTGGATTGAAGAAAACTTTGGTGGAGTTGATGTTTTGATTAATAACGCTGGTATATATAAGATGGGCTCCATTGTTGCTCCTGATAATTCAGAGGTTATTACAAGTACGGTCAACACAAATATTTTGGGTGTTGTCTGGTGCACACGGGAAGCATTCTGCAGCATGAAGCAACGTAATATTGATGGTCATGTTGTCATTATTAATAGTGTAGCTGGACACATTGTTCCCACCTTTGTGAATGGTTTTAATTTAAATATTTATCCCCCCTCAAAACATGCAGTCACGGCAATGACAGAAGTGTTGCGTCAGGAATTTTTATCTCAGGAAACTAAAATTAAAGTGACGGTGAGTAGATATTGGATTAGATTTGGAATATATGTGTGTGCTAAAATTTCTTTATCAAAATTTCCACAGAGCATAAGTCCCGGTGCTGTTAGAACTGAAATTTTGGGTGAAAATATCAATTTTCCCACTGAATTACCAGCATTAACCAGCGATGATATAGCCGATGCTATAGTATATTGTATACAGACTCCGCCTCATGTTCAGATTCATGAAATGATCATAAAACCTGTGGGGGAAAGAGTGTGATGGTTCCAGTTTTTAATAAATATTGCTTTATTGAGAAAATATTTGTTATTGGTCTGTTCCAGAACTCCAAAGGTCTACTAGTTTTTACTACCTTTTTCGATAACATAAAGGAAAAACTGTTATCGCAGGTTCTGGAACAGAGAATATGTTATTGATTTTTTTATGTCTGTTCCATTCCATAACAAAATTTTTGATAGATAAACAACTTCGATAGAAGCGGCCGATAACAATATTTTTCATAGAAAATATTATCGATAACAATATTTTCTGTACAATATGCTATCGATAACAACTTTTACAATGGAAAATATAAAAAAATTTGTAGAAAATGTTGTCGATAACAATATTTTCTATAGAAAATGTTGTTGATAACAATATTTTCTATAGAAAATGTTGTTGATAACAATATTTTCTATAGCAAATGTTGTTGATAACAATATTTTCTATAGCAAATGTTGTTGATAACAATATTTTCTATAGAAAATGTTGTCGATAACAATATTTTCTATAGAAAATGTTGTCGATAACAATATTTTCTATAGAAAATGTTGTCGATAACAATATTTTCTATAGAAAATGTTGTCGATAACAATATTTTCTATAGAAAATGTTGTCGATAACAATATTTTCTATAGAAAATGTTGTCGATAACAATATTTTCTATAGAAAATGTTGTCGATAACAATATTTTCTATAGAAAATGTTGTCGTTAACAATATTTTCTATAGAAAATGTTGTCGATAACAATATTTTCTATAGAAAATGTTGTCGATAACAATATTTTCTATAGAAAATGTTGTCGATAACAATATTTTCTATAGAAAATGTTGTCGATAACAATATTTTCTATAGAAAATGTTGTCGATAACAATATTTTCTATAGAAAATGTTGTCGATAACAATATTTTCTATAGAAAATGTTGTCGATAACAATATTTTCTATAGAAAATGTTGTCGATAACAATATTTTCTATAGAAAATGTTGTCGATAACAATATTTTCTATAGAAAATGTTGTCGATAACAATATTTTCTATAGAAAATGTTGTCGATAACAATATTTTCTATAGAAAATGTTGTCGATAACAGTATTTTCTATAGAAAATGTTGTCGATAACAATATTTTCTTTAGAAAATGTTGTCGATAACAATATTTTCTTTAGAAAATGTTGTCGATAACAATATTTTCTTTAGAAAATGTTGTCGATAACAATATTTTTATCGAAAATGTTGTTGATAACAATATTTTCAATAGAAAATGTTGTTGATAACAATATTTTCTATAGAAAATGTTGTCGATAACAATATTTTCTATAGAAAATGTTGTCGATAACAATATTTTCTATAGAAAATGTTGTCGATAACAATATTTTCTATAGAAAATGTTGTCGATAACAATATTTTCCAAAGGAAATATTAATGATAACAATATTTTCCGCTGGAAATTTTGTCGATAACAATATTTTCAATAAAAAATTTTGTAGATAAGAATATTTTCAATAGAACATTTTGTCGATAACAGTATCAACTTGTCAAAACTTTAGTAGACAATAATTGATGATCAAAAAATAAAATCTTCTGATATAGAAGAGCAATTACTAATGATGTAGGAATAAAACTTACCATAGTATTTGTGAACATTGAAAAATGGGATTACCAAAGCAGGACTATAGGAAAAGTTTGGAGTTTCAATTAATTGACATAATTTCGCATATACATTTATCTAATGAAGTTCGATATATATACCAGTTACCAAGCTTTGCCTTCGTCTGTCACAAAAACAACATCCTAATACACCTGAAGATCGGATTTACCACCCGTGAAACTAGTGTAATGGTTGGATGCGTGGGACTTCGGTAGACTCCTAATTTTTCAATGTATCTCTAAAGGCCTAACAGCTCAACTCGAAAGAGAATTAATTAAACAGTATTTTCCATTGGAAATGTTGTCGATAACAATATTTTTCATTGGACATGTTTTCGATAACAACATTTTCCATAGAAAATTTTGTAGATAACAATATTGTTCATAGATAATGGAGTCTAAAAGAGCATTTTCTATAAAAAAATTTGTCGATAGCAAAATTTTCCATAGAAAATGTTGTCGATAACAATATTTTTCAAAGGACATATTAACGATAACAATATTTTCCGTTGGAAACAATATTGTTCATTGGAAATGTGATCAAAAAAATGTGAAATTTTGTAGACAACCGTATTTTCAATAGAAAATGTTGTCGATAACAATATGTTCAATAAAATATTTTCTATATAAGGATATTTTCAATAGAACATTTTGTCGATAACTGTATTTTCCATCGGAAATGTTGTCGGCAACAATATTTTTCATTGGAAATTTTTTCGATAACAATATTTTCCATAGAAAATATGGCCGATAACAATATTTTTCATAAATAATGTTACCTAAAATAACATTTTCTATAGAAAATTTTGTCGATAACAACATATTCAATAGAAAGTGTTGTCGATAACAACATTTTCCATAGAAAATATTGCCGACAACAATATTTTTCATTAATAATTTAGTCGATAACAACACTATCCATAGAAAATTTTGTCGATAACAACATTTTCCATAGAAAAGTTTGTCGATAACAAAATTTTCCATAGAAAATGCAGTCGATAACAGCATTTGCCATAGAAAATTTTGTAAATAACAACATTTTCCATAAAAAATGTTGTCGATAACAGCATTTGCCATAGAAAATTTTGTCTATAACAAGATTTTCCATAGAAAATGTTGTCGATAACAATATGTTCCATATGAAATGTTATCGATAACAATAGTTTATATAGGAAATGTTGTCGAAGACTATACTTTCAATAGAAAATGCTGTCAATAACAATATTTTTTATAAAATTGATGTCGATAACAAAATTTTCTATAAAATATACTATCGATAGTATTTCTACTTTCAATAGAAAACAATATTTTCCACAGAAAATGTTGTCGATAACAACGTTTTTATAAAATATGCTGCCGAAATTATTGCTACTGTCAATAGAAAATACTTGTCGATAATAAAATTTCCTATGGATGTCGATAGAAATATTTTCTGTAGAAAATGTTGTCGATAACAATATTTTTTTATAGAAAATGTTGTCGATAAAAATATTTTCCGAAGGAAATGTAGTCGAAAACTATATTTTCCATAAGAAATGTTATCAATAACAATATTTTCTATAGAAAAGAACAAATTCTATAGAAAATTTTGTTATCGACAAGAGATCATGGTATCTGGTATTCATCATAGTCACATTGCACAACAACACCCAATCTTAAAAATAATCATATGCATAAAATTGTATAGTAATTTATAATAATATTTAATTACAATATTCATACATATGCCAATATTAGGTGCAATATTCATAACCCTCAGATTGGTAACACTTCGGGTGACTCAATGTGGTAACAAAGAAAACCCTAATTGTTATAGAATTTCATAGGTATATAAATCAAGAGAACAGCATCGGAAACATATTAGTTCCAACAAAAGAAAAAAACTAAAAACACCTAATAATGGATCGTTGGGAGAATAAAGTTGCAGTTGTAACGGGTGCCAGTTCTGGTATTGGAGTAGCCACTTGCAAAGCACTTGTCGAACGTGGTATGATTGTTGTGGGTCTAGCCAGACGTGTTGAGAAAATTGAAAGTCAAACCAGGCTTTTAATATCGCGAAAATATCAAAAGAATTTTCATTCATATAAATGCGATGTATCGGATGAGGAAAGCGTTAGGAGGGCATTTGCTTGGATCACCAAACAGTTTGGCGGTGTGGATGTTTTGGTCAATAATGCAGGAGTTTTGTATAATGACATCTATATAATATCATCCGATAATTCCGATGCTATACGCAACACAGTCAATACCAATATCTTGGGTGTTGTTTGGTGTCTACGAGAAGCTTTTCGTAGCATGCGGGAGCGAAAATTTGATGGTCATATTATCAATATTAACAGCATTGTGGGTCATTCCTTGACCGAGTCAGCGGGTTTAAATATTTATCCACCAACGAAATATGCCATTACTGCAATGACTGAAGTTGTGAGGCAGGAATTGCAAATGCACAAATCGAAAGTTAAGGTTACGGTAAGTGGTTATGTGGTACGCCTCAAAAATTCTTGAATTCTTATCTAATTTTATGTATTTGTGTGCGTTTTCTTAGAGCATCAGTCCCGGAGAGGTTAAGACCAAATTATTCGGCCAAAACTATGAATATCCAGCAGATATGCCATTGCTCGCCCCAGAAGATATTGCTGATGCCATTGTCTATTGTATACAGACGCCGCCACATGTTCAGGTCCATGAAATGATTGTAAAGCCAGTCGGTGAAAAGATATAGATATTTGCAGAGCGTTTATATAGTTTTAATTTGTTTTGAATAAAATCAGTTTTTGGTGATGGGACGGAAATGGCAGTACTTTCGTTAAAAATTATTATTTATGACAACAGAAACCACTTAGATGATTATCATGGATGAAATGTTATTAGTTTTGGCAATTTTTGCATATAAAAATAATTTTCTATGCGACAAACTGTCCAAACAAAGTCGTGTTTGCAATTCATTGTGGATATTTGCAGTTGTAGTGTGCCACCCAAATTAGGCAGCATATAATAAACAAAAAAATCGCCTGGAGACTTGAGCTGAGGTTTATTTATTTAGGTAGAATTTCAAAAATAATCTGTTCAGTCATTAGCATCTTTTCGCAGAGAACGCAAAGCCAAAAATAACATAAACATGGATCGTTGGCAAAATAAAATCGCCGTGGTGACTGGTGCAAGTTCTGGTATTGGAGCAGCAACCTGTAAGGCCCTCGTAGAAAAGGGTATGATTGTTGTGGGCCTTGCTAGACGTGTTGAGAAAATGGAAAATCACACTCGGTCTTTAATTGCCAACGAATATCAAAAGAATTTCCACACATATGTCTGTGATGTTTCCAACGAGGAAAGTGTAAAAACGGCCTTTACCTGGATCATAGAAACATTTGGTGCTGTAGATGTTTTAATCAATAATGCTGGAATGCTGAAATTGGCACTTATCACTGCTGTGGATAGTTCCGACATTATAAGGAATACCATAAACACCAATGTTTTGGGTGTTGTTTGGTGTACTCGAGAAGCTTTTAGAAATATGAAAGAACGTAACTTTAATGGCCATATCGTTATTGTTAACAGTATAACGGGCCATGGGGTACCTTTAAATCCAATGCTAAATGTTTATCCACCTTCAAAACATGCTGTTACTGCATTGACGGAGGTTTTAAGGCAAGAATTTCTTAACCAAGAAACTAAAATTAAAATTACAGTAAGTTTTAAAAATTAGAAGAATTGAATTAAGGAGAAATTTCAAATATGTTTTTTTTCGTTTATTTAGAGTATCAGTCCCGGTGCAGTGCGTACGGAGATCTTAGAAGACAATGGATTCCCTGAGGAAATTCCAACTTTGGCTAGTGCTGATATTGCCGAAGCCATTGTCTACTGCTTGCAGACGCCACCCCATGTTCAGATACATGATATGATAATAAAACCAATGGGAGAAATGATTTGAAGTGAAATAAATCGGGGAGATATACGAAAAATATTGTTATCGGCATAAGAATTCTGTCGAAATTACTGATTGTAATCAAATGCTGTTTTCCAGAACATGCAAGAAGCTACTAACTTTTAATGAAAACCGCTTACACAGGGGAAGTTTTTGTGGATACTGAATCAGCAATGTTCATAGATGGGAAAAATCCAAAAACAAGAAAAAATCGCTGTAGGGATTTTTAAATAAATCGCGGTCAAAATTCACATTTTTAGGTGTTTTTTAGGTTTTCACGATTTTGCTTGGAAACCGCAAGTCCAATCGAAATGGAGCTAAAGAAAATGTTGTAGTTTACTACGATAATTTTTTTCCTTTTGTGTTATCGGAAAAATAGCAGATTCTTGCAGTACTGGAACAGACCAAATATTATGCAATATACAAACGATTGTTACCAACATATTGTTATCGACAAAAAATCTATAGAAAATATTGCTATCGACAAATTTGTCTATTGAAAATGTTGTTACCGGCAAAATTTTCTCCTGAGAATATTGTTATCTACAAGAATTTCTTTAAAAAACCGTTGTTATCGACCAGATTTTCTATAGAAAACATTACTATCAACAAGATTTTCTGTAGAAAGTGTTTCTATAGAAAATATTATCATCGACAAGATATTATATATAAAATTTTGTTATCAATAAGATTTTCGATATAAAATCTTGTTGTTATTGATAAAATTTTCTAGGGAATGCTATCGACAAAGATAACAAAAGATTTTCTTTAAAAATATTGTTATCGACTTGATTTTTTATAGGAAATATTGTTCTGTTTAAGATTTTGTTAGAAAATGTGATTATGGACAAAATTTTCTACAGAATATGTTGTTATTGATAAGATTGTCTGTAGACAATATATTTATCTACTTTGTTGCTCCTATTCAGAACAGAGGGTAAATCCATGCTTGAGGGGTTAACCCTAGTTGTGCAGACCAAAAACACCAAAATTTTTAAGTAGTTCTTTTTTCATCTGAAAGAACAAATCATATAGTACTTTTGGAATTTTTGTTGTTAAAAAATATGAAAAATATTTAAAAAATCTGTTTCGCTTAAAGACAAGCTTTTTATATATTTAACAAGCTCACCGAACCATATAAAGATCGTTCAATTTGTGTTCGAGCTATCGTTTGCGCCGACTTCAAAAATGTAATTTCGAGAAAAAAAGCTTTTAACGTTTCTATGCTACGAGGGCTGCTCGAAAACTACCTGGCCTAAGCAACACCCTCATCGCCAGGTACCATTTAAAATTTTTTCAGATAGTTTGACCGTTTTTAGCCTGGACTTACTCAGGACAGTTTGTCGTACGACCATGTGTTGTATTGTTTACAGTGACTTGAAAAAATCACTTTGCAAAAAATGAAATTTATTTGTGAACATTTTCGTCCAAGAATTTTTCACAAATTTGACGTAGATAATCGCCGCAATATCGATATACATGAAATTAATCTTTGTATGTCAATAAAGGACCGTCCTATAGGACTATGAAAAACTGGTTTAATGAATTCAACCGTGGTCGGCACTCGCCAGAAAACGAAGGTCGTGAGGGTCGCACAAAATCGGTCGTTGTGCCAAAAATATATGCCGTACATGAACGGATAATGCGAGATCGCCTTGTTAAATATCGCGAGATAGAGGCATCGTTGGGAATTTCTTCACCTGGCCGCAAAAATGGATTTTTCTTGTTAGATCTAGCAAATTTGCACAATGGCTCCTGTGAATTGGTTCAAAGAAATTGAGCATAAAATTGATCACGGTGCTTCAAACGACGTTTATAAGATCGTCACAGACGACGAATCTAGGATCTATACTAAGGAGCCTGAAACAAAGCAGGAATCGGCCGTTTAGGTCTTCGAAAGCGAGCCAAATCAAACAAAAGTTGTTCATGTAAGAAGCACTTCGAAGCAAAAGGTTGCCTGTTTATTCAGAAAATCTGACCGTGTGACGACTATGCGGCTTGAGAAATATAGGACGGTTAATTCTGAGTGGTAAACTATAATTTATTTGCCTGAAGTCGCCTGAGAAGTTCGAAAAACGAACAAGAGAAGACAAATCATTCTCACGGTGCTCTTGAATCAAATTTAAATGGAAGGTGCTTACACCTGGGAAGTTTTTGCGGATCCTGAAACTACAATGTGCATAGATGAGATAAATCAAAAAAAAAAAAAAAATCGCCGGAGAGCTTTTTAAATAAATTGCGATTCAAGTTGACATTTTTAGGAGTTGTTTAGGTTTTCACGATTTTGCTTAGAAACCGCAAGTCCTTTCAAAATGATACTAAAGAAAATGTTGTAGCTATGAAAATTCTTTACAATATTGACCTTTACGGTAATTTCGTAGGTTTTACCATTTTTGAGATATTGAAGTTGAAATTGGGACAATGCACTGACTGTATCGCCCCCTTATAAAACATTGTAATGAAGGGTGCGCCTTAACTAACTTTTAATGAAAACCGCTTACACAGGGGGAGTTTTTGTGGATTCTGAAACATCAATGTTCATAGATGGGAAAATCCAAAAACAAGAAAAAATCGCTGTAGGGATTATTAAATAAATCGCGGTCAAAATTCACATTTTTAGGTGTTTTTTAGGTTTCCACGATTTTGCTTGGAAACCGCAAGTCCAATCGAAATGGAGCTAAAGAAAATGTTGTAGCTGAGAAAATTCTCTACAGGATTGACGTTTACGATTTGTTCTCAGGCTCTACCATTTTTGAAATAAAGAAGCTCAGTTTACATTTTTAGGTTTTTTGTTAGGGTTTCGCGATTTTGCTTGAATACGGAAAGTCTTATCGGCAGGGGACTTGAGAAAATCTTATAGCTATGAAAATTCTCTACAAGACTGGCTTATGTAATTTTTCCAAGGTTGTACCATTTTTTGAGATATATAAGTTTAAGTTGGGAAATTGCAGTCGTGACATTGCTTTATAAGGAGACGATATAGAATTGAATTTGAATTGTCCCAATTTTAACTTCTATATCTCAAAAGTTGTAAAACCTACGAAAATATGATTAAGGCCAATCTTGTAGAGAATTTTGATAGCTACAACATTTTCTTTTATTTCCGTTTTGATAGGACTTGCGGTTTCTAAGCAAAATCGCAAAAACCTAAACAACCCCTAAAAATGTCAATTTGAATCGCGATTTATTTATAAAGCGCTCCGTCGATCAATCTATGAACATTGTAGTTTTACAATCCGCAAAAATTTCCCAGGTGTAAGCACCTCCATTTAAATTTGATTCAAGTGCACCGTGTTCTGCATCATGACAATGTGGGCTCTCACACATCGATTCAAACCAGCGCATGGTGGTCGAAAGCACTGATCTAGTGGCGCGAAATTAATAACTTGCAAACGTATTGAGATACGTCACTGAAATTTGGCACAAACTCAACTTGTACCTGTGGGTAATAATGGGCCAAATATGAACAATATCGGCTGATGTTTTGGTATAGCCCCCATATAACGGTACCTTAAGATTTTCGGTATTTTGAGGATTTAAGTCACAATTTCGTAGCAAATTACCTGTAATTTGGTACTTAGGGTTCCTAGTGGTCAAAAAATAATTTCACCAAAAATTATGGACATAGATGCACGTTTTGATATAGTCCCCATGTAACCGTACCTCCCAATTTAAGGTATTTTGAATATCATGACCACATTTTTAAACCAACTTGGCTGTAATTTTGCATTCCGTGTTCTCACTGCGTATAAAATATTCTTACAAAATATTTTCAATACGGATTTATGTTTCGATGTAGCCCCTTTAATGGTACCCCCGATTCGTTGAATTTTTACTTTTTATCCCATATTTAATAACATATTTAGCTGTAATATCCCAGCAAAAAGTTTGCCTCCAAAGAGGCAGTTAAATGATATGTACAAGTGATCTGGAAGTGCATCAAATTATGCATTTTCACTCATGATTTTTACAAGAGCGTGACTACGGAAAGAGGCACTCCATTGCACTGCATTTTAACTGACCCTCTGGCACCGCATTTTAACTGAACCTTTGGCATTGCATTTTAACTAACCCTTTGGGGTAGAATGGGAGGCAGTCCAAAGCACGTGTTTTGATACAGGGATTCTGCGGAAATTGTGCAAGCCGTTACAAAATATGCCAGAACAAATAAAATGCATTATTTGTGTAAAACAAAAATATTAAGAACTTTATTACATTAACACAAATTATGAAAATCCTCCATTGAATTCAATCGCAAACATGCGTGTTTCCACGGCTCTCCATTTGTTCCAAGCTGAACTGTTCATTTGCTAAATGGGTTGTCTTCCCATCACCAGTTAAGATTTCGACATGTACTCCAACAGCACTCCCATTCGGAAATTTTCTTCTCTTGAGTTACCGGAAAAATTTTCAAAAATGAAATATTATTTAGTTTGTATTAACAAATGTTTGAAAATGTTAACACGCTTATCTCTTATTGGAAAATGTATACCGCTGCCTGTAGAGATGTCCAAACTGATTTATGTACAGGTAGGGATCTCTAACAACTGCTAATAATATGTAGCGAACGGAGTGCCTTTTTCACGACTCCGTTTGGACTGCATCCGGATGCTGTTAAATTATGAGGAATTGGAGTGCCTTTTTCACGACTCCGCTGAACTGCATCCGGATGTTGTTAAAATGTGACAAGTGGATGTGATTCTGTGGATTGCATCCAAATGCAGTTAAAATGTGAGGACTGGAGTGCCTTTTTCACGACTCCGTTTGAACTGCATCAAAACATGCCGTGACAGAACTAGTCCACATTGCACTACTTCCAATTTATTTTGCTGGGATGGTATTGTAGTGTCTCCTGGGGTAGAACTCCTCCTTGCAAACATTTCTGAAGATAGGTCCATATTTTGATTTAGGTCCCATACAAATGCACAACTAAATTTTTATGAATTTCATGCAAAATCCCTTATTTTGTGCAGTCATCAAAAGATTTGCAAATATTTGCAGCCTAAATGTGGTTATTCCGTATCCAGAGAGTCCAATTTCTTTCCCCAAAAAACAATCGAACCTAAGTTCGGCTAAGTTTACAAGATGCACTCTATGGAACAAGCGCGTACAACCCATAAAAACACAAAAAAAATTGAATTTTTTGAAAATTTATTGCTATATAACTAAGTACCTTCAGACCCCAAACTAATTTTTATAATTTAAATCTCACCCTCTGCTATTAATTGAATATAAATCTTGTCCAGTTTCATTACGAATGCATTTAACATTTAAACAAATATGAAGTTAATTTTTTTGCAACAATTTTTTAAAATCTGATGCAACAAAAACTCTTGCATTTGATAGTGAATAACTGAGTGAATATTTACAACAACAAAAATTAAAAAACAAAATCTTTGTCTGCGAAGTGTCTGTAATCGATACAATAGAAAATATTTCGCAATTTTATAGTTCGATTTTTTGACTTTTGCGCCGCTAGATCAGTGGTTTCGATCAGTGTGCAGCGCCTGTTTGACCGGACAAAACGTGGAATTGATCATTTGATTCCAGCACATCAAGAAAAAAGGCGTGGTGAACGATTTTTGTTGCCTGAAGATGCTGTAAAAGCGTTCAAAAACCATGTTTTGGTATCTCAATCGGAGTGGAATAAGTGCTTCGCCAATAGGTTTGAGCGCACGAAAAAGTGTATAAATCATGCTGGAGACTACTTAAGAAAATAATAATATCGCTTTTGATGGCAAATATTCACGTTTTCATTGTTAGGCCAGATAGTTATCGTTCAGCCCTTGTACATACAAATCACACTAAATTGTTCCCTTCCAATGTTCATATCGCAGCCAATTTTGCTCCGATCGATCCTTTACCTTGCAGTTACATATGCCAGTAAATTGGTGCCAATTGAGTACATGTATTATACTCGAAAATTCCATAAAAGTGTTCGACTGTCATCCAGTTTTCTTGTGTGTTTACACATGCCGGTGCATGTTCAATTTCAAAATTATATTAAGCCGCATATAACATATTGTTTCATATTTAAAACAAAATTCACAACATATTTTATTATTTTTATTTTATTTCGTTTTAAAAATATTGTTTTCAATCATAAACCTTTTGTGTATGTATTGCATTTTGTCGAACTTTCACTGACATGTGTAAACGCAGGGTTACTCCAAAATAAGGCCATAAAATTTGTTTCTTTGTTTTGAAATTGACAAGTAGAAGTAACCCCTCAAGGCTCTGATGGTCGATAAAAAAATATATATTCTTAAAAATCCACGCTTAAAGCTTTGATGGTCTCTGAACAAAAACAGTTGAAGTCTTGTTTAAAATCTTAAATTTTTTTTCGTGTATTTAATAAAGAAAAAACACTTAGCTAATTATTATGTATGAGATGTTATTAGTTTCTGCAATTTCGCAAAAAAAAACTATCCAAATGTTTGTAGTGGTACTCCCAAATTAGGCAGCATATAACAAACACAAAAATTCGTCTGGAGACATGAGCTCAGATTTATTTATGTATTTTTTTAGAGAGAAGTTCAAAAATAATTCATTCAGTCTGTCGGGAAACGTAACAAGTACACGAACACAAAACATGGATCGTTGGCAAAATAAAATCGCCGTGGTGACGGGTGCCAGTTCGGGTATTGGAGCAGCAACCTGTAAGGCTTTGGTAGAAAAGGGTATGATTGTGGTGGGCCTTGCCAGACGTTTTGAGAAAATGGAAAATCAAACCCGCCCCTTAATAGCAACTGAATTCCAAAAGAATTTCCACACCCATAGTTGTGACGTTTCCGACGAGGAAAGTGTAAAAACGGCTTTTTCATGGATCGTCGAAAAATTTGGTGCTGTAGATGTTTTAATCAATAATGCTGGTATGCTGAAATATGGACGCATCACTGATCCGGACAGTTCAGACCTTATAAAGAACACCATAAACACCAATGTTTTGGGTGTTGTTTGGTGTACTCGAGAAGCTTTTAAAAGTATGAAAGAACGTAACTTTGATGGTCATATTGTTATTCTTAACAGTATAGTGGGACATGTAGTACCTATACATCCGATGACAAATGTTTATCCACCTTCAAAACATGCTGTTACTGCAATGACTGAGGTCTTAAGGCAAGAATTTCTCAATGAAGAAACCAAAATTAAAATTACAGTGAGTTTAAAATGTGTGATTGGGCAATGTTGGGAAAATTGCATATATTTTTTTTTTGGTTTTGTTTTTTTAGAGCATCAGTCCCGGTATTGTGCGAACGGAGATCTTTGAAAACAATGGTTTCCCTGATGACTGGCCAGCTTTGACGAGTGCAGATATTGCCGATGCCATTGTCTACTGTTTACAGACCCCACCACATGTTCAGATACATGAAATGATAATAAAGCCTGTAGGAGAAAAGCATTAAAAGAAAGAGATATGTAAAAAATATTATTTTCAATACAAGTTTTTTTCGATTCAATTCATCTTACGTGTCTCTCCTATAAACAGAGTCTTGCCGCAAGAAAACTTACATAATGTAGATTGGGACTCATTGGCATAAAAGTTTTTAACCATTCGTCTAATGAATAGGCTCCTTGAGGAATTTTTTTGTATTCAAACTCAAATTACTAAGTGATCGTCAATTCCAGATATGTAATTGGGATAAATTTAAACCTCAGAATGTCATGATTTTTCTTTGGTTGAAATGCTAGGATACGGTATCCCAACCTAATTTTCATATTTGTAAAGGTGAACTTTTCTTCTTCCATTGACAGTCTTTGCCTTTGGAATATCTCTACTTAAAGAACGGAGACATTTTCAGATTTGTCCATTCCGACGCCTGAATATAATCCGATATCACCCGAAAAAATTGCCTTTTTTCCTCTCTGGGACCCTCATCAGCCCTCAAAATTTCGTTACTGTGAAGTTTTCCACTTTCATTATGAGGCTTTGCTTTTGAAGTATTCGTAATACAAGCAGAAATATTCGCATTAGAATAAAGCCTTGCCTTTTTCTGCACATAAGTGTTTTGTCCATTTCGTCCACTTAATATGATTCGACCATCACCAAAATCAATAGGCTTCTTGCCCTCCAGAACCCTCATCAACCCCCAAAATTTCGTGACGATCACATAGTGGTGTAATGTATAAGTATATAAAGGATTTTTAAGAAAAGCGTTTTCAACAACCATTACAGCTTTAAGCGGAGATTTTTAAGAAAAGCTTTTTCAACAACCATCGCAGCTTTAAGCGCGGATTTTTTAGAATATTTTTTTCAACGACCATCACAGCTTTAAGCGTGGATTTTTAAGAAAAGCTTTTTCAACAACCATCACAGCTTTAAGCGGGAATTTTTAAGAAAAGCTTTTTCAACAACCATCACTGCTTTAAGTGGGGATTTTTAAGAAAGGCTTTTTCAACAACCATTACAGCTTTCAGCGTGGATTTTTAAGAAAAGCTTTTTCAACAACCATCACTGCTTTAAGCGGGGATTTTTAAGAAAGGCTTTTTCAACAACCATCACAGCTTTAAGCGTGGATTTTTAAGAAAAGCTTTTTCAACAACCATCACAGCTTTAAGCGGGGATTTTTAAGAAAAGCTTTTTCAACAACCATTACAGCTTTAAGCGGAGATTTTTAAGAAAAGCTTTTGCAACAACCATCACAGCTTTAAGCGTGGATTTTTAAGAAAAGCTTTTCAACAACCATCACACCTTTAAGCGGGGATTTTTAAGAAAAGCTTTTTCAACAACCATTACAGCTTTAAGCGGAGATTTTTAGAAAAGCTTTTGCAACAACCATCACAGCTTTAAGCGTGGATTTTTAAGAAAATCTTTTTCAACAACCATCACAGCTTGAAGCTTGGATTTTTAAGAATATTTCCTCAACAACCATCACAGCTTCAAGCGTGAATTTTTAAGAATATTTTTTTCAACGACCATCAAAGCCTTAAGCTTGGGGTTTTAAGAATATTTTTTCAACGACCATCATAGCTTTAAGCGTGGATTTTTAAGAAAAGCTTTTTCAACAACCATCATAGCTTTAAGCGTGGATTTTTAAGAAAAGCTTTTTCAACAACCATCACAGCTTGAAGCTTGGATTTTTAAGAATATTTCCTCAACAACCATCACAGCTTCAAGCGTGAATTTTTAAGAATATTTTTTTCAACGACCATCAAAGCCTTAAGCTTGGGGTTTTAAGAATATTTTTTCAACGACCATCATAGCTTTAAGCGTTGATTTTTAAGTAAAGCTTTTTCAACAACCATCACAGCTATTGTTGGGCAATCTCGTTCATTGAGCGGATCGATCTTTTTCATTGCGTTCACCAAAAAGATCCGGGTCTTTCACTTCGTTCGTTGGCTCTTTTTCATTCAATAAAACATTTTAGTCCATAATTCTCTTTTAAAAATCGTTCATGGTTCCTCTTTTCTACATTGATTGTTTTGTGTGTGTCAATTTGTGATGCTTGCGTTAACGCAGCTTGTGTGAGTTTGTTTGTGTGCAAAAAATTGTGGTGGTTTTCTGAACGTGTGGTGGTGATTTTGAATATGAACGAAAGAAGCAAAGAGAACCAGAGAAGCTAAAATAACGAGATGAACGATATGATCTACTGAACGATATGACCTATTGAACGACATCAGCTAACTGAACCATTGATTGTGTTGTGTGTGATAATTTGTGATGCTTGCGCTAACGCAGCGTGTATGAGTGCATAAAAATGGACTTGGTTTTCTGAATGTGGTGGTGGTTTTGAATATGAACGAATGAAGCTAAAAGAACGATATGATTTACTGAACGATATGATCTAACTGAATCATTTATTCTTTTGTGTGTGCAAATTTGTAATGCTTGCGCTAACGCAGCTTGTGTGAGTAGATATTGTGTGTAAACCTAATTATGGTGGTTCTGCTGCTAATTTTGCAAGCAGCAATGTCTTGACCATCAGGGATCTAAATGAACGACATAAACGAATGTGGTAGATACGGATCCGTTCGTTCTTTTCACGGAATCGTTCCTTGGAACCGGTTCGTTCATGAACGACACAACTCTAATCACAGCTTTAAGCGTGGATTTTTAAGAAAACCTTTTTCAACAACCATCACATCTTTAAGCGTGGATTTGTAAGAAAAGCTTTTCCAACAACCATCACATCTTTAAGCGTGGATTTTTAAGAAAAGCTTTTTCAACAACCATCACATCTTTAAGCGTGGATTTGTAAGAAAAGCTTTTTCAACAACCATCACATCTTTAAGCGTGGATTTTTAAGAAAAGCTTTTTCAACAACCATCACATCTTTAAGCGTGGATTTTTAAGAAAAGCTTTTTCAACAACCATCACATCTTTAAGCGTGGATTTTTAAGAAAAGCTTTTTCAACAACCATCACATCTTTAAGCGTGGATTTGTAAGAAAAGCTTTTCCAACAACCATCACATCTTTAAGCGTGGATTTTTAAGAAAAGCTTTTTCAACAACCATCACATCTTTAAGCGTGGATTTGTAAGAAAAGCTTTTTCAACAGCCATCACAGCTTTAAGTGTGGATTTTTAATAATTTGGTCTGTTTCAGAACTGCAAAAATCTACTAATTTTTTGACATCATAAAGAAAAGTTGTTATTGTAGAAAAAATTTGTAGATTTGAAGTTCTGGAACGGACCAAATTATGAAAAATAACATTTAAAGACATTTCAATAGTTTGTGTAGTTTGGAGTATGACCGGAATTTATCATTCATAATTAAACTATAATATTCTTATATGATGATATTTTTCGGCTTAAGGTCAGTAAAAATCGTTGTTCATTTTTGATGAATTTCTTTATTTATTCCGATATTTCGATTGACATCGTCAATCATCTTCAGGGAAACTATAAAAATACAAATATTACAATATTTAAAACACAAAACGAATATTTAAAACACAAAAATTATTACCTTCTTGAGAAAAGCTGTTGGTTTCTTTCACCGTTTGTGCTAAACAAACTTTTTTGACGTGTGTGCTTTTGTACTAAGTTTCTGTACAGGTGTGCACAGTGGTCTGTATCGCTTTTATAGTTCATTCTAATGTCATTTGGTAATTTAATTATGTGTAGCATTTCTAAAGTAAATCGTCGTTTGTAGTTGTTTTCTTGTGCCAATATGTCAACCTCATTAAAATTTGGCTTATGTCCCGTCAAAGTGCAATGTGCTGCTAAGGCCGTCTTTTGCTCCCTTATACCCTATTTTTTAAAAATGCTATATTTACAATAATTGCGAATGTATCGGTTTGGAAATTAATTTGCGAGACAATTGTGCATGTGTCTCCGACCTTTCCTACTTTTTTAGGGCCCAAAGACTTGACCATGCCCACTTTTTAAAATATGTTACATCTACAAAACTACCGAACAGATTTTCCTGAAATTTTCAGGAAATGTACAGAGATGGCCACTGGTGAAAATAGGATGCGTATTATCTTGAATTTCGAATGGGGGCGGGGTACTTCCCTTTGCCTTATTTAAAAAAGGCCATATCTTTGTGAATAAAAATCAAATTCCGTCATAACCCAACTTGGAAATTTTACCACGCCAACTTTTTTCAATTTTTAATTTAATTTTTTTTCTGCAAAAATTACTGAACCGATTTTCCTGAAATTGTTAGAGAATGTACAGGGATGGCACCCGAAAACAGGCTACATATTTTATTGAATTCCAGATATTTTATTGAATTATATTTGTGTGCATTTTCGTAAAGAATCAGTCCCGGTGAGGAAATTCCAGCTTTGGCAAGTGCTGATACTGCCGATGCCATTGTCTATTGCTAACAGACGCCACCCCATGTTCATATACATGATATGATAATAAAGCCAATGGGAGAAATGATTTGAAATGAAATAAATCAAAGAGATATAAGAAAAATATTGTTATCGACTCAAGAGTTCTGTGGAAATTATTGATTGTAATCGATATTATTTATGCCATATAGAAATTATTGTTACAGATATATTATTATCGACAAATCAAATCTATAGCAAATATTGTTATTGACAAGTTTTTCTCTTGAAAATATTGCTATTTAAAAGAATTTCTCTTAAATATATTGTTATCGACACACTTTTCTATGGAAAATGTTGTTATGTACAAGATTTTCTCCTGAAAATGATAGAAAATGTTATTATCGACAAGATTTTCTTTAGAAAATTTTGTTATCAACAAGATTTTCTATAGAAAATGCTGTTATCGACCATATTTTTTAAAGAAAATGTTGTTTTTTATATTAAATATTGCTACCGGCAACATTTTCTCTTGAAAATTTTGCGATTGACAGAATTTGCTCTAGAAAATATTGTTATCAACAGGATTTCTTCTAGAAAATATTGGTATCGGCAAGATTTGCTATAGATATGATATGAGAGAAGTCTCCCCTGTCCCGTCTGGGATGTTTGTGGAACAATTATTAATTATATTAAGATTTGCTATAGAGAATGTTGCTTTCGAAAATACTTCTCTATAAAATATAGCTATCGACAAGATTTTGTCTAGAAAATGTTCGACATGATTTTTATATAGAATATATCTTTCCTGTAAAATATATTGTTATCGACAAAATCTTCTGTAGAAAATTTTATTATCAACAAGATTTTCTATAGAAAATAATGTTTAATGTTTTTATTGACAAAATTTCCTGTAGAAGATATTGTTATCGACAAAATTTTCTGTAGCAAATATTGTTATCGACAAAATTTTCTTTAGAAAATGTTCTCATCTACAAAATTTTCTACTGAAAATATTCATATCAATAAGATTTGCTACAGAAAATATTGTTTTCGACAAGATTTGCTATAGTGAATATTGCTTTCGACAAGATTTCTCTATATTTCTATCGACAAGATTTTCTATAGGAAATATTGTTACTAACACATTTTCTTTAGAAATTATTGTTATCGGCACGATTTTTTAGAATTTTTTCTCTAGGATATATTGTTATCGAGAAGATTTTCTAAATAAGTATTGTTATTGAGAAGATTTTCTATAGAAATTATTATTATTATTGACAAAATTTTCTATAGAAAATATTCCTAACTACAACATTGTTTCTAGAAATTATTACTATCGACAAGATTTACTATAGCAAAGATTGCTATCGATAAGATTTTCTCCAGAAAATATTGTTATAGACAGGATTTTCTCCAGAAAATATTGCTATCGACAGGAATTTCCCTAGAAAATATTACTATCGACAAGATTTTCTCTAGAAAATATTGCTATCTACAAGATTTTCCACAGATATTATTATTATCGACAGGACTATTTATAAAAAAATATTGTTTTCGACAAGATTTGTTATAGAAAACATGTTATCGGCAAGATTGTCTATAAAAAATATTGTTAGTGATAGGATTTGTTATAGACAATATTGTCATCGACATATTTTTTTAAAGAAAATATTGGAATCGGCACTATATTTTATAGAAAATATTGTTATCGACAATATTTTTTATCTTTTATAGAAAATATTGTTATCGACAAGATCTTTTAGAGAAAATATTGTTATCCAAAAGATTTTCTTTAGAAAATATTGCTATCGACATGGTTTTGTTTAGAAAATATTGCTATCGACAAGATTAAAATGTCATCGACAAAATCCTCTAAAGACTATATTGTTATCGGCAATATCTTTTATAGAAAATATTGTTATCGAGAAGTAGATATTGCTATCGAAGAAGATTTAAAATGTCATCGATAAATGTTCTAAAGCCAATATTGTTATCGACTATATTTTTTTTATAGAATATATTGTTATCCACAAGATTTTCTTTAGCAAATATTGCTGTCGACAAGATATAGAATGTCATAGACAAAATGTTCCAAAGACTATATTGTTATCGACAAGTTTTCTTTATAGCATAACAATATTTTGTTATCGACAAAAAATAATTTTGACATTTTTGGAGATACGACTTCGGGCATTCAAGCTGGGTACACATTGTCAGTTTTGAATAAATGAATGACAGCTTTGTTGTTGCTTGCTAGTGTGGCCGTTCATTTTTGTCATTCATCATGCACCCACAAAATATTTTGTGGTTGCTGGACTGTTGGACAGTTATCGATAATTGCAAAAATTCGTCATTCAAAACTGACAATGTGTACTGTACTTTATGGTGACGATATGTATATCGAAACGATTTTCTTACGTAAATTGTGTTAAAAATGAATTTATTTTGGCAACTCTGTCCTGCCTATTATTCTCATCCGAAGAGAAAAGAATTGTATGGAAAGAGATTATCGATCAAGGTATATTTAATAGATCACGTATAGAGTATACAACAACTCTATTTTGATTGAAAATCCTTCAATCGGACAAGTTTGTTTACGTTTTCATACAATGAATTTACAATAACAATGAATTTGACAAAAATGGGGAGAAGTCAGCTGGCCTCATTCCGTCATCATGTTATTGTATCATGACACCGACATTTGCACAACCACCCGCTTTTGTTTCCTATAAAAGTTCGTAAAATTCAAACAACAATCAGTAGTGTTCTCGAGAAGATCGATAAGAAAATACTTCGGACCCGCAAAAAAATTCCTTCAATTGGTAAAAAAATAAATCATGGAAAAGTGGCGAAATAAGGTGGCTGTTGTTACGGGAGCTAGTGCTGGTATAGGAGCGGCATGTGCTAAAGCCTTAGTGGATAATGGTATGATAGTCATAGGTTTAGCTAGACGCGCAGAACGTATTGTTGCAATGCGTTATTCAGCATGGCCGGGAGATGAAGAAAAACAAAAACGCCTGCATTCGCTGAAATGTGATGTTCGACAAGAGTCAGAGGTGGTTGGGGCTTTTGAAAAAATTGTCAAAGATTTTGGACCCATAGCAGTGCTCATCAATAATGCTGGCATTATTCGCAATACTGAGTTGGTTAGGGAAAATAATACCGAAGATATACGAGCCGTAATCGATACAAATGTTATGGGTGTGGCATTTTGTACACGAGAAGCATTTAAGACCATGTCCAAGAATGCCGATGGTTTGGGTCATGTCATCAATATAAACAGTATAGCCGGTCATAGGGTAATACATTTTGAAGGTATGTCAACAAATATGTATCCGGCATCGAAACATGCCATCACCGCCATGACTGAGGTATATCGTAATGAATTTCTGATGCATAATACTAAGCTTAGGGTAACGGTAAGTTGAAATGGAAATTGTGAAAAAAAGATATTGTAAATAAATTCATCTATCTTTATGCAGAGCATTAGTCCCGGTGCGGTACGCACAGAAGTTTTCAATGATCAGTCTTTGGAAATGATGGAAGATTCTCCATTTTTACAGGCTGCAGATATTGCAGATGCTGTAATTTATTGTCTGCAAACACCACCACATGTTCAGGTGAGTATTTGCCTTTATTGATGGGGACTTAAATTAACCGGAAATTTGCTTATTTTTTCTAGATCCACGAATTGACCATCAAACCGATTGGTGAAAAGTTTTAATGATGAAATGCAAATGTGTAATTATATGTTTGAAGGGAATCGTCACTTACCATTAATTGTAAAATAAGTAAAACACTAAACCTAAGGTCCCACAGTCGTGTAGGACCTTTTTGTGGGCTCCACATCCTGGAGCTGTATTGTCGTATGATGAAATCTGTAATGAAATAACAAAAAATAAATAAATAAAAAATAAATAAATACAAACTATTAATCAAGAATATGTTTTTAAAGTTGGTCAATGAATTTAAAGGTTATACTTTAGTTTCTAAGAAATATGGGAATTAATTATAGGCTCCTTCATATAGGAAACATATAGGAAGTATTCTGGCTCAAGGTCCACATTAGAGCGGTTTCAATGAAATAATTTCATGAAATTAGGCGTTGTTAGATCGAGTTTCCCACTACAACAATTTCAAATTGAATATAATCAAGAGAAGAACCCACAAACTGTCTTCTATTCATAGCAAAGCTCATTAGAAAGATTTTACCTGCACATTTTTTACCATTGAGATTTTTAGTATATTCTTGAGTAGGTTATTTATGTATAAGAAAGACCTCATTATAAAGAGAAGATTCCAGCAAATTGCATTCTATCTACCATGAACGACTTATACAGGCCTGCTTAGATGTACAGCAAACTCTAAGAGCCTTTAAAGGTTCATGACATTCTATTGTCGAATGTATTTGAATGTTTGAAAGTTTTCTAAGGTCTCGAGATGGCCTTTGTATCTAAACTCTGGTCCATGGAAGACTGGTCTACCGTGCCGTACGGGAATCATTAATCGGCACTGAAGCTTATGGAAAGCCTTTGAATTGCTCAAAATATATTTCATGATAACCGTGTATTTGCAATTGTTCTACTAAGGGTTTAGAAACAGGTTCTGACATCATCGGCTCAGTTCATATACCGGAAAACAGAAAACTGACTGACAGCGAAGATAGAAGGAAGAACGAAAAAAAAGTTAGGGTGTACGAGACCAGTGGTCTGCCTACTAAAGGAAAAAGGGAGGAGGAGACATGGAACCTTAGGGAGAGATTAAACTTGTCAAAACAATCAGAGATTGGGAGTGACCCTGACTCTGAATCCGACAGCAATAGCAAAATAAACATCTCCGTTGTGGAAAGCCCCAATAAAGCAGTTATCCACAAGATGGTAGATGAGATTTTCCAAAGGAGACTAATAATACTCTCTCCGCTTCTTCAGAAGCAGCGAAGGCGATAAGATCTCCTGAAGAACAGAATACCGGCAAACATTTCAAACTGTGTCATGACCTACGTAAAGGAGACTGTCCAGAGTATCCTTTGCCAGAGGGCGACAAACTGCTGGAGACTTCGAAAAGAAATCTCGGATCTTTCAGAAGAGAAAGGTGGCAGTGGAGACTGGAGCAGAGCCGACCGCCATTTCCTTACGTCAAAAAGCATAACACGAATCTATCGAGAAAATGATACATGGGCTCAACGGCGAAATTTTTAAAAGAAGCGGGCGCGACTGCCTATATAGCCTCGGGATGCACCCAAGGAAATCAATAAAACTCCCTCCATTTCTTCCGAAGCAGCGAAAAGTATAAAATCTCCTGAAACCTTTAAACCGTTAAACCTTTCAAGAAGAAAAAACTTTCCACCTTCAAATGTCCGGAGTAAGTCTCGTAAAAACTCACGTAGAGAAGTCTCTAGCAGAGTATACTTTGGAAGACGGTGACAAAGTGAGCAGGGACGTGAAAAGGGTGAGCCCAAGCACAGAATCATTTGGAACTACTGGACGCTCCTTCCAGAAGAGAAGGATGGCCGTGGAGATCACCAGAAAGCCATTGAGAAGATGGTAAACGGTAAATTGCTGAACCAGATCCTTCAAGGGCGTGGAATAATAAAAATAATTAGCAGTGAGCTCAACACGGAACTCCTTATGTACCAATTGGGCCCACAGGCGATCCCCACGGAGGTAGTCAGTAGCATAGCAACACCTTGGATCCTCCGAAGAGAAATCCTTCCAGAAGAAAAAAAAGGCCCGTGGGGACAGGAACGGTGCCGCAATCTGCTTATGCCAAGGTGGCCAAAAAGCATTACACGATCGAGCTGTGTTACACCGTGATTGACACCAGAAAAGGGTCTGATAGGCTACACAAAGATCACCAGAAAGCCATTGAGAAGATGGTAAACGGTAAATTGCTGAACCAGATCCTTCAAGGGGGTGAACTAATAACAATAATCAGCAGTGAGCTCAAAGCGGAACTGCTAATGTACCAATTGGGCCCACACGCGATTCCCACGGAGGTGGTGAGGAAGCAGAAAATCCCTCATCTGATCAAAGCGGCAGTATACTTCAAGTGTTAGTCTGTAAACTCGAGACGGAACGCATACTCGAAGTCTTGGAAAACAAAAATAAGACTTTGGAATTGAGGGGAAAGGAAGTCTTCCACATAAAAAGGAGAAAGAGAATACCACTCTACTTGTGGTGGGGCTTGACAGTCTTTAATGCTTAAGTTGAGTATACTCCCATAGCCTGCTTCCTGCCAACAGTGCAGTGGCCAGGGGCTCTACGGCGAAGGTTTAAAAAGAACAAGGCTCAACCAAATAAAGAACAGCGTGATGCTTCCAAGAAGATCAATAAAACTCCCTCCGTTTTTTCAGAAGCAGCGAAAAGGATAGAATCTCCTGAAGAAAAATCACCGCCAAATCTTTCAAGAAGAACTTCTCACCTTCAAATGTCCCTAGTAAACCTCGTAAAGACCCACTTAGAGGGGACTGTGCAAAGAGGACAACAGAGAGAGCTCGGCGGTAAACGGCGATCAACACACAATATATAAAAAAACCAACGCCTTATGACCTCTTTGGTCCTCACAAAAAATATATAAAAAATTCACACCTTAGGGCTTCTTTGGTCCTCACAAAAATATATAAAAAATCCACCCCTTAGGGCCTCTTTGGTCCTCACAAAAAATATATAAAAAATCCACGCCTTAGGGCTTCTTTGGTCCTCACAAAAATATATAAAAAATCCACGCCTTAGGGCTTCTTTGGTCCTCACAAAAATATATAAAAAATCCACGACATATGGCCTCTTTGGCCCTCACAAAAAATAAATAAAAAATCCACGCCTTTTGGCCTCTTTGATCCTCACAATAAATATATAAAAAATCCACGCCTTATGGCCTGTTTGGTCCTCACAAAAAATATATAAAAAACCAAAGCCTTATGACCTCTTTGGCCCTCACAAAAAATAAATAAAAAATCCACGCCTTTTGGCCTCTTTGATCTTCACAATAAATATATAAAAAATCCACGCCTTATGGTCTGTTTGGTCCTCACAAAAAATATATAAAAAATCCACGCCTTATGGCCTCTTTGGTCCTCACAAAAAATATATAAAAAATCCACGCCTTATGACCTTTTTGGTCCTCACAAAAAATATATAAAAAATCCACGGCTTATGACCTTTTTGGTCCTCACAAAAAATATACAAAAAATCCTAAGGCGTGGTCCTCACAAAAAAATATACAACAAATCCACGCCTTATGGCCTCTTTGGTCCTAACAAAAAATATATAAAAAATCCACGCCTTATGGCCTCTTTGGTCCTCACAAAAAATATATAAAAAATACACGCCTTATGGCCTCTTTGGTCCTCACAAAAAATATATAAAAAATAAACGCCTTATGGCCTCTTTGGTCCTCACAAAAAATATATAAAAAATCCACGCCTTATGGCCTCTTTGGTCCTCACAAAAAATATATAGAAAATCCACGTCTTATGGCCTCTTTGGTCCTCACAAAAAATATATAAAAAATTCACGCCTTATGGCCTCTTTGGTCCTCACAAAAAATATATAAAAAATCCACGCCTTATGGCCTCTTTGGTCCTCACAAAAAATATATAAAAAATCCACGCCTTATGGCCTCTTTGGTCCTCACAAAAAATATATAAAAAATCCACGCCTTTGGTCCTCACAAAAAATATATAGAAAATCCACGTCTTATGGCCTCTTTGGTCCTCACAAAAAATATATAAAAAATTCACGCCTTATGGCCTCTTTGGTCCTCACAAAAAATATAGGCCTCTTTGGCCCTCACAAAAAATATATAAAAAATCCACTACAGAAGACCTTGTGGTCTTCCATAAGAAGACTTTTTGGTCTTTCATAAGAAGACTTTGTAATCTTTCATAAGAAGAATATGTGGTTTGGAAAGAAGACCTTGTGGTCGTTCGTAAATAGATCCTGTCATATTCTATAAGAAAATCGTGTAGAGGAACACATCGTCGTCTTCCATAAGAATACCTTGTGGTTCTTAATAAAAAGATACTATTATCTTCTATAGGAAGATGTTTTGGTTTTCCATAGGAACATTGTGTGGTCTTCTGTGATCATCTTGTGGTCATTATACTCTTCTATGAAAATTTCTACTCAAACGATCCCAACACATGTGCCAGAAACTGTTTTCAAGTTAAAGCAAACTAACATTAAATTTCATGCCTTTTTTAATTTGTTCCACTTGAAATACTCACACACCCTGAACACCTTACACTGCCTGCTGGCATGTGTGGCGTGTAACACGTAGGCTCAATGGTTTGATTGACCTCAAAAAGCTTAACCATTAAGAGATCATCGAACAATCATGATCAGAACTAATTTGTGGTCGTCATACATGGAGAAATAGAGGTGGGGTGAGAAGAAGAATTGGACACACCCATTTGCCAAAATGAGCATATAATACGAACCTAAATGGCAATTTGCGAAAATAAGAAAAAGCTGGGAAAGAAAGCACAAAAAGGGGAACAATATCTCATAAAAAATAATGTTGAACAAAGTCGTGAGCTATAAAAATCTACAGTGAAGCAAAGAATCTCAATGAATTGAACAATACCAGGGCGCATTGTAAAGAAACATAACAGCAAAGGTCCGCAAAGAACAGCAATAACAATTTGTAAGTACAATATTCGTGCAACTGCCAAGCATAACATGCCTGTCCAAATGCTCCAAATATGCTTTAGACTTGCAACAATGCCAGTAACATTGCAACTGCAAATTTTCAGAAAAAAAAAATTAAAGCGCCAAAGTGCTCTACGATCAGTGCGATCGTAAAAAGCAATTATTATGACGAGTCGAATGTTTTTTTTTTGACCATTTCTCCTCAAAGTCTCAGACAGAACGAAAGATCAATTCTGTGGCCCCAACAGTGAGTGGCCTCGGGCCACAAGCGTAGTCATAATAATGGTAACACACACACAAAAAACTGACTTCCTTTATTTGTTGTTTTCCTGTCTGTCTGGGGCTTTAGTGGCGCGTATCCACCGGCTAACAACAATGCAGCAGACTTTTACATTGTTCAAGCCACCATGTCTGGGCAACAAAATGCCACAATACATTGAACAACAACAAAAAAGTAGTGAAACAAAGTGCAAAAGGTCGCCTAAAATGCCTTTAAACCATTTGTATTAAACTACTCATTTGTGGGATACATTGGCTCTTAGTGATGTTGTTGTTGTTGCTTTGCTATTGAAGTTGTAGCCATTGTTTGAACACTAATTTAAATTGGCATACAATTTTGAAATAAAAGCGGTAAAATGTAATTTTCCGCAGATGGAGAATTAGACAAGAACTGAATTGCATGGGAATTTTTGAGGTCTGTTTTGGATGTACAGTGGCTCTGAGTGAGTTCCACCTATTATGGTAAGTTCTCAGTAAAATTTCGTGTACGATAAGAGTGGTTAGCCTTGAGTTAGCATTAAACCAGTTCAGACACTCCACTGTAAACGCTTGGACTTTCGCTTGAAGAATCATGTTGTGGAAAACTTTTAGGTTTTCTTATGGATAAATACAAGGTGTTTTTATAGAAGACCTCAAATTCTTCTTTTTGAAGGTCTTATAATAGAAGAGAAAAGCACAAAGGCTTCTTATTGAAGACCTTATAACAGGGAAGACAACAAAGTCTTCTAATAAAATAGAAAATTACAAAGTCTTCTTACAGAAGACCTCAAAATTTTCTTATGGAGGACCACATAGCCTTCTTATAAAAGGCCCCAAATTATTCTTATTGAAAACCACAAATTCTTCATATTGAAGACAACAAAGACTTTTTATTGGAGACCACAAAGCCTTTTTGTAGAAGAGAATATCACAAGGTCTTCTTATAGAAGACTACAAATTCTTTTTATTGAATACCACAAAGTATTCTCGTAGACAACTACAAAGACTACAACTACAAAGAGAAGACCACAAAGTCTTCTTTTGGAAGACGACAAAATCTATAAAAGACCAAAATCTATAAAAGGCCTCTTTGGTCCTCACAAAAAATATATAGAAAATCCACGTCTTATGGCCTCTTTGGTCCTCACAAAAAATATATAAAAAATTCACGCCTTATGGCCTCTTTGGTCCTCACAAAAAATATATAAAAAATCCACGCCTTATGGCCTCTTTGGTCCTCACAAAAAATATATAAAAAATCCACGCCTTATGGCCTCTTTGGTCCTCACAAAAAATATATAAAAAATCCACGCCTTTGGTCCTCACAAAAAATATATAGAAAATCCACGTCTTATGGCCTCTTTGGTCCTCACAAAAAATATATAAAAAATTCACGCCTTATGGCCTCTTTGGTCCTCACAAAAAATATAGGCCTCTTTGGCCCTCACAAAAAATATATAAAAAATCCACTACAGAAGACCTTGTGGTCTTCCATAAGAAGACTTTTTGGTCTTTCATAAGAAGACTTTGTAATCTTTCATAAGAAGAATATGTGGTTTGGAAAGAAGACCTTGTGGTCGTTCGTAAATAGATCCTGTCATATTCTATAAGAAAATCGTGTAGAGGAACACATCGTCGTCTTCCATAAGAATACCTTGTGGTTCTTAATAAAAAGATACTATTATCTTCTATAGGAAGATGTTTTGGTTTTCCATAGGAACATTGTGTGGTCTTCTGTGATCATCTTGTGGTCATTATACTCTTCTATGAAAATTTCTACTCAAACGATCCCAACACATGTGCCAGAAACTGTTTTCAAGTTAAAGCAAACTAACATTAAATTTCATGCCTTTTTTAATTTGTTCCACTTGAAATACTCACACACCCTGAACACCTTACACTGCCTGCTGGCATGTGTGGCGTGTAACACGTAGGCTCAATGGTTTGATTGACCTCAAAAAGCTTAACCATTAAGAGATCATCGAACAATCATGATCAGAACTAATTTGTGGTCGTCATACATGGAGAAATAGAGGTGGGGTGAGAAGAAGAATTGGACACACCCATTTGCCAAAATGAGCATATAATACGAACCTAAATGGCAATTTGCGAAAATAAGAAAAAGCTGGGAAAGAAAGCACAAAAAGGGGAACAATATCTCATAAAAAATAATGTTGAACAAAGTCGTGAGCTATAAAAATCTACAGTGAAGCAAAGAATCTCAATGAATTGAACAATACCAGGGCGCATTGTAAAGAAACATAACAGCAAAGGTCCGCAAAGAACAGCAATAACAATTTGTAAGTACAATATTCGTGCAACTGCCAAGCATAACATGCCTGTCCAAATGCTCCAAATATGCTTTAGACTTGCAACAATGCCAGTAACATTGCAACTGCAAATTTTCAGAAAAAAAAAAATTAAAGCGCCAAAGTGCTCTACGATCAGTGCGATCGTAAAAAGCAATTATTATGACGAGTCGAATGTTTTTTTTTTGACCATTTCTCCTCAAAGTCTCAGACAGAACGAAAGATCAATTCTGTGGCCCCAACAGTGAGTGGCCTCGGGCCACAAGCGTAGTCATAATAATGGTAACACACACACAAAAAACTGACTTCCTTTATTTGTTGTTTTCCTGTCTGTCTGGGGCTTTAGTGGCGCGTATCCACCGGCTAACAACAATGCAGCAGACTTTTACATTGTTCAAGCCACCATGTCTGGGCAACAAAATGCCACAATACATTGAACAACAACAAAAAAGTAGTGAAACAAAGTGCAAAAGGTCGCCTAAAATGCCTTTAAACCATTTGTATTAAACTACTCATTTGTGGGATACATTGGCTCTTAGTGATGTTGTTGTTGTTGCTTTGCTATTGAAGTTGTAGCCATTGTTTGAACACTAATTTAAATTGGCATACAATTTTGAAATAAAAGCGGTAAAATGTAATTTTCCGCAGATGGAGAATTAGACAAGAACTGAATTGCATGGGAATTTTTGAGGTCTGTTTTGGATGTACAGTGGCTCTGAGTGAGTTCCACCTATTATGGTAAGTTCTCAGTAAAATTTCGTGTACGATAAGAGTGGTTAGCCTTGAGTTAGCATTAAACCAGTTCAGACACTCCACTGTAAACGCTTGGACTTTCGCTTGAAGAATCATGTTGTGGAAAACTTTTAGGTTTTCTTATGGATAAATACAAGGTGTTTTTATAGAAGACCTCAAATTCTTCTTTTTGAAGGTCTTATAATAGAAGAGAAAAGCACAAAGGCTTCTTATTGAAGACCTTATAACAGGGAAGACAACAAAGTCTTCTAATAAAATAGAAAATTACAAAGTCTTCTTACAGAAGACCTCAAAATTTTCTTATGGAGGACCACATAGCCTTCTTATAAAAGGCCCCAAATTATTCTTATTGAAAACCACAAATTCTTCATATTGAAGACAACAAAGACTTTTTATTGGAGACCACAAAGCCTTTTTGTAGAAGAGAATATCACAAGGTCTTCTTATAGAAGACTACAAATTCTTTTTATTGAATACCACAAAGTATTCTCGTAGACAACTACAAAGACTACAACTACAAAGAGAAGACCACAAAGTCTTCTTTTGGAAGACGACAAAATCTATAAAAGACCAAACGTTTTTCTAATGGAAGTCCAAGAAGTCTTCGTACATCTTCGTAGGGATGATCAAGAGATCTTCATAGAAAGACCGCAAAGGAAGATTTCAAGGTCTTCTTAGGGAAGACAACAATGTACTCTTTTAGAACACCACAAGGCCCTCTTATAGAAGACAACAGAGTTATTATAAAGAAGATTGTATGGAAGACCACAATAACTTCTTATAAAAGACCACAAAGTCTTCACAAGGTCTTCTTAGAGTAGGCCAAAAGTTATTCCTATAGCAGATCACAAGGTATTCCTTTAGAAGACCACAGGTTCTTCTTAGAGAAAATCAACAAATCTTCTTTTAGAAGACCACCAATACGTCTTATAAAAGACTACAAGGTGTTGTTATTGAAGACCACAATGTTTTCCCATACCCATATAGGAAATGGGCGAGGTAGAGGAGTATACGTCCCGCCGATAAATAGATGTACTCCAGGTCATAACCGTCTGGTCTTGGGGGACTATAATGCTCATCATATGTTATAGTGCTAACTGTGCAGATTGATAGCTCTACATTTTGCACTGTCAATGACCCAGCAAAAAAAAAATCCTCCAAAAATAATGGGTTTTGTAAGGGATTTTTGGCGGCCTTAACTACTTACGAATCCCCCTACTAACCCATTATTTTAAGAAGGGCATGTCGCACTGAATTTCAAGTTTTCTATGACCACCAGAATAAGTAGTTATTCTACGGCCACTGGAATTTGAAAAATAAGCTATATGATAAAAAAAAAATTTTTTATTTTTAGAATGGTTTAGGTTGAAATTTGTTTTCAATTTCAACACACTTCATATTTTTATTTTATTTCGCCCCTTACTGGATTTGAATACACGAACTTCTGCTTTGTAGCTGAAGGCCACGCACACGAACATTAAGGGATGTTTCAATGTTTACATGTGCACCACCAAGTGATCATTGTTTTTCTAACAAAAAGTACCCGAACGGCGGTGAGCGTTGAACACACAACACTCTGATTTGGAGTGGGACACACTAGCTCTGTGCCTCCGTACTGATAGCTTAGTAAGGTGTAATGGGTTACATAATGACTAACGGATCCGAATTTTTGCTGGGGAAGACGTCCCTACTAGAATAAACGGATAGTGTAACAGTTCGCAATACATAACCATCGTGTCACCTGGTTTGACAAATGATATCACCTAGCAACCCGTCGTTTCTCTTGGATCAGACAATCTCCCCATAATTATCTGCATCAGCAGACCGACCGATTTCATCACCTCTGAACGCCGCACTTTCATCACTCATGAGAAAACTAATTGGCCGAGTTTCAGATAGTTCACTAATCACCGCTTCAGAGACCTGCCCAGCACCTCTGATGGTGGATAGCAGAAAGGACGTTCCGAGACATCATCATTACTGCAGCTGCTCGCCATATATCTGCTAGTCGAATACCAGAAGTGACACCAAACCTCCCACCAGAGGCAACGGGATTAGCAAACAAGCGTGATGAGAATAGTTGTGCCAACCTCAGTGACCCCCAAGTCAAGGAGCTGACACTGGAAGTTAACAGATTGGTCGATGAGCATTAGCGCAACAAGTGATTAAATCATGTGAAGGGTTGCCACATTGTAGCCGGAATAAGTGAATTGTGGGCAACGATCAAGTCACTCTCGAACCTAGGATAGAGGGAAGATAGGACCTCAGTCACGTTTGGCGGCGTTACGCTTACTGATTCGAAGAAGTGCACAAGTTATTTCAATCCACAGTTGGTCGAGCAACCCGAGAGTGATAGGGCGAAGAGAGGAGTACCACGTCACATTAGATCTTTTCCTGCCGAGGATAAATCCACACAATTTACAATGGATGATGTTGCGAATCTCCTTGGTAATGCAGAAACTGCTGGATGTCCCGAGAGTCGAGTATCGCACTAAAGTTCTCAATCTGTTGCTAGCGCCCCACATCGTTTCCAAAGTGGGCAAGGTGGTCCCGCTGCTGAAACCAAGCAAGGGTACCAGCAAAGGTGAATCGTACAGACCGATTTCGTTTTTTTTTCGCCTGTAGCAATAAACCTTGAGGCTTTAGTACTCCGCAGCGTCAGAAATAGCTATCCAGGTGCCGATCATCAGAATGGGTTCTGTAAGAGGTGCAGTCCGACAATAGCGTTGCACGTTATCTCCACACACCAGAGCAAGCCGTGTAATTGAACAGTGATGGTGGCGCTTGACTTATCCAAAGCCTTTGATACTGTCAAGCACTCCACGCAGTGTAAGGACATCGAACAGACAACCCTCCGGCCAACTTCGAAACACTCGATAATCAGTTATATTTGTGGACGCCATTCGTACGTGGAATTCAGGAACCAAGAAGTCGTAACCCCGTAAGGTACAACAGGGAGTTCCCCAAAGTGGGGTGATATCTCCGGAACTGTTGAACCTCTTCCTTTCCTATATTCCACCCCTGATGTCACTTGTGAAAGGCTGAATACCTATTTGACTGATCTTACCAACTGTTTCCTCGCGAATAATATGCAAATATCCGCCACTAAATCTACGACCACTCTGTTCATCACATGGACGGTAGAGATGAGAACAGATATAAATGTTATGGTCGATGGTACCCCAAGCACAGCTCTCTGCGACAAGCTGAGATGTATAAAGAAGATTATCAGGTCCCTAGTTAGCTGGACTTGGGGTGCAGTTAAAGAACCCTTTTTGATAACATATAATGTGATAGGTCGGTATGTGGTAAGCTTTGTGGCGCAAGTTTGGTCCGCGAATATAAGTGCATCGCGATGGAAAAATATTCAAACCTGTCAGAATGCCGCCCTGAAAACTGCAACAGGGTGCCACTTCATATCATCAGCGGAACATCTACATGAGGAGACAAAGATCTTCGGGTACAGCATCACAATGGCATGTTTTCGTTGCAGTACATGCTCGGGTTTTACAGTGAGAACCATCCTAATCAACATATGGTGGATCTTCATAATATTGAAAGAGAGGTCCAACGTTACAAGAGAGAGCCCCTTGGTCAACAAGCTAATATCAATTACAATCAATCTGCAGTCATAAGCCAATATTATTATTGGTCAATATAATGTACGGCTCTAAGGCTGCTAAACCAAATAGTCCAAACCGAAAAAGAAAAAACTTGTGCAAAATTTTCGCGAACACGTCCATTAAGTGGATTAGGTAGTGGATGTTGTTATGGTAACGACAATTGAGACCACCACCACCACCAATTCGCCACAAAGGATACCTAACACGGTTGCAGCAATATATTTGCAAAGCATTTGGCAAGAGAGAACAAGCATTCACACGGATGCAGTCGCAGCTGCCATAAACAACTATTGTGTGAAAGCGGTCCTCGCAGAACATCCCTCATCTATCGCAGCTGAAGAGCATAAGCTTCCGAGCTTAACTACGCTTGGGATGGTGCAGCCATCTGCTATAGGGCAAGGATCGATGACATCGTGCAACACACCTGCACAGCACACGACTCAACTGCCCTGCCAAAAATCCAATAGATCTGTGGTTACATTCCATCGAAACAGCCACATTCCTAGAACTGGAGTTAGACCCAGAGCCAGATTAAGCAAAAAACAAAATAACAATAAAAAAAAAAACAATAAAAATGTTATCGTATAGAAGAACATGCATACATTTTACAAATATTTTTTGAGACAATGCATGCAAAATTTTTTTGTATTCAATCTTAGTACCGATCCTAATTGTCTGTTTTTCATATTTTACCAGAATCTAAGTAAAGGTCCTTGAACTATTCAATTTATTTTAAGCATAAAGAAAAAAAAGAGAAAAGGCCAACTATCATATGACTATTGAATGTTTGGAATTTTCTCCCCCACCACTTGAGGACTGATGTCCAAACATCTGACAAGATGTTGTTTATTCCCATGGTAAAAAGTTTATGCTATTGATATCATCTTGAACATGGAGGACTTTCTGCAACACATAAACTATCAATGAAAAAAAGAAAATTTATTATCCTTCAGCAAAGCAGAAGAAGATGAAAGTCTTTGAAAACAATAGACAACAAGCAAATGCTTAAAGCTGTCAAGGACAGGATAAGAGAAAGCTTAACAAAATGTAAGCTTCAAGGAAAAACACTAAAATCAACAACTAAAAGATTTTTTGCTTGGCAGAAAACAAACACCCACATCCATACTCCCAATAACTATTTAGCAATATGGCCATGGCCTATGAAAATTAACAACAGATTTTGCTGCTTTTTTCGATTTCGACATTTGCCACAAACAGCAACAACCACCTACCAAAAATTATATGACAGCACCATGAGTACATAGTTGAAGTAGATTTTTAGCAATCCACTCCAGCTAACATCAACTAATATCAATTACAATCAATCTGCAGTCATAAGCCAATATTATTATTGGCCAATATAAAGTACGGCTCTAGGGCTGCCAAACCAAATAGTCCAAACCGAAAAAGAAAAAAAAAACTAGTGCAAAATTTTCGCGAACAAGGCCACTAAGTGGATTATGTAGTGGATGTTGTTATGGTAACGAAAAATTGAGACCACCACTACCACCACCAATTTGCCACAAAGGATACCTAACACGGTTGCAGCAACGTATTTGCAAAGCATTTGGTCCTCTCACTGACCAAATTTTGTTGGCGTACAATTTCAAATTGCTTTAATCCATATTATTAAAGCTTTACCATGTGGACGGACAACAATCATAAATACATATTTTTTAAGGAATTTATTATGGCCACAATTCTTTTTTGCTACACATCTCTCCTCCTCTGTCACCTGGTCACTGCAATACAACATCATCATAACATCCCAAACGAACATCACCACCACCTGTCCTTTTTTCATGTGCATAATAAAAATTTCTTTAATTTTTATTACATTTAAACCCTCCGGGTGGTACCTCCATGTTCAGCATCTCCACAAAATATGAAACGAACGAATGCATGAATGGAACAACATTTTTATGAGCATGTTACCACCGCTTGTCGTTCGGACACATTCTTAACATTGTGGCAAGACAACTTTATTAAAAGGCTCCCAACGAAGCACATTCGACACGACCAACACACAAACGTCCCCATAAAATACCTGTAATGGACTTAAATTTGACATAAAAGCTTTTAAACATGTCCAAGTATTGCCTTAGCCAAAAAAAAGGATGGAAGAAAGGAGATGGAGAAGGAAATATTCAAAATTTAAAATTAAAATAATGTGAATTTTGTAAAAATTCAGCGAAAAATAAGTGGAATAATTTTCGAAAACTCTTTCTAATTAAACGGCTTTGTAACAAACAAATTAAATTTTGAGAGTGAGGATATCTGCCTCTGACCTGTGTCAGTCAAAGTCGTTGTTTTTACTAAGAGCGAATACCACAATCACATAACCGATTGGGTCATTGTTGAATTCCAGATATTGAAAATAAAATATTAAACACAAAGCCCTAACCACCGACTGAGTTTTATAAAAGCAGAGTCTGGATGCAGTCATTGATATGAGACAAGTTTTCTTTGTCCCATCTGGGATATTTGTGTGAATACATACGACCATATACGTACATGCATATGTACATCACAGTTTGCTTTATCTTCCATCTTGAGATGACCCTCGATTAGCATCCAATTTCTATCAATGATCAATTTTGTAATTTTGCTTCATTTTGTTTTTAATCCATAAGTTATTTTAATTTAGATTATTTGACCCAAATAAATGTAAGGTCAAATTATTTTAGTTTTTCAATTAAAATAGGGGTTTAGTATGGAAATTAGTCGAGTATAGCTTTAATTATACCCTCAGCCTTTAGGCTAAAGAGGGTATTTACACTTTGATACGACCAAAAATGTGCCTCATCGAAATAATGGTTTTAGAGCCCAAGTATGTTTGTACGATATCCGTTTCAGACAATTTTGAGTCGATCTAGTAATGTCCGTCCGTCAGTCTGTCTGTCTGTCTGGCTGGTGCCCACGATAACTCTCGAACGGATCAATCGATTCGGTTCAAATTTTGGGTATCGAAATATTTTGTCCAGATTTGATTTAAGTTCGAAGATGGTCCATATAGGTCCACTCCTTCAGGTACCTCCCCCACAAATGTTCAAAAATTGTCGCAAAAATTGTGCGCACGATAACTCTTGAAGGGAATAACCGATTTGGTCCATACTTTACACATCGTGTAATTTCTACCAAACTTAGATGAAGTTCCAATATGGACTCAATCGGTCCACTCCTTCGGGTACTTCCCACACAAAATTTCGTAAAAGTTCAGTTTAGGACCTGGTCTCGAATCGCTTTGATTTTGGTTGGAGCGCAAGATAACTCTCGAACGGATCTGCCGATTCGGTCCAAAATTTGGCTTTCGTAATATTTTGTCCAAACTTAGTTCAAGTTCAAAGATGGATTATATCGGTCCACTCCTTCCGGTACCTCCCCCACAAAAGTTCGAAAATGTTCGGACAATTTGTGCATACGATTACTCTTGAAGGGAGTAACCGATTTGGTCCATACTTTGCACAGTATTAAATTTCTACCAGACTTAGATGAGGTTCCAATATGGACTCAATCGGTAAACTCCGTCGAGTACCTCCCACATAAAATTTCGGAAAAGTTCAGTTTAGGGCCTTGGTTTTTGTTGTAGCATCGTGTATTCACTGTCCCCTATACGAAGGTACAAGTTTCCTCAGGGCAAGTCCATACTTCCTGAGAAAATAGCCTGAAAGTTGAAAAACAAACCCTATGACACCATGTTTATGGGTGGAAGCGCAAGATAATTCTCGAACGGATATGCCGATTCCGGCCAAAATTTGGCCTTCGTAATATTGTTTCCAAACTTAGTTTAAGTTCGTAGATAAACCATATCGATCCACTCCTTCAGGTACCTACCCCACAAAAGTTCAAAAATGTTCGGAAAAATTGTGCGCACGATAACTCTTAATGGGAGTGAAATCGGTCACTTCCATACTTTGCGCATTCTCATAATATCTACCAGATATAGATCAGGTTCGAATATGGACTATATTTGTCCACTCCATCCGGTACCTCCCACACAAAATTTTAGATATTTAATCACTTTGATTTTTGTTGAAGCAACTTACATTCGCCGCCTCAATTACGATGGTAAAAGTTGTTTCAGGGGCAAGTCCATACCTCTTGAGAAAATAGCCCGAATGGTGTAAAAACCCCGTATGGCACCCCCATTGGTCTATGTCGGTCTATTACTTTAAGTATCTTTTCCGCAAAATTTTTGAACTTTTATCCTAATCAAAATTTTTTTTGTCGGTTCATACGACCAAAATTTTGAAAGCCCCTAAATACATAAGTTTTTTTGTGAAAAAAGTGTTTCAATTTGCACAGGCTGAGGGTATATCTCTGTCGGTAAAGCCGACTGATACTTTTTTACTTGTTTTTTCATGTATATTGTCTAGAAAAGCGTCCTAAATTTTTACCTGCGGTTTCCTGTGACTTTAGGTTTTATTGATTTTTTTTAGAAATATGCCAAGTTGACGCGCGAAGCTTTTTTAAGTTTGGTTCAAATAAAACTATGACTATGGGAACATTTTTAAAAAACATATCATATATCACTGGGAATTGCTCATAACTGATAAGAAAATAAAATATGAAAAGTTCATCATATGGATCCTACGACATGGGTGGAAATAGGAAAATTAATGCAGCTATTGGTCTCCAAATACACGGTTAAATATAAATTTCGATTACTAAAACGTACATAACGGGGTGATTTTGAACTCTTATTTTACCCTCCAACATAAATTACGTATATTCAAATCAGATTTCAGCCATTTCGGTTGGATGATATGGGTGAAATTTAAAAAAATACAAAAAAATCGGGCGGTGCCTTTCTTTTTTATTTTCTGCACGTAAGATGTGCATTTTTTCTCACTGTGCGTCGGTCCTTTTCGCGGACATTGACTGTAACGTCTCTTTTAGGGTTTAAATTAGATGTTTGTAGCAATGTCGGAGATAAGGGGATTAGCAGCTATTGATGATTGGAAATGACGAGGTGCTGGTCGGGAACGACGTGTTAGACGAAGATGTGATGGACTCGTCTGATGATGATCGGGAACGACGATATGATGAAGTTCGAAAACTCCGCCGATAATGATCGGAATCGACGAGATTATGATGACCGAAAATTCACCTGATGATGATCAGGAACGAGGGGTGATGATCAGGTCGACGATTGCAATGTTAGCTAATACTATTATAACTACATGAAGGAAAAAGTGGGCTCTCTAACATATGTCCCAAACATATTTTGCAATCAAACAAATATATGTTTGCAATCAGTCCTAGTTTGGGTGCAAACAAATTATATGTTTGGGAGCAAAAAAATTATATATTTAGGTGCAAACAAATACAAACCCAAAAGCCACACATGCACCAGTGGGCGCTTACTGATAGTAATGGAGCGAAAATTTGAATGTAACACACATTGAAATGTATGCTCACTTGCTCTCAGTAAGCGCTCACAGGCTATCTCTAACATATTCACACATTTATAAAATGGTGGTGGTTTATTGAAAGGCATACAAATACCCAACACAAAAGCAAGAACAGACACATAGGTACATAAAAAATTCCAAAGAAATACATACATAACAGACTTTAATAAAAGAAAAACTGAATGAAATTATTTATAAAAAGTCACACTTTTAAAAAGAAAAAATTATATAGAAAAATCGTTGAACGCTTCTCTTTAGTTGTGGAATAAAAACACGTTTTCCTCAAAGTTGAAATCATCAACGGGAAATCGGCATCTGGAATCAAATAATTATATAATGTAATAAATAGACTGCGGAATCCTATGCAAATGCATATATGGTTAGGATGGTCGTAGAGAAAATCTGATTAGACAGAAACTCGTTTTATTACAAAATAAAGCGAATTAGGCCCAGAAATTTTTGCATATTTTGCATATTCTGCATATCGTGTATATTTTGACATATTTGTACATATCTGCATAAAAAGAGCATATGCAAAACCATATGCAAAAATATATTCAGGGATTTGTGGTCTAAATATCCTACCAAAATGGCTGAAATTTGGTATTAAGTCTTCGTTAGGGGTATGCAACTTTACAACTGAAATCTGTCCGCATAGGCCCACGTCTTTATATAGGCCCCATAGAACGGTACCTACCGATATTCGGTATTTTGATAGTTGTAGCCTCAATATCGCACCGAAATGACTGAAAATTGGTATTTAGACTTCTTAGGGGTATAAAACACTCCACCTGAAATTTGTCGGCATAGGTCCACGTCTTCATATAGCCCCCATAGTATGGGACCTCCTTATTTTCGGTATTTTTAAGGTTGTGGCCTCAATATCCTACCGCAATGACTGAAATTTGGCATTTTGTCTTCGTTGTGGGTATAAAACTTTCCACATGAAATTTGTCGGTATAGGTACACGTCTCCATAGAACGGTACCTCCCGATTTTCGGCATTTTGAAGGTTGTGGCCTTAATATTACACCGAAATGGCTGAAATTTAGTACTTAGTCTTCATTTGCAGTATTAAACTTTCTCCCAGAATTTTTTCGGTATAGGTCCACGTCTTCATATAGCCCCCATAGAACGGTACCTCAGGATTTCTGGTATTTTGAAGGGTGTGCCCTCAATATCCCTCCAAAATGGCTGAAATTCGGTATTAAGTCTTCGTTAAGGGTATAAAACTTTCCACCTAAAATTTGTCGGCTTAGGTTCAGGCCTTCATATAGCCCCCATAGAACGATACCTCCTGATATTCGGCATTTTGAAGGTTGTGGCTGTGGTTATACATTTCTCTATTTTATTGACTTGTTTGAAGGGAATTTTAAACAGAAAAATTGTACACATAGATATTTTTGTACCTATTATTGAAATATTTGTTGCATAAGAAAATATGTAGAATGCATAAATTTTGCATATGCAAAAATGCATATGCAAAATTTTATGCATTTTGCATAATTTTGCATATGTCATATGTTTCGATTGCAATATAATCAGAAGCCAAAAATATGCCCAGTCCCAAAATTTGACATGAATCGGACCAAAAATAGGGGTTGCATAAAATTCCGCTGTCTAGTAATAAATAGGTACATCCATATTTCAAATATACATATTAGGCCGGGGCGATTTGTGTGGAAGGAAAAAAACCTTAATAGGCCCTTCGCGTTTCTGATTCCTGGGATTGAACTGAGCAAAAAAGTCTGCTGGACGACATATGTCTACGATGAAAATCGAGCCTCCCGATTTTGACTTTAAGTTTTTTATCTAAGTTTTTTTGACATCTTCGCATATAACAGTCAAACCATTGAGATTTTCGAACCAACACAAAGACAAAAATTGTAGCCAAGACAGTAGTTAAGAACTCTCTAATACATCGCAAAAGCATTGGAACGTTTTTTCAGGCAGTTTTGGTCTTGAGAAGGTGCAAACGTTTCGGAAAATGTCGATAAATGGCACTGTGCTACAAAAGTTGACCAGAAAAATATTCAAGCCTTTTAATGCAAAATTCCATCGTGTTGGGATCCATGGAGAACGAAAATGCCTTTAGTTCGTTTGAGTTACTTCGTTTTATTTTTTATAACGGTAAAAGTAGTGAAAATCTGGGTTTCTTATATTTTCAAATTTAAACGGATATATCTTCTTTTTTTCACAACGGATTTCTAGTTATCATTCTTCCTTTTAAAGGGGTGAATAATATCTTGTGAATAAGCTATTATTGTTTTAAATCGGTTAACAAATGGCTAAGTTATAGTGGTTTATGTCTGAAAAATCCCACAAAAAACCTATAAAGGAATTTCTCATAATTTTCAAAATAAATATTGAATAAAACAAAAAAACATTATATTTTTGAAAATTATGAGAAATTCAGTTAGAGTTCTTTGTTGGGGGTTTCAGACTTAAACCACTATAACTTAGCCATTTGTTAAATGATTTAAAACAATAATAGCTCATTCAAAAGATATAATTCACCCCTTTAAAAAGAAGTAGGATCAGAATTCACCCCTTTAAAAAGAAGAAGGATCAGAAGAAATCCGTTGTGGAAAAAATAAGATATGCCTGTTTAAATTTGAAAATATAAGAAACCCAGATTTTCACTACTTTGACCGTTATAAAAAAAATAAAACGAAGTAACCCAAACGAACTAAAGGCATTTTCGTTCTCCATGGACCCCAACACGATGGAATTTTGCATTAAAAGGCTTGAATATTTTTCTGGTCAACTTTTGTAGCACAGTGCCATTTATCGACATTTTCCGAAAAGTTTGCACCTTCTCAAGACCAAAACTGCCTGAAAAAGCGTTCCAATGCTTTTGCGATGTATTAGAGAGTTCTTAAATACTGTCTTGGCTACAATTTTTGTCTGTGTGTTAGTTCGAAAATCTCAATGGTTTGGCTGTTATATGCGAATATGGCAAAAAACGTAGATAAAAAACTTAAAGTCAAAATCGGGAGGCTCGATTTTCATCGTAGACATATTGTCCGGTAGACTTTTTTGCTCAGTTCAATCCCAGGAATCAGAAACGCGAAGGGTCCTTTAAGGTTTTCAAATCGCCCCGGCCTAATACATGTGCATGTATGTATATGAAAAATGTATTGATGTAATTACCGATATTAAATGCGATTTCTTCTTTGTCCAATAAAATATATCCATTCACCTTTTTAATTCAATTACAACATTTCCAATTATAAAATGTATTCGCGTTTAATTTACCAAAAAGCACAATTTCTTTAAGAAAACACAAAACACTGTTCTATTCACCCACTTTACCGGCTTTACTCAACGATTGTATTGAAAAAACTGAAGAAAAAAGAACAACATAATTAATAAAATTTTATTCTTTACCTCTTCCCTTGCTGCGTTAATTAACAACAACAAAGCACGAAACACACGTGTTTGGACGCATACACTCCACCAAAGCTTCTGCGTCTCTTATTACACCATACACACAGCTCTTTATTATAAAACAGCATTCCGCAGCCTCGAGCGCCTTGTTGTTACTCTCTGTGACAAAAATCCTCTCTTCACATATAAAAAATTATTTCTAACATATATTTTTCTGCGTGTACTACTACGATCTCGTACAAACTACTTGAGGCATCTATGGACAGGGAACCGACATTCCTGTAAGGGACAGAATACCGAAGTCTCTGTGTTGAACGGAAAGCTGAAGCTTCCGTGGTGGACAGAAAGCCGATGTATCTTTGTGAAACAGTAAACAAAAGTACCTGTGTGCTACGTACTCCTACCCAAAATTTGCCGATGCAACTTCTCACCCTGGATTATCTTGGTGGATAGTAAGCTCCCTGTACGCTCCTAGTAAGCTCCAAGTCTCTTAGCCAGCTCCAGTCTCTTAGCAAGCTCCAAGTCTCTTAGGAAGCTCCAGTCTCTTAGCAAGCTCCAAGCTCTTAGCAAGCTCCAAGTCTCTTAGCAAGTTCTAACTCTCTTAGCAAGCTCCAGACTCTTAGCAAGCTCCAAGCTCTTAGCCAGCTCCAAGTCTCTTAGTAAGCTCCAAGATCTTAGCAAGCTCCAAGCTCTTAGCAAGCTCCAAGCTCTTAGCAAGTTCAACGCTCATAGCCAGCTCCTAAGTATTTACCAACCTCTTTCCCCCACAGCAACCCGAATGCCATCGAGTCGAGTCGTACACCCGAGGACCGCCGAGCCGACAACCACCCGAAAGCATTACCGAACCACAACCGACAACTGCCGAGCTGACAGCCAGCCAGCCGATTGCCCAGAGCCGAGTCCACCCGACAACTGTCGAGCCGAAAGCTACCGATTGCCCCGAGCCGATAGCAACCCGAGTCTTGTAGAGCCAAGCCACATCCGACAACTGCCGAGCCGAAAGCTACCCGCTTGTCAACGAGCAACAATCCGAACATCACAGAGCCGAGCCATACACCCGACGACTGCCGAGTTGACAGTCACCCGAATAGCCGACAGCATCCGAATACATCAGAGCCGACGCAAACATTGACGATTGCCATCGAGTCGACAACAACAACCCGGCTACCATCGAGCCTATTACAACAACGCGATTGGCACCGGTTTTCAACACACACACACACATCTCATCCATATTCCTCACACATATTGTTCGGATATCCAACACCAAGAGTTTTATAATAAATATTGAAATTGTAAACACTCGTGTTTTTTTACTTAAGGTTTGTGGGTCCTTAGGTCAACCCTGGCAGCGGCTGACCTAACTCAGCACTAGATAAAACCACTCGTTATACTATGTTTAGGATAAAATAAAACAATGACCCCACATTTAAAGGTTTTGCTATATTTTCCTTTTGAAGTTTATGTAACTTCGTATTTTGGACTCTCAATGGGTAGAAAATATACACACAGAAAATTATCAATATCTAGTGACTTTTATTTGTTCAGGTTTTCTACTCCTTAAAGGAAACTAATTGTTCCAGCATTTCAATACAACTCGTGGTAGAGGGTATAAAAAGTTCTTATTTATTTGGTAAAAGTTCGTACATCCATAAGATATTGATTTAGTAGAGGGACTGAGGTCAACACTGCCATAACCTGCTTCCCTTAATTGTGTTTTCAGCTTAAGTATGTTACTCATTAACACGTCCAGTTATTTATGAGGCTCCGTTCAAATGCAGTTGTTATCCTACTGCAAACGTTGAAAAATACCGATAGACACATGGCCTTTGCAAAATATTTAAAATTCGAATCCATTAGTACCTCTAGGGTTTTCTTAAAGTATGGTTTGGCTCGTAGAATTTAATGTGTTTCATAAATTCTTGCAATTTTCGTAAACTATTTCAACGAAATACTTCCCATCCGTATAATTTTTCAATTCATAGTTCAAAGATTAATGGTAAATGCAAAAACAAATACAAATGGAAGACTTCATTTATGGTTGTCGTAGAGAATATTGACTCGTTATTTTATAATTAATGTGCGTGACTAAAAACGCCCCATTTTGAAAAAGGACATCAAAGGCTGGCCATGTCTGTATTTGTTATTGGTTGAAAATGGGTATACTGGTACATGTTATTTACATTTGCTTTGCTTTCATTAAATGAATGAATGGTTTGATAGCTCAATAATATAGTCCAATATTTAATGGCTGCAATGCTACGACCAGAGTAAGCGGTGAGGGGGGAAATCACTGGTGATTTATTATTCTGTTTTCTTTTTTTCTTTTGCAATGTCACCAGTCCAACGTATAATTTTTGCTATTGAACTTTCTGTGACATGGTAGTTTTTCATTTATGTCACAAGTTTTTTTATGTTTTTAATGACACACACACTCAAACACATACATACAAACTTATAGGCGTTAGCTCTAATGAACATAACGTAGAGTCGCACAAGAAAATTGGCAAGTTCCCACCAAAACTGGATGTCATTAAATCAAATCTTTTTTTACACCAATTTCACACCACAGCTGGTCGGTTAAGGCAACAACAACAAAAAAAGGAAATTGAATTAAAAAATCGTTTCACTTTTATAAAACGCTGTTCTTCATTACATAGAATATGTCTTCTTTTTAATTTTTTGCAAATGAATGATAAAGTGAGTGTTATAGTTGATAGTATCGAACTGTTGATCTCAGATCATCTGTTTTAGTTATCCCCCCAAAAGTTGTTCAACTTCTTTCAAATTCTCACTGATCGATTGTCATTAATCATCATTTAGCTGCAGCAACTGTGCATAACTTGGCCTTTTAATTGAAAACCATTTTAATGATGCAAATCGGTTTCCCGGTCCAGATAGGATAGGCGATTCGTTGCTATAAATTGCTATGCTATTTATTGGCACCAAAACAGCCGGGAAAACATTTTGTATTCAATAAATGTTCTCTAAATGTTTGATTTGAATTAATGATAACACCGAGGATTAGATTAAATTGAAAGAGATTTGTTAATCAAGATCCTCCCCACCCCTTGCTACATTTAGGAAACAGGTTAATGAAAGTCAATTGCAGTGCGTGGATTTTGAAATAATAATTAATATTATAAAATGAAGTGTACGGTGAGAACCTAATGAACATTTAATAAAAAAGTTTAATTTTAATGGAAGTTTGTTAAGTGAATGCTATTAAAGGGTAATTGGAGATGTAATGGTCGATTATTGAAAGCATTAAACTTCGAAAGGCGGATTTATATTGAGGAAGTCTACAGTAGACAATCCCAAGCGCCTCTACTCTACAGCAGACGACCCCAAGGGTCATCTACTCTACAGCAGACGACCCCAAGGATCATATACTTTACAGCAGACGACCCCAAAGGTCATCTACTCTACAGTCTACGACATCTACTCTACAGTAGACGACCTCAAGGGTCATCTATTCTACAGTAGACGACCCCAAGGGTCATCTACTCCACATTAGACCACCCCAAGGGTCATCTACTCTACAGTAGACAACCCCAAGGTTCGTCTACATTGCAGTAGACGACCCCACGGGTCATCTACTCTACAGTAGACGACCCCAAGGGTCATCTTCTCTACAGTAGACGCCATCTACACTACAGTAGACGACCCCAAGTGTCATCTACTCTACAGTCTACGACATCTACTCTACAGTAGACGACCTCAAGGGCCATCTATTCTACAGTAGACGACCCCAAGGGTCATCTACACCACATTAGACCACCCCAAGGGTCATCTACTCTACAGTAGACAACCCCAAGGTTCGTCTACACTGCAGTAGACGACCCCACGGGTCAACTACTCTACAGTAGACGACCGAAAGGATCATCTACTCTACATTAGACGACCCCAAGGGTCATCTACTCTACAGTAGACGACCCAAAGGGTCTTCTACTCTACAGTAGACGACCCAAAGGGTCATCTACTCTACAGTAGACGACCCCAAGGGTTATCTACTCTACAGTAGACGACCCCAAGGGTCATCTACTCTACAGTAAACGACCCCAAGGGTCATCTACTCTACAGTAGGCGACCCCAAGGGTCATCTACTCTACAGTAGACGACCCCAAGGGTCATCTTCTCTAAAGTAGACGACCCTAAGGGTCATCTACTCTACAGTAGACGACCCCAAGGGCCATCTACTCAACAGTAGACGACCCCAAGGGCCATCTACTCAATAGTAGACGACCCCAAGGGCCATCTACTCAACAGTAGACGATCCCAAGGGCCATCTACTCATCAGTAGGCGACACCAAGGGCCATCTACTCAACAGTAGACGACTCCAAGGGCCATCTACTCATCAGTAGACGACACCAAGGGCCATCTACTCAACAGTAGACGACTCCAATTAGACGACCCAAAGGGTCATCTACTCTACAGTAGACGACCCAAAGGGTCATCTACTCTACAGTAGACGACCCAAAGGGTCATCTACTCTACAGTAGACGACCCAAAGGGTCATCTACTCTACAGTAATCGACCCCAAGGGTCATCTACTCTACAGTAGGCGACCCCAAGGGTCATCTACTCTACAGTAGGCGACCCCAAGGGTCATCTACTCTACAGTAGACGACCCCAAGGGTCATCTTCTCTAAAGTAGACGACCCTAAGGGTCATCTACTCTACAGTAGACGACCCCAAGGGCCATCTACTCAACAGTAGACGACCCCAAGGGCCATCTACTCAACAGTAGACGACCCCAAGGGCCATCTACTCAACAGTAGACGACACCAAGGGCCATCTACTCAACAGTAGACGACCCCAAGGGCCATCTACTCAACAGTAGACGACCCCAAGGGCCATCTACTCAACAGTAGACGACCCCAAGGGCCATCTACTCAACAGTAGACGACCCCAAGGGCCATCTACTCAACAGTAGACGACACCAAGGGCCATCTACTCATCAGTAGACGACACCAAGGGCCATCTACTCAACAGTAGACGACTCCAAAGGCCATATACTCATCAGTAGATGACACCAAGGGCCATCTACTCAACAGTAGACGACTCCAATTAGACGACCCAAAGGGTCATCTACTCTACAGTAGACGACCCCAAGGGTTATCTACTCTACAGTAGACGACCCCAAGGGTCATCTACTCTACAGTAAACGACCCCAAGGGTCATCTACTCTACAGTAGGCGACCCCAAGGGTCATCTACTCTAAAGTAGACGACCCCAAGGGTCATCTTCTCTAAAGTAGACGACCCCAAGGGCCATCTACTAAACAGTAGACGACCCCAAGGGCCATCTACTCAACAGTGGACGACCCCAAGGGTCATCTACTCTACAGTAGACGGGCCATCTACTCTACAGTAGACGACCTCAAGAGACATCTATTCTATTCAAGGGTCATATACTCTACAGTGGACGATCCCAAGTGTCATCTACTCTACAGTAGACGATCCAAAGGGTCATCTACTCTACTGTAGATGACCCCAAGGATCAGGTACTAAGTAGACGACCCCAAGGGTCAACTACACTACAGTAGACGACCCCAAGGGTCATCTACTCTACGGTAGACGACCTCAAAGGTCATCAGCTGTTTAGTAGACGACCCCAAGGTTCATCTACTCTACAATAGGGTCAAGGGTCAAGTACTCTACAGTAGACAACCCCAAGTGTCATCCACTCTACAGTAGAAGACCCCAAGGGTCAATTACTCTACAGTAGACAACCCCAAGTGTCATCCACTCTACAGTAGACGACCCCAAGTGTCATCCACTCTACAGTAGACGACCCCAAGGGTCAATTACTCTACAGTAGGCAACCCCAAGTGTCATCCACTCTACAGTAGACGACCCCAAGTGTCATCCACTCTACAGTAGAAGACCCCAAGGGTCATCCACTCTACAGTAGACGACCCCAAGTGTCATCCACTCTACAGTAGAAGACCCCAAGGGTCATCCACTCTACAGTAGACGACCCCAAGGGTCATCCACTCTACAGTAGACAACCCCAAGTGTCATCTACTCTACAATAGACGACCTCAAGGATCATCTACTCTACAATAGACGACCTCAAGGGTCATCTACTCCACAGCAGACGACCCCAAGGGTCAATTACTCTACAGTAGACAACCCCAAGTGTCAACCACTCTACAGTAGACGACCCCAAGGGTCATCCACTCTACAGTAGACAACCCCAAGTGTCATCCACTCTACAGTAGACAACCCCAAGGGTCATCTACTCTACAGTAGAGGACCCCAAGGGTCATCTACTCTACTCTATCTTGCGGATTTGCCTCAAATGTCTTGGAGATTTTTTGTGATTACCTCTGGAAGTATCGACTTTCCGCCGAACAAATTGTACCGTCGTAAAGGAAAACCTTTTAAGAAATAAGAAAAAGATTTAAAAACTTTCCAAGACGAGCTGTTAAACTGTACATTTCCCAAATTTTGTGTGGGAGGTACCCGAAGGACTACACCGTTATAGTCCATATTCCAACATGACTAGATGAAATAATACAATGTGCAAAGTTTGGACCAATCAAAAACTCCCTGCAGGTGTTATCTTGCAGATTTGCCATTTTTGTTGGTGTCATCAAGGTTTCTTAGAGGTTTTAGGCCATTATCTCAGGAAGTATGGACTTGCCCACGAAAAACAATTTTCCTTCGTAGTGGGTCGCAAGGACAACCTACTGAAAAAAAATTTCAAAACTATCCGACCAATCAGGTTATTCCCTTCGTACGTACCATTTTAGTAAACATTTTTGGAATTTTGTGGGGGAGGTACGAGAAGAAATGGTCCGATATGGCCCATCTTCGAACTTAAACAAAGTTTTGACAAAATATTATGAATGCCAAATTTTGGATCATTGCTTCGTCCGAGAGTTATTGTGTGCACCATTTAGCCGGACAGACGGACGGACATGGCTAAATCAACTTCAACTTATCTGAAACAGATTTCGTCCAAACATAGTTGGGTCTAAACCCATTATTTCGATGAGGCACATATTTGGTCGTATCTTTAGCCTAAAGGCTGAGGGTATAATTAGGTATTTGAAGTTCCCAGTGGTAAAAAGCTTTTGGTCATTGGCAATATCGTAACAGAAAGGAATCGAATTATTCCATATGAGTTCAGAATATATTAAAGTGGATGGTTAACTAGAACATTGGAGGCATTTTGTTATGGGGATATCTGTTACACTTTTGTTTTTTCAAAATAGTTTGGTTTAATCCCATTGTTGTTGTTTTAATATTTTAAAACGACTAATTTATTTGTGGAAAAAGTTTGGTGGTGTTAAAAGTTGGAGGTGTTAATTTAAAAATTTGCCTGGTAGTGAAGGCATTGAAAGTTCGGTACTGCCGTCTCTACATAATTTTGATTAATTGTTTCATTTTCCCTCAAAAGCCATTGTATATCGCCAACATTTAAACAATTTCTCTCTTTAGAAATTTATTTTTTTCCTCTGTTGATTGCTCATCTGTCAATCATTCATTTGATTGACCGACAATGTTAATAGAAATAAAAACATTATTTTTATTGCATTCAATTAATTTATAAAAAAATGTAGAAGAGAGATCTCAATTGTATCATAAAAATCAATCAAATAAATGAATAGAAAAAAACTTTATGTGAAAAGATTATTTTGTTAAAAAATTAGCATCATTCATTCATTACGGCCACACCTGCTTTCACAAGACTGTGTAAAAAAGTCATTGAGCTTTTTTTGTGTGGCGTTCAGAAGAAAGACGAAAGGAAACACATCAAAATTAAATAAATAAGCAATAAGATGCTACAACAACAAGTGTAAGAGAAACTTACGGTACAGTGGCAGGCGGCTTCTATCCAAATCGAATGAGTACTTCCAAAATAAAACATTATAACCGAAAAATTGATTGGTAAACAACACTGAATATGAATAATCATGAATTGTATAAAAAATAAGAAAATATGACCATAGGAGGAGAACAATAATGTGCCCTTTATTATCCACACCATATATGCCGCCGCAGCAACATATTTGTGTTGGAGTTTATGGCAGGGTATTAAAAATACCCAACAAAAAACCAACATGACAAACAAATTCTTTCTATTGACAATAATTATGGCTACCCATGCTCTAAGACATCACACCAAACATAATCTTGTGAGGACTGAAGCATTATGGGCAATAACTCGAGCCATAATGTTCCATTAGAGTTGCACCTGGAGATGAATAATCATTTGTCGGCATTTTTCTCACATTGACGATGACGACGGCATGGAACAAATGCGACAAGTGTCTCAACAAATTTCTCTTAATTTTGTTGATTTTCTTTTCTTATTTTTGAGTGGTATTTGTTGTTAAACCTTTAAACTTTTTATGTTTGACCTTCCGGTCATATGATTGCTCGTAACTATCATGGCCAGAGGGTTTTCGGTTTTGGTTTATTGTTGTTGTTGCATATTAATGATTTTCAAACCGTTAGCTGTTATGAAAGAATAGACATAAAGAACGATTGGATGCTATTGTTAAATAATCGACAAAATTCGTTGCTTTCTTTTGGTGCTTTACATCATAGAAAAAGTTAGCTTAGAAGAGTAGAACAACTTAAACAGTTATTGGCCCTAATGTATTTTGCCTTTGGGTGATTACTTCAAAACACAAAATTTAATAAGACGTCAATCAATTTGAGTACCAATGTATTTGACTTTTGACTCACGTGGGAAAGAGAAATTGAGGTATGATTTGAAGATTCTATTTGAATATTTCAAAAACGGGAGACTCAATTAAAGCTGAGATACTGAGAAATTCCCATGAAGGAAGTAAGATACATATATTTGCAGTCTATGGTTATTAAATTTGCAATTTTTGCAACTTTCAAAAATACAATTACATAGCCATGTACTAAATGAAAAATCTTAGGAAATCTATTGACATTATTTCCTATGGCATTTTTTTCATAGAATGTATCAGAACGATGCTGGTTATGTGATATCCTACATCACTTCCCTTCCCAGTACATAACCTTTTCGTGGACAACATTCCTTTCGGAAAGAACTAAAGTTAAACAAGTAAGCAAAAGCTATATTTGGAACGGATCAACGATGTGAAGAGGTCAGGAGGAAGATCATCTTTAATATTGTAATGTCCCCAGCCAAAGCTGGGATATTCTTCATTGTAATCCAAATAAAAAATAAATAAATAAATAAAAATGAAAAATGAAGATGAATTAGGGATCATTGCGAAATCTTCGTTGTTTGACTTCCTACGCCATCCTACTTTGTAGCATTATGAGATTTTATACCTCTAAAAGAATAACAAGTAAAAAAGTCGTTAAGTACGGCCGGAATTGATAATAGCTTCCTTTTATAATTTTAGGAAAACTGTTTCAATCATGGATAAGCCGAATGCCTTAATTATCTAATTTAATTTAAACAAGTAAGAACGGCTTTAAGTTCGGCCGGGCCGAACTTGTTATACCCTCCACCAGGAGTGGTAAAATGGAACAATTAGTTTCCTCTCGTTTATGAAAAAACTTAATACCAAATTTCAGCAATTTCGATAAAACAATATCGCTTATCTTCAAAATACGGCAATTCGGGAAGTACCGTTCTATGGGGGCTATATCAAAACGTCGATCTATACCGACAAATTTCTGGCGTAATGTTTTTAGACTCAAAGAAGACTAAATACCAAATTTACGATATTTCAGTAGGATAATGTGGTTAAAACCTAAAATATACCGTAAATCACGAGGTACGCTTCTATGGGGGACATAGGAAGACGTGGACCTATACTGATAATTATTTTCTGGAACATTTTATAATCCCATTAAAGACTAAATAACAAATTTCAGTCATTTCGGTGGGATATTAACGTCACATCCTTCACAATTATGAAAATCGGGAATAGAACGGTACGGTATCGAAACGTGGACCTATACCGACGAAATTCAATCGGAATTTGTTTTACTTCTATGTTGGCTGTATGAAGGCGTGGACCTATACCGACAAATTTCATACGGAAAGCTTTATAACTCAAATGAGGACTAAATACCAAATTTCAACAATATCGGAGAAATGTTGAGGCCACAACCTTCAAAATACCGCAAATCAGGAGGTACCGTTCTTTGGGGCTATATGAAGGCGTTGATCCATACCAACAAAATTCTGGAGAAACATTTTATATTCCCAACGAAGGCTAAGTACCAAATTTCAGCCATTTCCCAACGAAGGATAAGTGCCAAATTTCAGCCATTTCGGTGTGATAACGAAGCTAAAACCTTCAAAATACCGAAAATCGGGTGGTACCGTTCTATGGGGGCTGTATTAAGGCGTGTGCCTGTACCAACAAATTTTTGTTGGAAAGTTTTGTTACCTGTACGAAGACTAAATACCAAATTTCAGCCACTTTGGATAAATATTGAGGTCACAACTGTTCTAAGGGGGCTATATGGAGGCGTGGACCTACACCGACAAATTTAGAGGAGAAAGTCTATATGAAGGCGTGGACCCATACCAACAAAATTCTGGGGGAAAGTTTTATACCACCAACTAACACTTAATACCAAATTTCAGCCATTTCGGTGTGATAATGAAGCTAAAACCTTCAAAATGCCGAAAATCGGGAGTTACCGTTATATGGGGGCTATACCAAAACATGGATCTATGTTGACGATTTTTGGTGGAGAAGTTTCGTGGCCATTGGGAACCTTATACCAAAACATGGACCTATGTCCATAATTTTTGGAATATAAGTTTGTTGATCACTAGGAACCCTAGATGTAAAATTATAGCTAATTCGGTTTGAAAATGTGACAAAAACGTCAAAATACCTCATCATCGAACTTGGCCTGCCTGCAAACAAAATACACCAAAATTTCAGCATCGTGTTTTCATTTTTGTGGATGCTACAGTGATTGCGACAGACAGAAGGAAGGACATGCATAGATCGACTCAGACAATACCCAAAATTTCGTCAAAATTGCGACCTGTAGCGTTACCACAAAAGCACCTATCACGTTATATGTGGTCAACAAGTGTAGTGGGGAAGGTACGAAAATACGCTAGATCGAACGCATACGTTATGAACTAAATATCGCCCGAAGCGGGTGGAATACAGGAATTTAAGCGGTTAAACAGTTTCGCTGATATCACCCCACAATGGGTAACTTGTTGTTTCACGCGGCTTCAACTTCTAGTTCCTGAATTTCAGTATTAGAGGTTTAGTGACTGAGTCCTTTTCGACTAGTGTTTGTGGACATGGAGTGCAGCATTGTTTTAGTGTTTTGCTGATTACGGAACCCATGCTGATGATCAGCTATTCCTGATGCTGGGGAGTACAAAACTCAAGAGTTCTTGCTACGGACGACACCTGTGAAATTGGAATCAATACATGGCTTTAGTACCTGGACCACCCTACCCATTTTTCAGGCTTTAGAAACGATGTGATTAGCTACCGAAAAGTTGAGAACTTTTGCGGGATACTCAATTCCCGCCTCATCCAGCTGTTTCTGCATTAAAATAGAGATACCTTCATTGCCAAACAAGTTGGATGATTTATCTCTGCTAATGGCATTTGGAAAATCATCCATGTAAATGGATGAGATCTACAACGCAGTGCTCTCCTCTTCGAGCTATTGCTCCCAGGGTGACTGACAAATTATCAACTAAAATAATTTGCACACCTATTCGGATCTGTTAGCTTCACGTCGCCAAACGTGATCGTGAGATCGAGAGTGGTTTTACTGTTCCCCACAGCAGCTCTTCAGATGATCTAAGCACTTGTTCCGCTTATGCTCATATACCAACCTATCAACTTCTATGTTAGCTCCCAACTCTGGGGTACTATGGTTGGCACGACGAAGCTCATCACGCTCATTTGCTAGTATGTAGCAAGCGGCTGCATTTCTGATGATGTCCTGGAATCTTCTTTCTGCAAACCGAACCTCATAAGGGTTGGGCAGGTCTCTGAATCGGTGATTGGTGAACTCTCTGAAACAAGGCCAATGATTGATTGATTATAGGTAGATGGTCTTACTCAAAAGAAACGACGAGTTGCCAGATGACAAAATTTGACAGACCAGGATACACGATGGTTATTTCGGGCGAACTATTGGCCCTCTTCGCTTATGTAGAGGCGTCTCCATAGACTGTGTAAAACGTAAAGCTTTCAATTTGTTCATTCAACGATATGCCCCTGTGGACATTACATAGACCAGTCGGTTATGACCTTTCAAAAGCGGAATAATGTTGAGTCTATATCCTGCAGTACTGCTATTAACCTGCGGTACAGCCATACATTCCATGTACGGGTCATTAGACACAAGCTTTTGCGATATATGTAGGTCTGTATTGAAGAGACTGGTGCAACCATGAGATTCTTATTCAGTAACGTGTAACCATCACAAAACTGCTTGCTGACCAACCAATTAACTTCCAGTGTCAGCTCCCTGACTCTGGGGTCACTAGGGTTGGACCGCCGAAGCTCATCACGCTTTTTTGTTAGTCCCAGTGCATACCCGAAGTGAGAAATTTAGTCTCACTTCTGGTAGTCTACCTGCTAGTATATAGCTAGCGGCTGTAGCTATGGTAATGTTGGTGAACTACCTGAAACAAGACCAATTAGCTTTCCCATAATTGATGGAAGTGCGGCGTTCAGAGATATTGAATCGGACGGTCTGCTGATGGAAACAATTATAGGTAGATTATCTGACCCAATAGCAAAGGCGGGTTTCCTGGTGGCGTCAGGTGGTTATATATGGCGAACGTAGATCTATCAATCTACTCAGCATGTCCTATAAACCTACGCTCATAACCTTGGACCTTAAGCCACAACTTATGATGAGCATTAACATTAAGATCAGTCAGTTATGACCTTCCAAAATCTGACTAATGTCAGGTCCGTATTCTATAAACACATATCCTTTAAGCAACTCTACCTGACGGTTATCACTATGCATTTCATGTACGGAATATTAGAGTCAGGATAAAGCGATATACTTAGGTCTGATTTGAACAGACTAGTACAACAACTACACTTTACAGCGATCCTTCACACTGCCTCAATTGTCGTTCGGTCGCTTGTTTTCCGAAACCATTATATACTTCCGACTCATAAAGTCCACTATTTCCCCATTCTTACCCCGAAGTGAACTTCAATTTGTTGCAAAAATTATGCTTTTTAATGGACTGGAACATCAACAACCGCACAAAATTCTGAAAAGACCCTAAATACATTCGAACTCCCCGTAGATGAAAGTTACAATTCACATAGGCTGAGGGTATAGCTATTTGGACAAAGCTTACTGATACTTTATTACTTCCTATTTCACTTGTTGGCATAAAATAACAACATATCTCTTGTATATATTCTTTACAGTGTTTTATTTTATATTTTTTCATGTTTTTGAATATGCAAAAAATCCAATTTATCCAGATGACATAGTTTTAACTTTAAGCTAACCCACTTTTATATTTCTCAAATAACATTGCACCATTCCTTGGATGGATAGCTTACATACCTCACCCTATTAAAATTGTCACCAAGTGTATTTAGAAATGGATGCCACTCACCATAATTAGCTTGAGACTTCAGTCAGTCATTCGCATCCAAAGCAGCAACTCAACTAATTTTCTAGTTATGAAAAGACATCAGAACTTTACTTGAATGGCGTAAAGAATTCAACAGGTTCTTCATCTGCTTGTTGTTGTTGTTCTAAATGTTCTTACTAAAAATATTAACATTTAAGTGGGATTTTATTTTTCTGCTCGGACTATTTAACCAAGTCCAAGGAGACCATATTGGGATATTTCATGGATGTCTTTAAAATTCTTGGGATTAAGAATTCTAAAATAAAAACAAAACAACAACAGCTGCATACAGTAAATAGGAAAACAGAACAAATGCCAGTGCTTGATGAAGATGGTGCTGCTCCAACAACCAACCACTTCTACTGATGATGACCATTGCCATCATCTTCTTTGCATTATGATTTTTTTTCTTTTTTGCGCAAATATGTATAACTTATATATATTTCCCTCTTGTGATGCTCCTCCCTCCCGATTGCTTTGCCACAACGTTTCTTTGTTGTTGCTTTCATTCTTTTTGTGGCATAAAAATATTTATTTATGTTGGTCATGATTAATGTGTGTTTCTGTGTTAATTATTTTCTTTCTTAAACTCTGATTTTTTTCTACTTCTTCTTCGTTTTTTCTTCCATTTTAGTTGTAGCTTCTTTAATTGTTGCTACTTCGCTACAGAAAAAAAGAAGAACTGTTTCATGTCTAACATTCAAGTCAGTCAGCCATTGAGTCAGTTTGTTGTGTGGCTGTTCTTCTTCTTGTAGCTAGCCTAGCTTTCCTACATAGCTTTAATAACACAAATTAACTGTTCATTAATGCCATCATTTGCCAATTAAAGATTATGGCCGGCTTAGCAATTCCAGATTTCAGCTATTTATTCCACTTTATTTCTAGATTTTTTTGTTTGTTTGTTTTTCTCTGTAAAAATATGTTACAAGTTTGAAATCTAAAACGTTTTTGAAGCAAAGACAGGTGTTCTGTAAATACTGGGTTCTGGAAAAAAATTATGACAATTTTCTATTCAAACATTGGGCTTTGATTTTTTCTGGGAACTTATACTTAAAACCTTTCGATGGTGGAAATTACTTCTGAACAACATCATCTCCATTTTGATGCAAAGATACGAGCAACAACGCCAAGCTTAAGTGAAGTCTCCGCTGCCATCGAGCAATTACCAAATGGGAAACATGCCGATATTGATGGCATAGGCGCCGAATTATATAAAGCCGATGTAAATCTTAGTGCTGAAATCCTCTTCGCTATGAAATCAGAAGTTTGGGAGCAAGCTACCTTTCCCAGCGAATTGCAAAAATTGCTAAAAATGGAGACTTGAAGGAATGTGGGTCTTGACCAAAATTATCCTTAACCGTATCAAAGATCACCTGGATAATTTCAGTAACTCCGCCCAAGCTGGTTTCCGATGTAGGTGCTCATGTCCGTTTCATTATTGAGCAAATTGTTAAATTTATTTCAGAGCTACATCTACTTTTCATAGATTTTGAAAAGGCTTTCGACAGCATTAAACATAGCTGTATTTGAAATTCTATACAAAAAGAGGTATTCCTCCGAAGCTTATAGATAAATGTAAGCTAAAATGGCCCAAACTGATGTGATTTGCATAAAGAAAAAATGTCTCAACCTTTTCAAGTTGTGAGTTTAGTATGGCTTCTCTCGCCTATTTTTTTTTTTTTTTTGCTTGTCCTTGAAAATTCGTTTGATCGAAGAGATATTCAATGGCGATTAGATGAAACCTTTTTAAATTATTTGGTCTATACTGATGACATTTACCTACTGTCAAACAGAGCCAGAGAACTAAGACAGTCTCTCTCAGACCCCCATGACCACCTGAGAGGTACAGGCCTACTGATAAATTCAGGAAAAAGCAAATGCGAGAGTATTAAGACCAAAACAGAACAACAGCTACAAGCAAATGGTATCATCACGAAATTATTGGGGGTACTAGATGGAAAGAAGATTATTAAAACACTTCTGTGCGGAAATAGTCAATCTTGTATTCCTATGCGAATATATCGCCTTATTTTAGAGCTATTTCAAAAGAAAAGCTTGCCAATGAAGTTACATATCTGAACTTTCAAGGATGCAAAGCAGGTTGGTGTATGTGGCAAAACAACAGAAATGTCACGTTACCATCGTTTCTCTTGGGTCATACTAGCTCCCCATTATTGCCACCATCAGCAGACTAATTCTCGTCTGAATGCATCAATTTAATCACAATCATGGGAAAACTAAGTGGCCCCGTTTCAGTAAGTTCACCAATCACCGCTTCAGAGAACTGCCCAGAAGGGTAGCAGAAAAGACGGGAGCCGAGACCGGAAAATTGGTTGGTACGCACAAGCGGAACAGGTGACTAGATAATCTGACGAGTTGCGACGTTGGAAACGGAATTAGTGAATTTGTAGGCAAAGGTTAAGTCACTCTTGAACCCAAAAAAGAAGGAAAATAGGACCTCACGTTTGGGGACTTTACGCTGACTTGATCTAAACAGATGTGCAAGTAATTTTGTGGAGCTTCCTCGAAAGTGATAGGGCGAAAAGAGTAATACTACACCGCATTACATCTTTTTCCGCCGAGAAGGAACCTCAATGGAAGATGTTCCAAATGCCATTAGGAACGCGAAATAAACCAAAGCGTTAGAGCTGATGGTGTATCCATGTTAATGCTAAAACAGTGAAATGAGCGGAGAGTTGAGTATTTCACGAAAGTTCTAAACCTGTCGCTAGCCAGACTGGTCCCGCTATTGAAGCCAAGTCCATCATACAAACCGATTTTGTTTTTATTGCCAGTAGGGAAAATTTTTCTACTTTTTTTCCTGGAAAATATGCTAGATCATCTGCAGAAATGCAACATTAAAGGCAGATTTAGTGATTGGGCAACAGTTAAGTCCCTCTGGATGAGTCAGGAGTTGAGTGTCTCATGATATATCTCAACCTGTCTCCAGCCAACCACATCATGGTTGAAGTCTGGCAAAAGGGAAGGGTGGTGCCGCTGCTGAAACCAGGCAAGAATACCAGCAAAGGTGAATAGTGCCGACGGAATTCGCTATTTTTATCCGTATCAGAAACTCTTGAGGCTTTACTCCACAACAGCATTAGAAATAGTAGTCGGTCACCAGCATGGGTCTCCTAAGCAGCACAGCTGTACAGCTGTAGCTTCAAGCAGAACAAGCCGTGCGATAGGACAGTGTTGGTGGCGCTCAACTTTTCAAAAGTATTTCATACTGGCAAGTACTCTACGCTCTTTGGATACATCGACCAGACTACCCTCCGGCGATGTTTGAAACGCTGTATGTATAGACGCCAGTTAGGTGGAATTTAGCAACAAGAAATCGAAACAGGATGTTCCTCAAAAATAACTGATATGACGGGAACTTTATAACCTATACATTTCGTGTATTCCACCTCCTCTGGACGGCTAGATACCGTTATGTATGCCAATGATTGTATGATCTTGAAGTCGGGTACCTTACCTCATGACATTTTTGAAAGGCTGAATTCGATCTCATCACCTTTTTCGCCGAGAAGAATATGCAAATTTCTGCCACTAAGTGTATGGTTACTCTGTTCACCACATGAACTGTGGAGATTAGCACAGAGTTGAATGTCCTGGTCGAAAGTAACAGAGTTCCGAGCATAAGATTCCGAGCCAAGATTGTAGGGAAGGAATACTACAGTATGTCCACGCCTTTTGGGCATGACACAGTTATCTGCAACAAGCCCTTCAAGTCTCTAGCCTGCAGTAGGGTTTGCAAAAAAATAATTAACCACATGAAACGCCATAGATCGGTCTGCAATGTAAGCTATGTGGTGCCAGTGTGCGAATATAATTGCAACGCAATGGCACAATATTCAAACCTGTCAGAAATCCACACTGAGAACTGCAACCGAATGTTTTCTCATGTCACTGCATGAGAACACGAAGATTCTTCAACACAATTGCATGGTTTTATTGCAGTAGTTGCTCGGGTATGACCATGAGGGGGTAAGACTTACCCACCTAGGCATGAGTTCAACTAATCAACTATATAATTCGAGCTGACGATTGATGTTTGGGTATAAAAAGTATTTTGTTGAAGAGGTATTTGAAAAATAACTTCGGTGGAGAATATGCACAAACAACAAACAAAGGAACTGATGAGATCCTGTGGCGAGGATCGAAAATAGTCTTCTCTGCCTTACCCCTTGGCGAACAATGCCAAACTTTCTCCACTAATAAATTAGTTCTTTTAAATATTAAAACAACGACAGTGGCATTAAGCCAGATTAAAAAAAAAAAAAAAACAACAACATTTTTTTTTGAGAAATTTGACAGTTGTTAGCCTAAGCGTACTTAGGACAGTTTCACATACGACCATCTGTTGCTTACAGTGGTTTGATTGAAACACCTCGAAAACATGGTTTTTGAAACTTCTTACAGCATCTTCTGGCGATTGCTGCGATTTTTCAGGCTCATTTGCATAGTTCCATGCTTCGTCACCTGGGTCCTTCTTGTAAACGTCTATTGAAGCACCGCGATCGTATTTGTTCGAAATTTCTTGCACCGATCAACACAGGATCCGAAGAGAAAAACCCAATTTTTGGCGCCAAGTGTTCATGAAATATCAAATGATAGTTGGTGGAATAAATGCCCACGGATGCCTCCATTTCACAGTTTATAGCATAGCGATCTTGTATTATCCGTTCTCGCACGGCTTTTTTTTTTTTTTTTTTTTTGGACAACGACTGTTTTTGGCTGACCCTCATGACGGGGACGTAGTCAGAAAATTGTATGTTTTGTGAGTAAAATATACAAAATATATCTAAAAAAATTACCATTTCGGGAGAGCCTCTCCCTGGCTACGTCGGTGCCTCACGATCTTCGTTTTATTGGCGAGCGTCGGCCACGATTGGATTCATTAAATCAGTTTTTCATAGTGCTATAGGATGGTCCTTTATCGACATACAAATATTTAATCTGAGCGATGCACTCACTATTGCCGTGATAATCCACGTCGAAAGTTGTGAAAAATTATCGGACGAAAATGTTCACATGTAAATTCCATTTTTTTGCAAAGTGATTTTTTCAAGTCACTGTAAACAATACAACACATGGTCGTATGTCTACCTGTCCTGAGTAAGCATAGACTAAAAGCTGTCAAACTTTCCAATAAAAATGTCAAATGACGAAAACTTTTCTACTTCCCCTCGTATCGTGTGAGTGTAGTCTTCGGAGTAAATCCTCCAACTATCTCAGCTGAAGAACTTCAGCTACCACCTTAGTAGTTGTGGCTCAACTAATTTCGAACTGTTGCAGCTGTTTAAGTTCCTATAGGGCAAGGAAAGATGACACCGTACAAAACAAGAGTATAGCATGTGGTACAGGTGCGAATAATACACTGCACCTCTTCAACTACCCGGGTTCACTTTGTCCTATGTCATCCGGTATAGAAACCCAATGTGATGAACAACTTTAGTATCACTCTAAAAGAAATATTTTTCCATTAAAAACTTATGCACAGACGTACTTAGGGTATCACATAATTTGCTCCGCTTACTTACAAAAAATACTACAATGAGTATTTCTGAAGAACTAAGTGCTGTAGATAGGTTGATTTAATTGTTTGCTTTCATTTCACTTGCCATCCAAAATGGTATTTATTTACTTGTTTTTTTTTTAGTAAATTTAACAATTATTGGACCACAAAAACACACAAAACGTTTGGTTGAAAATCAAACTGAAACGACAACCACTTTCTACTCAAACTCAATTGGCATTATTTGTGTGTTATTAGGCAACTATATTTTTCTTCTCTTGGACCTGTAATTCAAACCACCAAAAAGAAAGAAAAAAACCAAATCAAACGACAAAAACACAACAATTTTCTTGTCATTATTATTTCGAATACGCCAATTGAAAGGCGTAAACTGATTTGAACATTTCGATCGGTTGTTTGCAGCTTTTCAAATTTCTATTTTTTGTGTTTTTTGTTTTAGCTGCGGTGTGCTTTTCTTGATTTGTTTTTCACGTGCAATGAAAAATCCATAAATAATTTAGTTTTGCTCGACAATAGCAACAAAAATTCCGTCATGGATTTTACTTTCATTTGAAAAATTGTTGGGTGTTTTTTTCTGTTTTTGTTTCGATTTTTCTTCCATTCATTGTTGAATCTTTCGAAATGGCCATGAATATTGACCAACTTTTGTTTCACATAGCGAATACAAAAACAGACACACAAATACACAATCCACATACATACATACCTATCTACAGGTTTAGTGCAGTGATTTATTCATAATGAGATTAAAATAATGCCAGTTTTCATTATTGATTAACACCGAAAGAATGGTGCAAAAAAGAAAAAAAAACTGTATTGAAAATAAACAATCCAACAGAACTAGGCCAACTGCGCAATTTGGGATGTTGGAAAGTATGTTAAAATAATAATTTGCACATCTCCGCTTTAAGGTTTAACAAAAAATTCCGTATTTAAATATTTCACATAAATAGAATTTATTAACAGTTTAAAGCCAACATTGTTTTTTGGAAAAACAGGGTGCGCATCAATATCTTTGAGAAGAAAGACCCCTTCCAAAAAATTCTGGGAAGATAGCATATCGAACGTTATTTGGGATAATTTATCATAGACAGTAAAGGATGAAGTTTGGATACGACAGTGATCCATGTCTCCACCTCCAGTCAGGATAAGGTCGAAACTCAAGCTTATGTGGAAATTCGAGGGGAACAATCCTCACATATAAAAGAGGGAACTGTGGTCATAGGCGGGGATGACATAAATGACAGTCTAAACAGATTGAGGGTGCTCCTCAATCTCATTGAGGAGAAAGTCATCCAAAGTTTTAGGCAAGATAGCATCCCGGACGAAATTTGGGATAATTTATCATAGTTAGAGAAAGATGATCCCGTTACCTCTGTCTCCACCTCCTGCGTGATAGGATCGAACCTTAAGTTTATGAGGAACTTGGAGAAGAACTATACTCACATGACTAAAAGGGAATTTCCTATCGTGAAATTCCAACTTTACAAGTAAAAAAAGTATCAATCGGCTTTGCCGACAGAGATATACCCTCAGCCTATGTGAATTGAAACTTTCATCGCCGGACATTCATCTACGGATCGAATGTATTTAGGGTCTTTTGAGAATTTTGAGACCCTTTTTTAACATTTGAACTGTCAGACAAAAATGTGGATTAGGATTAAAGTTCAAAAGTGTTGCGAAGGAGGTACTTAAAGGAATGGACCGACATAGTTCATTATGAAAGTGGATCTTATTTTGGGAGTCTTATATTTTCGATAGATATCGCACCCACTAGTCATTTTAGTGGGTCATCGTATAACATTTGGACCAGTAGCCCAGGAAGCATGAACTCGTCCACGGAAAACATAATATCGCTGTAAACAGGAGCACAACGAACAGCATCGGTATACATTTACAAAGGATCTTCGAACAGACCCTAAACTGCACCAATATGGGTCATTTTTGGAAGTTAAACTAAATTTGGACAAAATATTAGTATTTCCAATGTTTAGACCAAATTGGTTACTCCGTTCAAGAAAGTGTATCGTGCATACCATTTTAGTGATTTTTTTTTTTAAATTTTGGGCCAAGTATTGGAAGTTTTGGACCTGTATTGTCCATCCTCGAACTGAAACTAAGTTTGGACAAAATACGTCGAAGGCCAAATTTCCGACCAAATCGGTTGACGAGTTCGAGATTTACGTGCTCGCCAGCCACTTTATACGGTGCCATAGGAATTTTTTACAGCTTTTAGGCTGTTTTCTCAGGAAGTATTTACTTGCCCCTGTGCCATCGTAAATGGGGTCAGTGAATGCAATTTGCTTAAACAAAAATCAAAGTGATCCGAGAGCAGATCTAAGAGTGAACTTATCCGAAATGTTGTGTAGGAGCTACCCGAATGAGTGGATAAATATAGTCGATATTCGAACCTGATCTATACCTGGTAGATATATTAGGATGTGTAAAGTATGGACCAAATCGATCACTCCCTTCAAGAGTTATCGTGCGCACAATTTTTCCGAACATTTTTGAACTTTTGTGGGCGAGGTACCTGAAGATGTGGACCGATATGGCTTATATTCGAAATTAAACTAAGTTTGAACAAAATATTATGAAGGCCAAATTTTGGACTGAATCGGCAGTTCCGTTCGAGAGTAGTCTTGTCATAGGATGTCATAGGGGTTTTTTTCTAACTTTCAGGCTATTTCGTCAGGAATTATGGGCTTGCCCATGATGAAACTTGTACCGTTGTATAGGGGGCAGTGAATACAAGTTGCTACAACAAAAATCAAAGCGATTCAAAAGCAGGTCCTAAACTGAACTTTTCCAAAATTTTGTGTGGGAGGTACCCGAAGGAGTAGACCGATTAAGTCCATATTGGAACCTAATCTAAGTCTGGTAGAAATTTCAGGATGTGCGAAGCATGGACTAAATCGGTTACTCCCTTCAAGAGTTATCGTGTGAACAAATTTTCCGAACATTGTCGAACTTTTGTGGGGGATGTACCCGAAGGAGTGACCGAACTTAAACTAAAGTTTAGTCATAATATTACGATACCCAAAATTTTGTTCCAATCTTTTAATTCGTTCGAGACTTATCGTGCGCACCAGCCAGCCAGACAGACGGACGGACGGACATTGCTAAATCGCCTCAAAATTGTCTGAAACGAATTTCGTCTAAACATACTTGGGGCCTAAAACCATTATTTCGATGAGGCACATTTTGCCCGTATGAAAGTGTATTGAACACCTGTCGAGGCACCTTAGAGTTGAGAATCGTGCATTTGGTAAAGCAAGGTTACGTTATCGACAAAGGCGGGTAAGTCACAGACTTCTAAGAAGACTAAGAAGAAGTCGACAAAGGCGAAGACTGCAACCAAATTCTCCGAGATGGTTTCGCTAAGCTGTTCATCTGCCTCAACTCCAAAATCCCTTCCCAGGTTAATGGCGGCGAGACAGTTGATGAGCAAAGGAAACCAATCGACTTGGGTGCAAACGCGGAAACGGACGAAGCAATAATGGGTCTTTACAGCGTCAACCACTTGAAAGGTCTCTAGTCTTCAATCGTCCAATCCAAAATCACCGCCAGTGGTTGTGAAGAGGATGGGGTCGTATAGGTATTTAGATGGCTTTAACATCCTGAACGTAGTTGAGCCACAAGTTTTATCGTTGCAACTGACGTTCTTCAGTTGCGATATATGGGGAATGTATTCCGAGGGTCGCATTCATATTATAGTAGTTTATGGCATCTGCGACTACAATAGTGCGGATGCTATTTTAACCTGCTTGATTGGATTGCAGATCTGTGTTCGTTGGACTGCTTTATCTAGATCATGTGGATCCCTGCTGGCGTGCCTGGGTTGGGGAGTCCTATTTACCACACGGTGATAGGTATTACACTCACTATAACACCCGAGTAAGTGCGGCAACGAAAGCATGCCATTGTGTAAGCACTGGGAGTGGGAACCCAGTTGCAGTTCTCAAAACGGCGTTCTGACAGTTTTGAATACTATAACATGGCATTACATTAAAGTTTACGGACCACACTGGCTCCGAATATCTTACTGCAGACCGATCTATCAGTTTATATATGTGGTTATAGTAGTTCCACCTTCCACAAATGACTTCAGGGTAGGTACCCGACGACATGATCGTACAATCACCCGCATACGTAACGAACTCAATGAGCCGGCACCCTGTTGCAGTTCAGAAAACGTCGTTTTGATAATTTTGAATACTGTTATATCGCGTTGCACTAATGTTCGCGGACAACCCTGGCTTCACATAATTTACTACAGACCGTCCTATCACGTTACATGCGGTCAGCAAGGTTTCTTTGTCTGCACCCCAAGGACCGCCGGCTAGGCACTTGAGGACTCTGTTCTATATCTCGGCTTGTCGCACGATGTGAACATACTGTCAAATTTTAACTCTAGGATCTTGGGGTTGTTACTGATTGGAATTATGTTACTATAGACCAGCACATTCAATTAGGAGGACCCCGACCCACTGCATAGGTCACATTCCACTGGGGAAGCAGTGACACAAATGCCAGAGGTGAGTCCATATTCAGCTTTATTGTAATGTGATAAGTTGCAATTTTTTACTAACCCTCTCTGGCTTTATGCAAGGTGGTACAACTGTCAAGCTGAGATGTTGATAATGATTTGGGAGTCAAAAAAAAAAACGGAACTCGTAATATTTAGAAAAAGGAAATTTCTGAATTCCAGCCAACAATTTTGAACGGAGTTGCACTGGAACTTTCTCCGGTAGCTAACTATTTCGGTAAATTGATTGTCATTAACAAGTATTATCGAGGTGCGGATGAAGAAAGGTCTTATTACACTGAGCTCTTGATAATGATTTGGGAGTCAACTTTGAAAAAACGGAACTCGTAATATTTACCAGAAAAATCCAAATTTATGAATTCCAGCCAACAATTTTGAACGGAGTGGCACTGGAACTTTCTCCGGTAGCTAACTATCTCGGTCAATTGATTGACATGAACAAGTATTATCGAGGAGCGGACGAAGAAAGGTCTTATAAAACTGTACTCCTGCAATAACTCCGTTCGGAAATTTGTGGCTCAGACCATAAGACATACACTCCCTATATGTATATAGCCTTGGTTCTGCTCATTTGAACCTGTGGTGGACTTTCCTGGTGATAAGCACTTGGGAATAAGCCACTTCTGTCCAAACTATCAACCGTCAAGAGGGCTGAGTCAATTACTGGAGTAAAAAGCACTCGAGTATCAGAATCAGGGTTTCGGTGTCGGAGTCCACGAGTCGGAGTCGAGCAATTTTGTTGGAGTCGAACTCTGAGTCGAAAAAAATAACTCGACCCCGACTCCGGGCAATTTTTATACCCTCAGCATTTATGCTCGTTGAGGGTATGTTCACTTTCATACGGGCAAAATGTGCCTCATCGTCGATTATAAAGCAGCATTCGACAGTCCCCTCCGATCAAAGGTATTCCACGCAATGTCTGAATTTGGTATCCCCGCAAAGCTCATCCGGCTTTGTAAGATGACTTTAACTGATACTAGGTCCTCAGTTAAAATTGGAAAGAACCTCTCCGAAGAATTTTGTACCAAAAGAGGTTTCAGACAAGGAGACAGCCTTTCGTGTGACCTATTCAACATTTTGCTGGAAAAGGTAATACGAGATGCAAATGTCAAAAGAAATGGCACAATTTACACCAATAGCCACATGTTACTTGCCTATGCTGATGACATAGACATCATGAGACGATCAGTAAAGGAAGTAACTGATACCTTTAGGAAGGTCGAAGCAGAATCTGCGAAAGTGGGTCTGGCGGTAAACGGCGAAAAGACCAAATTGATGGTGTCGACGCGCAGAGCGTCCATAGAGCTCGGACCAACTGTGGAAGTTGATACCTACAATTTTGAGGTAGTTAAAGACTTCGTCTACCGCGGCACTGCCATAAACACAACAAACAACATCAGTTGTGAAATAAGAAGAAGAATTGTATTGGTCAACAGATGCTACTATGGTCTAAGTAAGCAATTTAAAAACAAAGCCACATCTCGTCAAACAAAAATAACACTATACAAAACGCTGATACTACCCGTGCTAATGTATGGCTCCGAAGCATGGGTACTTGCGCAAGCAGATAAGGCAGTGCTTGGTGTGTTTGAGAGGAAAATACTTCGAAAGATCTACGGGCCGATTTGCGTTGACGGTGAATATCGACGTCGTATGAACCACAAGCGATGATGAACCCGCTAAAAAGGCGTATGAATACATGCCACATGGCGGTGCACGCAGAATCGGCAGGCCTAAGCTTCGATGGAGCAAACAAGTGGATGAAGAAATGGAAAGGCGCGGTATTCCAAAAAGTCAAGCGAAAAACAGAGAGGAATGGAGATCTTTTCTTAGTTCGGTCTATGGAACAAATGTTCTGTAATGGGCCAACTAAGTAAGTAAGTAAAATGTGCCTCATCGAAATAATGGTTTTAGACGAAATCCATTTCAGTCAATTTGGAGGTGATTTAGCCATGTCCGTCCGTCTGTCTGGCTGGAGCGCACTATAACTCTCTACGGATCAACCGATTCGGTCCAAAATTTGGCTTTCGTAATATTTTGTCCAAACTTAGTTTTACCGATTTTTCAAATGCATACTCATTAAAGTCTGATACCGATAAGTAACTTTTCCATATTTAACACTTGAACTTTGAGGAAAATCTCCTTCTTTCCCTCTTCTTCTTGATTATATTGTATTTCAAATAACGCTTCTTATTCTGTTGCCAGTGGAACTTTTCTGAACTTATATTTAACCCACTAAACTTAACCTTAACGAAAGGAAAACATGAAAAAAAAATAAAGCAAAACAACAACAATTCCCAACAAAGTGTGTGAATGCCGGTACTTTGAAGAGGGATTTTCCTTCCTCATTCATTTCTTTTTTTTTTTTTTTGCTCACACAGAAAAATGATTGATGTGTTTACTTTTTTATGTGTGTCTGCTGCAGTAGTCGTTCGTCGTCATTCATTCTGGGGTGAATGTTATTTGTGTGTGAATTTCTTCATGTACTTCTTATTCTTCCTACATAGTATATGTCTTTTTATACCCTCCACCATAGTATGGAGGGTATATTAAGTTTGTTTTTCCGTTTGTAACGCATTGAAATACTCATTTGCGACCCTATAAAGTATATATATTCTTGATCAGGGTAAAAATCTAAGTCGATCTGAGCACGTCCGTCCGTCCGTCCGTCCGTCCGTCCGTCCGTCTGTGGTAATCACTCTAGCATCCACAAAAATGGAGATAGGACGCTGAAATTTTGGGAAAACGCGTCTTTTGTTTGCAGGCAGGTCAAGTTCGATGATGGGCTATATCGGTCCACGTTTTGGTATAGCCCCTATATAACGGTACCCCCCGATTTGCGGTATTTTGACGTTTTTAGCTACATTTTCAGACCGATTTGGCTATAATTTGACATTTAGGGTTCTTAAGTATCAATAAACTTATATAACAAAAGTTGTGGACATAGGTCCACGTTTTGGTGTAGCCCCCATATAACGGTACCCCAGATATACGGTATTTTGACGTTTTTAGCTACATTATAAGACCGATGTAGCTATAATTTGACATTTAGGGTTCTTAAGTATTAATAAACTTATATAAGAAAACTTGTGGACATAGGTCCACGTTTTGGTATAGCCCCCATATAACGGTACCCCCCGATTTGCGGTATTTTGACGTTTTTAGCTACATTTTCAGACCGATGTAGCTATAATTTGACATTTAGGGTTCTTAAATGTCAATAAACTTTTATAACAAAAGTTGTGGACATAGGTCCACGATTTGGTATAGCCCCCATATAACGGTACCCCCGATTTACGGTATTTTGACGGTTTTAGCTACATTTTCAGACCGATTTGGCTATAATTTGACATTTAGGGTTCTTAAGTATCAATAAACATATATATTAGAAGTTGTGGACATAGGTCCACGTTTTGGTATAGCCCCCATATAACGGTACCCCCGATTTGCGGTATTTTGACGTTTTTAGCTACATTTTCAGACCGATGTAGCTATAATTTGACATTTAGGGTTCTTAAATGTCAATAAACTTATATAACAAAAGTTGCGGACATAGGTCCACGTTTTGGTATAGCCCCCATATAACGGTACCCCCCGATTTACGGTATTTTGACGGTTTTAGCTACATTTTCAGACCGACATAGCTATATTTTGACATTTAGGGTTCTTAAGTGTCATTAAACTTATTTAATAAAGCTTGTGGACATAGGTCCACGTTTTGGTATAGCCCCCATATAACGGCACCCCCCGATTTGCTGTATTTTGACGTTTGTAGCTACATTTTCAGACCGATTTAGCTATAATTTGACATTTAGGGTTCTTAAGTGTCAATAAACTTATATAACAAAATTTGTGGACATAGGTCCACGTTTTGGTATAGTCCCCATATAACGGTACCCCCGATTTACGGCATTTTGACGTTTTTATCTACATTTTCAGACCGATTTAGCTATCAATTGACATTTAGGGTTCTTAAATGTCAATAAACTTATATAACTAGTGGACATAGGTCCATGTTTTGGAATAGCCCCCATATAACGTTACCGCCCGATTTCAGGTATTTTGAGAATTTTACCAACAAGTTTTAACCGAATTATCTGTAATTTGAACATTTGACATTTGAAATTCTTAGTGGTCACCACACCTCTCCACCAAAAATTGTCAAGAAAGCCCCCATATAACGGTACCTCCCGATTTTCAGTAATTTGATGATTTTAGCTACAATATTAAAAAGAACTAGCAGTAATTTGACATTTGAAGTTCTTAGTGGTCACAACACCTCTCCATCTAAAATTGTCAACATAGGTCCATGTTCGGATATAGCTCCCATGTAACGGTACCTCCCAATTTTCAGTAATTTGGCAATTTTAGCTACAATTTTTAACAGAACTAACTGTAATTTGACATTTGAAGGTTGTAGTGGTCACCACACATCTTCATCAACAATTTTCAACATAGCCTCAATATAACGATACTTCCCGATTTTCGGTACTTTGAGGATTTTACTTAAAATGTTTAACCGAACGTAGGTCCATGTTTTTGTATAGCCCCAAAACAAAAAGTCAACAAAAATTCTGCAACAAAAATTGTTCATTTAAGTTCATATTTTCGTATAGCCCAGATACCTCCGAACTAGCTGTTAATGACATTTGAAGTTCCCACGTTATGTACCGATTTTTGATATTTTGAGGATTCTAGCTAAATTTTGTAACCGAATTAGGAGTTATTTGACATTAAAGGCTCCCATCAAAAACTGTCAACATAGGCCCATCTTTTATTATAACCCCTATATAACAGTACCTCCCAATTTCTAGCCCACCAAAAATTGTCAACAGTTAGATATAGGCACCATAAAAAAGGTCCTCCCGAATGGAGCATTTTATGTACATTTTCTGACATTTTAACGTACTCACTTAAAGTTGGGGACAGGAATGAATATTTTATGGTGGAGGGTATGAAAAGTTCGGCCCGGCCGAACTTAACGCTTTTTTACTTGTTATTCTTCATCTTCTAGGTTATGGATGGATCTGTGAATAAAAATACAATATAAACCCTAGAAGTAGTAGTTGCAACAAAGTTCCAAGTGTAGTATAAATATTTCTTCTTTTATGAATCTGTTCATTTTTCTTGAAAACACACACACGCACATAGTGAAACGTTAAGACTTATGCACATTATTCGATTGTAAGACATTTTCATTGCATTACATTTATGTGGAGAGGGATGTATGTTGTTATTCGCCATCATCCATACTCAAAGAGCTTTATTTAATGATGATGCAGCCATCTAGCAATCAACCATCGTCGTCAGTCTTAACAGTCTTTTAAGCTTGCAGAATACACGGAAAGGGGGAGAGTTCCTTGGTGTTGTTAAATTAATTGCAAAATGATGCATGAAATGGCATAAATGAAAAATGTTCATTTCATAGTTCATATTTTCTTTTAATTGCCAAAGTGTCATTATCCCAATTTAACCAAGTTAAAAGGGAGTTAATGCAAGTGTTAATAATTTTGTTAATGTTTATTAAAAGTTGGCGCCGTCAGTCGGTGAGGGTATTTTTGTGCAAAGTTAGGTTTCGTACGGTTGTAAAAAATTGTCTTTAGATGCAATGAAAGTGATTTTTGTGAGAATTCATAAATAATACAATAAAAATATATTCTCTGCAATGGATCGTAGAGCAACAATGTGTTTTGGATATTATTCTCTTAATCTCGTTTACATTGACTGATTGGCTTAAATATGACAAAGCCTAAGATTTATCTTTGTCCCTGTTGTATCTTATACGTCTCAAAACTCACCGTGCTGTTACATTGGGAGCTAAATTTAACACCAGTAGAGGCTAGTTAGTAACATAAAATGCCACTTCATTTACCGAGGAGGTGCTGTTAACACACCTACGACATTGTCTGCTCCCACGGCGCCTCAGGTCAAAATTTTTTTCCTGGTCAAAATTCCGTAACTAATTATACGGATATAGATGTTTTCATAATTCTTTTTAGACAGATAACATAATTAGCTTTCAGATGAATTATAAACGGTCATATGAGGTCTGGAAGTTGCAGAGAAATTCAAGGTCAAAGTTAAAATTTAGGGTTTTTTTACTATTTTTCATAAAACTATGAGTGTTTTGTGTTTTTTATATCTTCCTATATATTAAAGATGGTCAAACATCAATAAACTATAAAAATACAAAAACCCTAAAAAAATCGGAAAAAAATAATTTTTTTTTAAAAAAATTCAAAAATTATTTAAAAAAATCTACAAAAAAAAAATAAATTTTTCAAAATTTAAAAAAATACTCCTTGGGTTTTCATAAAACTTAGACTCGTATAAAACTTATATACTCAAAACATTTATATTTGTGTAAAAAATCGCTAATTCATTTGGGAAACGGAACCAAAAAAACACACGTTTTTACCCATGTAATTTCAATAAATTTAAAAAAGTGTTAAAATTTGGAATTTCATAAAATTTAGTAACTGAGGAAAAATTAAAATAGCTCATGTTGTGTAAACCCTGCCGTAATCTATTAAAACTATTTTTAAAGGCCACACTCCTACCTACCTTATAAAAAAGCAAAGAACACAATATCTGTTACAGTTTCCGCGAAGTAGCTATTTCTTTCTCCAGAAATTTGCAAAAATTACGTATTTCCAAAAATGGGAAAAAATCTTTGTCTTTGACAAAACAAAATTTTGACTTTTGGCCAGGAAAATCGATTTCTGACCATTGTGCGACGTCAGAAAAAAGATGCATTCTATTAGAATGCGGGAGTCAGAACGAATTTTACAAAGCTTACGAAAATGTTAAACGTCAAATTGATTGCAGGTACTTTCTCCTAGAGAAACAAACCAGAAAATGTGACGGCAAGTATAGAGAAATCTTGAGGCTTTACTCCTCACCAGCATTAGAAATAGCTATTCAGTTCATGAGCATGGGTTCCGTAAGTAGCAATGCACTACATTTGTCAAGGACTCCAAATGAACAAGCCGTGCAATAAGACAATGTCAGTGTCTCCCAACTTATCAAATACAAGAGAGAACCCCTAGATCAGCAACGCTATCAAGCAAGGCTTAGAGCATTTTTTGTTGAACACATTCGGGATGGTGCATTCGTGTAAATTCCTATAGATGACACCGTGTGATACAGGCCCGCCCAACAGACTGCCTGCACTTTTCATGCTCGTACACGTTAGGTCCCATGCGTTTAACCCTCCTATGAATCTCTTGTGTAGGACCACTTCCGCGTAGAAGGACATAGTTCAACAACATAGGGCATAGGTAGTACTTAGTCAGTTCCCCTTGGAACTACGGAAAAAGATCAGCTAGGAGTACGTATCTAGATATCTACTGAAAGGCGGACAATAGAATTTCTGGAAGTACTTAGCCTGGGCAGTAAGAAGTACTTACACATTCAGAGTTTCGCTTAAGGTTAACTAGGAGTACTCATCCAGGTCTCCACCGATAGCGCAGGGCCTGTTCAAAGCTTGGGAGTAAAAACCAACTGGTGTACTTAACCAGATCACCGCTGCAAGTTAAGCAGACATAGGTGACCGGCACTAAATAGATCAAGTTCCCACCATAAAACTCGACTTCTGTAACTAAAACCCAAATCACCATGTGTTATCACCATCCCGGTTACAATCGGAGGGAACTTACAGACTCATTAGTATGCTTCTCTCCACGGAAATCTTTAGAACGATTTATTCGACAAATGACGTAAAAGCTGAGTGTTAACTTCAACCTTTGCGCGGATCTTGATAATGGCCATCATACAGCTGATAGATAGATTAACTAACCACCCAAGTCTCCAATGGACGACTAACAGTTTTTAGCCTTACAAGTCGTCGGTACAGGATGATATACATAGATGATTATAGATGGCTGCGCTTTCTAAATCTAATCTTACCTGCCTACAAATTGACAGACAAGTTGCACACCCTGAAATTCCTTTAGTACATTGTGTTCGGATAACACATTCGGGTACCTCACTCATAAAAATTCAACATTTAAGGTTTAGTGCAGTTTAGGGGCTGCTCGAGGATCATTTTGAATTTTTTACCGAAGATTTTCTTTGTGCTGCAGTTCATAGTGATATAATGTTTTCAGTCAAGTCCATGCTTCTTGGCAAAATAGTCCAAAAACTTTACAAATTCTACGCTAACCAAATAAAATGGCATGAAAAATATTGAAAGGAATGACTCCCAAAATTGACTGTACGAATATAAACTATATCGGTTCATACCATCAGTAAGACATACATACATATTTTCCCACAACATCCCGAAAGGGATAAGGGAGACTTCTCTCATACCATTGATTGCACCCCGATTCTCAAAATTTCAAAATATTTCGCAATAAAGGCAGCCTTACCGACACATGGTAATCTTAAACTAAAATTATGTTCGAGGATGGACTCAACATTTTCGCTTGGTTGTTATTTAAGGGATCTTCGACAACGACATACTATTTTTCGTTGGCAAGTCTATGTTTCCTAACATAATAGTCCAAAAGCTCTAAGAATCCTACCGTGGTCACTTAATATGCTGACATTGAAACAACGAAATATTATCATATTCGAAGCTCTCATTCCTGTACCTCCCTTACAAAAGTTCTTCTGTTTCCAATAACAACGATATAAATTTTCCCGATTTAAAGAAAATGCTATGGTGACCAACTAAAGGGGTTATAGCCACTTATTAAGCACGAAAAATTAAATTTTTCATGAATTTTTTACAAGAAATCTAACAATTTTTTTAGAAGATTTTGTTTTATCTGATTGATCACATCTTGAGCTACTGTCGGATTTTTTTTTTTTTTTTTTTTTTTGAAAAATATTGCACATTTTTCTCACAAATGACCTCCTACGAAACACTAAAGCAGTTTGCGGTGCCCACTGTAACTCGAAAACGAATGTTTTTGTTTAAGAACCTCATAATCTCTGAGCTATAGTGGGCACCGCATACAAAAATGACATTTCGAGAAAACCGCGTTTAAAACTTCGATGATACATACAAATCACAATGAATTTTCTCTTTCTAATGCTCATATCTCAGCTAATTTTTGTCCGATCGGCTGAAAATTGTTTGCAACATATTCTTTTCCACCTGTGGGTGACGTAGGGGATGAAAGATACCAAGGAACGGTCCTAACCGGCTTTAACATGGCAAAGTCCAGGATTTATCTTGGACCCTCTCTGATCTCAAGTGGACACTGACCTCCCCGTGGTTTAGCTGCCTTTAACACCCGTTAAAGGTAGTGAGCTAAAATGTGCCGCGCGTTCACCCATAAGAACGTTAAAAACTTGGGTTTGGGCGTCGGGTTAGAAACCCACACCTACAAAAAAAGGCCTAATATGAAAAAACGAAAGAAAAAAAAACAAATCCCTCTAAAGTTGACGAACCCTGCAAACGTTTTAAGGACCATGATCTGCGAATCTGCACCTGGAATGTTCGCACTGTTTATAGAGAAGGTGCAGTTTACGCGTTGGCAGATGCACCTGAAAAGTACAAGGCCGACATTACTGTCATACAGGAAATTCGATGGATTGGGAAATGCGTCACAACAACACCTAATGGTGACGCACTGTATTATATTTGCCATGACATAAAGCATGAGTTTAGTTGCGGATTTGTAGTTGGTCGGAGTTTAAAACATCTGGTCTCCAGCTTCACCACAGTGAATGAAACACTCACTGCAATTCGATTTAAAGCAAAATTCGTCAACATCAGCTTTATTTGCGCTCAGTGACGAACAGAACAAAGATATATTTTACGAGCGCTTAGAAGAAACTTATGACCGTTGCCCTGCCCATGGCATTAAAATTATACCAGGCGATTTCAATTCCAAAATTGGAAAGGAGAATATCTTTGGCCCAACAGTCGGGAAATTCAGTCTCCACAGTGAAACATCTGACAATGGTATGAAGCTGATAGTCTTTGCAGCTGCACGAAACATGGTAGTTAGCAGTACCAGATTTAAGCATCTCGATATTCATAAGGGCACCTGGCTGTCGCCAGATCAAAGAACAAGAAATCAAATTGAACATGTTATTATAGATGGAAGACATGCATCAAGCGTATTGGATGTACGATCGTTCCGAGGTGCAAACATAGACTAGGACCACTACCTTGTTGCAGCAAAGGTACGCATGCGGTTAAACGTAACAAGCAAAGTACGAACAGACACAACACGAAAGTTTGACATCAGTAAGTTGCAATCACAACAGACAGCCACAGCATATTCCACTCAACTAGCCCAATTGCTTAATCAAAGCACTCCTCGTCCCGATAACATGTCAGGACAATGGCAACACATTGCCCACTCCATGCAAACAGCTGCAAAATCAGTACTTGGATACCAGAGTCCTCCACCAAGGAATCCATGGTATGGCCAGTAGTGTCGTGTTGTTACCGAAGAGAAAAATGCGGCATATAGGGCTACTTTACAATCAGTAGCAACGCGTAGCGCACGAGAGAAGTACCGGGAGAAAAGGAGAGAGGAGAAACGTCTTTTACGCAGGAAAAAGAGAGAGATGGAAAAAGAGAGATGTGAAAAAATCGAGATGTACAGGAGACAGAATGAAGTCCGAACCAAAGAGTGAAACATCAAACTGATGGCTTTGGCACTGGCACTGGCATATCCTCCTGTAGAGACCAGCAAGGTAATTTGGTAACTGATACAGATGGTGTGCTGAGGATATGGAAAGAGCATTTTTCAAAACTGTTGGTATCCAATAGTAGCGAACTCGACGAAGATACCACAGATCCAATCCCAGAAGATGGTATTGAATATATACCACCCGGCCAAGATGAGGTAAAGACAGCAATGAACCGGCTGAAGAATAATAAGGCAGCAGGAGCTGATGGCCTACCAGCCGAGCTGTTTAAAACCGGAGGCGACACGCTGATAAGGTGTGTGCATCAGCTAGTTAGCTCCATCTGGCAGGAAGAACTCGTACCCGACGATTGGAAACTGAGCATCCTCTGTCCCGTCCATAAGGAAGGAGATAAGATATAGGGGCATACTTCTTCTCCCTATCACCTACAAGATAGTGTCGGGGATATTGTGCGACTAAAGCCCACGGTCAACGAAATAATTTGACCTTACCAATGCGGCTTTAGACCTGGTAAGTCCATCATCGACCAGATTTTTACCCTGCGGTAAATCCTGGAGAAGACCCAATAGTTGCAGATCGACATCTACCACCTTTTTGTCGATTATAAAGCAGCCCGCTACGTTCAAAGGTATTCCAAGTCATGCCTGAATTTGGTATCCCCGCCAAGCTCATTCGGCTTTGTAAAATGACTCTAACTGACACAAGATCTTCAGTTAAAAATTGGAAAGAACCTCTCCGAACAGTTTTGTACCAAAAGAGGTTTCAGGCAAGGAGACAGCATTTCGTGTGATATTTTCAACATCCTGCTAGTTATACGAGAGGCAAACGTCAAAAGAAGTGGCACAATCTACACCAATAGACACATGTAAAAGAAGTAACCGATACCTTTATGAAGGTCGAAGTAGAATCTGCTAAAGTGGGTCTGGCGGTAAACGGCGAGAAGACCAAGTTGATGGTGTCGACGCGCAATGCGTCCCTTGAGCTCGGATCAACTGTTGAAGTTGGTTCCTATAATTTTGAGGTAGTAAAAGACTTCGTACACCTCGGCACCGCCGTAAACATAACAAAGGACATCAGTTGTGAAATAAAAAGGATAATTATATAGGCCAACAGATGCTACTTTGGCTTAGGTAAGCACCTTAAAAACAAATCCACAACTGTCAAACAAAAATAACGCTTTACAAAACACTGATACTACCCGTGCTAATGTAGGGCTCCGAAGCCTGGGTACTTGCGCAAGCAGATATGGCCGTGCTCGGCGTGTTTGAGAGAAAATTCTTCGAAAGATCTACTGACCAATCTGCGTTAACGGTGAATATCGACGTCGCATGAACCACGAGCTGTATCAGCTATACAACGACATCAGTATAGATAAACGTATCGAGATGCAGCAATTGCGTTGGCTAGGCCATATAATAAGAATGAGCGATGATGATCCCGCTAAAACGGCGTATCAATTCGAGCCGTATGGCGGTGCACGCAGAATTGGCAGGCCAAAAAATAGATGGCGCAAACAAGTGGAAGCACGAAGCAGAGAGAATTGGAGATATTTTCTTAGCTCGGTCTATGGAACAAATGTTCTGTAATGGGCCAGCTAAGTAAGTATCTTATTCCACCTGTACTTTAAAATGAACGAGTAAAAAATGTTTCGTTTTTTTTAAATTTGTAAGTGGCCATAACCCCTTAAATGGCGGGTTAGCACGATACCTTGCGAAAGGAAGGGCTACCCACATTAGGTTCAGTACCATGTGGGCCTGTTCCTTCAGATACCTCCTCTGTTGTGATCATGGCTACAACATTATGGTCTTCTTTTTTAGTGGAAGCCAATACTTCCTGAGATATGGGCCATAAATGTCCCAGACTTTTTGGATTTTGTTGTCATGCTATAATTTTATTCTCCATACTTCTCTCAATAAAGACCCCAATTTTCCATTAATTGGATTTAATGGGTGCAACGCTATTTCATTTTCAAATTAGAGATCTGTTCATAGTACAAATTAGGTCCACTACTAATGTTATTGTTTTTTGTAAAGCCATAGGCTGAGAGTATTTATCTGTCGACAAAGCCGAAAGATTCTGTTTTACTTGTTTTATTTCAACATACCCCTCTTTTATTTAGCAGCATCTCCATATTCGTTTCGTAGAATATGTCTTCAAAATCCAGTATCTCTAGTCTTTACAGTTTTATGCCTCTACCCAAATAGGAAATATAATAAAGTAGTCTTCCACCTGTTTTCGGTCACCTTTCATTTTCACAATATTCTTCAATTTCCGCTCAATCCTTTCATATGTTAATAATTAATAACTCACAGAGCGAAGAGATTTGCTGACATATTTAACAGTTTTACTTTCTATCGATGAACGTTTGAGCCGATAAATAACATCAAATTAACGGTTTGGGGTATCCAAACAAAAAGAAATGCAAAGATTTCAAAAGACCGCTTTTTTATTGTTCTGCTTGTATAATTTCTGTGTCAAATATAATCGGCAACGACAAGGCCATATGATCTGTGGCCATAAAACAGGCGATGACAAAAAAAAAAAACAGAAATAGCAGCTTCCATTTTTTCTGATCTTTGATTAAAATGTCTGCTACAACAACTGTAAACAGTTGTTTGGCGGTATACAACTTCTTTTGATTCATTGTAAGCTGCTGGCTAATACCCAGCCACAACGACACTGCTCACATGCGTTATTTCCGAACACGAGTATCTCTATCTCTATCTTGATGAAGACGTAAAGTAAAGAAATTGTAGACTTCTTTCTGTTTCTGCTTCCACATCCATATGAATTGGAATGAATTGGAACAAGCGGTACAATAACCCGGCCAATCTTTAACACTTAACAATTGGGGCATGTTGTTGTTGTTGTACAAATAAAATACACATGATACATGAGCAACAACAACAACACCAAGAACGGTTTTTACAATTCAAAACATTATAAATTAAATTAAAACCGTTAACGGTTTTTGAATTATAATCAGCTAAACTGAATTATTAGCAGCAACAACAACAACAACATCAACAACCACTCAACAAGCCACCATAGGTGCTGTAGATGGTAGACAAACAACGCTTACAAATAACGTCAATAGGCAACCCATTAAATAGAAACAAAGCTTGTGACAATCAATAAAATATAACAAAGACTGAATAAGTTAAATAGGTAAGGGTAGGGGGGGTAGAGATAAACATCAATAAATATATTTCCATAACGATTGATGCCATCCAAATGAATGGGTCTTTGGCGTTAAGTGGGAAATATGTTAATGTTGTACTAAGTGACTTCAAATTTCTTTTTCTCATAGCATTCAGACAATGACTTAAACTCAGCGGGATATATGGGGATATACGGATTATCTTCTCCAGCATTTCCGTCTTGTGAGAAAATTGGTTTTTAATTAAAATAAGTTCCGGATACTTTTGCTTTCACATCAACGATTGCAGGCAGATTCTATGTTTTACGGACTTATATGGCATCTTTTTTTCACCACTCCTGGTAGAGAAGTTTAACAGTGTTGAAAATTACTCAGACAAGTAAAATAGTATCAGTCGGCTTTATGACAGAGATGTTGTAAAAACCAAATATCTTTTGCAATTCCATTAAAAAAAAAAATTGCGAGCACATCTACGATTTTTGTTATAGAGGTTAAGGAAAAAAATGGTTTCAAATCCGTTCGCGTTCACAAAATTGGCCGATGCGCGCAAAAGTTATAGCGGTTTTGTTGTCATATAAAGAAAAAATATTTAAAAATGAATTATTTGTTGTTATGAGAAAATGTCTGCGTAAATCGTTAACAACATTCCATATTTGTTCGTACATGTTAAAATATTTACAATTTGTTTTCGCGGAAAATCGACAAATAATAGAAACAAGTAAAAAAGTATCAGTCGGCTTTGCCGACAGAGATATACGAATATACCGACATAGACCAATGGGGGTGCCATACGGGGTTTTTACACCATTCGGGCTATTTTCCCAAGAGGTATGGACTTGCCCCTGAAACAACTTTTACCATCGTAATTGAGGCAGCGAATGTAAGTTGCTTCAACAAAAATCAAAGTGATTCAATAGCAGGTCTTAAAGTAAACTTATCCAAAATTTTGTGTGGGAGGTACCGGATGGAGTGGACAAATATAGTCCATATTCGAACCTGATCTATATCTGGTAGATATTATGAGAATGCGCAAAGTATGGAAGTGACCGATTTCACTCCCATTAAGAGTTATCGTGCGCACAATTTTTCCGAACATTTTTGAACTTTTGTGGGGTAGGTACCTGAAGGAGTGGACCGATATGGTTTATCTACGAACGTAAACTAAGTTTGGAAACAATATTACGAAGGCCAAATTTAGGCCGGAATCGGCATATATTTTCGAGAATTATCTTGCGCTTCCATAGGGTTTGTTTTTCAACTTTCAGGCTATTTTCTCAGGAAGTATGGACTTGCCCCTGAGGAAACTTGTACCTTCGTATACGGGACAGTGAATACAAGATGTTACAACAACAACCAAGGCGATTCGAGAGCAGGTCCTAAACTGAACTTTTCCGAAATGTTGTGTGGGAGGTACTCGAAGGAGTTTACCGATTGAGTCCATATTGGAACCTCATCTAAGTCTGGTAAATATTTCATAATGTGCAAAGTAAGGACCAAATCGGTTACTCCCTTCAAGAGTTATCGTACGCACGAATTTTCCGAAAATTGTCGAACTTTTGTGGGGGAGGTACCGGAAGGAGTGGACCGATATAATCCATCTTTGAACTTAAACTAAGTTTGGACAAAATATTACGAAAGCCAAATTTTGGACCGAATAGGCAGATCCGTTCGTGAGTTATCTTGCGCTCCAACCACTACACATACGGTGTTATAGGGTTTTTTGTAACTTTCAGGTTATTTTCTCTCGTATAGAGGACAGCGAATACAACTTGCGTAAACAAAAATCAAAGCGATTCGAGACCAGGTCCTAAACTGAACTTTTCCGAAATTTTGTGTGGGAGGTACCCGAAGGAGTGGATCGATTGAGTCCATATTGGAACCTCATCTAAGTTTGGTAGAAATTACACGATGTGCAAAGTATGGCCCAAATCGGTTATTCCCTGCAAGATTTATTGTGCGCACCAGCCCGCCAGACAGACCGACAGACAGACGGACGGACATCGCTAGATCTACTCAAAATTGTCTGAAACGGATATCGTACAAACATACTTGGTGTCTAAAACCATTATTTCGATGAGGCACATTTTTTGTCGTATCAAAGTGTAAATACCCTCTTTAACCTAAAGGCTGAGGGTATAAAAATGTACAAAGGATCCTCGAACAGACCCTTAAGCACACAAAAATTTGCAACATTTGTGTGGGTGGTACCACAAGGATAAGACAGATAGGGCCCAAATTTGAACATAAACTAAGTTTCGAAAATATTTAGATATCCAAAGTTTGGGCCAAATCGGTTGCTACGTCTATGAGATATCGGGCGTACCATTTTAGCGAATATTTTCGAATTTCCGAGGTACCGGAAGAATTTCCGAGGTACCGGAAGGACCTATAAGCACCACCTTCGAATTTCATATAATATTCGAAGAAATATTACAATATCCAAAGTGTGGATGAACACAGTATTCGGTTCGAGCTCTCCGGCCACTGCATATGTATGGTGCCATAGGGGTTTTTTTACAACTTTCGGGCTGTTTTCTCAAGAAATATGGACTTGCCCCTGAAAAAACTTTTACTGTCGTAATTGAGGCAGCGAATGCAAGTTTCTTCAACAAAAATCAAAGTGATTCGAGAGCAGGTCTTAAAGTGAATTTATCCAAAATTTTGTGTGGGAGGTACCCGAAGGAGTGGACCAATATAGTCCATATTCGAACCTGATCTATACCTGGCAGACATATTCGGATGTGTAAAGTATGGACAAAATCGGTCACTCCCTTCAAGAGTTATCGTACGCACAATTTTTCTGAAAATGTTTGAACTTTTGTGGGGGAGGTACCTGAAGAAGTGGACCGATATGGCTTATCTTCTAACTTAAACTAAGTTTGGACAAAATATTGCGACCGAATCGGAAGATCCGTTCGAGAGTTATCTTGGGCTCCAACAACTACACACGGTGTCGTAGGGGTCTTTTTGCACCTTTCAGGCTATTTTGCCAGGAAGTATGGGCTTGCGCCTGCTGAAACTTGTACCGTTGTATGGAGGGCAGTGAATAGAAGTTGTTACAACAAAAATCAAAGTGATTCGTGAGCTGGTCCTAAACTGAACTTTTCCGAAATTTTGTGTGGGAGGTACCCAAAGGAGTGGACCGGTTGAGTCCAGATTGGAACCTCAATTAAGTCCAGTAGAAATTTTATGCTGTGCAAAGTATGAACCAAATCGGTTACTCCTTTCAAACGTTATTATGCTCACAAATTTTCCGAACATTTTCGAACTTTTGCGGGGGAGGTACCCGAAGGAGTGGACCGATATGGCCCATCTTCGAACTTAAACTAAGTTTAGGCAAAATATTACGATACCCGAAATTTGGTTCGAATCGGTTGATCCGTTTGAGAGTTAGCGTGCGCACCAGCCAGCCAGACAGACGGACATTGCTAAATCGACTCCAAATTGTCTAAAAAGGATTTCGTCCAAACATACTTGTGGTCTAAAACCACTATTTCGATGAGGCGCATTTTGCCCGTATGAAAGTGGATATAAAAAATGAATTACAGCATAGTCTCGATAATCCGGACAACGCGGAAATGATACCAGAAATTCGGTATCCCCATGGTAATGCTGAAACATCCGGGATAGCCGGGAGTCCTACGTAAGGTCTGAATATGTCGCTAGCTACTTATGTACATTGTGCCCGAAGTCTAGAAAATATGAAGGGTGGTCTCGTAAAGGTAAATGGTACAGACCGAGTTCTCTTTTTTCGCCCGTAGGAAAGACTCTTGATGCTTTACCCCTACCCCAGCTTTAGAAATAGCTATTCAGTTGCCGATCATCTGAATCGCAACCGTAAGCTGCACAGCACTACAATAACGCTGAACACCATCTCCACACATATTAGCTGAGGACTGAAAAAGAACAAGCCGTGGCATAGGCCAGTGGTGGTGGCACTCGAGTTACCAAAAACACTCTACGAGAGTGTTTCAAGAAGACACTCTCCGGAAAAATTTAAAACGAGGCCGTCTCGGAGAACACCACAAGGTCATCTTGAAGAAGACCACAAGATCATCCCACAAAATACCACTTGGTCTTCCCACATAATTCCACAAGGTTTTCTCATAGAAGACCGAATGGTCTTGTAGTAGAAGATCACAAGTTCTTCTCGTAGAAGACAACAAGGTAGTTTAAAAGAAGACCACAACGTCATATCTAAGACGACCACACGGTCTTCTCATAGAGGACCACAAGTTCTTCTAATAATTAACCAAAAGGTCTTTTTCAAGAAGACCAAAAGTTCTTCTCATATAATACCACGGTGTTTTCACGTAGAAGACCACAGAGTCTTCCCATAATGCCTACTAAAAGAAGACCACACTGTCTTCCCATAGAACACTACAAGATTTTCTCATCTCGTAGAAGATCACAAAATCTTTTCGTAGAAGACCACAAGGTCCTCTCGTATAAGACCACAAAATCTGCTCTAGAACACCACAAAATCTTTTCATAGAAGACCAAAAAGTCTTCTCATAGAGGACCACATGGTCCTATCATAGAAGACCACATGTTCTTCTCATAAAAGATCACGTGGTCCTTCCACAATTAATATAATTTCAATACAATTTCTTCTCATAGAAGACCAGAAGGTCTTCTCACATAATTCCACAAGGTCTTCCCATAGAACACCACGAGGTATTCTAGTAGAAGACCGCAAGACCACAATTTCTTTTCACAGAAGACTAAAAGGTATTCTCATAGAAGACCGCAAGGTCTCCTTTTAGAAGAACACAATGTCTTCTCATAGAAGACCTGAAGGTGTTCTCACAAGGACTTCACAGAGAAGAGCACGGGGCCTTCTCATAGAAGAACACACAGTCTTCTCATAAAACGTCGTAAGGTATTTTACGACTAGAAAATCCTATCGTAGAATACCACAAGGTCTTCTCGTGGAAAACCAAAAGGTCTTCTCATAGAAGACCACAAGGTCTTCATGGTATTCTCAGGGCACACGAAATGTCTTCTCATAGAAAACCACACTATCCTCTCATCAAACACAGTAAGGTCTTGTTATAGAAGATCACAAGATCTTCTCACAGACAACAGTAAGGTCTTGGTGTAGAAGATCACAAGATCTTCTCACAGACAACAGTAAGGCTTTCTCGTAGAAGACCACAGAGTATTTCTGTAGAAGGCCTCAGGTCTTTGCATAGATGATCACAAGGTTTTCATGTAGAAGACCCCAATTTCTTGTCATAGACGACCATAAGGCATACTCATAGATGACCACAAGATAATCTCATGGAACACCGAAAGTCTTCTTGTAAAAGTCTACCAGTTCTTCTCGTAGAAGACCGCAAGTTATTTTTGTAGAAGAGAACAAGGTAAGGGGTAGGCCTCGATTATAAGAATAATTTTATCTTCAAGCATGGACCTTTTGTGAACACGATTTTAAGGACAATTAGACCGTCAAGCATTCACTTTTTAGGCAACTTAATCTTCCCTATAATATAAATGATCGGATGTATAATCCACATGCTAAAATTTCACTTCAAAATAATAATTTTCTTTTATAGTAGATGTGGACAGTAGGAATACCGTAAGAAATATAACCACCCATAAAATTCGTTGTTTTTAATTTATTAAATAAAAACAAATGAAAATAATAACAACAACTAATAATAATAATCAACATTGCATTTTATTACTTACCACACAAAAACGTTTGTAAACGTAATGAAGAAAAATTTACGACTTCGATGCTTTAGCCGGACGAGACGTTGTGATGCGGTTCGGTGCGGTTGTTTAAACACACAAGGGGAGGAAAGGGAGAAATTTGGCCAATTAAAAAAATAGTCCACAATTAATGAAAAGCTTTGCTCGCCTCTTAGTTTATCTGTTACTTGATTCTGTTGGAAAAAGAAAAAAAGAGAAAAAGATCGAAAGAGATGAAAAAATAAGTAATAATTTCAATTTATTTATTCTGTAGTTGTACGAAAACGTTTTCACTAAAATAATTAAAACATAAAAAATACGAGCATAATCAGCAAAAAGAAATGAAGGAACAAGCCAAAAAAACAGGCACCAAACCAAACTGTACATGATTTACAAACAGTTGCAACATACATTTGGACACTTTACACATTTCTAAGCTAATGGGGGGTAAGTGTTGGGCAGCTAAGTTTTTCGCATTTTGTTCGACATAGAACAGCCTTTGGTCAAATGAATGTTTGTTGTTAATGTAAAACCAGCCAAAAAGAACAGAAATAAGCCAAATAGAATCATGTTATTTAATTTTCCGGGATTAGCAAATTGCGTGTGTGTGTGCCCGCGTTGGCTCCACATTACATTTAGAAACATTCCTAGCATGCCAAACCAAACCACACGGAATATAAAAAACAAAATATTCTCGAAAAAATGGGTCGACCATCAGCAGCGGGTTATTTTGCATTGAGACAACGAGAGAGGCTTTTGCCGCTGCTGTTCCTCAGCTGCTACGGCTGCTGCTGCTGTTGTAAAAACCACTTGCGAATGTGGCGGCATTAATAAATGGTATAAATTACAAACTATTTGGCTAGACGCCAAAAATTTTTACTATTACAACGTGAAAATGTTACCATCACACCATTCAGTCAACCAACCAACAAACGGAGGAACTAACAACCAGTTAGCCATCTAACCAGTAAACCATCAGGCTTGGTGTGCATTCAATGCATGTGTGAAGAATAGCATTAAAACCTAAATAGCTAAAGCTCTAATTTTCGGCAAATGTATAAACATGTGTTGCTATGTGTGTGTGTGTGTGTGTGCTTAAAAGATCAAGAATTTGATGGTATGTTCAGATTTTTGAATTCCACTTGCAGCCGCATATAGAGGAACATGAACATTAATTTAATACTACTAATAATACGAAAGGGAACTAATTTTTAAGCTTCTCGCCTCTTGAGAACAGAAGAGCAATATCTCCATAGAAGATAATTTAGATATAATTTACAATTATACTTATAATATATAAGGATAATTGCAAAAGTGGTAAAAACATTAGCTACAGAGGCCATCAGCTGATTTTAAGTCATTCGTCTATTAATATTCGATTTTTATACCCTTAACCTTTAGGCCACACTCCACGTATGTTTGGACGAAATCAGTATCGGACAATTTGGAGTCGATTTTGCCATGTTCGTCCGTCTGTCTGCCCGACTGGTTGGTTGGAGCGCAAGTGACTCTCGAACGGAGTTTTCGTAAATCAAGTAAAAAGATGGGCCATATCGGTTCACTCCTTCGAGTACCGTCCAATAAAACTTCAATTTTTTATACCCTACACCACACTGTGGTAAAGGTTATTATGTCTTTGTGCATTAGTTTGTAACATGCAAAAGGAAACGAGATAGACCGATAGTTCCTTTTAGAGATATACATAGAATAACTTTCTGAGTTGATTTACGCATGTCCGTCTGTCCATGTCCATGTTTACAAAGTACAGGTCGCATTTATTGTCCGGTTTGGGAGCATAGTTTTTTTGGCTCAAGAACGAACGCTTTTTATTTGGGTAAAAAATCGGTTCAGATTTGGATATAGCCCTCATATATATATTAGCCCGATTTGAGATATTTGGTGCACCAAACACGCTATATATCTCCGATTTTGTTGAAATTTGGAATAGAAATATATAGAAATATATGTGCCATATGTGGTATAGAAATATATGTGCCAAATTATATCGAAATAGGTTCAGATTTGGATATAGCTCCAATATATATTATCGGCCGATTTCACGTATTTGCTGCACTAAACACGCTATATGTTTCCGATTTCAATGAAATTTGGAATGTGTGACTGAATTCGGTCTAGAAATAAATGTGTGGGTGACGTAGGGGATGGAAGATGCCAAACAACGGTTCTGACCGGTTTTAACATGGCAAAGCCAAGATCTGCGAATCTGCATCTGGAATGTTCGCACTCTTTATAGAGAAGGTGCAGTCTTCGCATTGGCAGACGTACTTGAAAATTACAAGGCCGATATTACTGCCATACAGGAATACGATGGATTGGGAAAGGCGTCACAACAACACCTAAAGGTGACGCACTGTATTATAGCTGCCATGACGTAAAGCATGAGTTTGGTTGCGGATTCGTAGTTAGTCGGAGGCTAAAACATCTGTTATCAAGCTTCACCCCAGTGAATGAAAGACTTGCTGCAATTCGAATAAAAGCAAAATTCTTCAATATCAGCTTTATTTGCGCTCATGCTCCCACTGAAGAAAAGGACGAACAGACCAATGATATATTTTACGAGCGCTTAGAAGAAAGATATGACCGTTGCCCTGCCCATGACATTAAAATCATTCTAGGCGATTTTAATGCCAAAATTGGAAAGGAGAATATCATTGGCCCAACAGTCGGGAAATTCAGTCTCCACAGTGAAACATCTGACAACGGTATGAGGCTGATAGACTTTGCAGCTGCAAAAAACATGGTAGTTAGCAGTACCAGATTTAATCATCTCGATATTCATAAGGGCACCTGGCTGTCCAATAGCAGCGAAGACGACGAATATACCACAGTCCCAATCCCAGAATATGGTATTGAATGTATACCGCCCAGCCAAGATGAGGTAAGGACAGCAATAAATCGGCTGAAGAATAATAAGGCAGCAGGGGCCGATGGCTTACCAGCCGAGCTGTTCAAAACCGGAGGCGGCAGGAAGAACGAGTACCCGACGATTGGAACCTGAGTATCCTGCGCCCCGTCCACAAGAAGGGAGATAAGACTGTATGCTCTAACTATAGGGGCATAAGTCTATTCCCTATTGCCTACAAGATCGTGTCAGGGATATTGTGCGAACGACTAAAGCCTATGGTCAACGAGATAATTGGACCATACCAATGCGGCTTTAGACCTGGCAAGTCCACCATTGACCAGATATTTACCCTGCGACAAATCCTGGAGAAGACCCAAGAGATGCAGATCGACACCTACCACCTTTTTGTCGATTATAAAGCAGCCTTCGACAGCCCGCTGCGTTCAAAGGTATTCCAAGCCATGTCTGAACTTGGTATCCCCGCAAAGCTCATCCGGCTTTGTAAAATGACTTTAACTGACACGAGGTCCTCAGTTAAAATAGAAAAGAACCTCTCCGAAAAGTTTGGTACCAAAAGAGGTTTCAGACAAGGAGACAGCCTTTCGTGTGATCTCTTCAACATCCTGCTGAAAAAGGTTATACGAGAGGCAAACGTCAAAAGAAGTGGCACAATCTACACCAATATCCACATGTTACTTGCTTATGCTGATGATATAGACATCATGGGCCGATCAGTAAAAGAAGTAACTGATACCTTTATAAATGTCGAAGGAGAATCTGCTAAAGTGGGTCTGGCGGTAAACAGTGAGAAGACCAAGTTGATGGTGTCGATGCGCAATGCGTCCATTGAGCTCGGACCGACTGTGGAATTTGGTTCCTATAATATTGAGGTAGTAAAAGACTTCGTCTACCTCGGCACCTCCGTAAACAGAACAAACGACATCAGTTGTGAAATAAAAAGAAGAATTGTATTGGCCAACAGATGCTACTTTGGTTTAAGTAAGCAGTTTAAAAACAAAGCCACATCTCGTCAAAGAAATATAACGATTTACAAAACACTGATACTACCCATGCTGATGTATGGCTCCGATGCCTGGGTACTTGCGCAAGCAGACATGGCAGTGCTTGGTGTGTTTGAGAGAAAAATTCTTCGAAAGATCTACGGACCAATCTGTGTTGACGGCGAATATCGACGTCGCATGAACCACGAGCTTTATCTGCTATACAACGACATTAATATTGTTAAACGTATCGAGATGCAGCGATTGCGTTGGCTAGACCATATCATAAGAATGAGCGATGATGAACCCGCTAAAAAGGCGTATAAATACGGACCGCTTGGCGGTGCACGCAGAATTGGCAGGCCAAGGAATAGATGGCGCAAACAAGTGGATGATGAGATGAAAAGGCGCGGTATTCCAGAGTGCGAAGCAACAAATAGAGAGGAATGGAGATCTTTTCTTAGTTCGGCCTATGGAACAAATGCTCTGTAATGGGCCAGCTAAGTAAGTAAGTAGATTATATCGAAATCGGTTCAGATTTGGATATAGCTCCCATATATATTTCCGGCCGATTTCACGTATTTGCTGCACCAAACACCCTATAAATGTCTGATTTCGATAAAATTTGGAATGTGTGACAGAATTCGGTCTGGAAATATATGTGCCAAATTTTATTGAAATCGGTTCAGATTTGTATATAGCACCCATATATATTTTCAGCCGATTTGAAATATTTGGTGCATCAAACACGCTATATACCCCCGATTTTGATGAATTTTGGGATGTTTGACTGAATTTGGCGTAGAAATATATGTGCCAATTTATACCGAAATCGGTTCAGATTTGGATATAGCTCCCATATATATTTTCGGCCGATTTCACGTATTTGCTGCACCAAACATCCTATATATGCTCGATTTCGATGAAATATCAAATGTGAGACTGAATGCGGTCTAAAAATAAATGTGCCAAATTATATCGAAATTACTTCAGTTTTAATGTAGATAAAAGTTCTCTCAATGGCCTCTATGTAGGCCCTCTTAAAGGCTTTCCATAGATAGAAAACCTCTTAAGGGTGTTCTATATATAGAACAACTCCTAAATGTCTTCGGTAGATAAAAACTTCCTTAAGGTCGCCTACAGATAGAGGAGCTCTTAAAGGCTTTCTATATATAAGAGATTCTAAAGGTATTTTACAGGTAGAAAAGATCGAAAAATCTTCTATATACATTCCCGGAGGGACACGGGAGACTTTTCTCATATTAATGGGTACATCCCGATTTATATTATCTCAAAGGTATGGAACCTATTTTTTTATAGCTGAGTCCGAACGGCGCACAGTGCGAAATTTGGGAAGTTTAGTGGAACTTTAAGAGATTTTCAAAGAAATGAAATTTATTAAACTTTTATTGAATTCGTTAGCTAAGTACTCCACTGCAAATGGTCCATACTCAGTTTGCCGATTTACTCCACGAAACGGCTAAAAAATGCACTTAAAGTTGCACTTTTGTTTAATAATTTTTTTTTATAAGAAATGTATTTTTGATTCATTAAAAAAATGGAGTGGCGCGGACAAATGGTAAGTCAGTATGCCATCCCATTACAAAGTAATGTAAACAAGCTTCTTTTCCCATTACAAGTAACCTGAAAAGTAATGGGATACTTAAAAAAATTACAAGGCAAACCTACTTACTTTGCTAATCACTAAGTAATGAGGACGGTGACACAGTGAGTGTGTGTCCGACTATAAATCCTAGGGTTGTGAGTTCAACGCTCACTGTCGGCACGCGAGTTTTTTTAATTAAAAAATAACAGTTCGTGGTACACATGTGTACTGCACCTTTAAGTTCTTAAGCAACCCTTAATGATCGTGTGCGTGGCATAGTATGTAGTGTCTTTGGCTAGAAATCAGAGGGTTCGTGTGTTCAACTCGCACAGCGAGCGAAATAAAATAAAGTAAGAAGTGTGATGAAATTAAAAAAAATCTCTACATCAACTATTCTAAAAATAGAATTTTTTCAACTTACTTTTCACCTTCTAGTGGAAGAAGTGATTTTTTGAAGTTTTCAAAATTGTAATTCTTTATTTTCCGTGGTCATTCCAAAGGTGAATTACGTACACTCACGTGTTATGATATATATATTCTGAAAGAGTGGATTCTCCTCTGTTCACAAAGCTATAAAACTGGTGCGGTATCGCGCGGTCTTTGGAGATATTCAAGATTTTCTAAAAAGACTTCGGGAATTTCATTCAGTTGCATTTGGCAAAAGTGGAAGGTAAACGCGACAATGAACGCCATTGTTGACTGTGTTTTGAAGAAATGGACTTACTAATTCTAACAGTGATAATTTCTGTAAAATTAAGAAACCTCTCGCAATTTTTCACAGTTTTGACCTCTAAATGTTGGTGATTTACATATAGTGCAACATTTTTAGATGAAAATAGATTAGATAAATATCAAAATACGTTAAAAATTGTAATGCAGTGCAGACCTGAACTTGATCTGAAAGACATTATTAACAAAATTAATGGTACAGACCTGCTGAATGGACCAATAAACATTATAGATACAAATGAAAACAAAAAAATTGACATTTTACTCCTTAATAGATGTGTAGGGTTGCGGGGCTTCACCCAGAAGTGGACCTATGTTGACAGCTTTTGTGTGAGGAGGTTTTTTATTCGCTAACATCTTAAAATTTACATTTGCATCAAAATCGGCTGCAATTTTTGTCTTTAACCTTTAAAATACCCAGCATGAGAGAACCCGGCATGTGGGGCTATTCCAAAACGCGAATCTATATTGAAAATATTTTGTACATAAGTTTTCTATCCGCTGAAAACTCAATATACCAATTTGCATCAAAATCGATTGAAAAATGAATGTAAAACGTTAAAACGGCAGCCACCGTTACATGACCGCTACAGGAAGCCGCGGGTCTATGTGGTCCAATTTGAGTCCCACACTCTCCACTAATATAAGAAACATTTGTGCAAATTTTTAGGAATCTACACCTTTTCCTTTAAAAGTTATTAGTAAAGTTCCGCTAAAGTGCTCATATTTCGCACTGTGCGGCGCACAGAAGGTTGAGATCGCAAAACACGCAGATTAATTAAAAAAATTAAATCAGGTTTTTGGAACAACTATTTTTATACGGTTATAGGGTACAAAATTCTACGTATGTACAAAAAAGGTCATATCGACGCCTCCAAACAATAGTAAGCTAAGTCGACTTAGCATGTTTTCAAGTTCTTTACATTTTTATATTTAACGTCCTTTAACTTAAATTCTGTCAAATTTTGGTAATAATCGGACAATCCGAACAGAAGTTATAAACAAATATTTACTTAGCATAGTACTGAAGGTAAAAGAAATTTCCAAACTTTTAGAGCTTGTCCTGCAAAACTCACTGTTCAAAATTAGCAAACTATTATTTGGAGGTGTCTAACGTCCTTTAACTTAAATTCTGTCAAATTTTGGTAATGATCGGTCTATCCGAACAGAAGTTATAAACAAATATTGACTTAGCATAGTACTGAAGTTCAAAAAAATTTCCACACTTTGAGAGCTTCTCCTGCAAAACTCACTTTTTTGACTTAGCATACTATTATTTGGAGGTGTCGATATGTTGTTTACTTTCACAGTTACGCTGTACAAAAGTTGAACTTATATTCCCATTTTCAAAAGTAGCTACAAAAAAAAAATAAAATTTGCTGCTTTTAAAGTGAAATATTTTTGGTTTTGCGGATCAAAAGTGAAAATTTTAAAATGGAATAGTGAAATACGGTTACTTATTATTAGAAAATGTGGTGTAAAACTATAATTAAAATTAAGTAAAAATGTGTCTATATTTTCCATATTTTCGAAAAGTACATTGAGTTACACTGCGTGTAATTTTTTGAGTCATGTTTTATTAACCATATTCTGACTCCACAGTGTGATAGAACACAAAAAACGAGAAGAACGTGTCTCGCCATTTTTCCCTATCTCATCAACTTTCGCGGTTATAGGCCTCCAAAGGTTTGAGGCTTTGACGTAAAAAGGGTCATTTAGTCAGGGCTATATCTTCCAAACCGTTAGGAAATTTGAATTTATCTCAGAGGCGAAGTTGTAGCTCTGGTCTTAAAGAATAAAAATTGTGAACACATATAATCCATCAAACTTCATCTGCAAGGTCAAAATCGCCATAGTAAAATTTCTTTTACAATTTTTTCTCATGTTTTGTTATGCAGCTATCAAACCGATCAAATTTGAAGCAAACAACCAACTACAAAAATGTACCTCAGAGCTCAATAAACATCTTTCTAGAATATACGAACTCTGTAGAAACGGATCTTAATGGTTAAAATAGCAAAACAATTTTGATTTTTATACTCTTTTCTCGGCTTCTGCTCCACAGATACCAAACCGTTCAAAATTCAAGAAAACAATCAACCACAATATTGTAGCAAAGGCATCAATAAACAACTTGCGAACATGCGAAATGTCTATGAACGGTTCTTAATGGTAAAAATAGCAAAAACCTTTTGAAAATATCCAATTTTTATACTTTTTTCTCCGACTCTGGTCCAAAGATACGTAACCGCCCAAAAATTAAGGATACAGCCAACTACAAAAATGTACCTTAGATTTCAACAAAGAAGTCTCTAGAACAAATGAAGATTCTAGGCACGATTCTTCAAGCTCAAAATTCGATTATTTTAGATTATTCTTTCCTGTTCAGGTCCGTAAATAACAAACCTTTCAAATTTCCTTGGGTTTTTAACAGCTTGTTATTTCCAAACCTGAGCGGGGGAATGTTAAAAATAACTTGATTGTTCGTGAATTTCAGCCCTAAGAATCATTCCTAGAATCTTCATATATTCTAAAAAGTTTTTTATTGAAATATTAGGTACATTTTTGTGGTTGACTGTATCCTTAATTATTGGGCGGTTACGTATCTTTGGACCAGAGTCGGAGAAAAAAGTATAAAAATTGGATATTTTCAAAAGATTTTTGCTATTTTTACCATTAAGAACCGTTCATAGACATTTCGCATGTTCGCAAGTTGTTTATTGATGCCTTTGCTACAATATTGTGGTTGATTGTTTTCTTGAATTTTGAACGGTTTGGTATCTGTGGAGCAGAAGCCGAGAAAAGAGTATAAAAATCGAAATTGTTTTGCTATTTTAACCATTAAGATCCGTTTCTACAGAGTTCGTATATTCTAGAAAGATGTTTATTGAGATCTGAGGTACATTTTTGTTGTTGTTTTGACCTTGCAGATGAAGTTTGATGGATTATATGTGTTCACAGTTTTTGTTCCTTAAGACAAGAGCTACAACTTTGCCTCTGAGATGAATTCAAATTTCCTAACGGTTTGGAAGATATAGTCCTGACTAAATGACCCTTTTTACATCAAAGCCTCAAACCTTTGGAGGCCTATAACCGCGAAAGTTGATGAGATACGAAAAAACGGCAAGACACGTGTCTTCTCTTTTTTGGTTTTCTATCACGCTGCGGTGTCAGAATATGGTTAATAATTTTCGTGTTGCACAGTGTTATAAAAAAAATTGTATCTGAGAGGTGTGAAAATTTTAATTTTGTATTTTAGTGTAGAGTGTTTTATTGAAGAAATGGTGAAAATAGTCATGTATTAAAAAAGTGGTAATTATGGACATTTGAAGATTTTTTCCTCGTTATTGGACTTATGGTTTTTATTTTTTTATAGTATTTGTTCTTCAGCACTGAGTATTTTGTTTTTACTGTACGACAAAATTTTGTTTCGTAACGGCGATATTGTTGTTTGAAAAGTTGGAATAATTTCTTTTTAGAAAATGTAAAAATTCATGTACATAGAAACAACCAAAAATGCTTTTCACACACTTTGAAAATTTTGTGGGTGTATAAGGGCACCAATATAACAAAATGTTTAACCCTAATATTTGCAATATCTTAACCACAATTTTTAAAAATGCTACTAAATGCATTGGTAAGATCTTCAAAATATGTCAAATTTGACTGCTCCTATATATGGAGGTTATTCTAAAACGAAAATATATGGGACGATGTTAATTAAAACTGTTTTAAGTCCCTTCAAAATGCTCAATTCGCAATTTAATCAACTTTAGTTGCAATATGTGCCTAAAATATTCGAAAACCCCCAATTTGGCTGCACCTCTATATGGGGACTATTCCAAAACATTGACCTATATGGACATTTTTTTGCAAGATGAATTCATAGGCACTTATAACAATAAATCCTTATATGCAGAGAAATATTCTAAAAAATGTGTTCAAGACCCTCAAAATACACAAAATCGATAGAAACCCTCATATGGGGGGCACATTAAAGCATTGATATAACTTCTGAATTTTCACAATATTTTAGTTTAATCAATAATTGAACGTATTGAAAAATTTTAGATTATCTAAATAAGAAATGCACATAAAACCGTGAAAATACTTCATATTTTTCATTGTAAAAATTTATGAGGGCTTTGACAACCCCTCTTCTAACTCCTGATATGCACCAAACCTTGTTCCGTTATATTGATTAAGGCGTAGACATTCGAAAAACATTAACATTAGACCACCAAAATGATCCCCTGAATTAATCTGCCTTTTTTGAGATCTCACTCCACTGTGCGGCGTGTCATACGACACAACTTGTAGAGAAGTTTTACATGACAGAAATACTCCCAAAGGGTTTCTAGATACAGAAGAAATTTAAATAGTTTCGATAGATGGAAGACCTCCTAAAGGTCTTCTGCAAATCGAAAACCTCCGTACGGTCTCCTAAAGGTATTCTACGGATAGACGACCTCATAAAGGGATTCTAAAGGTCGTCGTAGATAGAAGACACCCAAAAAGTGTTTTATTTATAGAAAGCCTTTTGGACGTGGAAATCTTTAGGGAGACATTAAGAAGGTTTACTATTGATAAAAAACCTCTAGGAGGTATCGCATCAAAAGAATGCCTTTATGAGGTCCTCTATCTATCGAATAAATTTATGAGTAAATTTAAATGAAGTCTTTTTTTATCTGTAGAATGCGTTTAGGAGGTCCTCTATATAACATCTTTGGATTTTATGATATTCTATATATAGAAAACGCGTATAGCTGCATGGTGCGAAAAAGTGCAGATCTAACATGCGGAAAATAAAAATCGATGTTATATTGTATGTTTATTAGGGTTATGGCATTTTTACAACCTCATATTCCTGTATCATAGCGTGATGAGTTTCTACATAAGATTACATAAAATCTTAATTACAAACTGATTCGTGAATAAAAACAATCGCGGTGCTTCAAACGTCATTTATAAGATCGTCACAGACGACGAATCTTGGATATATCCTTAGGAGCTCAAAACAAGACATGAATCGACCGTTTGGGTCTTCGAAAGCAAGCCAAAACCAAAGAAAGCTGTTCATGGAAGAAGACCTTCGAAGCAAATGGTCGACTATACGGCTTGGGGAATATATGACGGCTAATTTTGAGGAATTCGACAATGCGAGTTCTCACACATCGACTCAAATCAGCTCCTGTTTGACCGCACAAAACGTGGAATTAATGGGTCCTGCGACGTACAGCCCTGACTGGGGATCCAATGGTTTCATCTGATTCCAAAACAGGAAGAAAAATAGGCGTGGTCAACGAAAGCGTGGTCTGTAAACGCGTTCAAAAACCATGTATTGGAGGTGTCACAATCAAGCCACTGTAAACAACTCAACATATGGTCGCATGTCAAGTTGTCCGGAGTACGCTTAGGCTAAAGACTCTCAAACTTTCCAAAAAAAATGTCAAATGACTCCTGGCGACACTGCGTGTTGCCTAGGCCAGAAGGTTTTTTTTGTGTATATAAATATAGATATTTCTTTCTTCTGAAATTTGAAAATTACGTATTTTGCCACACCTTTGAATTTCTTAGTTTCAATAAGATTACTATCGAATCCCATGTAGAAATTTACAATCGGTGACAACAAAAAATGGGGGTGTTGGCCAGAAAAATTGATTTCTGAAGCATTGTGTGCCAGACAATTAAAGTAACAAATCTCAGCTTTACAATGATGCAGTATGTTGGCGTAGGTTGTCAAGCAAGGTAGATGCAATTGCTGGCTAATCCATTCTATTTTGTCCATCTTTTGGATTTCAATTGCAATAAGGAATATTTTAGCTTTGGTTAGAGGCACTTCAGTAAATTTCAATATTAAAGAATACCTTCTGAACTTTAACTTTGTCCCAAATGGGTTTGATTGAATATTACAAACATTACAAATCATAAAAGGCGAGGGCTTTCCAAACGGCATTGCTTCAAAAAATTTATTTAAACAATTTAAGTTTTTTGTTCAAATCCTCCTTCTTTTCTCCCTTAATTAATTGGCAATACAACCCCCTATGGTGTAGTGCACAGATGGATGTACCACATGATGACTAACTAATCTGGTGTCTAGTTAGTTATTCGACCATGATGGTTTGTTTGCTTCGACAAATTCATGCAAGTGTCTCAACTACATTTTTCTCTTACTTCAACTCATGCATGAGTTGGATGGATGGGGTTTTTCTTCTATTTTCCTTTTCCACCACTTGACTTTCTTCTACTTCACTTAGTCTCTTCTTCTGCCTCACCGCCCATTTACCAGGCAATGTGGAAAAATTGATAATTAGCTTATAAAAAGTATAAACACTGAACAAGTCAACGATACCAAAAACAAAAAAAAGGCACAACACACACCGCAGCCAACCTGCAAGCCAAACACAACAACCCGCACAGCTACAACATTGAAATGTAGATCAGTGGATCAATGGCGCATGGATAGAAACAAAAAAAAAAAAAAAAAAAAAAAACAGACCATACTATGAGCCAGAAAAACAAATCATGGTAAGCCAGGCACATGCAACACGATGAAAAAAATTATACAGTTGCAGCTTACCGTTGCAGGTTTTGGCCAACATAAGACAAAAACCACTCATAGTAATAACGCCGCTACACTGTAACAGCACAAACAGCAACAGGGGTAACATTGCAATGTGACTGGAAAATATTGCAGTTTTTCATCTACAGAGACAGTAGTTGCCATAACCTGCTTATAGCTGAGATATTTTTACGATATATAGAAGAGATTGTTGGTATTGGTAGTGGTGGTGTCGGTGTCTACTCTATGCTCTCTTTCAATAAAAATGATGAATGGCATAAAAGCATGATAACCCACCAACTATACGCCCCAACCGCCTATTGATTTTTTCTTTCTCCGCCTTGGAAAATTCTCCCTTAACCACAAATGTTGTGGATGCACGCAGACTGAATGCCTGCCAGCCTTCTTGGCTGGCAGACAATAAAACAAAGACTTCGTGGAAATTACAGCGCATAAATAACCATTGAATAAATTGCTGACTGGTAGACTGGCTGCATGCCTTGCTCACACTCACTGACTGGCTAACTGCACTTGTACTTCTTACTTACTTGTGAAGTACCATTCAAACGTGAAGCTAGCTGCGCGTGCGCGCTTAACAAGTAAACAAGAGTTGGCAGCAGTCAGTGTGGTGCTGGTAATGTAAATAAATAATTTACTGCAATTGGATTAGGATAGATTAGGTTAGGGGCACAGTGGTAAGGAAGTCCGATCAAAATGTTCATTGTCTATCCGGCAGTGTATTAAAAAAATACATTTTTACATTTTCCGAGGACGATCTGAAATGTGGATCGGTTCGTCACGAAATTTTTGGTGAGATGTGAGTCCCAGAAGGGAAAAAGCCCATTGATTATTGGTAATTGTAATGGCGATTGGTTGCGGGCATCTCAATTTAGTTGTGCTCGTATATTTTTTCACCATGGCCAATGCATGGGAACGGCAAAAAAATCCTAACTCTTCTGGTCGTGGCCGGGATATAGATATGTATGAAATGGGTGCACTTCTGAGACAGTTCTGGTCTTAGCCGCCTCCATGATAACAGCGATAGGAGTTATGTTGCTACTTGTTGTGCCAGATCATATCCCGTGGATCCAACTTTGTTGTCAGTCTTCCCAACAACAAAACACGCAGCTTCTAGCACCAAATGTTGTTGTTCAGCGTCTCGGAAATACGTCGTTCCTGCAATTCAATTGCAACGGTCTCTGCAACAAAACAAACGGTCACCTGTGGTTTGCAACGTTGCGATGGTTACAGAGTTTTGAGAAAGGATCGTATAAGAAGCTGAGGAGGAGGACTTTCCTTCCTTATGTTCCGCACTAACCTATCTCGCCTAAGCTTGACTCTTCTGGTCCCGGCAGGGATAGAGAACACCATGGCCCTTGTAGCTGTTCAGTTTACCAGACCCGCACCCGCGACATGTCAACATCGGTGAGATGTATGAAATGGGCGAACTTCTGAGACTGTTCTGGTCTTAGCCGCCTCCGTGATAACAGCGATAAGAGTTATGTTGCTACTTGCTGTGCCAGAACATCCCCCAGCGTGAATCCAACTTTGTCGTCAGTCTTCGCAACAACAACAGTCTTCCTAACAACCCTGCGTCATATGTCTCGTATTAGATCGCGTTTGGAGCCAATAAACGTCGCATGCTGGTGGACTTCAGTGCTCATCATGTGCTTTGGCATTCCTTCCCAGGTTATGACCACAGCACGGTCAATAAAGACGTTCCCACTAGGATATGAGGAGATTGCCACAGCTCAGCATACATCACAATTGTGGCACCTAGTCTGATAAATAACATGTCCTCGCAACCTGTCATTTTTCTTGACTCAGGCGGCCATCCTTCGATCATCACGGCCGGCCTCATAACCCCTGACCACCGTACTTTCCCTAAGCACGGGAAAGCTGCTGAATATTTCTGCTTGGCAAGGGTTCAGAGATTTTACCTATAATTAAATCACTTTCGAATCCAGGCAACAAGGATGATAGAACGGCCGTTGTTTCAACGGTGTGACAAATCCGAGAGAGGTGTTATTTTAACCAGCAAGTTATTGGGCACCTCGAGAATGATAATTAACCAGGAAGTTATTGGACACCTCGATAATGATAATTCGAAGATCAGTGGCTACGCCGTACAAGAGCTATCCCACACGGAGGAGGTACCACCACAATTAACGATGAGCGATGTTACTGATGTCATCCGAAACGCGATGTCGTCCAAAGCGTTGGAACCACACGAAATCTCAATGGTAATGGTTAATTAAATGGATGAACCCGGAGTGTCCTCTATCTATCGTTAGTCACCCATATTGTACCGGAAGCCTGTAAAGTTGGCGGGGTGGTTCCGCTACTGAAATTAACGATAACATCAGAGGCGAATCGTACAATATATATTGGGTGGAACGTTTTACAGCATCCTAAATCGTCCGCGCCATCTACAGCAATTTGCGACAAGATCAGAAATGGGAAAAAGACCCTCAAATTGCTAGCTAGGAGTATTTAACCTTTTACAAAGCAATTGGCCGGTCTGTGGTAAGTGTGGTATGCAAATCGTAGCACTAACATTTGAATATTCCAACTCGCCCCAATGCGGGACTAAGAACTACAACAGGGTGTCTCCTCCTGACACCAGCGAATCATCTTCATAAAGAGACGAAAATTTTACCGGTGCATCAGCGCACCAATAAGGCCATGTGCATCATTGCCAGAATCTAGAGGAAAGGCTTATAAGTCAGAAGAGATCTTCATTATCTGAATAGCATTCACACTGTTGCAGTAGAGCTGGCACTGCAAAGGTACATTATAGGGTCGGCTTGATGGCACTAGGAGGAGGAGGTACTTGAAGGAATGGATCAACACAGTCCATTTTGGAAGTAGATTTTATTTTGGGAGTCATTCATTTGGATATACATATATAGCGTCCACCAGCATTTCATTTAGTCACCGTATAATTTAGAGCTTTTGGACCATTATGTCAGGAAGCATGGACTTGCTCCCAAATATATAATGTCGCTTTGATTAGGACCACAAAGAGTAGCTTCGGTACAAAATTCTAAAGGATCCTCTAACAGACCTTAAACTGCACTTAGATATAAATGTTTAATTTTTGTGAGGGTGTTACCCTAAGGAGAGGACCGATATGAACCATTTTAGCAGTTAAACTAAATTTGGACAAAATATTAGGACATCCAAAGAATGGGCCAAATTGGTTGCCCCGTTTAAGAGATATCGTGCATACCATTTTAGTAAAATTTTTTAAATATTAGTGGAAAGTACCTGAATTTTTGGACCGGAATTGCCTATCTTCAAACTGAAACAAAATATGGACAAAATATGACAAAGCGCTGGCTGAGCAGATTGACAGCTCTACGTTTTGCAGGGTCAATGAGGACGCTCCTACCAGAATTAGAATAGAGTGTCACAGCTCGCCAGACTTAACCATCGTGTCACCTGGTCTGACAAATGAAGTTACCTGGCAACCCGTCATTTCCCTTGGATCAGACCCTCTCCCCATAATTGTCTCCATTAGCAGACCACCTGATTTCATTACCTCTGAACGCCGCACATTCGTCTATCATAAGAAAGCTGATTGGCCGGGTTTCAGAGAGTTCACCAATCACCGCTTCAGAGAACTGCCCAATCCTTCTGATGCTCAGGTAGCGGAAAGGACGTTCCGAGACATCATCATCACTGGTCGAATACCCGAAGTAAGACCAAACTTCCCACCCGAGGCGACGGGATTAGCAAATGTGCGTGATGAGCTTCGCCGAACCAACCCCAATAACCCCAGGGTCAGGAAGCTGACACTGGAAGTTAACAGGCTGGTCGGCGAGCACAAGCGGAACAAGTGGTTAAATCATCTGAAGAGTTGCAACATTGGAGCCGGTATAGGTGAATTGTGGGCAACGGTTAAGTCACTCTCGAACCCTGGAAGAAGGGAAGATAGGACCTCAGTCACGTTTGGCGACGTTACGTTGACTGACCCGAAGAGATGCGCAAGTTATTTCAATCGACAGTTTATCGAGCACCCCGAGAGAGACAGGTCGAAGAGAAGAGTATTACGTCGCATAAGATCTCTTCCTGCCGAGGAGGAACCACCACAGTTTACAATGGATGATGTTGCCAATGTCATCAGGAACGCTAAATCATCCAAAGCGTTGGGCCCTGATGGAATCTCCATGGTAATGCTGAAGCAGCTGGATGAGCCGGGAGTGGAGTATCTCACTAAAGTTCTCAACTTGTTTCCGAAGTCTGGAAAATGGGAAGGGTGGTCCCACTACGGAAGCCCGGAAAGGATGCCAGCAAAAGTGAATCGTACAGGCCGATTTCGCTTTTGTCGCCCGTAGCAAAGACATTTGAGGCCTTAGTCCTCCCCAGTATCAGAAATAGCTATCAAGTTGCCGATCATCAGCATGAATTCCGTAAGCAGCACAGCACGACAACTGCTCTGCACGCCATTACCACACATATTTGTCAAGGACTCAACCAGAGACGGCCGTGCGATAGAACAGTGATGATGGGGCTTGACTTATCAAAAGCCTTTGATACAGTCAGGCACTCCACGCTGTTTGAGGACATTGAGCAGACAACCCTCCGGCCAAACTTGAAACGTTGGATAGTCAACTATATGTGTGGACGCCAGTCGTACGTGGAATTCAGGAACAAAAAGTCCGAACCCCGTAGAGTTAAACAGGGAGTTCCCCAAGGTGCGGTGATATGTCCGGAACTGTTTAACCTCTACCTCTCCTGTATTCCGCCCCCTCCAGGCGGCATCGAGATCGTAACGTATGCGGATGATGACATCTGTGAGAGACTGAAGAACTATTTAACCCACCTTACCACCTTTTTCCATTCGAGGAATATGCAGATTTCCGCCACAAAATCAACAGCCACTCTGTTCACCACATGGACAGCCCAGTTTGGAAGAGAATTGAATGTCGTGGTTGACGGTAGCGGAATTCCGACCACAAACTGCCCAAAATTTTAGGGGTCACATTCGACACTACTTTCACGTCGTGCGCGCACGCAACAGCTATCTCCGACAAACTAAAAAGTAGGAACAAGGTCCTCAAGTCCCTAGCCGGCAGCACTTGTGGTGCATATAAAGAAACCTTGTTGACCACATACAGTCTGTCGCAAAAATTAGTATACACCGTTGAAACCAAAATGTATTAGGGATAAATATCACTATAACTTAGTGAAAACAACAAACAATTAGTTTTATTGGATAGACAGGAAGGTTGTCTTCCGTAATAACAATTAAAAGTGCGCAATATTTGCATACATTAGCAAATGTACGGTTCGAATCCCAAAAAGGCCAAAATTTATGTCGCAAAAGTTAGTATACAACGGAGAATCCTCGTGGAACTGTGTAAAAAATTCTTGATATTTTTGAACAAAATGAAACTAAATCAGTACTTAAGATCATAAAGAGTATATTAATTGGTTTTAATGGCAGTTATAGTACTTATAGTGACAAGTCCAACGTACACTGGATCGTAAAATCCACAATAATTGGTCATCTACAAATACAACAACTGTAGTGACAAAATTCCGAGTGTTATGTTCTGTTTATGAATTCTAAAGCCATGAAATGCTCAGAAAAGCTATGAAGTTTCAATTTGGGGTGATCTTGATCGAGTTTCGACTTGTCCTGTTTGAAAAAACGGAAATTTCTTGAAGGAAATCCACACTTTTGAGGCCATTGTCCTTTTGAAACATGTAATAATCCTTAATCCTTACACATAAGGACTTTCCTTTTTAGTCAATTTTCTCACAAATGTTGCCCCTTTTCATATTACCACCAAAAGTAAATAGTAGGAGAACCTCAAGGTCCGTTGTAAGCCCTACAGTTATACTGTCCTACCGGCCTTTCAGCAGTATCGGACATGCTTCTCGTATCCCTAGTGTATAATTTACTACTAATGTCTAATGAAGTACTTCTAACTGATCCATTTAGTTGTATTTTGGTCCTAAGTGAAGCGAACACAGCTTTTCAGAACGTTTTTGCACAATCCATGCGTTATAACAGCAGAGACAGCTCTGTATTAAAATTTTAAATTAGCTATCATATCCTTCTGTGGTGGTGGAGTATCACTGTAGAGCTTACACCAGAACTTGAGGTTCTCCTACTATTTATTTTTGGTGGGAATGTGAAAAGGGACATAATTTGTGAGAAAATTAACTGAAAAGGAAAGTCCTTTTGAGTAAGGATTAAGGATTATTACATGTTTCAAGAGGACAACGGCCTCAAACGTATGGGTTTCCTTCAAGAAATTCCCGTTTCTTCAAAAAGGGACAAGTCGAAACTCGATCAAGATCACCCCATATTGAAACTTTAGAGCCTTTCTGAGCATTTCATGGCTTTAAAATTCATAAACAAGACATAACATCCGGAATTTTGTCACTACAGTTGTTATATTTGTAGATGACCAATTTTTGTGGATTTTACGATCCAGTGTACGTTGGACTTGTTACTATAAGTACTATAACTGCCACTAAAACCAATTAATATGCTCTTTATGATCTTAGGTACAGATTTAGTTTCATTTTGTTCAAAAATATCAAGAATTTTTTACACAGTTCCAGGAGGATTCTCCGTTGTATACTAACTTTTGCGACATAAATTTTGGTCTTTTTGGGATTCGAACCGTACATTTGCTAATGTATGCAAATATTGCGCACTTTTAATTGTTATTACGGAAGACAACCTTCTTGTCTATCAAATAAAACTAATTGTTTGTTGTTTTCAATAAGCTATAGTGATATTTATCCCTAATACATTTTGGTTTCAACGGTGTATACTAACTTTTGCGACAGACTGTATAACGCGATAGGTCGGTCTGTGGTAAGCTATGCGGCGCCAGTCTGGTCCCCGAGATTATGTGATACGAATTGGTAAAAGATTCAAACTTGCCAGAATGCCGCCCTGAGAACAGCAAAAGAGTGCCTACTCAAATCTTCAGTGAACCATCTACATGAGGAGGCAAAGATTCTTCCAGCAAAGCAACACAATGAGATGCTTTCGTTGCAGTACCTGCTTGGATGTTACCGTGTGAGCCATCCCAATCACCATCTTGTGGGTAGGCCCGGCACATACAGGCCCTGATCTGCCTGGATATCCATGCTCTAGAGGGAGAGGACCAGCGATACAGGAGAGAACCCCTAGATCAACAAGCGTATCAAGCAGGTTAAAATAGTATTCACACGGATGCAGTTATAGTGCAGTAAGCAGTTATTGTGTGAATAAAGTCCTCGGAGTGCAGCTGAGGAGCGTCAGCTGCCACGACAAACTAGAATAGTTTTGGCTCAACTACGCTCGGGATATTGCAGTCGGCTAAATTCTTATTGGGCGGAAATCGACCGTGCCGTGCCAGACATCTGCCCAGTATGTGGCATGGGCCCGCACGATACAAAACACCTTTTCAACTGCCCAGCCAACCCTACCCATCCAGTGGATCTGTGGTTACATCCCATCGAAGCAGCCACTTTCCTGGAACTGGAGATAGACCCCGAGCCAGATTGAACAAAAGAACGAACATACAAACATAGAAACAAACACTGTTACAACAACAAGGCCAAATTTTGGACCGAATCGATTGATCTGTTCGAGAGTTATCGTGCACCCCAGCCACTACATAGGGATGTTTTCTTTTACCATCGTTATGGAAGCAGCAAATGCAATTTGCTTCAACAGAAATAAAAAGGATTTTAAAGCAGGTCTTAAAGTGAACTTATCCGAAATTTTGTGTGGAAGGTACCCGAAGGAGTGAACAAATATTGTTCATATTCGAACCTGTTCTATACCTGGTGCATACATTAGGATGTGTAAAGTATGGACCAACTCACAATTTTTCCGAACATTTTCGAACTTTTGTGGGGGAGGAACCGATATGGCCACATTTTGGACTGAATCTGCAGATCCGTCCGAGAATTATATTTTGCATCTTTGAGGCTATTTTCTAAGGAGTATGTACTTGCACCCGATGTAAACTGTACCGTCGTATGGAAGACAGTGAATTCAAGCTGTTGTGTTAACATATTCTGATTGTACTCAAACTTTGGCAATCTTAAAATCTAACAAAACTAAACACTTTACAGGGGTGCCGCATAAAAAATCCGACATAGATTTTTACCCCTTTGAGTAAAAATCAGTCTGGTGGGCCTATACCAAATCATTGACATTGACCAACATTTTTTGTTTGTTCAAAATATTAAATTACGTTTGAAATTTTTTTTTGAAAAAGTTCGAGAGATAACTTGCGCACATTTTAATATGTACCCACAAGATGTTTTGGAGATTTGACCATTATCTCAAGTATGGATTTACTCCGGAAAAATTTACCGTTGTAATAGGGACCTTAAAAACAACCTACTACAAAAAATTAAAATGGATTTGAGACAAGTCCTCAAACTGCACTTTTTCCCAAATTTTGCGTGGGAGGTACTCGAAAGACGATTCCGATAAATCCATATTCCAAGCTGATGCTTGACTGTATGCAATAATACGATGTGCAAATTTTTACCCATCTGAAACTTCCTGAAAGTGTCATCTTGCAGAATTGCCATTTTAGTTAAAATAATAATTTGCGAACCTATAAAGTATACATATTCTTGATTAGGGTATAATTCTGAGTCGATCTAGCCATGATCGTCTGTCCCACCTGTTGTAATCATTCTAGGGTCCACAATAATTGAGATAGAACCCTAAAATTTTACACCCGAGTGTCTTTTTTCCTTAGGCAGGCCAAGTTCGAAGATAGGCTATATAGGTTCACGTTTTGGTACAGCCCCCATATAACGATACCTCCCGATTTTAGGTATTTTAAAGATATTAGCTACATTTTTAACCTAACTAGTTGTAATTTGACATTTGTGGTTCCCAGTGGTCACAAAATTTCACCATCAAAAATTGTCAACATAGGTCCATGTTTCACTTTCCGAAAAGCACGGATTTTGTAAAAAATAATTTTTGTAAAAGAGAGATGTGATTTTCCTTTGAAGCTTCCCTCTACTTCTTCATACATGTCTGCTGCATAGACTTGCTTGCTGCTACAAGTGCAACAAACACAATAAAGAAAATGTTTAACCAAAAATAAATAAGAAAACCAACATCAATACAGAATACAACAACAACATATCATAACAATAGCCTATTCGTCGACATCGACGGATCCACATCATTCACAACTCACTTTTCCCAACCGAGCTGTGCGTCAAGCTGAATGTGAGCACGCGCTACCCACCACAACTTGTTGCCACTAAGCCTGCTTGCTTGCCACTACGCTGTACCATGATACCACACGATTTCGTTGTTGTTTTTGTAACTGAGATCTACAAGCTAATTCTGGTAAATGTTGGCTGGTGAAAACGTTTTCATTTGATTTTGTTCCGTTTAAGTGAGATTTGGGTTTCTTGCACATTTACCCGCATCTAAAGACATGTGTTTGTGGAAATGTGGTAATGTGGTGGTGGGGTTCTTCTTTCTTTATCTCTCTCATAAACAGGTGTTATTATTATAACCGACATCTCATAGTCGCTCGTCGTCATCTCGTCATATAAAATATTTGTGAGAATTATATTTATGTCTGTTTATATTGTTAACGGTTTAATTTCATCTTCCGAAATAAAAAAGAAAAACAACAAAAAACAGAACAGATTGTATTTGTTGTTTTTGCTTTTTTTGAAAACCGTTACCAAAAGCCAGAAACATGACGCAGACCATCAACATTACAATGATCATCATTATCATCTTCGTCATCGTAGTCTCTTCGTCATGATTGGAAATACCCCTCCGAAAACAACATTGAATGCGTTCAAAGTTAGAAAGCATGACAGGTCCGTCGTCACAACGAAGGGGATTTGTGGTGTTCAAAAGAGAACAGTAAATGAAAAAGAAAAAAACCGGGTTCTAATTTGTTAATACCTTTGTTAATTAATTAATGTTGGATGTGGGTCTGTTTGTTTTTGAAAACTGGCTACAACGTAAATCGTTATTTGTCTGTCATTGGATTTGAAACATGAAATTATGGCCATGAAATATGGAAGGCGAATAAAGACGTCAATGAAACCTCATTTCGAAAATTCTGTCAAAAACTGGTTAATTGAATTTAAAGAAGAACACGCAAATGGCGTTCAAAATGATGTGTATATTCAATCGGGATTCGGAGCAAAACGTTCTCCAAAAAAAGTTAACTCCCAGCAAAAAAATCCTTACTAAATAATGCGTTTTTATACCCTCAGCATTTATGCTAACAAGGGTATATGCACTTTCATACGGGCAAAATTTGCCTCATCGAAATAATGGTTTTAGACCCCAAGTATGTTTGGACGAAATCCATTTCAGAAAATTTGGAGTTGATTTAGCTATGTCCGTCTGTCTGGCTGGCTGGAGCGCACGATAACTCTCTAACGGATAAACCGATTCGATCCAAAAGGTGGCTTGCATAATATTTCGTCCACACTTAGTTTAAGTTGGAAGATGGGTTATATCGGTCCACTCCTTCCGGCACCTCCCCCACAAAAGTTCAAAAGTGTTCGGAAAATATGTGCGCACGATAACTCTTGAAGGGAGTAACTGATGTGGTCCATACTTTGCACATTGTGAAATTTCTACCAGACTTATATGATATGGACTCCATCGGTCCACTCCTTCAAGAATCTCCCACACAAAATTTCAGAAAAGTTCAGTTAAGGAATTGCATTTGAATCGCTTTGATTTTTATTGCACCAACTTGTATTCACTGCCCCCATATGGCGGTACAAGTTTCATCAGGGGAAGTCATACTTCCTGAGAAAATAGCCTGAAAAGTGCAAAAAAGACTATGACACCGTGAGTACTGGTTGGGCGCAAGACAACTCTCGAACGGATTGCCGATTCGGTCCGGCATTTGGTCTTCGTAATATTTTGTGCAAACTTATCTTAAGTTCGAAGATAAGCCATATCGGTCCACTTGTCCAATTGTCCGCCCGATAACTCTTGAAGGGAGTGTCCGATTTGGTCCATACTTTACACATCTTAATATATCTACCAGATATAGATCAGATTCGAATGTGAACTATATTTGTTCACTCCTTCGGGTACCTCCCACAAAAAATTGTTGAAGCAACTTGCATTTGCTTCCACAATTAGGAATGAATTTTTTTTCAGGGTCAAGTCCATACTTCTTGGGAAACAGTTCGAAAGTTGTAAAAACCTCTATGGCGCCATATGTAGTGGCTGGAGAGCACGATAACTCTCGAACTGATCAACCGATTTGGTCCAAAATTTCGCCTTCGTCATATTTTGTCCAAACTTAGTTTCAGTTCGAAGATGGGCCATACCGGTCCACAACTTCCTATATCCTATATCTTTGAACGTGGCAACCAATTTGATCCAAACTATGGATCTCCTAATATTTTGCCCAAATTTAGTTTAACTTATAAAATGGCCAATATCGATCGTCTCCTTAGGGTGGCTCAGCCACAAAAGTTCAACATTAGTGTGTAGGTGCAGTTTAGGGTCTGTTCGAAGATTCTTTGTAAATGTATACCGATGCTGTTCGTTGTGCTCCTGTTTACAGCGATATTGTGTTTTCCGTGGACAAGTCCATGCTTCCTGGCATACTGGTCCAATAGCTATATGATGACCCACTGAAATGACTACTGGGCGTGATATCTATCAAAAAAGATATAACTTCCAAAATAAAATCCACTTCCATAATGGCTTATGTCGGACCATTCCTTTAAGTACCTCCTCCGCAACACTTTTCAACTTTAATCCTAATTCACATTATTGTCGGCAAGTTCAAATGTCCAAAAAGGGCCACAAAAGTCTTAAAAGACCCTAAATACATTATATCTGTCCGTAGATGAAAGTTTCAATTCACATAGGCTGAGGGTATATCTCTGTCGGCAAAGCCGACTGATACTTTATTACTTGTTATAGTACTGTTTGATAGTCGTCCCTACTTACAAAACCCCCTTCTTACCCATTATTTTAACAGGGGCGTGTCGCACTGAATAACTAGTTATTCTATAACCTTTTGAATAACTGGTTATTCTCTGGCCACTAGAAGTTGAAAAAGGCTAAACAACACATGTTTTATTTTTAGGACAGTTGAGATGAAATTTGTTTTCAACTTCAACACACTTCATATTTTTATTTTATTTTATTTCTCTCTCTGCTGGATTTGATCATGCCAACTTCTGATTTGGAGCCATTCACACTCGGCCATGCGTATTAATATAAAGGTTTTTTTTTTAACGCTAACATGTGCATCACCATCTGCTTTTTATTTTGTCAAAAATAGCTCGAGTGCCGGCGGTGAGCGTTGATTACACAAACCTACCTAGCAAAATGTTCGATGCCAAAGATGGTATTCAATCATGGGTGCAAGTGATCTGGCATGTCATCTTTTTAGCATCTTCATCGACGAATTTTATGTGAGCGTAGACCCCAAAAGATGCTATTCATTTTTGGATCCAAAGCATGTCATTTACACTAATGATTTGCATGTCATTTCCACCAACCCTTTGCAATGACATTATCATTACGATCGGATCTTTCACGACTTCGTTTGAACCAATGCAGAAGATGCCATGAAACCACGTCATCGCATGGAACCCCTTGTAGTCGGACACACACGCTCTTTGCTATCGTATTCATATCTTAGTAAGTAGTTATTTTTATTTTAATTACTTTGTAATAGTTTACATAATGACTAACGAATTCGAATTTTAGCTGGGCTCATATCAAAGAGTGCTACCCCTCTCAATTATATAGTACCTACTTTTTATCGCCGAGACCTAACAGGGTGTCTAATGACAACACCTTAGGGTGAGGAGAATTTGTTGGCACCATTTGAAATATTGATGTTGTCCAGTATGGGAATTGAACCCACGTATACAGTGTGCAAGGCGGGTGTGCTTACCATTACACAAGAATGGCATCCAATTATTCTTGTTAACAAATTTACCTTCCAACTAAAGCATCTACTTACATGTATCTCTGTGTGCCATTGAACAATGTAAATAATTCCATTTAAATAATATTACAATAATTCTTTATAAGTGTACATCTGTCCTTCTTAATATTAATTTAAAAGCTGTTATATTTTTTCAACACAATTAAATGGCAAACACATAAATATAAATAAATTCATTTATTGTATGCACAATTTTTGCGATCAATAACCGATGATTTATGAAGAGACACAGAAACATATTTTAAAATCAATACCGCCATTCAACAATGGGATAACAACAACAACAACTGTCATTGATAAAATACTCCAATATTTCAAAAAGCTTGTGCGAATATACATATTTATTCATGTTCATAAGTTAACAATACGGTTTCTGTTAGCAGATAATTAAAATCCGCTTTATAACCACCGCCATCAACATCGATGTGAAAAATGCTGAAAAGTAATCCACTTGTTATTTATGCTCGTGTTTAAGGTGATAATTCCCATTAACAACATCAACTCAACATCAACGATGAGAGAAAAAAGCAAAATTAAAACAAAAATTATAATATTAAATAAAAAAGAAGATTAACAATTAAAGCAATAATTATTTTATTATGTTTTATAGATAAATAATAAAGGCATAAAGTGCACAGTTGTTTAAGGAACCGAAAAGCTGCAACAAGGAATAACTTATAATTAACATGTGAGCAAAGGCTATAGTCGGGACGGAACGTTCCGAACCCTGAATACTATCCGGCCATCATCAAAATCAATAGGTTTCTTCCTCTATGGGACCCACATTAAACCTTAAAAAATTGCGAGACGATCAGATCAATCGTTATTAAAAAGAAAAAATGGGATGAATTACCGGCTATTGTGATATCTCCGTTATTTGGTCACCTACACCAACCTACTTTACATCATTGTAAAGATGGGATTATCTACTTTCATAGTCAGTCTTTGCTTTTTTAAAGGTCCCCAACCAAAAGTTTGCTATTCGTCATTGTTAAAATCACTAAAAAATCACTAAAATGAAATGTTGGGTTTTATTTGCGACTACTGTGATATCTTCGTACGACAACCTACTTTACATCTTTAGAAAAGAAATATTTTCTACTTTCATTGTCAGGTTTTGCTTTTGGTATACCCCTTATAGACGCTGAGATAGATGCTTTGGAATAACACGTGGACTTTTTCTCCAAAAAATTTGATTGTTTATTTCGACCCCTGAATATTATCCGGTCATCACCAAAATCAATACGCTTCTTCTCCTCCGGGATTCCCATGACGACCTCTTCAAAATTGCGACCTGTAGCGTATTTACAAGGTTTAGATGGACAGACGGACCGATGGATACACATAGCCAGATCGACTCAGTATAAGTATGGGTCTACGACCAATATTTCGATGAGTTCCAAACTTTTTGTCGGAGAGTGGTGTAGGGTATAATGAAGAACCCATGATCCCAAAATATCTATGGTTTTCACAGAAAACTACATAATTCGAAAATTGTAATTTTCAGAAATAAAAAATAAATGTTCACGCTATTTAGTAAAATGTGTCGAAATAAATTAACAGGATATCAGAGGAAACCACATTACATTAGGTAGTACACAACATAGAACCTTCGAAAAAAAAAGAAAAGCAGATATCTACACCAAAGGCGACGTCAACAACGCACAGTGGGAAAAATACCGATCTAGAAATAGTTAGTCAGAACGGAATAACGGTACATTTAAAATTGATATTTTTACAATGTTAACGATGACGTATTTAGGTGTACAATTGCAATAGCCGAGTGAATTCTGTGAATATATTATTGTGGAATCTTTTGTATTTGTGATATACCGTAATGGTATTAAAATAAATTAAATAGTTTTGTTACCCATTAATTGTTTTAATTTAGATGTTTCGGAGTAAATAAATGTAAGGCCCATTTTTTCTAAATTCTTCAATTAAAATAGAGGTTTAGTAGGGAAATTAGCCAAGTTTAACTTTATTTTTTCTTTAATTTTTATGTATCTTGTCTCTTATCTGTTCTTTAATTTTTTATGTATCTTGTCGAAAGTTTAAATTTATTTTTTCTTTAATTTTTATGTATCTTGTCAAAAATAATAATAATAATAATAATAATAATAATAATAATAATAATAATAATAATAATAATAATAATAATAATAATAATAATAATAATAATAATAATAATAATAATAAATAATTTTTACCTGCGACTTCCTGCGACTTTTGGTTTTACATAAATTTTTAGGAACTATTTCCTGCACGCTAGATTTTTCCCACTGTGCAACGTCAGACAGCGAATTAAATATTTATGAAAGATATGTCATGAAACCAAATCCACAAGTTCCAAAAATTACAAAATCAAATACTGCGATGTATTGTAAAAGCTCCTTGGTATATACGCAATAGTGATCTGCATAGAGATCTCGGCGTAAAATTGGTCACGGAGGAAATTGGAAAGCCAAACCCGACACAAGAAAGAAACATGAAAACATGCCCTTTCAAAATATGCGCATTGATATAGCTATAGTACAATGGTATGGACCAAATTGCACCACGGTGCTCTTGAACCAAATTTAAATTTAAATTGTTTATTGATTTTTCTTATCTATGAACATTGTAGTTTCGGTATCTGCAAAAACGTTCAAGGTGTAAGCACCACCTGGGAAGTTTTTGCGGATACTGAAACTACAATGTTCATAAATAAGAAAAAAAAAACAACAAAAAAAAACAAAAATTCGCCGGAGCTCTTTTTATTTAAATCGCGATTCAAGTTGACATTTTAAGGTTTTTTTTTTTTTTGGTTTTCACGATTTTGCTTGAAAACCGCAAGTCCTATCGAAATGGGACTAAAGAATATTTTGTGGCAATCTACAAGGCTGAATTTCTTGATATCTTCGTACTTTTTACCGTTATTGAGATATAGAAGATCAAATTAGGGAAATGGATTGAATGTATCGCCAACATAAACTTATATATCTCCAACACTTGTATATTTGCCAACATAAACTTATATATCTCAAAAATGTTACAACCTAGGAAAACATTACGAAAGCCAATATTGTAGAGAATTTTCACAGCTACAACATATTCTTTAGTTCCATTTCGAAAGGATTTGCAGTTTTCAAGCTAAATCCTGAAGACCTAAAAAAATCTGAAAGTTGGATCTATACCTCTATATCTCAAAAATGGTAAAACCTAGGAAAATATCAATCAGCCAATATAGTACAGAATTTTCACTGCTACAACATTTTCTTTAGTCCAATTTCGATAGGACTTGCGGTTTCCAAGCAAAATCGTGAAAACCTAAAAATGTGAACTTTCATCGCTATTTGTAATAAATATAAATATTTAAATGCACTCCGTCAATTTTTTTTTTTTGATTTTTCTCATCTCTGAACATTGTTGTTTCAGAATCAGCAAAAATCACCTTCCATTTAAATTTGGTTAAAGAGCACCGTGACACTTTAAAACTCGTAATATTTATACCTTACACCACTATGTGGAAAGGGTAATTTAAGTTTGTTTTGGCAAAAATGCATGTAACACCGCGAAATATTCCTCGGAGACCTCCAATGTGGCATACCAATCTTCATATCTCGACGAGATAAAGCAATTTTGACATGTGTGTCCGTCCGTCTGTCCATTATAAAATGTAATCAAACTCCAGGCCGCTGTTATGAAACGATCGTCACGAAATTTTACATGAAGGTCGGGTTTAGACCAGAATAAACACCTATTGCTATTGATGATGATCGTGAAATATTTAGCGGGTGAAATGAACCAAAAACATAATTTTTATCCAATTTTATAGAGGCTATGTAGGTCGCAATAATGGTCTGATCAATGCGAAATTTTAAATAAGGTAAGAGTATATGACAAAGAAGAAGCTTGAAATATGAGATGGCGATCAGATAATATTTATATGGTTAAATGGACCACAACTTTTGTGTGAAAGCTGTGAAAATTTTTAATATACAGCTTAAATCTTTATTTCTGGAAGACACGTTCCGGATAAGTAAGCTATACTGGGAAAAGGAAATTGTGTTGGTGTACATGGTCAGATAACAGAGTTACAGCCTAATATAATCAGTTATTTTTTTGTGGTGTAATCATAAACACGCTAGAGGTCACACTTGTAACGCAATAGTCACGCAATTTTGCACGACGTAAGAGTTTAGGTAGAAGAAGATGCCTACAATTTTGGATGATGATATGATATGTACTAAAAATATAAAAAATTTATTTTTCCTCCATATTTGAATTCTTGGAGGGCATATACGCCAAAGTAGTATCCTGCTGCCTAATATATAATGGGTTTTTTGTAGAGAACCATATTTTCCTTCCATGCTACAAATTGTCCCTATCATGGCAGAGAAAGTCCAGTTTTTGCATTATTGCAAATTACGATACGATTCCAATTGGATTTTTTATACATATATTGCAGCATGGGGTCGCATCGCCACCTTTTTTCAAAATTTTCTCGATGTCGCTACCGTTGAAGTTTTTTATGTATTAATTGTGGTGAAGGCAAAGGGAACCAATTTTAACCAATCAATTTTAATAAAATTTATCAAGAACCGTAGATGTACACTCACAACCAATTTTTGGGAAAAATCGGATACAGCTTCCATACCGCTAAACTTTTTAAAACTCTGTTTCCGCAAAAACGGGAATAGTGTACCGGTTTCTTAACTGAAAAGACACGATCCACAGAAAACGCAAATTAATCTCCGATATTTTTAAAAGCATTTTTCGCAACTTTTTTAATTTTTGCAGTAGCCGTTTTCGCCGTTCTAATGGATGGATTTCTATGATTTATATGATCCGGAACTAAACTATTGGGTCGGTACCAGCACACTCAAAAGACACGGTGTTCTTGAATCAACTTTTAATGAAAGGAGATTACACCTGGAAAGTTTTTGCGGATTCTAAAATTCAAAAAATAAATCGCGGTCAAATTGCATTGATTTTGCTGCGAAATCGCAAGACCTATAAAAATGGAACTTAAGATAATGATGTAGCACTTAAAATTCTCTACAAGATTGTTCTTCATCATATTTTCGTAGGTTTTACTATTTTTGAGACATAGAAGTTCGAATTGGGACAATTCACTGATTGTATCGTATCCTTTTAAAATAATGTCATGACTGCAATTTCCCAACTTAAACATATATATCTCCAAAATGGTACAACTTAGGAAAAAATTACGAAAGCCAATCTTGTAGGGAATTTTCAAAGCTATAAGATCAAGCAAATCGTGAAAACCTGTCAAAAAACTAAAAATGTGACCTGAACTTCTATATCTTAAAAATGGTAAAACCTAGGAACAAATCATAACGGTAAATCCTCTAGAGAATTTTCACAGCTACAATATTTTCTTTAGCCCCAATTCGATAGTACTTGGGGTTTCCAAGCAAAATCGCTAAAACCTAAAATAAACCTAAAATATGAACTTTGACCGGGATTTATTTAAGAATCCCTCCAGCGATTTTTTTCTTGCTTTTGGATTTTTCTCATCTATGGACATTGCTGTTTCATAATTTACAAAAACTTCCCAGGTTAAAGCGGGTTTGATTTAAAGTTAGTTAAGACGCACCGTACATGACATTGTTTCATAAAGGGCCATGTAGGCTGTGCATTGTCCCAATTTGAACTTCTATATCTCAAAAATGGTAAAACTTACGAGAATATCGTGAAGGTTAATCTTGTAGAGAATTTTTACAGCAACAATATTTTTATTTTTTAAATGTGAAATTTGACCGAGATGAGCTTTGATCAGGATTTATTTAAGAAGCACTCCGGCAATTTTTTTGTTTTTTGATTTTTCTCATCTATGAACATTGTAGTTTCGGAATCCGTAAAAACTTCCCAGGTGTAAGCTTCTTTCATTTAAAGTTGGTTCAAGAGCAACGTGAAGAATATTGTACCCAGAAAATAGGTTTTTTTAAAAAAATATTGCACTAAATGTTGACTTTGGCAGTAAATTACTGTGATGCTGTGTGAACTACATAGTCAATACACATATCCTATTATTGGTTTTTTTAAATACCCGAATGCGCGTCCCAGTTAAATCAAAAATAGCAAAATAAACACCTAAAATCAAAATGTGAGCATCATTAAAAGGTGGATATAGTGAAATTTTAACATGTGATACATTAGAAGTGTAATGTTCACTTTGTATTCTTGTACTTTTACTTTGGACAGATGTCCGTAATTTGAATGGTTTAACCAGTAATCGAATAGCAATGTAAAAAACCTCGTCATCTTCAACGTGTTTTTACCTATTTTTATTCATTTACGCGGTCAGAACTTCCACACAAATTAAATTTTTTGTCAAATTTTGAGCTTTGTTCAAAAACACTTAATTTGATCCAGCAATAGTCATAGTTACCGGTAAGCTACAATAGTACGCGTATTATAATAGTGCAAACCTTGGCTTCATGGAAGTTAATATTTTTTGCCTTCACTCATATATAAGTTTATATCACAATGATATCACCCAAAAAAGCACAAAACCGTGTGCCATATCAAGCATAGGTCGATAGATCTTCAATAATTTCACAATTTTCCCTTCGACAATTTTTATACCCTCAGCCTTTAGGCTAGAAAGGATATACACTTTCATACGGGCAAAATGTGCCTCATCGAAATAATGGTTTTAGATCCCAAGTATGTTTGGACGAATCGGTCGGTCTGGCGATATCGGTCTACTCCTTCAGGTACCGCCTCCCACACAAATTTTCGGAAAATTTCAGTTTAGGACTTGCTCTCGAATCGCCCACATAAGACGGTACAAGTTTCATGAGGGGCAAGCCCATACTTCCTGTGAAAATAGGCTGAAAGTAGTAAAAAACCCCTATGACACCGTGTGTAGTGGTTGGAGCGTAAGGTAACTCTCGAACGGATCTGCCGTTTCGGTCCAAATGGTGGCCTTCGTAATATTTTGTGCAAACTTAGTTTAAGTTCGAAGATAAGCCATATTGGTCCACTCCTTAAAGGTACATCCCCCACAAAAGTTCAAAAATTTTCGGAAAAATTGTGCGTACGATAACTATTGATGGGAGTGACAGATTTGGTCAATACTTTACACAACCTAATATATCTACCAGGTATAGGTCAGGTTCGAATATGGACTATATTTGTCCACTCCGTCGGTTACCTCCCACACACATTTTTGGATAAATTCACTTTAAGACCTGCTCTCGGATCACTTTGATTTTTGTAGAAGCAACTTGCATTTGCTGCCTCAATTACGACAGTAAGAGTTTTTTCAAGGGCAAGTCCATACTTCTTGATAAAAAAATAATATTTCTTCGAATATTAGATGAAATTCGAAGGTGGAGAGCCCTATCTATCGATATCCCCGCAAATTTTTGCGCTTTAATCCTATCCATATTGTTTTGAAAACCCCCTAAATACGAATTTTTTCGAAAAAAAGTATTTCAAACCACACAGGCTGAGGGTATATCTCTGATACTTTTTTACCTGTTATATAGCATTTGTGGTGTTCAATAAATTGGAGGAGTGTCATTGTAACTGGAAATATTTGTATTCCAAAAAGGAACCTGACATTCAAGGAAAATTTAATGATGTAGCAGAAGGGGCTAAATAAAGTAAATTTTCTATTTTGGAATAGTTATTAGAAATGTTGTTGTACAAACATTTCCAGACAAGGCAACATCAATTTTCAACCCTTCAGTAATGTCGGCGACATTTTCTGAGTATATTAGCTATGTAAAACTTCTCTACAAGTGGTATCTTAGGACACGCCGTTCGTACTCGGCGATAAACTGTAGATCCCATATCATGGAACCAATATGAATCTGGGTGCACTACTTGATATGAGAGAAGAGAACTTGTTCCATAAAGTAATTTTGATTTGTTGAAAGCTAATTCCCAGGGGTAGTGGTGTAGGGTATCATGGTGTTTTATTTTACTTGTCTGTTTTTTAAACACAAAAATATGAAATGTTGAGTTTATGATATCTTTAACGTCTTTCAAAATGTAATACTTGCAACTTTAAATATCTTAACCCTAATGTGAATAAGTCGAACTGTGCCCATGATTATTACAAATATCCATTCACCAAGTTTTCAGGAATAGTAAAATTAAAATTAGTAAAGTTAACATTTTATTATTTTTTATGAATTTCATAACAAAATAACATTCGATTGGCATCAAATTACGCTTCAATAAAAAATCTTTTAACATAAGGTGTATTACCAAAATTCATAATGAAATTAAAAACATTTTCCAAATACATTTAAGATTTTTAAAGGTTTTTTAAGATTTAGATAGCTAAGAACTGTTGCATAATTTTGTTGTTGTTGTTTTTTACTCATTTAATTTTGTCTTATTTCTCTTTCTCTATTCACCATTAAAATATTTATGTATTCGCACCTTGTTAACACCAGTTAAAATCGCACACAGATCTTCCTCCTTGCTTTTTGGCCAAATTAAACCCGGACAATGATGGATAGCACAGCAACAGCAGCAGCAACAGGAGTTTTAAGCGCACACAAAAAAATGTAATCTTCAATTTGGTTTAAATGAATTCTTAAATTGTTGTTTTTATCTTTTTTAACTCTTTTTCGTAACTCACAAAACGACTGGGCGCAAATTCTTTGCCGTTTTTTTATTTTTTTTCTTTTCAATGGTCAGGTTAAAACCTGGAGTTAGGGTATATGGGTCGCTTGTTGTTTTTTTTTGTTTGCTGTTGTTACTTTAACAAAATGTATAACACTCACTCACGTTTACAATTTATGTTGTTGTTATTTTTTTCTTTTGCTTTAAATTTTTGCGTTATTTTGTGTTTTTTTCTTTAGAATTTGTTTCTTTTTTTTGCTTCTTTTTAAAACTCTCGGTCAATTACAAGTTGGGAAAATATTCTGGGCACACGATATCAAACAAACATAAAAGAAGCTTTAAACTCGCGCTTAGCTTACTCCGCAACAACGAAATACAGACTGAATGAAGATGATGAAGTAACGCAAACAGAATAGAATGGAAAGATAGTTGTCGTCTCGCGGAGCACTTGTTGTCCAACAATCACCACGGCAGCAGCAGCAGAGTGTGTGCCGTTGATGTTGCGATCGAATTGAGTCTGGAAACCAAAAGAAGAAATGTTTCTTTTTGTTGTTGTTGTACCACTTCTTGGTAGTTTATGTTCTGGCCTCTTACTCAAAGAAAAAGAACAAAAAACGAACTGAAAATGTCTGAACAGCGTCAAAATAGAATTAGCCAAGCGCGCAGACGTGTTAACTGAACGAGCGACGAAGTTGAAATACACGCAGTTAAATGCGATACTTTCTTTGGCCTCGTATCTGTTGGCTGGCTGCTTGGATGGATGTGTAGATGGTTAGATGGTGGTGGCGGCTGTGGAACAAGTCTAACTGTTTGCTTGCCGATTGTGCTACAAATGGTTGAGGGGAGGTAGGAAGGAGCTTTGAGATGTATGTTAGGTAGGTAGATCATGATGATGATGATCATACCACATGTAGTAGATTGGTAAAAGAGCAGCAGTAGCTAAGTCTACTGCTGCTAGTTCAAAGTCGCTGTTTCGAAGTCGGTTGCAGCAGCAGCAACAGCAGTGTTACTAAAAATGTATGAATAAGCAAAGATTTTCCACATCTCCAACTCCTTTCTCTGGAGTTTTGCCAATAATATAGCGAGATGAACAGTGGTTATCAGGATTTTTAAAGAATAGAAATTTTATGAATATTTTCAATTATCATCTGATATCCAATTTTTGAACTGTTTAAGGACAAATATTTTAACGGAAATAATTCCAGAATTGTAGATTTTATAAATTATGGCATTGCACAGTGGCCAAATTTCCGAAAAACCTGACCAAAAATCGAAAAACAAATTGTATCAATTTACACTAAATAGTGTCAAATATTGTTTATAGAATCCCACTGCGTGTAGTTATGAAAACATATCGCTCATTTACTCAAAGAGTGGCATAACTCAAACAATGCGTTTTCTAAATTAGCAATTTCTGTTTTTTCTGCGACTTCTACTTTATCTTGTGTCAAATTTTCATGTCGATATCTCTATAATTCAAAAAGTTACAGCTCATTTACTACAAGTTTGACATAATTCAACAAACAAGTTTTTTGAGTTTATGAAGCACTAAAACATTTCAAATCATGTTTGATCGTGCACAGAAATTTAGCACTGATGTCTGGCTAGCTGTTTGCAAAATATTAGTTATTTAATTTTTTGTGTAATAATATTTTTAATTTGGAAGGTCAAATTTTAATCAGCAATTTAAAACTCGTTTTTCTCAAAAGTCGATTTTTTGAGATGTGTCACTCTTTGAGTAAATGAGCGATATATACGTTTCTTATTTACTGAGTGGGTGAAAAAGCAGATCAAAGTGACCCTATTTGGATTTTTTTTGCAGTCTTCTATATAAAACGTTTGACGTAATCTTTAGAAAAAAGTTTCCTGAATTGATTTTTTTCTATAGAAAAAGTTTGCTGAAGAGATTTGTTCTAAACAAAATGTTTGCTTATTTGAAAATGTTGCCTTTTTAGGCGAAGATCATTTTTTAAGTATTCATTTTTTAATTTTTTTTAATCGAGCTTTATGATCTAAAGGAAAAAGGAAAGCCGACGATTCGAACCCACACACCCACCACTAGTGACATGCATGTTTCGCCTTCGGTAAAGGCTCTTCAGACATATTCGATGTGGAGCGGCTTCACTTTCCTCGAACTTTTCTTCTTTCAAATGCATTTTTGTTTTGGTTTTTACAACAACAATGAGGATTTTCCCATTTTAGTTGTGCTTTCATGACAAACGCTTAGCGCTGCCTTTGAAAGTTATGAGTTTGCCTCTGAACGCTAATACGCCGTGACAACACGTTTTTTCCTGTGGGCGTAAGTTCAAAGCCCTGTTCATGGAAAAAGTCTGCTGAATTGCCATTTTCAATAGAAAAAGGTTTGTTTTTAAATTGACTTTGTCTATAAAATACTTTACTGAATTTACTTGACTTTTCTTTCTTATAGTAAATTGTTGCTGAGTTGACTTTATCTATATAAACAGTTTGCTGAATTTTTCCATCGAAAATTGACTTTGTCTACATAAAAAGTCTTCTGAATTCTGTTTTGTTTCGTTTTTTTGAAATTAGTCTGGCTTAATCCCATTGTTGTTGTTTTAATATTTTAAAACAACTAATTTATTAGTGGAGAATGTTTGGTATTGTTCGTGGTAAGGCAGAGAAGACTCGTTTCGATCCTCGTAACAGGATCTCATTAGTTTCCTTGTCTCTTTGTTTATGGATATTCTCCACCGAATTATTAGCGTGATCAAAGAAAAAACTTCAATGAGAAGTTTTTCTTTGGCAACCTCATAAAACCCCAACGAAAGTGTTTGTAAAACAAGACAAACCTTCTCCACTGTTAAGTGTCGTTGAATTATAACTAGACATCGGATTTTGCATATTTGCATATTTTTTATTAATAAAGATACGAAAATTCTGATTGGACCAAAATTCGTTTTGAAGAAAACTGAATGCAATGACAGGCTCATATTTTTTTGCATATGCACGAAATATGCAAAAAATATGCAAAATATGCAACTAATTTTTTTGACGAAAATCGTCAAATTAAATTTAGAAAGTCATCAAAATAGTGTTCTAAATTAAGTTTATTGTTGTTAAACGTCGATTTCTTAGCAGATTATTATGTTATTAATTATTATTCCGCCACAGCAATAAATCTGGACCAAAAAACTCAGAAAATTTCCTATAACCCAGCCTTCTTATTACAACATAACTTGCTTTCTAATACACATTTGTTCAAAAACTCAATCAGAAATGTCAAAATGAACGTATCCAAATATGTTGATAGTTTCTGCTTGGCCAAAATTGTCTGACAGAATAACAAATGAGCTAGAAATTAAGACTAAGAAAATATTGAATTTTACATAAAATCGTTCATATTTTACTAAAAACATATAACATATAAAAACATATACAGGGCAATCATGAATATTTCCCTCTGAATTTTCCGCACGAAAAATAATTTTAGAAAGTGAAATTCTTTTAAAATCAATATTTGTTAAAGGTTGAAGGCTACTAGATTCGCTTCATGATGACATATTCTAGTTGAATCGACAAAAATATTCCCTTTTTGGGGAAAAATTGTGAAATTGGGCAAACAAATTCCGCACGGAATTTTTATTCATGATTGATTCATGATTGCACTGATAACTATTGGCATGTTCCCGTACTTTATAAAGTGGTCAAAGTCGTAAAAGTTGTAAAAGTCGTAAACGATTTTCATATAAATTTTGTGTACGGGAACGCAAAATGTGTAAAAGTGGTACAAATAGTAAAAACTTTTTAGTTCTGGAACAGAGCTTATATTTTAACACCCTAAGTGTATTATGTCTTAGTAAATGAGTTTGCAACATGCAAAAGGAAACGAAATAGACCCACAGTTCCTTTTGATGATCTGCATAGATTCGCACTTATCCATCTGGCCAGGTCTTTTTGAAAACAAAGTACAGGTCACATTTATGGACCAATTCGCATACAAATTGGAGATTTTTTGGCCCTAGGGCGATCCCTGTTTATTTTGGTAAGAATCGATTCAGATCTGGATATTACCCCCATACATACAGTATAATCTCGATAATCCCTACACCACAGGTTTCGGCGGTGTCCGAATTATCAAATTTTATCCGGATTAACGAATAGTAAAGGAAATAAATTATTTTCTATGATTAAATCACTCGTGGTAGTTATATAATAATATTTTTTTAAATTCTAATTGCTAAACCCGAACTTTTAAATGAAATAAAGAAGTAAAAAGTGCTCTACCTGTTAAAAATAGTGAGATTTTTCTATACGACAACCCGGACATTTTTATTGGCATTGCCCGTATTTGTTCCTTTCCTTACTTTTTAACAATTTACCATGCAAGAAGACTCAATTTTCCCAAATTACAGAAAAAGCCACTCAGATTGTGAAAGTAGAGCTAGAAATATGACGTTTTTAAAGTTTTCATCAGGATATAAGCAAAACACGGGACAGGTGTGAAATTTCATTTTTGTTGGAAATTAAGATTTCTTGAAATCTTTGCCTTTTAGGTTTATAGTGCCTTTGGCAACTTTAATGACAATATTATGGCGAATATTTTTTTAATATATTTATTTATATCTTATACAACAAGACTAATGTGTTATAAAAGGTGTTATATCCTTGTACTCGATATTTTTTTCTAAATGTTGCTGAAACAATTTTTACAGCAACTCCTCCATTAAACAAATTCGAAACATTTGTAATAATTAGTACAAGTTAATAAGTACATGGTCAGGTATGAGTTAATTAATTGTACATACAAAAGGGTTATGACTTTTCAACTGTGTTATCAAAATTGTTTTCCTGTAGCAGGAATGGAAGAACTATATTTTTTAGCATTCCAAATGCTTTTCTAGCAGAAATATGTGAGTGGTTTTGCCATGTTAAAGATAATTCCAAGGTTTTGACTTATTTGACCACTACCACGCTATTGTGAGGTTTTTTCTGAGTGATGTCATTTTGCACTAATCATTGGCGTTCTTCATTTTGTTTATTATTCATCGTGGATGGCTATAACAATAATGCATTACTTTTCGCCGAGGAGTGAACATTTCCCAATTCTGCATTAAGCGGTTGTATGCATACAATATACATATAAAATTATGTATTTTTAGTGCATTAAACTAAAACCATGTCATCAATATTAAAGCGGCAGTTAGAGCATTTTTCCGAAGAAGCTTTTTAACCACAAATATAGGACTAAACACTATAATATATATTCAAACCTAATATGTGGATATTCAAAACGAGTACTTCTAATTATAGTTATATTCCAGAAACTGGAATCGTAAATGGTACTCTAGTACATTTTCCCATTTTATGCTAAAAACGAACAATTTTTCCAAAAACTAGAAAAAAATTCCGCTTTTATCTAAATAAAAATTGCGATGACTTATTCTAGCTCCTTTGTTTTTCTGCTAGACAATTTTGGCCGAGTAGAAACTATCACCATATTTGGACACGTTGATTTTGATATTTCTGGTTGAGTTTTTGAAATTTTTTCCATTACCTACATTTGTATAGGAAGCAACTTATGTTGTAATAGCAATGCTGGGTTATTTGACATTTTCTTACCTTGTGAAAACTGATTTAATTCTTATTAGTCCAGATTTATTGCTGTGGCGGAATATCTGGAGAGTCTCAATAACATAATAATCTGCAAACTTTGTTAAACGGCAAAAAACTTAATTTAGAACGCTTTTTTGATGATTTTCCAAATGTAATTGACAATTTTCGTCAAAAAAAAAACACTTGCATATTTAGCATATTTTTTGCATGTTTTTGATATGACCCCAAATATCGAAAAATTGACCCTCAAAACGCCTAGATCCAAAATTTGAGTCCAATCGGATAAGAAATAAAAAACATGCCAAAATCCGACGTCTAATTATAACGAAGGCAACATAACAAAATTCTGATGGTCTGCATTACAGCAACAACCAAATATATATTAACTAGCAAAGTGCCCGCCACTTCCTTTGCGGAAAGGAAATAAAAACAACAATAAACAATACTTAATACCGAAATGGTGAACACTGATTGTTTTGTTGTACTACTACCTAAAATTGGTCCATCTCACCCCTGCAAATCATCAGTTTTATCCCTACTTGTTCGCCCAATGCCTATTTCATTACATGTAGAAACATGCCATATACATATTTAAAGTGCGAATGTTTATAACTATTGTGATCTAATCCCAACAGTGACTCGTATAACAAATTTCTTAACGCTGGATTTACCACTTCATTCATATCGGCATTCCAATGCATAGTAAAATTAGGTAATTCTAAAACATTTGTTGTATATTACCCTTTAGTGCTATGCCTACACTAATATTAGTATCCCCAATCATATGATTTCGGCTTTAATCCTACATCCAAATTTAGTACTAATCGTAGCCTTATAGGAGGTATTTCCAATACCACCTCCACAGCTTAGTCCACAGAGACCTTCGTACCAAACTTCAGAATTTCAAAATGGTACCAAAAATGCTACTTTTCGTACACCTGGGTATAAACTTAAAAAATTACTCCGTATATAAACGCTATACACCAACCGAGATTCTCATTGCCAGCTCTATCTGTTCACCTACTATATAACCCCACACACCAACAGTGGCTCTAATTTTAGGATTTAGTACTTTTCTTGTATTTATGGAACGTATTTCTACAAAATTGAGTACCATTTATTACTTTTCGTATTCTTATGGTATGTATTTCAACAACCATATCCATACCTTAACCCTACCTACAAACACCGAAATTAATACCAAATTTCCGAATTCCACTCTATTCCTACACCCGATATGAAATTCATTACAGCATAAGCATTAATTTCCGAGATTTCTTCCTAATCCCCATTCTACACACCAACAGGGATCCTAATACTAAAATTAAGAAATCTAGTTTTATATTTTAACAAATATAAAAAAATAAACATTTTTTTCCACTTAACACTTCTGGAACACATAAGTACGCATTTCCAAAACTACCTCCATATCTCAATCCTACACACTAATCTAAATTTCACGATTCCAGGATATCCGTCCACCAAAATTCTAATTGTACCAAATGTAGTACCATTACGTACTACATTTAGTACTTTTCGTATCCATAAGTACGAATTTTCCATACTACTTCCATTCTACACTCCAAGAGTAAACATCGTTCAAAATTTCAGGATTACATCTCTATCCGTTAGACCAAAGTCTAATTGTATTACATTTAGTACTTTTTGTACCCATAAGTACGATTTTCAAAACTACTTCCATTCTACACTTCAACCGTAACCTTAATTCCAAATCTCAGGATTCCAGGTGTATCCGTTCACCCAAATCCTAATTGTACCAAATTTAGTACCATTTAGTACTTTTCGTATCCATAAGTACGAATTTTCAAAACTACTTTCATTGTACACTTCTACCGTAACCTTAATTGCCAATTTCAGGATTCCAGGTGTATCCGTTCACCCAAATCCTAATTGTACAAAATTTAGTACCATTTTGTACTTTTCGTATCCATAAGTACGAATTTCCAAGACTACCTCAATCCTATACTCCAACAGCAATCTTAATTCCACATTTCTGGATTCCAGCTCTATCCGTTCACCCAAATCCAAATTGTGCCAAAATTAGTACTTTTGTACTCATAAGTACGAATTTTCAAAACTACTTCCATTCTACACTTCAACCGTAACCTTATTTTAAATTTTAGGATTCCAGGTCTAGCCGTTCGCCCAAATCCAAACTGTACTAAATATAGTACCATTTAGTTCTTTTCGTATCCATTATAACAAATTTCCAAAACTACCTCAATCCTATACTCTATCAGGAATCTTTTTTTCCAAAATTCAGGATTCAATCTCTATCCGTTCACCCAGATCCTAATAGTACCAAATTTAGTACCATTTAGTACTTTTCGTATCCATAAGTACACATTTCCAAAACTACCTCCATATCTCAAACCTACATCCCAAAAGTAATATTATTTCAAAATTTCAGGATTCCAGCTTTATCCGTTCACCCAAATTGTACCAAATTTAGTACTTTTCGTACACATGAGTACACGTTTCCAAAGCTACCTCCTTTTATGAACCCTTCTTCTCAACATTGATTCTCATTCCAAATTTCAAGGTTTTGACTCTACCCGTTCGCATAATATGAAGTGGTACCAAATTTAGTATATTTAAGTACTGTTCGCATAGTTATAGTTAAACATAAGTACGAATTTCTAAAAGTACCCCCATATTTAAATCCTACACTCCAACAGTAATCATAATTCCGAATTTCTGCATTCCAGCTCTATCCGTTCGGTTCAAATCCAAATTGTACCAAATGTAGTACTTTTAGTAAACATAAGTACGAATTTCCAAAAATACCCGTATATCTCAATCCTACACTTCAACAATAATCTTAATTCCAAATTTCAAGTTTCCTGCTGTATCCGTTCACCCAAATCCAAATTTAGTACCATTTATTACTTTTCGTACACATAAGTACGAATTTCCAAAACCACCCCCCATATTTCAATCCTACACTCCAACAGTAATCTTAATTCCAAATTTCTTAATTTCAGCTCTATCCGTTCAGTCAAATTCAAATTGTACCAAATTTAGTACCATTTAGTACTTTTCGTAAACATAAGTACGAATTTTTAAAACTACTCCCCATATTTCAGTCCTACACTCCAACAGTAATCTTAATTCCAAATTTCTTGAGTCCAGCTCTATCCGTTCCGTAAAATCCAAATTGTACCAAATTTAATACCATTTAGTACTTTTCGTAAACAAAGGGGCGAATTTCTAAAACTTCCACCATATCGCAATCCTACACTTCAACGGTAATCTTAATTCCAAACTTCAAGTTTCCAGCTGTATCCGTTCACCCAAATCCAAATTTACTACTATTTAGTACTTTTCGTACACATAAGTACGAATTGCCAAAAGTACCCCCATATTTAAATCATACACTTCAACAGTAATCATAATTCCAAATTTCAGGTTTCTAGCTCTATCCGTTCAACCAAAGCCAAGTTGTACTAAATTTAGTACCATTTAATACATCATACACATAAGTACGAATTTCCAAAACCATTTCCTTATATCAACACCACTTCCCAACCTTGACTCCCATACCAAATTTCAAGATTCTAGCTTTATCCATTAAAAATATGCAATTGGTACCAAATTTAGTAACTTTTGGTACTTTTCGTACACTTATAGGTCGAATTTCCAAAAACCCTTTGACACATCCTTCTAACTCTCCATCAGTGACCCTCATTCCAAATTTCAGAATTCTAGCTCTACCGGTTCGCCAAATACAAATGGCACCATATGTAGTACCTTTTAGAACTTTTCGTACCCTTCTAGGTCGAATTTCCAAAAACCCAGCCTTATCTCACGCCTACACACCAACAGCAACGCACAGTCAAAATTTCAGCTTTCTAGCTTCAGCGGTTTCGTCTGGGCGATGATATGCCAGTCAGTCACTCACTCACTCACTCAGTCATCACTAAGATCTTTTATATATATATAGATATATTAATACTGAGTAATCTTAAACCCATGACCTACTTTGGAAAGTTATTTCCGTGGTGGGCACTGGTGGGCATCATGACTAAAACCTTGGGTCAACTTTAAGTATATGATCGAATTGGCATTACAAAATACACTAAGAAAATATGCAGCTAACTAGAATTCCACAATACGCCTGATTTGTTTAACATCCTCCTTCCTCACCAGCTTCAATTGGACATTTTCCAGGGAGTTTCTATACTGCATATTATCTCCCCTAGATCGGCAGAGTTCACGGACGGGTACATTAGGACGTTCCCCTTAAGATCACTGCTGATTATGTTTATTGTTTCAAGCCCTTGAATGATGTAGCCTACCAGACCCTCTGCATGTGTCGATCACCGCATAACACAGCTACCTTTGGCTACTTTGGCGTATGTGGATGGCGGCTACGTTCCTCTCTCCGTGACCATCTTCCTCCTCGAGAAGGTACGAGATTTCCTTACGAAGTCCCCAGTCTTTCAATTAGTTTATGTTATGGGGGTCACCCTTTTCATGTCCAAGCCCACACCGCCAGTTTTACAAGGGACAATCCTTTTTTTCTCTTCATTAATGGTTTAGCAGTGTTCTTTTGTTCAGGGTGTCTTATCCATTGATCATTAATCTCCTGAGGAGTATTCTGCTGTTTTTTTATTTAGACGAGCCTGGTTCTTCTTGTCGTGCGGGCCCAAGTGTTTTTAGTAATGTATATATCTTGTTACAGTGACTTCAAAAAAGTGTCCAAAGTACTGATAAACACAAACTTGAAAAGCTTTTTCTGCGGAAGCTTTTTCATCGAATCACTTTATAACTAAGATTTTATGTAATCTTAGGTAAAAGTACATCAAAATATGATACGGGGATATGGGGTTGTAAAAAAGTCATAACCCATTCTACATCCTCTATACCATAACGGTAGTATTTATTTATTTTTTTGCTAGTGCTGTCAGATTGTGAGTCAGGGTCGCTCCCAGTCTCTAATGGTTGTGTCAAGATTAAACTCTGCCTAAGATTCCCCGTCTGCTGATTAGCAGCATCGCCACAGCAAAAAAAAATCAAAAAACCTCATTTTGAAAAATTGTCCGATTTCACTCAGAAATCCCCATACATTCATGATCAGCATAAAATTTTAAGTCGTAATAGCCATGTCTGTCTGTCCGTCTGTCTGTCTGTTAAAAAGAAGATACAGCTCGCAATTTTTAAGACAGAGCTATATAATTTGTTATAGAAGTTTCCATAACTCCTAGGATATTTGGTATTGAGAATGGGCTATACCGGTCCACGTTATGATATAGCCCCCATCTATTTAGCCACAATAACCCACCGAAACGGCTGAAATGTGGTATTTAGTCTTCGTTTGGGATATAAAACTTTCCAAAACTTCCACCCCGGTGACCGGTATTTCCCAAATTTTTTGTATTTCGAGGGGTTTTTGTCAAAATGTTGAACCGGGATTGCTGTAATTTTGTATACTGTTTAGTAAGTTACGCTATTATTCTCCTCTAAGGAATTATACTTAATGTAGAGAAAGAGCTTAGTAGTTACTAACTGTTCATATTTACTTCAATGCAGTGGTGGAGGGTATAAAAAGTTTGGTCCGGTCGCACTTAAAGGAAAAATTGTTATCGTAGAAAAATTAGTAGCTTCTTGCAGGTTTTGGAATAGACATATTAGCACGATTCACCTTTGCTGTCATCCTTACCAGATTTCAGTAGCACGCTGTGGTTGTCGTTCATACTCAACTACCGCTCACCCAGCAGTTTCAACATTACCATGTTGATGTTTCAACATTACCGTCAGGGCCTTACGCTTCGGGTGATTTATCGTCCCTAATGTCATTGCATGATCTTCCATTCTAACTTGTGGTGCTTTCTCCACGGCGGGAAGAGATCTAATGGGAAGTAGTAGTGTTTTATTTGCTTTGTCACGCCCGAGGTGCTCGACAAATTGTCGATTAAAATAACTTTCGTACATCTTCGGATGGGTCAGCGTGACGTCACCGAACGTTACTGAGATCATATCCTCCTTCTTTCCAGGGTTCGAAAGTAATTTAATCATAGCCCAGAATTCACTAGTTCCGGCTATACCTATTTTTGCATATTTTTTATAATTTAATAATATTTATTACAAATAAAAATTATAATAGAAATTATAAAATAGCAGTAGCAACTACCGGCCTACCGTCAACCTATTAATTCCTAGCCTCAGCTGCCTAACTCTGGAGTCACCAAGATTGACTCGATGAAGCTCATTACATTCAGTTTATAATCCCGCCACTTCTGCTGGAAAATCTGGTCTCACTTCTAGTATACGACCAGAAAGTGATGATGTCCTAGAACTTCCTTTCCGCTACCCGAATATCAGAAGGGTTGGGCAGTTTTCAGAAGCGATGATTGGGGAACTTACTGAAACTAGGCCAATTAGCTTTTCCATGATTGTGATAAAAATCATAGTCCAGTGAATATAGACATTGAAATTGCAAAAATTCTCATAAAGTTGAATTTTGAAGGGAGCTAGGGTTTGTCTTAGCTAGGTAATGTCCTGAAAGTCCCCATCAATCCCATGTGTGCAAAATCAGTTATGTCCTCGACACATAAGAAGCATGGCATTCTTGCTTAAGTCATATCTGGAAAATGACTAAAGACCAAGTTCGACCTAATTCAAATGTGATTCTGAAATCTTTTTATTAGGTCGAACTTGGTCTTTAGTCTTTTACTCGGGGTCAAAGTTAAAAATTTATGGATTTTTTAGATTTTCGGATATTTTCTTGAAAACGGCGTGTCTAATCAAAAACTGACTAAAGCAAGTTTGGTCTTTACAATTTTTTCCTAGATGGAACCATCACATTTATACACACTTATAAGGGAAAACGCACATATTCAGGCGAAACGGCTAATATTACCGGAATAACCGATTAGGACCATTTCTGAAGTAAAACTATCTTTGGACAAAATGTTAGAAGATCCAAACTATGCAAGGGGGGTATCGGATGTTGCGGATCGATAGTGCCCATATTCGAAATTAAAAAAAGCTTGGAAAAATATTACGGAAACCAAATTTTGGACCGAATCGGTTGATCCGATCGAGAGTTATCGTGCGCTTCAAGCAACCACTTTACATGGTTCCATAGGGATTTTTATAACTTTAGGGCTATTTTCTCAGGACGAATGGATTTGCGCCCTAAAAAACTTGTTACGTCGTAATGGCGGCAGCGAATGCAACTTATTACAACAAAGATCAAAGTGATTCGAGGGTAGGCCGTAAACTGCTTTTTTTGAAATTTTGTGCGGGAGGTACCCGAATATGCAGTCCATATTCGAACCTGTTCTATGTCTTGTAGAAATATTACGATGTTCAAGGTACGGACCAAATCGGATACTCTCCTCCAGAGTTATCGTGCGCACAGGTTCTCTGAACATTTTTGAACCGGAAAGAGTGGACAGATATAACTTATCTTCGAACCTAACCTAAGTTTGCACAAAATATCCCGAAGGCCTAATTTTGGACCGAATCGACAGACCCGTTCGAGAGTTATCTTGCGCTCCAACCATTACACACGGTGTCAAAGGGATGTTTGCAACTTTCAGGTTATTTTCTCAGGAAGTATGGACTTGCCCCTGATGAAACTTGTAGCGTTGTTTGGGGGGCAGTGAGTACAAGTTGTTGCAACAAAAATCAAAGCGATTCGTGAGCAGGCCCTAAACTGAACTTATCCAAAATTTTGTGTGGGAGGTGGAAGGATTGAGTCCATATTGTAGCCGTATCTAAGCCTTGTAGACATTTCACGATTTGCAAAGTATGGACCAAATCGGTTATCGTACGCATACATTTTCCGAACATTTTCGAACTATGGTGGGGGAGGTACCTGAAGGAGTGGACCGATATAACCCATCTTCGAACTTAAACTATGTTTGGACAAAATATTAAGAAAGCCAAATTTTGGACCAAATCGGCTCATCCGTTCGAGAGTTCTCATGCGCACCAGCCAGCCAGACAGACAGACGGATGGACATTGCTAAATCGACTCCAAATTATCTGAAACACATTTCGTCCAAATATATTTGGGGTCTAAAACCGTTATTTCGATAAGACACATTTTGCCCGTATGAAAGTGTATATGGTAATATTCAAAAATGTTTTACAATCGTTGAAGTTGAGGTTTACCATTTAATAAGTCGCGAACTGTCAATATATTTTATATAATATGAATATATTTATATTAATTGAAGTGTTTAAGCCGGGATCTCATAATATAGACCATAATAAATAAATTACGTGGAAGCTGTGTTGGTGGTAATATAAAAAAATGGGTAAAAATGTGTTGAAGTTAGCAAGTTTTTTGTGTGTTTTTTCTTGATTTCTGGTCAAACCAGGGAAAATTCAGACCTGAGCTTAAAGAAAGAATTGAAGAATACCCCTTTGTCAACATGGTTCTAATGTATGACTTCTCGATATATACAGTGCATCCCCCTTAAATCGATGCCGACATTTTGAAGTTTTGAAATCGGTGTTTTTTGAATTTTTTTATAATTGGAGGGCGCAACCAGATAATGACCTAAACTACTTATCGGATTGTAGAACTCGTGATTCTACGTCGTTTAATGTATATCTCATGAGTGTGCTCCGTACAGCTCCCTAGTAATAGGAGTCCAAAGTCGATTTTTTGGTGCGTAATTTTTCTTTAAAAACCTACTTTTTGGCTTTAAAATTTACAACTGTGACTCAGGTACCCTTGAACCCCGCGTGATTTTAGTTTTTTTCCGCGCTGGATTTAATGAGCCCTATCGCGATCGAATCCATCCACTAAAACCGCTGATATAGATACCCTGAAAATAGGAAAATAAGCAAAATTTTATTTTGAATAATCCGCATGCTAAATCGCGATTTCCCTTGAAATTTTTTACATAAATGGAATCCTTTATACGCGATTATAATATTTGTCAAAAAGGTGTGTCATAAATTACAGAGATTCGGGAGTAGTATTCGTATTTAACCAAAAATAGAATCAGGTAGCACATCCGCGGTTCTTGACGAATCTGTATAAAATGTGTCTTATTGACGTGTTTTTAACAGGGGGTCACTGAAATCGGATGCGCCTTATAATCATATGAAAATCGCGTTATTTTTACCCACATGAAGCATTTTGGTGTAGTAAGATGCAACTGATGGCACACTTTGGTCGCTGAATGAAACATGGAAAAATGCAAACATATTGACAGAGATGCACTCGCTCTATGCGAAAAGAACATGCGCCTCAACTGATTTTAACTATTTCGCGCGTTATACGGTTTTTAACTTTTATGTTTTTTCTTTGATTGTAATATCAATATCACTCTTTATTTCCTAATTCTATTGCTTATCACACTAAGCAAATATACTTTCACGATGATAAACTATTTTCCTTGAAGAGGTTTTAGCAAAATAATTCAGGTTTTGTTTGGAAATTTAGCGAAATAGTAGAATAACTCCCAAAAAATGTTCTCAAATTTTTCGAAATTAACCAAAAAATATATTCTTGAAATAATGTTCCAACAATGAACTTTTGTTTTTTTTTTGTTGTAGCTGCAATATGCAATTTAAAATCCTAATCTATAAAATTTTGGTCTCACATTTTTCTGGACATTGTCTAGATTCTGTACGTATTTTTAATTTATTTTTAGAGATTTTTATGGACTCTGAGTTAGAATAAATAAAATTTACTCCAAGATTCCTTCACTATTTTTTGATTTTCCGCGAAAATGAAAATAAATTTAGCAAATATTTAGGCGTCTACGGATAGATATTAAATGTTATTACCGATTTATATATACATTTTGGTATTACAACACAAAGGGAATTTTTAAATATTTTTTCTTTATAAGGGAATAAAACCCCCCATAACTTTTGGGCGCAGCATCCAATTTTGTGAACGCGAACAGATTTGAAACCACGATTTTTATCTTAACCCATGTACCAAAAATCGTGAATGTGCTTGTAAAAAAATTTCTTAATTTTTTTTCAATGGAATTGTAAAGGAAATTTGAAATTTACCATATACCCTGTTAGCATAAATGTTGAGGGTATACTCGTACAAATTCCATCAAATTGGGAGCGTGTTTAGTAGGGCCCGTTTAACTCACATGTGTAATCGAAAGCCTAAGGGAACGAACCCAACGAAAATTTTCCGATTTTTTATTTTGAAATTTTGTCAAAAGGTATCGTTTGTTGCGCTCATTACGGAAATGTATTTCATGAGCGGCGGATCCGGTTCACCGGTTATTTGACCCGAAATGCCTGATTTAAAACCGCGTTAGACCCGCTTCTACTGAACCGATTACTACAAATTGGGTATCGTTTGAAGGCCCAAGTGCGTCTCATGATGTTCTTACGCGACTTACTTCTTCACATGTGTAATTTGACACTTATATCGTAACTCCTATGGAAAAGTCATAATGATTATTTATGTAGACAATTTTTAAGCCTATAACTTCTACTTTAGTCGATTTCTGATAGGTCTTATCGTTAAAAAAATAATAAAAAAGTGAATAAGGCCACCAAAAACTTACCTTTGACCTTGAATAACTTCGTTTGCACACATGGGATCTATGGGGAGTTTTAAGACGTTACTTCTAATGGAAAACCCTAATTTTTGCTATTTCCCCTATTATGACTGGACTATCTGGCGGTCTGCTGATGGAGGCAATAATGGCAAGCTGGTTTGACCCAAGGGAAACTACGGATTGCCAGGTGACGTCATTTGTCAGACCAGCTTGCACGGTAGTTATGTCTGGCGAACTCTATTTCCCATAGGGCGTCCTCATTCCCCGCGCAAGACGTAGATCTATCAATCTGCTCAGCCAGCACTAAACCCCTCTTACCTAGAATTGAAATCCTCAACTCTTCACGAGCATTACATCTCTTCTAAACATTATTTTGGTACATACAATATCTGGGTCATACGGAGTATTTGTGCGCTCCAGCCAGACAGACAGAGGGACTCCAAATTGTCTGAAAAGGATTTCGACCAAACATACTTGGGGTCTAAAACCATCATTTCGATAAGGCACATTTTGGCCGTATAAAAGTACATATACCCTTGATAGTCTAATGACTGAGGGTATAAAGAAGGCTTTCAAAAGTTTGAATTTAATCCTCAATTTCTAGCAACCAGTGGACTGATGTTGATGGTATTTTAATTAAAGGAAAGCTTTGATATTACCTATTCAATAATAGTTAAAGAAGTTGGCCAGTAAAAAGAATTTTGAATTACTGGGCTCCACCGAACCCTCTATTATACGGATATCCCCGATTATATTCTAACCAGAAATTTTAAAAATGCACAAACTTACCTCACACTTTAAAATATTCACAGCATTCATGTTTGTGTCCACAGTATACCATCCACAGATGTGAACATCGCAAATAATTGAGAATAGATTTTCATAATGGACTTTCTTTGAGATCTTTCTCTTCTGCGTTAGAGAACTGAGAAGAGAACTGTGTTGAGTTGAGTGCTTTATCCACAAAAAACAAAACTCAATTGAAAATGTCTTCGATTGTCACTTGCAGCTTGGCTTACATTTTTTGATTTGGAATGTGTTTTAGCTGAGATTTTGTATCAATTCTTTGACTTTTTGTTGACATCATTCAGATGTGGCAGCAGCAGTAGCGGTGGCTGGTTAACAACAGGTATGCTAACAGCAAAAACAACATTTTATGTTGCACTTGACTCAATTCAGATGAAGCAAGGCAGCTTGCCTGCTACGTAGCTTGATCTTGTCGTACGTTTGTCCACCATACGTTTATCCTTTCTACTTTTCTCCTGGCCTGCGTCGCTGTTGTTGTTCTTGTTGTTGGCTTTTTGTACTCAATTAAAGTTGAAAAGTCGTTTCAGCCGACATTGTCTACCACAGTTTCATGTGCGATAGTTTTTGTTGTTTGTTTGTCGTCTTGGTTGATACTCCGTTTGGCCGCAAGAAGAAAAGTTGTCAATCGAGACTTTCGGCTTTTTTGCTGTTCGTTGCCATTCGTTGTTGTACGTGTTTTTGCTGTTGAACGTTGATGATATTGCTAATGTTGGCTGCTGCTGGTATGGGGATTGATGTTGCTGTCGTTGGACGGTCGGTTGGTTGGTACTGTGATTTTTCACCAAATACCATTGCTTGAATCCGGTTGCCTGATCCAACTACGTATATTTTCTGGAAATGTGTATCTTTTTGAAGATGTCGTTCTTTTTAGTGGGATTTTTTTTGCGTTTTAACATTTTTGTCCAAGAGTCTCGTATCACCTTCCAACGACGTTAACGGCAGAGTGACAATGTCTTGCGTAGTTGAAACTGGCGGCTGTCTGCATTTCTAAGTTGCAATTCAATGTTGCAAGATCAACAATGGACAACCTTGAACCTTTTATTTATTCCATGGCAAATGAAATAAAATCAAATCACCCCACAAGGCCCCCTCCCAAAACGATGATTGAGAGCAGCGGTAGGTAGATATTGCATGATGCAAATATGTATATGAATCTGAAATGAAAAAAAGATATGAATAGAAATCAGTGCAGAACAGGTGGTTTGTTTCAAGCAATTCTTCTTTTTAAGGAGAAATAGATTTTGGTCTCCATAAGAAAATTTTGCGAAATACAAACTAGCTAACCAATGCTAAACGCAGGCTTCAAGAAGAAATAGAGGAACAAACATTTTAAAGGAATCAGTCTTATAGGAAAAACACCGAACTGAGGTTCGTCGAAATTTTTCCTATAGGAAAAAAACCGTACTGAGGTTCGGCGAAATTTTTCCTATAGGAAAAAAACACCGAACTGAGGTTCGGCGAAATTTTTCCTATAGGAAAAAAACACCGAACTGAAGTTCGGCGAAATTTTTTCCTATGGGAAAAACTCCGAACTGAGGTTCGGCGAAATTTTTCCTATAGGAAAAAACACCGAACTGAGGTTCGGCGAAATTTTTCCTATAGAAAAAAACACCGAACTGAGGTTCGGCGAAATTTTTCCTATAGGAAAAAACACCGAACTGAGGTTCGGCGAAATTTTTCTATAGGAAAAAACACCGAACTGAGGTTCGGCGAAATTTTTCCTATAGGAAAAAAACACCGAACTGAGGTTCGGCGAAATTTTTCCTATAGGAAAAAAACACCGAACTGAGGTTCGGCGAAATTTTTCCTATAGGAAAAACACCGAACTGAGGTTCGGCGAAATTTTTCCTATAGGAAAAAACACCGAACTGAGGTTCGGCGAAATTTTTCCTATAGGAAAAAACACCGAACTGAGGTTCGGCGAAATTTTTCCTATAGGAAAAAACACCGAACTGAGGTTCGGCGAAATTTTTCCTATAGGAAAAAACACCGAACTGAGGTTCGGCGAAATTTTTCCTATAGGAAAAAACACCGAACTGAGGTTCGGCGAAATTTTTCCTATAGGAAAAAACACCGAACTGAGGTTCGGCGAAATTTTTCCTATAGGAAAAAACACCGAACTGAGGTTCGGCGAAATTTTTCCTATAGGAAAAAACACCGAACTGAGGTTCGGCGAAATTTTTCCTATAGGAAAAAACACCGAACTGGGTACGGCGAAGTTTTTCCTATAGGAAAAAACACCGAACTGAGGTTCGGCGAAATTTTTTCCTATGGGAAAAACAACGAACTGAGGTTTGGCCGCAATTTTTTCCTATGGGAAAAACACCGAACTGAGGTTCGGCGCAATTTTTTCCTATGGGAAAAACACCGAACTGAGGTTCGGCGCAATTTTTTCCTATGGGAAAAAACTTCGAACTGAGGTTCGGCGCAATTTTTTCCTATAGGAAAAAACACCGAACTGAGGTTCGGCGCAATTTTTTCCTATAGGAAAAAACACCGAACTGAGGTTCGGCGCAATTTTTTCCTATAGGAAAAAACACCGAACTGAGGTTCGGCGCAATTTTTTCCTATAGGAAAAAACACCGAACTGAGGTTCGGCGCATTTTTTTCCTATAGGAAAAAACACCGAACTGAGGTTCGGCGCAATTTTTTCCTATAGGAAAAAACACCGAACTGAGGTTCGGCGCAATTTTTTCCTATGGGAAAAACACCGAACTGAGGTTCGGCGCAATTTTTTCCTATGGGAAAAAACTTCGAACTGAGGTTCGGCGCAATTTTTTCCTATAGGAAAAAACACCGAACTGAGGTTCGGCGCAATTTTTTCCTATGGGAAAAACACCGAACTGAGGTTTGGCGAAATTTTTCCTATAGGAAAAAACACCGAACTGAGGTTTGGCGAAATTTTTCTATAGGAAAAAACACCGAACTGAGGTTCGGCGAAATTTTTCCTATAGGAAAAAACACCGAACTGAGGTTCGGCGAAATTTTTCCTATAGGAAAAACACCGAACTGAGGTTCGGCGAAATTTTTCCTATAGGAAAAAACACCGAACTGAGGTTCGCCGAAATTTTTCCTATAGGAAAAAACACCGAACTGAGGTTCGGCGCAATTTTTTCCTATAGGAAAAAACACCGAACTGAGGTTCGGCGCAATTTTTTCCTATAGGAAAAAACACCGAACTGAGGTTCGGCGCAATTTTTTCCTATAGGAAAAAACACCGAACTGAGGTTCGGCGCAATTTTTTCCTATAGGAAAAAACACCGAACTGAGGTTCGGCGCAATTTTTTCCTATAGGAAAAAACACCGAACTGAGGTTCGGCGCAATTTTTTCCTATAGGAAAAAACACCGAACTGAGGTTCGGCGCAATTTTTTCCTATAGGAAAAAACACCGAACTGAGGTTCGGCGCAATTTTTTCCTATAGGAAAAAACACCGAACTGAGGTTCGGCGCAATTTTTTCCTATAGGAAAAAACCCCGAACTGAGGTTCGGCGCAATTTTTTCCTATAGGAAAAAACACCGAACTGAGGTTCGGCGCAATTTTTTCCTATAGGAAAAAACACCGAACTGAGGTTCGGCGCAATTTTTTCCTATAGGAAAAAACACCGAACTGAGGTTCGGCGCAATTTTTTCCTATAGGAAAAAACACCGAACTGAGGTTCGGCGCAATTTTTTCCTATAGGAAAAAACACCGAACTGAGGTTCGGCGCAATTTTTTCCTATAGGAAAAAACACCGAACTGAGGTTCGGCGCAATTTTTTCCTATAGGAAAAAACACCGAACTGAGGTTCGGCGCAATTTTTTCCTATAGGAAAAAACACCGAACTGAGGTTCGGCGCAATTTTTTCCTATAGGAAAAAACACCGAACTGAGGTTCGGCGCAATTTTTTCCTATAGGAAAAAACACCGAACTGAGGTTCGGCGCAATTTTTTCCTATAGGAAAAAACACCGAACTGAGGTTCGGCGCAATTTTTTCCTATAGGAAAAAACACCGAACTGAGGTTCGGCGCAATTTTTTTCCTATAGGAAAAAACACCGAACTGAGGTTCGGCGCAATTTTTTCCTATAGGAAAAAACACCGAACTGAGGTTCGGCGCAATTTTTTCCTATAGGAAAAAACACCGAACTGAGGTTCGGCGCAATTTTTTCCTATAGGAAAAAACACCGAACTGAGGTTCGGCGCAATTTTTTCCTATAGGAAAAAACACCGAACTGAGGTTCGGCGCAATTTTTTCCTATAGGAAAAAACACCGAACTGAGGTTCGGCGCAATTTTTTCCTATAGGAAAAAACACCGAACTGAGGTTCGGCGCAATTTTTTCCTATAGGAAAAAACACCGAACTGAGGTTCGGCGCAATTTTTTCCTATAGGAAAAAACACCGAACTGAGGTTCGGCGCAATTTTTTCCTATAGGAAAAAACACCGAACTGAGGTTCGGCGCAATTTTTTCCTATAGGAAAAAACACCGAACTGAGGTTCGTCGAAATTTTTCCTATAGGAAAAACCACCGAACTGAGGTTCGGCGACATTTTTCCTATAAGAAAAAACACCGAACTGAGGTTCGGCGCAATTTTTTCCTATTGGAAAAAACACCGAACTGAGGTTCGGCGACATTTTTCCTATAGGAAAAAACACCGAACTGAGGTTCGGCGCAATTTTTTCCTATAGGAAAAAACACCGAACTGAGGTTCGGCGCAATTTTTCCTATAGGAAAAAACACCGAACTGAGGTACGGCGAAATTTTTCCTATAGGAAAAAACACCGAACTGAGGTTCGGCGAAATTTTTCCTATAGGAAATAAAACACCGATCTGAGGTTCGGCGACATTTTTCCTATAGGAAAAAACACCGAACTGAGGTTCGGCGACATTTTTCCTGTAGGAAAAAACACCGAACTGAGGTTCGGCGACATTTTTCCTATAGGAAAAAACACCGAACTGAGGTTCGGCGCAATTTTTTCCTATAGGAAAAAACACCGAACTGAGGTTCGGCGCAATTTTTTCCTATAGGAAAAAACACCGAACTGAGGTTCGGCGCAATTTTTTCCTATAGGAAAAAACACCGAACTGAGGTTCGGCGCAATTTTTTCCTATAGGAAAAAACACCGAACTGAGGTTCGGCGCAATTTTTTCCTATAGGAAAAAACACCGAACTGAGGTTCGGCGCAATTTTTTCCTATAGGAAAAAACACCGAACTGAGGTTCGGCGCAATTTTTTCCTATAGGAAAAAACACCGAACTGAGGTTCGGCGCAATTTTTTCCTATAGGAAAAAACACCGAACTGAGGTCTGGCGAAATTTTTTCCTGTAGGAAAAAACACCGAACTGAGGTTCGGCGCAATTTTATCCTATTGGAAAAAACACCGAACTGAGGTTCGGCGCAACTTTTTCCTATAGGAAAAAACACCGCACTGAGGTTCTGCGAAATTTTTCTAATCTGATGAATTCAGAACTTAAAAAAAAACTCATAAAAACTCTTAAATTTAAGTTTTTTTTTTTTTGAGTTAAGACCCTTTTTGAGGCTTTAGGTTTTCTTTTTCAAATATTTATTCCCACCGCAATTATTCGCATGGCATTCATGTTGACAGTCGTCTTCCTACCTACATGACGCTCTGACCAAGCTATTCCTCAAACACATAGCCCGTTTGGCTGCATTGGCATGTCATGCCACATACTACAGCTCACGGCATATCATGCCACCACATACCGAAAAACAGGTGATAACAACAGATACAACAACATTATTAAAATCCCAAAATGCAGCAGCGACAGCGAAAGGCCAATCACTGAAATTGTTGAATAAATATTTAGCGCATGCGTAAATTTGACATAGCCCACAAATACCCCCAAATCACATTGAAGAAAAAAGTTAAAACAATCTTCTCAATATTAAAATGTGTAGGTAGCTTGAAAAAAGTAACGCAGCTTAAAATGAAGTGAGTTAAATAAAGAGAGGGAGAGAAACTACTCAAATATTTCACAAAACTGGGCTGAACTTGAACTTCATGCGGAAGCGCTGTCAGCGATGTTGTTGCACTCCAAATTCAGCAGTTATAGTCGTTCGTTTGTTTGGTTCCTAAACATCCTAAGACATTCTTTAGCTATATACAAACAAAATGAAGGCCTAACAACAATCGCCAACTATGCAACGGAGTCTGCTGCGATCTGTTGTACGGGACCGAGTATGATAAGTGGAAGAACATAAATCAGAACAAAATAGAGGTCATTAAAAATAGTTAAGGAAATTGTATAACTTTGTATTTTTCAAAATGTTTTGTTTTCATCTGTGGGTTTTAATTGAGCTTTTTAATAAATATATTTATTAACATTGTCTTGTAGCCTTACGTAGGCCTGAGCCAAATGGTCCTGTAATATCAGTATTTTCTTCATTTCCAACTTTCACATTACAATTTTCTCACACTTAAATCAAGCCACACACCTTTGGGTACGTCCCACATAAAATTTCAAAATGTTCGGAAAAGTGCAGTTTAAAGACATGCCTCAGGTAATATCCTTTTTTCGGGGGTAAGACCATAAGATAATTAACTAAAAAAAACTTACGGCCACCAATTAAACTGACTAGTGAGGAAGTTATATCGCTCATTTACTCAAAGAGAGTCACATTTCAAAAAAATTACGTTTCGAAAAAACTCGTTTTTACTTGGCGATAAAAAATTGACTTCCCACCCTCCTTAAAAAGATTATTCCTCATAAAAATAAAACACCCACTTGAACCATGTTTTGTGAAGAGATAGCCAGATGTCAGTGCTATCAAGTATTATCTGAAGTGTTTTAGTGCGAAGGTCATTTATAGTGATATTTAATAAATTCTCTTTCGAGTTGAGCATCCCACGCTTCCAACCATTACGCTACGTTTCACGGGTGGTTAAGCCGATCTGTAACTCGTTAAGCTTTAGAGATATTAACATGAAAATTGGACACAATATAAAGTAGAAGTCGTAGAAAAATAGAAATTGGTAACACCCACATATGTGAGTGCCTTGGGATCTGTTGTTGTAGCAACGCATATAAGAGGGGCACAAAAAACCTCCTGGCCTAGGCAACTCGCAGTGTCGTTTGACCTTTTTTTTTGAAAGTTTGGCGGTTGTTAGCCTAATTGGGTTATTTACAGTGACTTAAAAAATCACTTCGAAAAAAAATGGAATTTACTTGTGAACATTTTCGTCCGATAATTTTGTACAAATTTCGACGTGGATAATCAACAACAGTGCATCGATCAAATTAAATCATTGTTTGTCGATAAAATTACATCCCATATCACTATGAAAAACTCGTGAGAGTCGCCCAAAATTGTGAATAAAACAATTGCGGTGCTTCAAATTACTTTTATCCGATCGTTATAGACGACGAATTTTGGATCTACGCTTAGGAGCTCGAAACAAGACAGGAATCGACCGTTAGGGTCTTCGAAAGCGAGCCAAATCCAACGAAAGTTGTTCATGGAAGAAGCACTTCGAGCAAAATGTCGCCTGGGGCCTCGCATCCATTATCGAGTGAGTTTTTGTTCGAAGACAAATTACGAACGATCGAAATTTTTGGATTCCCTTATACGATCGAAATTATTAAAAAAAATTATCGATGCATACGGTTATCGAACGCTGAAAGCATATGGTAAACACAAAAAATACAAACAAACAAGTTGTTGTGCGGCAAGTTTCTCTTAAAAAGAAATGAGAGCATGAAAATTGCATCAAATTATACAAAATTGTGAAAAATTAAAAGTAATAGTAACCCAAAATAAATCCCCCGATGTAAAAATATAAAAATTTTTTAATTTTAAGAAGCGCCTCCTTTTTGTCTATTTTCCCTACTCATTTTATTGGAAAAAGTCATTAGTATATGATTTTGTTTAGTCCTATTACAAAATCTTCACCTAAAGTTCATTTTATGCCACAAAAATAATCATTTCGACAGCAAATTTGTTGCGGCCAAAAACTCGCAAGATTCCACTCGAAAGTGTATTCGATAACGGATGCCGTAATCCAAATACTGAAAATATCGATCGAAACAACTCGATCACTTATGCGAGAATTAGGCCCCTGTTTCTTCGGCAAAACTGACCGTGCGGCGACTATACGGGTTGAGAAGTGTAGGACGGTTAATTCTGAGTGTTACACTACAATTTGTTTACCTGAAGTCTCCTGAGAAATTCGCAAAACGAACAAGAGACGACGAATCGTTCTGCATCATAGCAATGCGAGCTCTCACACATCGATTCAAACCAGCACTTGTTTGACCGGACAAAACGTGGAATTGAGAGGTCATGCGCCGTACAGCCCTGACTGGGGATTCAATGACTTCATTTGATTCCAGCACATCAAGAAAAAAGGCGTGGTAAACGATTTTCGTCGCCTATCAATCCACTACAAACAACCCAACACATGGTCGTATGTCAAACTGTCCTGAGTACGCTTAGGTCAAAACTGTCAAACTTTCCAAAAAAAATGTCAAATGACTTCTGGCGACACTGCTTATTGCCTAGGCCAGAAGAGATTTTAGTGCCCCTCTTCGTTCATGTATTATTTCAGTTATCAGTAGACAGCGGAATTTTATCCAACCCTATTTTTGGTCCCATTCGTGTCAAATTTTGGGACTGGGCATATATTTGGCTTCTGATAAAATGGCAATCGAAACATATGACATATGCAAAATGCATACATTTTACATATGCAAAAAATACATATTTCATTTATTCGGCGACTTATATTAAAATTTGATGGAGAATATTTTTGTTTTTGAACTCTTCTATCTAGAATGAATTATTGTGGGACAAAACTTAATAAACTCAGATAAAATACAACATTAACCCTAAAATGTGATTTTATTTTTGGCAGATTCCTGGCGTTTATGTACGATTTAGAGTTTTGGTGTATTCGGGGACCTATAGTAAAATTTCATGAAAAATAATTTTGTAGAATATTTTGATCTGATACGATCACATTTTAAAGGAGTTTTTAAACGTTTTTGAAAAAAGGGTCAAAAAGACCCGTTTAGTGACTCGCATGAGGGTTAATTTTTTCATACAAATATAGCCCGCATTGTTGTCAGTAATATTGCCAAAGACACTTTATACCTAAAATGCAAGGATTCTAAGGAATCTTATGTCGAATATTTCAAAACCTGTAGAAATGGGCGGAAATTGCCACGCCTATTTAGGTTACTTCCCGACGTAAACTTTCAAAACGCCGATGCTCGTTTTTTCTTTTTTTCGGTTCTCTTTCATAATCTGGCCGAATTGTCTTGTAATTATTTTTTGGTTTTGTACAGCGAAATCAAGAAAAAATCGCAGTGATTTTTAGGGCAATTTTCAACAAATAATTTGATGTTTAAACTAGCCTAACCAAATAAAGTTTATTATCGTACTTATTGCCCTGACTTCGTTTTTTTCAGTTCCCCACACAAACATTTTCCTCTCACATTCCACTAAGTATGCCGTTAGGGACAATTCATGAATATAATTGACTAAAACAGAAACAGAAACGTTTAGTTCAGACGCATTATTAAGGCGTTTGCTACTTTTTTGCCAGAATGTCTGCGAACTTCTCTCTCTCTTTTAAAATATTCTCAGCAATTCTCAACAAAAGTTAAAATCTAAGATCTGCTTGTATTAACGGAACAGCAGAGCAGCACCAATAATATGCTGGTTTTGCTGTGCATCCACACATCATCATCATGATCATCGTCGGCATTGGCATTGGACTGCGTTTGAGCCCGGTTTGTTTGCTGTTTTTACTGATGTTGTTCTTTCGTCCGGTTTGGAGACTTCATTTTCATTGTAAATAACTGCAAAAGAAAACCGCTATATGTGTTCCTTTTTTATTTTGCCACCACAACAACTTTTTTCAGCGTTTTCTCCCGTCTTAGTTGCTTATTTATAATGCATCTGTCCGCCGTTTAGTAGTCGTCCGTACAAACTGCCCGACTTGGTATTTACTCTTTTCTATTGTTTATGTGTGATATTTTAAAACAGTGGGGGAAAATACCAAAGCCTCCTAAAATACTGGAAATTTAACAAGAATAAAAGTTTGGCTAGTTTATGGATTATCTCCTCTGTAGTTCGAATATTAAATAGTTATGAATTTCTAATGTTCTTATGCTTTAATTCCCCACTGTGCATTGCTGTAGAAACAGAAAGAAATTAAAAAAAAACTCAAACATATCTCTCAAATTTTCCTTCTCTGCTCCATTCGATTGTCTTTATAAGTATTTACCTTGATCGTAAACACAAACATACGTTGTTTGGAGGGGCACTTTATGTTGGAGTGTGATCACATTAGAGCTTCTGAAATCTTGTCTTGAACAAGATGAGAAGGAAAATACAAATCAAACATACAAGAACAACAATAACAAACAAACAAAAACAACAACATAAAGAAGTAGCCATCTAGTAGTAGTGTTAACTAAACACTAGACCCACAAACAGGCTAAAAAGTTTAAGTAAAGTCTATGATAGTGTCTGGATTTCAGCTGTGATTCTGCGCTTCGGTTCTCTGCTGAAGATCTCTTTTAATTGTTTACTGAATAATGTTAAACTTGGCAATAACACTTATAAGTCTTTTTACTGGTCGCTTGTCATTATGACCGACTAATAATAAGCAAACTGAAGGAAGATTTTTTAAGATTTTAATATGTGAAAATAAAATTAATTACTGATGATTCTTGGATTTCTTCAGTTATTTTTGTAGAAAAACTCACAATTCAATATCTGAGTGTACTTTAAAAAGGTTGCTATCGATATTGATTGACTTTAATAGGACCTGGGTGTCCCTCTCTTTTAAATCGTGTGGAGATTGAGTTCTGGTGGTTTCTCCTGAGGAGGAATATTCCGCACAAACAGACCAGATACGATAAGGAGAGAGTTTTCCACCAAGTGTAGCTCTTAAAAACCATGTCCAAGATAATACGTCACATCTGGCCGAGAAGAAGTATTCAGGAAATTCGAACCAATAACACCATCTAAGAGCAAGGTTTGCATGCTAACAGTTGGTTCATATTGGCATCTCATGTACCCGTTAAAGGTAGTGGGTAAAGCGTGTAGAGAAAATGAGGATGACAAGTGATGGTATCCTGCAATAACTCACATTGTCAAATAACGGGTTTAAAATAGATTTGTTGTGGAATACAAGGATTTGTTTTGGAATATTTCGATACCCTCCACCATAGTATGGATGGTATATTAAGTTTGTTTTTCTGTTTGTAACATCACCGTGGTGCAATGGTATGCACACTCGCCTTGCACCCTAAGGGGTTTCCGGCCAGGAAACATCCAAAATTTTAACGGTGGCAAAATACCCCTCCGTAATGTTGGCGACATTTCCTGAGTATTTCGGCCATGTAAAACTTCTCTACAAGTGGTGTCTCAGGACACGCCGTTCGGACTCGGCAATAAACGGTAGGTCCCTTATCATTGAGCTAATATGAATCGGGGTGCACTCATTGATATGAGGGAAGTCTCCCTTGTCCCGTATGGGATGTTTTGTGGAACTATTATTATTATCACGCATTGAAATATACATTTCCGACCCTATATATATTCTTGATCAGGATAAAATGTTGAGTCGATATAGCCATGCCCATCTGTCCGTCTGTTGTAATCACTCAAGCGTCCACAATAATTGAGCTAGAGCGCTGTGTTTTTGCACCCGAGAGTCTTTGCTCTATAGTCAGGTCAAGTTCGAAGATGGGCTATATTGGCCCACGTTTTGGTATAGCCCCCATATAACGATACCTGCCGATTTTTGGTATTTTGGGAACTTTAGCGAAATTTTTTGACCAAACTACCTGTAATTTTATATTTAAGGTTCACAGTGGTCACAAAACATCTCCACTAAAAACTGTAAATATTTTGGTATAGCCCCCCCCCCCCCCCCCCCCTATAACGGTACCTCCCGATTTTCGGTATTTTGAGGATTTTAGCCACAATTTTTAACCGTACTAACTGTAATTTGACATTTGATGTTCCCAGTGGTCACGCAACTTTTCCACTAAAAATGTTCAATATAGGTCCATGTTTTGGTATAGCCCCCATATAAAAGTTCCTCCCAATTTTCGGTATTTTGGGGACTTTTGCTAAACATTTTAACTGAACTATCTGTAATTTGGCTTTTAAGGTTCTCGGTGGGCACGAAACTTGTCCACCAAAAATCGTCAGCATAGGTCCATGTTTTGGTATAGACTCCATATAACGGTAGCTCCTGATTTTCGGTATTTTGTGGATTTTAGCTAAAATTTTTAACCGAACTACCTGTAATTTTACAGTTGAGGTTCCCAGTGGTCACAAAACATTTCCTCCGAAAATTGTCAACATAGTTTCACGCTTTGGAATAGCCCGCATATAACTGTAACCCAACCCAACTAGCCATACACAGTGTGGCCAATATAAGTTTTTTTTGTGTCAAAAATCTATATTTTCTAAACGGATTATGATAGAGCTATAAAAATTGGAGGCTATAAAATTATAGCTATAAAAATTGTTTATCGAATAAAGATCTTATATTTTCTGATCCCAAAAATTTAAGTTTTCAGCCAATTTGGTTCAAAAATGTGGCCAGAATCCTTAAAAAAGACCTTTAAATGGGAGGTACCGTTATATGGCGGCTATTTCAAGATGTGGGCCTATATTGACAATTTTTGGTAAGCAGATACTTTACTCATAGAAAACGTTACATTTTTAGCTAAATCGGTTGATTATTATAGGTGAAATCCTGAAAGTACGTAAAATCGGGAAGTACCATTATAGTTCTGAAAGTTAGTCGCAATTAATCTATTGAGAAATTGATAGTTCGAGAACTCCTCTAAATTTCTGTACTGTAATAATGGAACCCGACCATGTGATACCCTACACCACAACCTATAGGAATTAGCTATGTGCAACCCCCTTGTACGCTGAATGTCCGGGTTCGATTCCCAGGCCTGAACATATCAAATTTTCAACGGTGGCAAAATACCCCTTAGCAATGTTGGCGAGCGATATTTTCTGAGCATTTCAGCCATGAAAAATGTCTCTAGCACACACCGTTCGGACTAGTCGATAAAAACTAGGTCACATATCAATAACTTAATATGAATCCATTGATATAAGAGAAGCCTCTCTTGTCTTTACTGAGATGTTTGTGGAAAAATATGTAAATTTTACATTTCTAAAAAATATTCGAAAATTGGAAAATTCACATCGATTAGCCCCTCCTGCTTACTTACTTACTTAGTTGGCCCATTACAGAACATTTGTTCTATAGACCGAACTAAGAAAATATCTCCATTCCTCTCTGTTTTTCGCTTGACTTTTTGGAATACCGCGCCTTTTCATTTCTTCATCCACTTGTATGCTCCATCGAAGCTTAGGCCTGCCGATTCTGCGTGCACCGCCATGTGGCATGTATTCATACGCCTTTTTAGCGGGTTCATCATAGCTCATTCTCATGATATGGCCTAGACAACGCAATCGTTGCATCTCGATACGTTTAACTATATTCATGTCTTTGTATAGCTGATATAGCTCGTGGTTCATACGACGTCGATATTCACCGTCAACGCAAGTCGGCCCGTAGATCTTTCGAAGAATTTTCCTCTCAAACACACCAAGCACTGCCTTAGCTGCTTGCGCAAGTACCCATGCTTCGGAGCCATACATTAGCACGGGTAGTATCAGCGTTTTGTATAGTGTTATTTTTGTTTGACGAGATGTGGCTTTGTTTTTAAATTGCTTACTTAGACCATAGTAGCATCTGTTGGCCAATACAATTCTTCTTCTTATTTCACAACTGATGTTGTTTGTTGTGTTTATGGCAGTGCCGAGATAGACGAAGTCTTTAACTACCTCAAAATTGTAGGTACCAACTTCCACAGTTGGCCCGAGCTCTATGGACGCTTTGCGCGTCGACACCATCAATTTGGTCTTTTCGCCGTTTACCGCCAGACCCACTTTCGCAGATTCTGCTTCGACCTTCATAAAGGTATCAGTTACTTCCTTTACTGATCGTCCCAAGATGTCTATGTCATCAGCATAAGCAAGTAACATGTGGCTATTGGTGTAAATTGTGCCATTTCTTTTGACATTTGCATCTCGTATTACCTTTTCCAGCAAAATGTTGAATAGGTCACACGAAAGGCTGTCTCCTTGTCTGAAACCTCTTTTGGTACAATATTCTTCGGGGAGGTTCTTTCCAATTTTAACTGAGGGCTTAGTATCAGTTAAAGTCATCTTACAAAGCCGTATGAGCTTTGCGGTGATACCAAATTCAGACATTCCATGGAATACTTTTGATCGGATGGGACTGTCGAATGCTGCTTTATAATCGACAAAAAGGTGATATGTGTCGATCTGCATCTCTTGGGTCTTCTCTAGGATTTGCCGCAGGGTAAATATCTGGTCAATGGTAGACTTGCCAAGTCTAAAGCCACATTGGTATGGTCCAATTATTTCGTTGACCATTGGCTTTAGTCGTTCGCACAATATCCCTGACAATATCTTATAGGCAATAGGGAGAAGACTTATGCCCCTATAGTTGGAGCATACAGTCTTATCTCCTTTCTTGTGGACGGGACATAGGATGCTCAGGTTCCAATCGTCGGGTACGCGTTCTTCCTGCCAGATGGTGCTAGCTAGCTGATGCATACACCTTATCAGCGCTCGCCTCCGGTTTTAAACAGCTCGGCTGGTAAGCCATCGGCTCCTGCTGCTTTATTATTCTTCAGCCGATTGATTGCTGTTTTTACCTCATCTAGGCCGGGCGGTATACATTCTATACCATCTTCGGGGATTGGATCTGCGGTATCATCGTCTTCGCTACTATTGGATACCAGCAGATTGGAGAAATGTTCCTTCTATATCCTGAGCACGCTATCTGTATCTAATACCAGATTACCTTGCTGGTCTCTACAGGAGGATGTGCCTGTACCAAAGCCATCTGTTTGATGTTTCACTCTTTGGTAGAACTTTCGGACTTCATTCTGGCTCCTGTACATCTCGATTTTTTCACACTACCGATTTTCCATTTATCTCTTTTTCTACTGCGCTACGCGTTGCTACTGATTATAAAGTAGCTCTGTATGCCGCATTTTTCTCTTCGGTAGCAGCACGACACTCCTGGTCATACCATGAATTCCTTTGTGGAGGTCTCTGGAATCCAAGTATGGATTTTGCGGCTGTTTGCATGGAGTGGGCAATATTTTGCCATTGTGTTGTTATGTTATCGGGACAAGGAGTGCTCGCGTTAAGCAATTGGGCTAGTTGAGTGGAATATGCTGTGGCTATCTGTTGTGTTTGCAGCCTATCGATGTCCAACTTCCGCGTTGTGTCTGTTCGTGCTTTATTTGCAACGTTTAGACGGGTACGTACCTTTGCTGCAACAAGATAGTGGTCCGAATCAATGTTTGCGCCTCGGAACGATCGTACATCCAACACGCTGGATGAATGTCTTCCATCTATCACAACATGATCAATTTGATTACTTGTTCTTTGATCTGGGGACAGCCAGGTGCCCTTATGAATATCGAGATGATTAAATCTGGTACTGCTAACTACCATGTTTTTTGCAGCTGCAAAGTCTATCAGCCTCATACCATTGTCAGATGTTTCACTGTGGAGACTGAATTTCCCGACTGTTGGGCCAAAGATATTCTCCTTTCCAATTTTGGCATTAAAATCGCCTAGAATGATTTTAATGTCATGGGCAGGGCAACGGTCATATGTTTCTTCTAAGCGCTCGTAAAATATATCTTTGGTCTGTTCGTCCTTTTCTTCAGTGGGAGCATGAGCGCAAATAAAGCTGATGTTGAAGAATTTAGCTTTTATTCGAATTGCAGCAAGTCTTTCATTCACTGGGGTGAAGCTGGATACCAGATGTTTTAGTCTCCGACTAACTACGAATCCGCAACCAAACTCATGCTTTACGTCATGGCAGCTATAATACAGTGCGTCACCTTTAGGTGTTGTTGTGACGCCTTTCCCAATCCATCGTATTTCCTGTATGGCAGTAATATCGGCCTTGTAATTTTCAAGTACGCCTGCCAGTGCGAAGACTGCACCTTCTCTATAAAGAGTGCGAACATTCCAGGTGCAGATTCGCAGATCATGGTAATTAAAACGTTTGCGGGGTTCGTCAACTTTAGAGGGGTTTGTTTTTCTTTTCTTTCGTTTTTTCATAGTAGTCTGTTTTTTCTAGGGGAGGGTTACTAACCCGACGCCCAAACCCAAGTTTTTAACGTTCTTATGGGTGAACGCGCGGCACATGTTAGCTCACTACCTTTAACGGATGTTAAAGGCAGTTCCCCAGGTGACACCACGGGGAGGTCAGTGTCCACTTGAGATGAAAGAGGGACCAAGATAAATCCTGGGCTTTGCCATGTTAAAGCCGTTCAGGACCGTTGCTTGGTATCTTCCATCCCCTACGTCACCCAGCCCCTCCTGCTACATCTTCAAATTGTCTTTGAATATCAGGTTACTTTTTGGAATACACCTAAAATAATTCAAGTCAGCTGCGCTAACAGTGATTTACCCTCAGCCTCTGCCGTATAAAAATACATTTATTTTGTAACACGAGTTTGCTTCAAAATACGTGGAATCTGTAGGTATCGTAATATGGGGCTACACCAAATCATTTTAAGTAAGCTAACTTCTGAGTTTTGGAAAAGTTGGAGAATTATTTTTTCAGGTTTGTAATTTTCAGTTGGAGCCGGCAGGGGTTTTTGGACTTCTGGACTATTATCTCAGGAAATATGACTTATCCCGAAAAAGGGACCAGAATAGGGAAAGTGAAAAGAACCTTTTTAAAAATAATAATAATAGTAATCAAATAGATCCGATACGGGTCCTCAAAGTGCACTTTTCCCAAATTTTGAGTGGGAGGTACTCGAAGAACGGACCGATATAGTCCATATTCCAACCTGACGCATGACTGGATGAATTCATACGATGTGTAAAGTTTCGACCAATCAGAAAATCCCCTTGAGAGTTATCAAAACTATTCGAGAGGACTCTTAAATTTTGTGTGGGAGTTACCCTAAGGTGTGGACCGATATAGTCTTATCCGATCTATATCTGGAAGCAATAATAATATATGGAAGTTTGGAGCAAATCGATTGCTCACTTCGCCAGTTTTCGTTCACAATTTTTTCGAAAACAATATTGAACTTGTTTGGGGGAGATGTGGACCGACATAGCCTACATTCGAACTTAAACAAAGTTTGGGCAAAATATTACGAAGTATAAAATTTGGTTCTAATCGGTAGATCCGTTCGAGAGTTATCGTGCGCACCAGCCAGCTAGACATTTAGAGAGACATATGACCAGACAGGGCTAAATAGACTCCAAATTGTCTGAAACGAATTTCGTCCAAACATACATGGGGTCTAAGCCCAATATTTCGATGAGGCACATCTTTGGTCGTATTTTGTTTGTATCCCCTTTACTGTAAATGCTGAGGTATAAAATAGGTGGCGAGGCGACCCCATGCTACAATATTTGTATAAAACTTCCAATGGCACAACTGAACTGAAAATTTCTCTGTCATGATAGAGACAATTTGTAGCATGGGAGGAAATTGTGGAAATCGAACTAAAACTTTGCACACTTTTCAGATCTGGATGACAATGCATAAATATGTATCAAAATGGGGAAGTACGTAAATGAATGTAGTAAAGCGTCTCCAAACAAACTGCTAAATGCAATTTGCAATTTTAAATTATGTATATTCAAATCAGCTTTCATCCATTTCAGTTACATGATATTTTAAAAATATCAAATATCGGGCGGTACCTTTATATGGGGGCTATGTCAAAACGTGGACCTGTACCAACAATTATCTGTCTGAATATTTTATAAGCCAAATGAAGACTAAATGCTAGATTTCAGCTACTTCAGTTGGATCATGTGCCTAAAAACTTCAAAATTACTAAAATCGGACGGTACCGTTCTATGAGGGCTATATCAAAACGTGAATCTGTTCCGACAATTCGCTGTCGAAATATTTTATACTCCAAACTGAGGTTAAATATCAAAATGTAGCCATTTCAGATGGGATACGTGGCAGAAATTATCAAAATATCGAAAATCGGGATGAACCGTTATGTTGCACCTTTGCAAAAAAATAGTCATAAAAAATAAAAATTTACCCAATATATCAATAAATAAAGTAAAATTGTCAATATAAAGCTATTATTATCCAAATTATTGATAAACATACAATAAAACATTGACTTTTATTTGCTGCACGCTAGATCTGTATTTTTCCCCACTGTAAGAAGCTCTGAATACCGGACTTTATGAGTCATCAGCCGTACAGCCCTGTCTTGCACAAATGACTTTATTTTATTCTCGCGCATCAATAAAAAAGGTATGGTCAACGATTTTCGTCGCCAGAAGATGCTGTTGAAGCGTTCAAAAACCATGTTTTGGAGATGTCTTATGCGGAGTGGAAACAGTGCTTGAACAATTGGTTTGAGCGCTGGCAAAAAACCAAAAGGCCAGAAACTTTTATGGAAGAACTTCTTATTACATTATAGATGAAAATCCTGGGGTAGATGAAGCGAATTTTAAAAATTGATTGCCTCCATTATTATATATTAAAGCTGCGTTTTTTACGAAATTGTAATTCCACTGTTTCGGATAGCGATGACGATATTGCACTTGCGTTATTGTAACAGGCAAATGTATCAAGCCGTCACACAGTGGTCGAAATCACTGATCTAGCGGCGCGAAAGTAATTACTCGCAAACAAATAGAGATATGTTTCTTAAATTTTGCACAAACTCAGTGTATGTCTGTGGGTAATAATGGACTAAATATGAACGGCATCAGCTAATATTTTCGTATAGCCCCCATATAACGGTACCTCCTGATATTCGGTATTTTAAGGATTTAAGCCACCTTTTCCTTCCTTTCCTTCCAAAATTACATTTTCACCCAAAAATTGTGGACATAGGTCTACGTTTTGATATTGTCCCATATAACGGTACATCCCAATATTTGGTATTTTGAGGATTTTGTCCACATTTGCAGACCAAATAAGTTGAATTTTGGCATGGGAGGTTCACGGTGGTTATATATCTTCTCCACCAAATATTGTGAACATAGGTCAACGTTTTGATATAGCACCCATATAACTGTACCGCCCGATTTTTTGTATTTTGATGATATAAGCTACATTTTCCATGCATTTATCATCAACATTTGCGGCTATTTGCAGCCGAAAGTTGATTATTCGGAATCTAGGAAGTCCAATTTAATTTGTCGAAAAAGGATTGGACACATTAGAGAACTTTTGTAGTTACGCTGCATTTGACAAAAGTATATTACAATAAAAAACACAAGAAAAATAATAAAAATAATAAAATTTTAGAAACATTGTGGCGTTTTTTATTGGATAGCGTTTGCAATTTTGTTTTTTTAAAACAACAACAATGGGATTAAGCCAGACTATTTTGAAAAAAAACAAAATTGCAAACGCTATCCCAATAAAAAACGCCACAATAATTTTCTTAAAATTTGATGCAGCAAATTGTCTTGCATTGGATAGTAAAGAGCTGAGAGCATATTTACAACAACAACAAAGTAAAAACCAGTTAGGAAACGATCAAAGTCGGGCGGGGCCGACTATATGATACCCTAAACCACTGTGAATAGATAAAATATATATGTGATCTAAATCCATATGTGAACAGATTACGATATAATTTGGCACATACATTTCTAGACCAAACACCGTCACACATTCCAAATTTCATCAAAATTAGACATACATCATACATACATACATCAAATACCTTAAATCGGGCGAATATATATGTATATATATATATCCGAACCGATTTCGATAAAATTTGGCACACTTATTTCTAGACCAAATTCCGTCACACATTCCATATTTCATTGAGATCGGATATATATAACGTGTTTCGTGCACCAAATACCAAAAATCGGTAAAAAATATATATGGGAGCTATATCCAAATCAGAACCGATTTTGATATAATTTGGCACACTTATTTCTAGACCAAATTCCGTCACACATTCCAAATTTCATTAAAATTGGACAAATACAGCATGTTTCGTGCATCATATATATGGGAGCTATATCCAAATCTGAACCGATTTTCACCAAAAGCAATAGCGTTCTTCATTAGGCTAAAAAAATGATCTTCCCTAATTTTCAGCCAAATCGAACAATAAATGCGACCTGTACGTTGCGAACGGACGGATGGACGGACGGACATGCATAAGTCGACTCAGAAAGTGATTCTATGCATATCCCTAGAAGGAACTATGGGTCTATCTCTTTTCCTTAGGCATGTTACATACAAATGCCCTAACACATAATACCCTTACCCAAGGGTGGTGTAGGTTATAACAAAGTTTTAGTCAGCAGAGTGTCTGTAATAGATACAATGGAAAAGATTTCGCAATTATATAGTCTGATTTTTTTCACTTTCGCGCCGCTAGATCAGTGATTTCGACCAGTGTGCGTCAGTGAGAAGAGCAAAGACACTGATGCTATAATTATAAAACCCTCGAATGGTTTTAAAAATTGTTAATGGTGATGTTAAGCCAAAAAATATTTCCTATTTTTAGGGCATTTATAAATAAAACACTAAAACATAATTGTTCAATTATTACTTTTTTTAACTTCCTACTAAATAAATTTTGTTGACCACTCAGAACCCCACAAACAAATTACAGTCAAGTTAGGCTGAAAATGTAGATAAACACTATAAAACGCCTGAAATCGGGTGGTACCATTATATGGGGGTTATACCAAAACCTCGATTCATGTCCTCAATTGTTGGTGGGGAAGTTTCTGTACCATTGGGAAGTTACAGCAAATTCGGGCTAAAACTAAAGATAAAATACTCAAAATACCTCAAATCGGGTGGTACTGTTATATGGGGGCCTATATCAAACCCTTAAAAACACATACCTACACATACACATACCCCCAATGAAGACTAAATACCAAATTTCAGCCGTTTCGGTTGGATACTGAGGGCACAACCTCCAAAATACTGAAAGTCGGGAAGTACCGCTCTATGGGGATTATATGGAGATGTGGACCTGCAACGACGAATTACATGCGGAAAGTTTTATACCCCAACGTATAGTAAATACCAAATGTAAGGCATTTCGGTGGAATATTGATGCCACAGTCTTCAAAATATCGAAAATCGGGAGGTACCGTCCTATGGGGGCTATATGAAGACGGGGCCTATTGCGACAAATTTCATGCGGAAAGTTTTTTACCCCCAACGAAGACAAAATATAAAAAATCAGCCATTTAGGTAGGTTGTTAATGCGACAACCTTCAAAATATGTACTGAAAATCGGAAGGTATCTTTCTATGCGGGTTATACGAGAACGTGGACCTATACCGACAAATTTTGGGTGGAAAGTTGTATCAACCAAACGAAGAAATAAGTATGTAATTAAAAAAATTAAGTAACAGTGTTTTATTTATAAATGCACTTAAAAGTAGAAAATAATTTTGATGATGGAATCTCTCAAATAAAACGCTTGCATTTAAATTAAAACTTGTGATAATATTGAACGGCAAGCGTTTTATTTGAGAGATTCTATCATCAAAATTATTTTCTACTTTTAAGTGCATTTATAAATAAAACACTGTTACTTAATTTTTTAATTACATACTTATTTTCTAGTTTTTAGTGCATTTAAAAATAGAACACTGAAACTTATTAATTTTATAATTATTTTTAATTTTTTTTGTAAATACATTTTTTGAAAATTTTCAATTTTATTTGTATATACTTGAGATTATAAATGATATTTAATGATGGTGCCCATATAGCGGTACCACCCGATTTAAGTTGTTTTGAGGATTTTGTCTTCGAGTTCCCAGTTGTACAGAAACGTCCCCACCAAAATTGTGTACATGGGTCAGATTTTGAAATAAGTATTTATTTTTTGACCGTTTGTGTGCTTGTGTGTGTAGTAGTGAACAAGTTAGACTGAATGTGGAAAAGGCAAGTTGAGAAGGGGAAGTTCGGAGAAGGTTGTTTGGAAGTTCGGAAGGGGGTGGAAGTTCCTAACATCCACCTTCATAACACCACCCCTTCGAACAACCTCCCCCGATCTTCCGAACAACCTCATCCAAACTTCCGAAAAATCTCCTCAGGACAACCTCATTCGGACTTTCAAACAAACTCCTCGGAACTTCCGAACAACATTCACGTTAACTCCTAACAACTTACACCGAACCACCGCCGAACTACCTCCTCCGTACTTTCCCCTCTCAACATGCTCTTTCAATTTTCAACGGAACCCCATAACCAATTTAGGCCGAAAATGTAGATACAAACTTTAAAATGCCTGAAATTGGGTGGTACCATTTATAGGGGCTATATCAAAACCTGGACCTATGTCCACAATTTTTGGTGGAGAAGTTGGGAACTCGAAATCAAAGTTACAGCCATTTCGGCCCAAAAATTAAGACAAAAACACTTGAAATCGGGTGGAGCCGTAATATGGGGGCTATACCAACACCTGGACCTATGTCACAATTTTTGGTGGAGAAATTTCTGTACCACTGGGATCTCCAAATGGCAAGTTACACGCAACTCGGGCGGTACCGCTATATGGGGGCTATACCAAAACCTGGACCTATGTCCATAATTTTTAATGGGTACGTTTCTGTACCTAGTTGTCAAAAAGCAGCCAATACGGGCTTAAAATGACGATAAAACACCTTAAATCGAGTTGTACGCTGGATGGGAGCTACAGGACAAAATGGACACATATTGATTTTGGTTTCATATTCATGTATTGTCATCCAAATCTGAAAAGTGTACAAAGTTTTAGTTCGATTGGTCAACTACAACTGTGTGAAAAATGAGTTACCAGATTTGAAAAGCAAATTAGATAAAAAACTGTAAAACAGTGTAAAAATGGACCAATATTGGTTTTGATTTCATATTCATGTATTGTCATCCAAATCTAAAAAGTTTGCAAAGTTTTAGTTCGATTGGTCAACTGCAACTGTGTGGGAAATGAGTTAACAGATTTGAAAAGCAAAATACCGGAAATCGGGTGGTACCGTTATATGGGAGCTATAGGAAAAAATGGACCCATATTGATTTTGGTTTCATATTCACGTATTGTCATCTAAATCTGAAAAGTGTGCAAAGTTTTACTTCGATTGGTCAACTGCAACCGCTTTAAAAATCAGTTACCAGATTTGAAAAGGGGGTTAAGTTAGACACCGTAAAAACACTGTAAGAATGGTCCAATATTGGTTTTGATTTCACATTCATGTATTGTCATCCAATTCTGAAATGTGTGCAGATTTTAAGTTCGATTGGTCAACTGCAACTGTGTGAAAAATTAGTTACCAGATTTGAAAAGCAAATTAGATAAAAACACTGTAAAACAGTGTAAAAATGGTCCAATATTGGTTTTGATTTCATATTCGTGTATTGTCTTCCAAATCTGAGAAGTGTGCAGATTTTAAGTTCGATTGGTCAACTGCAACCGTGTTAAAAATGAGTTACCAGATTTGAACTAAACACACACCAAGGCAAGTTAAATAAAACACTGTAAAAATACGAAATTTCAGCCTTTTGAGTGGAATATTGAGGCCACAATCTTCAAATACCGAAAATCTGAATTTACCGTCCAATGGGGGCTACATGAAGACGTGGACCCGTGCCAACAAATTTTAGGCAAAAAGTTGGGGGTACACAACTTTTTACCTAAAATTTGTCTGCGAAGACTAAATATCAAATTTCAGCCTTCTGAGTGGGATATTGAGACCACAATCTTCAAAACACCGAAAATCGGGAGGTACCGTCCTATGGGGGCTATATTAAGACGGGGACCTATTCCGACAAATTTCATGCGGAAAGTTTTTTACCCCCAACGAAGACAAAATATAAAAAGTCAGCCATTTAGGTAGGATGTTGATGCCACAACCTTCAAAATATTGAAAATCGGAAGGTATCGTTTTATGCGGGTTATATGAGGACGTGGACCTATGCCGACAAATTTCAGGTAAAAAGTTGTATACCCCCAACGAAGACTTAATACCAAATTTCAGACTTTTTGGTGGCATATTGAGGTCACAACATTCAAAATACCGAAAAATGGGGGTGCCGTTCTATGGGGGCTATATGAAGGCGTGGACCGATATAGCCCATACCAAACACCGTGTAGGGCATTACAAACAATTTTCTTTGGCCACTTCATAAAACTTGAGGTAAGATATGAAAAGGTCATCGCAGTGATAAGACACAAGCCGATTGGCGAGTGAATAGAAATAGACCGGCGAACATATACGGAAAAATTTGCATAGCCGAAATACTCAAATAAAATGTAGCTATAATTTTGCTGGTGGATTTTGTGACCACAATGAAGTTGTGGGCAATGGCTAGTAATTTATAAAATGTAAAAACCCATGATTGCTGATTCTTTAAAAAAAAATCATGCCCACCACCGTAGCCACTAACATTATACTATGAGTGTATTTTTGAGCCACACTTATTGGCAGCATTGAGTTTTCACTCAAAAGTCTCAACAGCAAAAGATTCATTCCAAGAAACGCATAGCGGTCTGGATAGCACAACTTAATAAGGAACAACAAACAACGCTCAATTCCTGTCCCATAATGAACTTCAATCAGAGCAACAATGTCATCATCATCATCATTTTAAATTCCTTTGGATTTGGATGAGTCTGTCTGTCATCATGAAATCAAAACAAAACGGGGGGAAACACGTTTCCCTAAAAATGAAGAAGCAAAACGAAAAATTGACTTTCCTCTTTTCGAAATCGGGAGGAATTCAAATGCAATGGAATGCAGGTGAATTGACCACAGATGAGTAGTGAGTGCAGGCGCGCGTGCGTGTGTGTGTGCCATGCTGTTACTGTCTGCCACTATCTGGTTATCTGGCAGAGTGTTGTCCACTTGCAGCATGTAGTCGGCATGTTGTTTTTGAACATTCTTTTTTTTTCTTCAACTCTTTTTGCGAAAAAAAAAGAAAGAAAGAACCGAAAAAATCAACGAAAAATAAAAAGATGCATTTGCAACTTGTTGCCGTGGCAGCCGTTAATTTGTGTAATTATTCACTACGACTGGATGGCTGGCTGACTGAGTGGCTGGGCTGCAAGCATTCTCAACTGGCTGGCATCAGGGACCAGAGATGATAGAGTCAAGCTCCGGGCGTTAGCTGAAAATGCGTGCACACACAGGTATATGTACATATATGCGGGTAGTAGTATTTTGTTTCCCTGAGTGGTGATGTGCCCGGGCATTCTGACTTTGGATTCGATTCGCTTAGAATGCTTAACACGCTTGTCAGGCATAACCACGTACCACCAATTACCATCGCCATCCCCATCATCATAATCATCACCATTGCAGCAATTTTCATTTACACAAACAAACCGCCTGACCACATCATTGGCTACTATCAACAACCGGAAAGTTTGTCAGTTAGAAATTTTCATTGGTTTTCTTAATCCCCCTATTTCGGTATGCGTGCGTTTACCAAAGGTAGTGCGGCGGCACATCATCATAATCGGAAGTATTTATCTAATAATTTTAATGCTGACGTTTTTGCTGTCGTCGGCAAATTATTATGCTTTGCTCTCTGCGGAAAATTGATTGAATTGTGTCAGCAAATCCGTTTAATATCCGTTGCCACCAATTAGAAGCTGCCATCAAAAAAGTGGACAAAGGAAAATTACATCAAGGAATAAGAGAGATAATGCAAAGTAAATTATTGACTTATTTTGATGTAAATAAAAATGCTCCAACATTTGTTTCAATTGCCAATATATGAGAGAACGAGGAGGTTGTTAAGAACTTCAGGTCTTCTATAAGAAGACATTGTAGTACCTTGTCCCTATTCTATAGAAGTCTTGATGGTTTTCTATAAGAAGATATTTTGGTCTTCCATAAAAAGACTTTATGGCCTTCGACAAGAAGATCTAGTGGTCCTCTATAAGAAGACTTGGTGGTCTTCTATAAGCATTAGGGTTATGACTTTTTGACGTTTTTCTTCAAAAATGATTTCCTGTAGCAGGGATGAATGAACTTTTGCCTATTAATCACTATGCTATCGTTTATTCCATTGAAATATAAAAAAAGTTCACGCACAAATCGATTTTAAAAAAATATTTTTTTGAAAAAATATATGAAATGAAAAAAAAATTTTTTTTCAAAAAATTATTTTTTGTTGCACGAATGAATAAATATAAGCTTACTAATAACTATAATAACGTTTATTTCATTCAAATATTAAAAAAGTCGCGAAAAAAGTCACTTTGAAAAAAATTTTAAATTTTTTGTTAAAAAATTATATTTTTGAATAAAAGCGTTTACGACATTTTTACGATTCTCAGAATTGAAGAAAAATAGGGAGAAATAAATTGTATGTCTTTTTAATTATCTCATGTGGCTCTAAAGTTTATTTTCAATTATATATCTGTTTTCAGTGACTTCAAAAAATTGTCCATAATTTTGATAAATTCAAATTTTAAAATCATTTTGTGCGTGAGGTTTTTTCACCGAATCACCTTATAATTAAGATTTTATGTAGTCTTATGGCAAAACTCATCACGCTATGATACAGGGATATGAGGTTGTAAAAAAGTCATAACCCTAATAAGCATACCTTGTTCTCTTCTTCCATAAGAAGACGATGAGGTCTTCTTCCATAAGGAGACCTTGTGGTCTTCTTCCCTAAAAAACCTTTTAGTCTTCTTCCATAAGGCGACCTTGTAGTCTTCTTCCTTAAAAAACCTTGATGTTTTCTTCCATAAAAAGACATTGTTGTCTTCCTCCTTAAGAAGACCTTGTAGTCTAAGCATACCTTGTTCACTTCTTCCATAAGAAGACCTTATATACTTTTTCTATAAGACGACATTGTGGTCTTCTTTTATGAGATCACCTTGTGGTCTTTTCCATTAGAAGACCTTGCGGTCTTCTTTCTTAAAAAGTTCTTGTGGTCTTCTTCCATAAGAATATCTAGTGGTCTTCTTTCATAAGAAGACTTTGTGGTCTTAGGAAGATCTTGTGGTCTTCTTCCATTAGAAGATCTTGTGGTGTTCTTCCATTAGAAGATTTTGTGGCGTTCTTCCATAAGAAGGTCTTGTGGTCTTCTTCCATAAGAAAACCTTGTTGTATTTTTTCTTGTTGGTCTTCTCCAATAAGAAGACCTTCTATTAGAAGATCTTGTGGTTCTCTTCCATAAGAAGATCTGTGGTCTTCTTCCATAAGAAGACCTTGTTGTCTTCTTCCATAAAAAGACCTTGTGGTCTTCTCCTATAAGAAGACTTTCCATTAGAAGATTTTATGGTAATCTTAAATAAGAAGACCTTGTGATCTTCTTCCATAAGAAGACCTTGTGGTCTTCTTCGTTAAGAAGATCTTTTGGTCTTCTTCCATTAAAAAATTTTGTGGTCTTCTTCCATAAGAAGACCTTGTTGCTTTCTTCCATAAGAAGACCTTGTAGTCTTCTTCCAAAAGAAGACCTTCCATTAAAAGATCTGGGGTCCTCTTCCATATAAAGACCTTGTGATCTTCTTCCATAAGAAGACCTTGTGGCCTTCTTCCATAAGAAGACCTTGTGGTCTTCTTCCAAAAGAAGACCTTGTTGTCTTCTTCCATTAGAAGACCTTGTGGTCTTCTCATATAAGAAGACCTTCCATTAGAGGATATTGTGGTCCTCTTCCATAAGAAGACCTTGTGGTCTTCTTCCTTCTTTTATAAGAAGATCTTGTGGTCTTCTTCGATAAGAAAATCTTGTGGTCCTCTTCCATAAGAAGACCTTGTGGTCTTCTTCCATAAGAAGACCTTGTGGTCTTCTTCTTTTATAAGAAGATCTTGTGGTCTTCGTCGATAAGAAGATCTTGTGGTGTTCTTCCATAAGAAGACCTTGTTGTCTTCTTCCATTAGAAGACCTAGTGGTCTTCTTCGATCAGATGATCTTGTGGTCTTCTTCCATTAAAAGATTTTGTGGTCTTCTTCCATAGGAAGGCCTTGTGGTCTTCCATTAGAGGATCTTGTGGTCCTCTTCCATAAGAAGACCTTGTAATCTTCTTCCATAAAAACACCTTGTGGTCTTCGTCCATAAAAAAGACCTTGTGGTCTTCTTCGATAAGATGATCTTGTGGTCTTCTTCCATTAAAAGATTTTGTGGTATTCTTCCATAGGAAGGTATTGTGGTCTTCTTCCATTAAAAGATTTTGTGGTACTTCAATAGGAAGGTATTGTGGTCTTCTTGCATAAAAAGATCTTGTGGTCTTCTTCCATAAGAAGATCTTGTGGTCTTCTTCCATAAGAAGACATTGTGGTCTTCTCCTATAAGAAGACTTTCCATTAGAAGATCTTGTGGTCCTCTTCCCTAAGAAGACCTTGTGGTCTTCTTCCATAAGAAGTCCTTGTGGTCTTCTTTAATAAAAAGATCTTGTGGCTTTCTTCCGTAAGAAGACCTTGTGGTCTTCTCCCATAAGAAGTCCTTGTGGTCTTCTTTCATAAAAAGATCTTGTGGCCTTCTTCCGTAAGAAGACCTTGTGGTCTTCTTCCGTAAGAAGACCTTCCATTAGAAGATATTTTGGTCCTCTTCCCTAAGAAGACCTTATGGTCTTGTTCCGTAAGAAGATCTAGTGGTCTTCTTCCATTAGAAGATCTTGTGGTCTTCTTCCATAAGAAGACATGGTGGTCTTCTATAAAAAGACGTGGTGGTACTCTATAAGGAGACCCTATAGTCTGGTCTTCCTCAGAAGGACTTTGTGGTCTTCTGTACGAAGAACTTGAGGGCTTCTGTAAGAAGATCTATTGGAAAACCTAATGGACGTGTCTTAGAAGGCCCGGCGGTTTTCTACAAGAAGTCCTTGTGGTCTTCAATTGGATGTCCTGAATGTCTTCTATTAGAAAATATGGTGGTCTTCTCTAAGAAAATATGGTGGCCTTCTTTCGAAGAGCTGGTGGTCTTCTTTAGGAAGAACTTGTGGTCTTCTATTAGAAGTCCTGGCGGTATTCTATTAGAAAATCTGGTAACATTCATTAAGAAGACCTGGTGGTATTCTTTTAGAAGTCCTTGTGGTCTTCTTTCAGAAAACCTGGAGGCTTACTGTAATTAGACCTGATGCTATTCTGCTAGAAGTCCTGCTGGTATTCTATTAGAAAACCTAGAGGCCTTTTATAAGGAGACCATGTGGCCTTTTATAAAAATGCTTGTTGAAAAAGTGGTGGCCTTGTATAAGAAGTTCTTCCAAAAGAAGACCTTGTGGTCTTCTCTAAAAAGACTTTGTGGTCTCCTATACAAGGCCTCGTGGTCTTCTATACGAAGGCGTTGTGTCTTCTATGAAAGTAACTTGTGGTTTTCTTTAAGTAGACCATCTGGTCTTCTCTACAAAAGCCTATTTTCTATACGATAAATTTGTGATATTCTACCTTGTGTCCTTCTATGTCCTTCATGCGAAGACCTTGTTGTTTTCTATGAGTAGAACTTATGGTCCACCATGAGAAGAATTATGGCCCTCCACGAGAAGACCTTGGGGGTTTGCTTTAAATAGACCATGTGGTCTTCTGTTATATACAAAAACCTCGGTGGCCCTCTGTATGTAAACCTTGTTTCACGTGTTTATTTATTCTTATTTTAAATGTTAAAGTGTCGCCATATATTTTATTTAATTTTCCGCTTCATGTGACATTCCATCATAGAAAAAGTATATTGTTTTCAAAAAAAAAAAAAAAACAAAACCTAATCACTTAAATACTACCTAGGTCATACGTGCTGAAACTATAAACACGTTTCTTGGAATTTTTGTTCTTCACATAGCAAACACAGACTCATAAATAGTAATTTGAGAATTTGCAACTCAAAAGTAAAAAAACATAAAACATAGCTACAGAAGTTATTTGACATCACTTGAAACAATGATGCCAAAAATCAATCAATCGTCAGTCAGCGTAAGGTGTGGTGTGGTGGTGCTGGTGGCATGACAACTGCTATGACTGATGCCAACGATTCCAGCTAAACGCGCAAGTGACAACAACAACAATAGCAGCAGTATATAATCAACGCCGACAAATTCATTACAGCACAACACAGCAACAACAAAGTGACATAAATCTTTCGCTTCTTTCTCTCGCGCCTGGCTAGCTGTTAAATACCAAAATGGAAAATAGAACAAAAAGCCATAAATAGTTAAGAGGCGATTCGTTGAAAAACGTACGACAAGCAAACAAACCAACAGTCAAGAATGCCAGCCAGCCAACCATCCACCGCCAAATGAGTAACCAAAAGAGGTAAATTATCGGTAGTTATTGTGGTGGTAATGTTAAATAGGTGGTATTTACGCCGACAACAAAATAAGAAAAATACGCTGAACAACAGCAACAGAAAAATAGAATATGAAAAACAAGCACGCACTACAAAAATAACTAATACAATGTTAAGGAGAAAGAGGATGAATGGTATGTCTCACAGCAGCAGCAACCAGCCAGTCAGCCCGCAATCCAAACAACACGAGTTTTTACTTAAAAGTCTAAGAATGCAAAATAATAGAATAAAAATGGCTAATTTGTAATAAGATACGACTGGAATCAGTAAGAAGTTGTGGCGAGTAGGTATTAGGGCAACGGAAATGATGGAAGTTACCCAGAAACGCGCCTGACAATCCTTGTAGAAGACACCTTTAAGTCCCAAAAAATGTGAAATGCTCACATCTGCCACATTAAGTTAGTAAGAAAAGAAGAGGAAGAAACTGAACCTTTCTTCTTTAATATTGACAACCATCATAAGTGCTATGGAAAGGATCAAACAGACGCAGACGCTTTGCCATAGCCCTGTGGTAGTTTTTTTGCATTCGATATGTTTCCGGTTTATACAATCTGTTCTATGCTTGCGATAGACAGTACTTGAATATATGCTTTTTAACTCTTCCGTAGCCGTTATCAAATCCGGTTGTGAACAGAGGAGGCACCATGCCGCCAGCCCAGAAGGTGGACTGACTATTCCACGGTACCACATTGGAATGTGCTACATTTATATATGTATACTAGGGATATGATGTTTTACAACCTCATTTTCCTATCATCATAGCGTGATCAGATTACATAAAATATTAATTATAAGCTGATTCGGCGGAAAAATCTCACGCAGCAAATTGATTTTTAAAAATTTGAATTTGTCAGAATTATGTGTAATTTTTTAAAGTCTCACTAATTTTCTTTAATTCTGAAAATCATAAAAATGTCATAGTTTTTTTTTCAAAGATTACATTTTTTAATTAATAATTAAAAAAAAGAAAAAAAATAAAGGGGTTTGTGCCTTTTCAATATTTGAATGGAATAAACGTTATTACAGTGTTTTATTTAAATTGCTTTGGTGTCCGTTTAGTTCAAATCTAGTAACTCATTTTTAACACAGTTGTTTTAGTTATTAATAGACTTATGTGTATTCATTTATGCAAAAGGAAATAACTTTTTAAACAACATTTTCATTCCATACATTTTCCAAAATTTTTTTTTTTTTTAAATCGATTTGTTCGTGAAGTTTTTTTAATATTTCAATGGAATAAACATCATTTTAGTGATTAATAGGCGAAAGCTCAGTCATCCGTGCTACAGTAAATAATTTTTGAGAAAAAATGTCGAAAAGTCATAACCCTAATGTATATACTTTTACGACGAAGGTGGTAATTGTTTTAAAGATTTTTGTATGTTTTACTTGAAATACTTCAAATTTGTCCGTTGGGAATTACCGAAATGGTTTCAGGATACATTTCTGGCTAAGAAGACTTTGTGGTATTTTATAAGAAGACGTAATGGTTTTTTAAAGGAAGGCCTTGTGGTCTTCTATAAGAAATCCTTCTATAAGAAGTCTTGCGATCTTCTATAAGAAATCTTTGTGGTCTTCTCTAAAAAGGTCTTGTGGTCGTTTTTGAGAAGAATTTGTGGTCTTCTATAAGAGGAGATTTTGCATTCTATATGAAGACCTTGCGGTCTTCTATAAGGGGACTTTGTTGTCCTCTATTAAGAGACCCTATGAGAAGACCTTTCGGTTCTCTATAGGAAGACCTTGTGGACTTTGAGGTCTTTTATAAGAAGATCTTTTGGTCCTCTATAAGAACCCCTTGTGGTCTCCTCTAAGAAGATCTTTTTGTCCTCGATTAGAAGACCTTGTGGTCTTCTAAAAGGAGACCTTGTGATCATCTATAAGCAGACCTTGTGGTCTCCTATATGAAGACCTTTTGGTCTTTTAAAAAACTTTGTGGTCTTCTATAAGGAGACCTTGTGGTCTCCTATATGAAGACTGGTGACTTTCTATACGAAAACCTTGTAGTCTTCTATAAGACGAACTTGTTGTCTTCTTCCAGAAGACCTTGTGGTCTTCTAGAAGAAGGCCTTTTGGTGATCTATAAGAAGACCTTGTGGTCTTCTATAAGAAGACCTTGTGGTCTTCTATAAGAAGACCTTGTGGTCTTCTATAAGAAGACCTTTTGGTCTTTTAAAAAAACTTTGTGGTCTTCTATAAGGAGACCTTGTGGTCTTCTGTAAGCTGATCTTGTGATCATCTATAAGAAGACCTTGTGGTCTTTTATAAGAAGACATTGTGGTCTTCTATAGGAAGACCTTGTGGTCTTCTATAAGAAGACATTGTGGTCTTCTATAAGAAGAACTTGTGGTCTTCTATAAGAAGACCTTGTGGTCTTCTATAAGAGGACCTTGTGGTATTCTACAAGAAGACTTTGTGGTCTTCTACAAGAAGACTTTGTTATCTTCTACAAGAAGACCTTGTGGTCTTCTATGAGAAGGCCTTGTGGTCTTCTATAAGAAGAATTTGTGGTCTTCTAAAAAAAAGTTGAGGTCTTCCATAAGTATACTCTATAAGGAGTCCTTGTCGTCTTCTATAAGAAGTCCTTATAGCAGACCTTGTGGTCTTCTATAAGAAGACCTTGTGTTCTTCTGCAAGAAGACCTTGTGGTCTGCTATAAGTGGACCTTGTGGACTTCTATAAGAAGACCTTGTGGTCCTCTAAAAAAACTTTGTGGTCTTCCATAAGTATACTCTTCTTCTATAAGAAGACCTTGTGATCTTCTATAAGAATACCTTGTGATCTGCTATAAGAAGTCCTTTTGCTCTTCTAAAAAAATACCTTTTGGTCTTCTAAAAAAAATTTGTGGTCTTATATAAGGAGACCTTGTGGTCTTCTGTAAGCTGACGTTGTGGTCTTCTATAAGAAGACCTTGTGGTCTGCTTTAAGAAGACCTTGTGGTCTTCCATAAGTATACTATTCTTCTATAAGAAGTCTTTGTGGTCCTTCTGTAAGAAGACCTTGTGATCTTCTATAAGAATACCTTTTCATCTTCTTTAAGAAGTCCTTGTGATCTTCTATAAGAAGGCCTTGTGGTCTTCTATAAGAAGGTATTGTGATCTTCTATAAAAAGTCCTTGTGCTCTTCTATAAAAAATTCTTGTGATCTTTTATAAGAAGTCTTTGTGATCTTCTCTAAAAGGGTCTTGTGGTCTTTTTTAACAAGAATTTGTGGTCTTCTATAAGAAGACCTTGTGGTATTTTATAAGAAGACCTAGGTGGTCTTCTATAAGAAGAACTTGTGGTCTTCTATAAGAAGAACTTGTGGTCTTCTATAAGAAGACCTTGTGGTCTTCTATAAGAGGACCTTGTGGTACTCTACAAGAAGACTTTGTGGTCTTCTACAAGAAGATTTTGTGGTCTTCTATAAGAAGACCTTGTGGTCTTCTATAAGAATGCCTTGTGGTCTTCTATAAGAAGGCCTTGTGGTCTTCTATAAGAAGACTTTGTGGTCTTCTAAAAAAAACTTTGTGGTCTTCCATAAGTATAGTCTTCTTCTATAATCAGACCTTGTGGTCCTTCTGTAAGAAGACCTTGTGATCTTCTATAAGAATACCTTGTGATCTTTTTAAAGAAGTCCTTGTGGTCTTCTACAAGAAAACTTTGTGGTCTTCTATAAGAAGGCCTTGTGGTCTTCTATGAGAAGGCCTTGTGGTCTTCTAAAAAATTTTGTGGTCTTCCATAAGTATACTCTTCTTCTATAAGAAGACCTTGTGGTCCTTCTGTAAGAAGACCTTGTGATCTTCTATAAGAATACCTTGTGATCTTTTTAAAGAAGTCCTTGTGGTCTTCTACAAGAAAACTTTGTGGTCTTCTATAAGAAGGCCTTGTGGTCTTCTATGAGAAGGCCTTGTGGTCTTCTAAAAAAACTTTGTGGTCTTCCATAAGTATACTCTTCTTCTATAAGAAGACCTTGTGGTCCTTCTGTAAGAAGACCTTGTGATCTTCTATAAGAATACCTTGTGATCTTCTATAAGAAGTCCTTTTGCTCTTCTAAAAAAATACCTTTCGGTCTTCTAAAAAAACTTTGTGGTCTTATATAAAGAGACCTTGTGGTCTTCTGTAAGCTGACCTTGTGGTCTTCTATAAGAAGACCTTGTGGTCTGCTATAAGAAGACCTTGTGGTCTTCTATAAGAAGACCTTGTTGTCTTCTATGGGAAGTCCTTGTGGTCTGCTATAAGAAGACCTTGTGGTCTTCTAAAAAAACTTTGTAGTGTTCCATAAGTATACTATTCTTCTATAAGAAGTCCTTGTGGTCCTTCTGTAAGCAGACCTTGTGATCTTCTTTAAGAAGTCCTTGTGATCTTCTATAAGAAGGCCTTGTGGTCTTCTATAAGAAGGTCTTGTGATCTTCTATAAAAAGTCCTTGTGATCTTTTATAAGAAGTTTTTGTGGTCTTCTCTAAAAGGGTCTTGTGGTCTTTTTTAACAAGAATTTGTGGTCTTCTATAAGAAGACCTTGTGGTCTTTTATAAGAAGACCTTGTAGTCTTCTATAAGAGTACCTTGTGGTCTTTTATAAGAAGATCTTGCGGTCTACTATAAGAAGACCTTGTGGTCTTTTAAAAGAAGACCTAGGTGGTCTTCTATAAGAGGAACTTGTGGTCCTCTATAAGAAGACCTTGTGGTCTTCTATAATAGGACCAAGTGGTATTCTACAAGAAGACTTTGTGGTCTTCTCCAAGAAGATTTTGTGGTCTTCTATAAGAATACCTTGTGGTCTTCTATAAGAATACCGTGTGGTCTTCTATAAGAATACCTTGTGGTCTTCTATAAGGAGAACTTGTGGTCTTCTATAAGAAGACTTTGTGGTCATCAGTAAGAAGTCCTTGTTGTATCCTAGAAGAAGACCTTGTGGTCTTCTAGACCTAGTGGTCTTTTATTAGAAGATCTAGTGGTCTTCTATAAGAAGTCCTTGTGGCCATCTTCAAGAAGTACTTGTGGTCTTCTATAAAAAAGAAAACCCCTGTACCAAAAGGCAACTGTACAGTGCACGAGCGGCATTGACAAACTCACATACACTAACATTGCCGAGTATTACAGAAAGCCAATATCTTTCACTATCTTTTCCGGACAGAGAAAATAAATCCCTAAAAGGAGGAAGAAGAATAAACACAATGCCACGGCCTTGTCAGCAATAAAACGACCTTTCTGCGAAATCGTTAAGAACAAACTTATAGTTGCAGTGATCTCTAAGAAGATCTTTTTGTCCTCGACCTTGTGGTCTTCTAAAAGGAGACCTTGTGATCATCTATAAGCAGACCTTGTGATCTCCTATAATCAGACCTTGTGGTCTTCTATATGAAGACTGGTGACTTTCTATACGAAAACCTTGTAGTCTTCTATAAGACGAACTTGTTGTCTTCTTCCACGAGTATGTTTTTAAATGTCACATTTCGAATCTAGCGATGTGCATCGTCGTTACAGGGTCTATAAGGAGTTCCTGGCGAAAAACACAGCTAACCATAGCGATGCTTGGGACGACATCAGTCTGAGACTGACCCCGTCCCATGAAATCCCATTGAGACCTCGAAGTTGCTGAAAGGGCTGGGGAAGATGAGCAATGATGTTCCAATAGACAAGTAGTGCGTAATCGTCTCTGAGCCACCCAACAGCGAGGTATTTTTGCCTTTGTAACGAATTTTATACATAGAAGACTGTAGAAGAACATCTATCAATAGAGGTCCTCCTGTTCATGGATGTTCTTGAGAATAACATCTACGTGTAGACAAACTTAAGGGCGTTTAAAACAATATTTTTTTTAATACAAATACTAATGATCACGCAACAGCATATCCAAACTACAGACCACAATAAAGTTTAGCAATTGACATCATTCATTACACCATTATACAACTACCACACACAACTACCACCACACAAATAAAATATTTTCAAAACCCGCCCCCTTTCCTCTGCCTCTCAGTCTACTCTAAAACTATACACAGATTTTATATGTTCAATATTTTTCTTTTGTATTCCTTTTCCTCTATTTCTTAGCTCTTCATGTGTAACTGAAAATGGTTGACAGACATTGAGATGTTCTGTTCTGTTTTCTTTTTTTTTTTTTTTTGAGATTTTTGCAGTTCCTCCAATCAGCTTTTAAAATGCCATTTCTATTCCAATCGCTTCTATTTTCCTGCTAGGCATGATACGTGCTCTTAATGATTTTGCTAGTGTTGTTAATGTTGTAGGTAAAGTTTGTTTTTTTGTTTCAATTGAAGTTTGTCTTAGCGTACGCTCTGCTTTACCTTGTTTCTGCTGCTGAACGTGTAAATTATCCTCAATGTCTTTGACTGGAATAAAAATGAGCTGTTTAAACACTTGTCTACCAATTGCAGATGTAAGACTTTTTATTTTGTTTACTTCAACTGTTAAATGTTTTCTTCTCCAGGGAAGACTACAGATATCCAAACACGCGTATCATGGAAAACAACAAAAACCAGAATGGTAAAAACAAACAGGTGAACACTGTGATGATGATAATTGCAGAATAAAGTATAACAGAATAAAGAATAAAGTATATGTAACATCTTCCAAAGGTCTTCTATAGATAGAAGACATCCCAAAAGTCTTATACAGATAATCTGTAGAGAGAAGACCTCTCAGCGGTCCTTTATAGATAGAACTAAAAGACATCACAACAATATTATCTAGGTGGAAGTTTTTCCATAGGTCTTCTATAGATGGAAGACCATCCAAAAGTTTTCTATAGATAGAATGCCATTCAAAGGAAAGGGCGCTTCTTTAGACCCTTCTTGATAACTTTTCCAAATGAAAGGGTGCTTACTAAGACAATTTCCAAAAGAAAGGGTGTTTCTTAAGACCCTTTCAAAAGGATAGGTTGCTTCTTAAGATCCTTTCTAAAAGTAAGGGTGCTTCTTATGACCCTTTCTAAAAGAAAGTGTGCTTCTTAGGACCCTTTCCAAAAGAAACGGCTGCTTCTTAAGACCCTTTCGAAAGGAAAAGGGTGCTTCTTAAAACATTTTCCAAAAGAAACGGCTGCTTCTTAAGACCCTTTCGAAAGGAAAATGGTGCTTCTTCAGACTCTTTCGAAAGGAAAAGGGTGCTTCTTGATACTTTTTTCTTCTTCTTCCTTTCCAAAGGAAAGGGTGCTTTTTTAAACCCTTTTCAAAGGAAAGGGTGTTTTTTTAAACCCTTTTCAAAGGAAAGGGTGCTTTTTTTAAACCCTTTTCAAAGGAAAGGGTGCTTTTTTAAACCCTATTCAAAGGAACGGGTGCTTTTTAAACCCTTTTCAAATGAAAGGGTGCTTTTTAAACCCTTTTCAAAGGAAAGGGTGCTTTTTTAAACCCTTTTCAAAGGAAAGGGTGCTTTTTTAAACCCTTTTCAAAGGAAAGGGTGCTTTTTTTAAACCCTTTCAAAGGAAAGTGTGTTTTTTTAAACCCTTTCCAAAGGAAAGGGCGCTTCTTTAAACCCTTTCCAAAGGAAAAGGGTGCTTCTTAGACCCTTTCCAAAGGAAACGGGTGCTTCTTTAAACCCCTTCCAAGGGAAACGGGTGCTTATTTAGACCCTTTCCAAGGGAAACGGGTGCTTATTTAGACCCTTTCCAAAGGAAAAGGGTGCTTTTTTAGACCCTTTCCAAAGGAAAGGGCGCTTCTTTAGATCCTTTCCAAAGGAAAGGGCGGTTCTTTAAACCCTTTTCAAAGGAGACGGGTGCTTCTTTAGACCCTTTCCAAAGGAAATGGTGCTTCTTTAGACCCACTCCAAAGGAAAGGATGCTTCTTTAGACCCTTTCCCAAGGAAATTGTGCTTCTTTAGACCCTTTCCAAAAAAAGGAAAGGGTGCTTCTTTAGACCCTTTCCAAAGGAAAGGGTGGTTCTTAGACCCTTTCCCAAGGAAATGGTGCTTCTTTAGATCCTTTCCAAAGGAAAGGGTGCTTCTTTAGATCCTTTCCAAAGGAAATGGCGCTTCTTTAGACCCTTTCCAAAGGAAAAGGGTGCTTCTTTATACCCTTTCCAAAGGAAACGGGTGCTTCTTTATACCCTTTCCAAAGGAAACGGGTGCTTCTTTAGATCCTTTCCAAAGAAAAGGGTGATTTTTAGACCCTTTCCCAAGGAAATGGTGCTTCTTTAGACCCTTTCCAAAAGAAAGGAAAGGGTGCTTCTTTAGACCCTTTCCAAAGGAAAGGCTGGTTCTTAGACCCTTTCCCAAGGAAATGGTGCTTCTTTAGATCCTTTCCAAAGGAAAGGGTACTTCTTTAGATCATTTCCAAAGGAAATGGCGCTTCTTTAGATCCTTTCCAAAGGAAAGGTACTTCTTTAGACCCTTTCCAAAGGAAAAGGGTGCTTCTTTAGACCCTTTCCAAAGGAACCGGGTGCTTCTTTAGATCCTTTCCAAAGAAAACGGTGATTTCTAGACCCTTTCCAAAGGAAAGGGTGCTTCTTTAGACCCTTTCCAAAGGAAATGGTGCTTCTTTAGACCCACTCCAAAGGAAAGGGTGCTTCTTTAGACCCACTCCAAAGGAAAGGATGCTTCTTTAGACCCTTTCCAAAGGAAAGGGTGCTTCTTTAGACCCTTTCCAAAGGAAAGGGTGCTTCTTTAGACCCTTTCCAAAGGAAAGGGTGCTTCTTTAGACCCTTTCCAAAGGAAAGGGTGCTTCTTTAGACCCTTTCCAAAGGAAAGAGTGCTTCTTTAGACCCTTTCCAAAGGAAAGAGTGCTTCTTTAGACCCTTTCCAAAGGAAAGAGTGCTTCTTTAGACCCTTTCCAAAGGAAAGGGTGCTTCTTTCGATCATTTCCAAAGGAAAGGGTGCTTCTTTAGAACCTTCCCAAACGAAAGGGTGCTTTTCTAGAACCTTCAAAAAGGAAAGGATGCTTTTGTAAAACCTTCCCAAAGGAAATGGTGCTTTTCTAGAACCTTCCCAAAGGAAAGGGTGCTTCTGTAGAGCCTTCCCAAAGGAAAGGGTGCTTCTGTATAACCTTCCCAAAAACATGGGTGCTTCTGTAGAACCTTCCCAAAAACAGGGGTGCTTTTGTAGAACCTTCCCAAAACAGGGGAGCTTCTGTCGAACCTACCCAAAAACAGGGGTGTTTCCGTAGAACCTTCCCAAAAACAGGGGTGCTTCCGTAGAACCTTCCCAAAAACAGGGGTGCTTCTGTAGAACCTTCCCAAAAACAGGGGTGCTTCTGTAGAACCTTCCCAAAAATAGGGGTGCTTCTGTAGAACCTTCCCAAAAACAGGGGTGCTTCTGGAGAACCTTCCCAAAGGAAAGGGTGCTTCTGTAGAACCTTCCCAAAAACAGGGGTGCTTCTGTAGAACCTTCCCAAAAACAGGGGTGCTTCTGTAGAACCTTCCCAAAAACAGGGGTGCTTCTGTAGAACCTTCCCAAAAACAGGGGTGCTTCTGTAGAACCTTCCCAAAAACAGGGGTGCTTCTGTAGAACCTTCCCAAAAACAGGGGTGCTTCTGTAGAACCTTCCCAAAAACAGGGGTGCTTCTGTAGAACCTTCCCAAAAACAGAGGTGCTTCTGTAGAACCTTCCCAAAAACAGGGGTGCTTCTGTAAAACCTTCCCAAAAACAGTGGTGTTTCTGTAGAACTTTCCCTAAAAAGGGGTGCTTCTGTAGACAGTTTCCCAACGGATAGAAGGCCTCACAACGATCTTATATACATAGAAGACCTGCCAAAGGTCGTCTATACATACAACGGCCTTATATTCTTAGAACACCTCCCAAAGGTCTTCTATTGCAGAAGACCTCTCAATGGCCTTCCGTTGATAGAAGGCCTTCCAATGGTCTTCTATAAATAGATGACCTCTCAACGGCCTCCTATTGATAAGACCTCGAAACGGACTTCTATACATAGAATACCTCCCAACGGATCTATGGATAGCAAACGGTCTGCTTTAGATATCATATCTCCCAACGGTATTCTATATATGGAATACCTATCAACGTTCTTATGAATGAAATGTGTATGAGGTCAATGCCGTTTGAAGTTAAAATTCTTAAATATGTATTAACTAAGTACTAGTCCTTTAACCCCGTGCCTTGTGTTTAGCCATTGATTTCAAACAAATCGTTATGCTAACGAAGACTCATTCATTGGAATCTTCATTGTGTTGCAAATAGGCACTTGCGGAACCACATAATAAATATACCCAACATACAAAGCACCCAGGCAGACTGCATGCCTACTTTCGCACCGGTCTGTCGAGCTGATCTGTATACCTACACTTTATCTCTCTCCCTGAAGAAGGTAAGGTGTAACAAAGACAATAACAATCAAAAGAAAATCGTCTTCATTACCATTTGAAAATTTACATTTTCCCGAGCACCTGTATGGAGGGTAACAAAACATATCGATAGCATCTTCCTGTTGTAGAAATGATGATGATTTCCTTAACCCGCATTCCAGACTACCTTGTAATCATCCATAGTTCTTCTAACACCAGAAAGTATCACATAACCAAAAACAAAAAACAAGTTGCAAAACTATCTTTCAGGGATTTAAATTCAAATGGAATCTGTCAATTTCAGCAAATGGGAAAATTGAAGGCATGACAGACGGACAGATGAATAACAAGTGCAAACAGAAGGAAGCACAAAAATAATCATGCATATTCAAATCATTGAAGTAATCGCAACCCAGAAGCTAGTTGAGCTGCTGAGGGGGAATTTGTTCTACATATTTGTCCATCCTGTTATCTATGTGTCAGGCTGTCTGCTTTCCTTCCCGCCGCCCATGCCTCCTCCTGCCGTTGTTGGACTTGAAGAATGTTGTCATTCTTGAAAAGTACTCAAAATTTATGTGCATTCATTTCTTCTTCTACTCGGTTGGTTAATTATACAATTCCAACACGATTTGGTTAAAATCGTTTTACTAATCTTCTACTTCTTCTTCCTTTTCGTGGCGGCTGGACTTAACATTGCCACGACCATACCACCAAGAACATTGTAAATACAGTCGAGCTCATGGCGATTACAACAATCGTAAGTCTGCAACAATGTTGAGGGATTTCAATTGATTGCGTGGAGTTGATGGAGTTCGCCAATAAGTGTCAGTGGGAAGTCGTTTGGGAATTCTTGTTTGTTGTACTTTTGTCATAATTTGAATTATTGCTAAGAGATTATGTTTACACCTGTGGACCAAACATTGCTATAGATTTGCCACGAATTATAAAAATAAAATAGAAGTAAAACGCTTTATAATCGACTTAGACAACTTGTGTTGTTTATTGGGGAGATAGACGTGAATATTTTGGAGTTAAAACATATGCTGATTTTTTACGTAAACAGGACCAGAAGGAATACTTTTCATAAAAATTTCCAAAGGATCCTCAATCAGACCTTAAAGTACAATTAAGCTAAACTGTAGTACTTTGAAGGTATCCAAAGGAGTGCACGAATATGGCTATATATTACAAGATACAAAGTTTAGACCAAATCGGTTACTTCACTCAAACGATATCGCCCGTACCACTTTAGCAAAAAATGTATGAACTTTTCTAGGGGAGCTACCGGAAGGAGCGGACCGATGAAAAGCTTCTTCGATCTGTATCTAAGGTTGGCATAAATATTACGAATAGCAAAATTTGGACCAACGGAGTATCCGGTTCGAAAACTGTCGTGCGCATCAGCCACTACACGTGGTGGCTGTAGAAATTTGTATAGCTTTCAAGCCATTTTCTCCGGAAGTATGGACTTGCCCTCGAACAAGTAAAAAAGTATTAGTCGGCTTTGTCAACAGAGATATACCCTCCGCCTAGGTGAATTGAAACTTTCATCTACGGAAAGATCGAATACCGACTAAACAACCAAAATCCTTTTCCCCAAAAAAATTATGTAGAATGGCCCTTTTTCGACATTTGAACTTGCCGAGAAAAATGTGGATTAGGATAAAAGTTCACAAGGCTTGCAGAGAAGATACTTGAAGGAATGGATCGACATAGTGAATTTTCGAAGTGTATCTTATTTTGAGAGTCATTTCTTGTCGATAGATATCGCGCCCACTAGAAATTTCTGTTGGTCACCGTATAACTTAACTTTTGGGCCACTATGTCAAGAAGTATGGACTTGCCCACGAAAAACATAATATTGCTAAAAAGAGGACCACAAGGAATAGGATCTTCTAACAGAAACTAAACTGCACTTGAAAAAATTTTAAACTGTTGGGGAGAGGTGTCGAAAGTTGTAGGACGATATTGCCCATCTTCGAACTTAAACCAAATTTGGACAAAATAATAAGAAGGCCAAATTTTGGAACAATTCGTTGATCAGTTCGAGAGTTGTCGTGCGCTCCTACCACTACACATGGTGCCATAGGGGTTTTTCACACCTCGCTCTTGAAAAAACGTGTACCGTCGTAATGAGGACAGGAAATACAAGTGTTACAAAAAAAATCAAAGCGATTCGAGAGCAGGCCTTAACTTAACAGGCGTGAACTTACATTAAATGAAAGGTGTTTACACCTGGGAAGTGTTTGCGGATTCTGAAACTATGTACATTGTAATTTCAGATTCGGATTTTGAAACTATGAATTATAGTTTCAGAATCCACTAAAATTTCCCAGGGGTAAGCACATTTCATTTGAAGTTGGTTCAGGCACACCATGAAAATCCATATTGGAACGTCATCTATGTCCTGTAGAAATTTCGTGATTTGCAAAGTATTAGTCCATATCGGTTAATCCCTTCAAGAGTTATCTTGAGCACAATTTTTCCGAATATTTTTGAACTTTTGTGAGGGAGATATCTCAAGAAGTGGACCGATATGGCTCATATTCGAACTTGATCTAAGTTTGGACAAAATACTAGTAGCACCAAATCGGTTAATCCGTTCAAGAGTTTTAATGCGCTCCAGTCAAACAGACGGACAGGGCTAAATTGACACCAAATTGTCTGAAACGGGTTGGTCCCAAAATCATTATTTCGATGAGGCACATTTTCACCGTATCAAAATGTATATACCCTCTTTAGCCTAAAGACTGAGGGTGTAAAAATCGACTGCTTCTACTGCATTGTTCTGATAGGGCGATATACAGTCAATACCACTTGTTGTTGTTGTAGCAACGCAAATATGTTCGTTGGTATATTTTATTCAGTTATCTGTTTCTGGTTTCTCTGTATCCAGATTCAAAAAATTCTGCAACTTGGACTGGGCGTGTCCATAAATAATCAGGAGATATATGAGTGGGAATATCTAGGCAGCTAAACAAATGCAGCTTGTCGTGCAGTCCCCAATGAATGGGGCGGCTGCATCGTCCGGATCATAACCGGGCTAAAACCCCTCTTGTTTGGCTTGGCAGCTGGCGTTTTTCTACGGTATTCTCACTGTATCTTTGTAATGCCTACGCAACGGCATTATTATGAATGCTATTCAAGGCTCGTTGATCTAGAGGGTCTCGCTTATACTTTTGGACCTCTCTCTTACTCTCCAGATCATGAAAATCTCTCCTGGCGTGCCTCGGTAGAGGAAACCTGGCCACTAGAGGCTTGGCCACTGCATCGACAACATCTTGCTGTTTTTATGTTCCGGTATAATCTTCGTCTTCTCATGAAGGCTGTCCAGTGGTGTTTGAGGAAGTACCCTGTTGTAGTCTTCAGAGCAACATTCTGGCAGGTTTGAATATTCCTCCACTACATATCGCTAACATTTGCATACAACACTGGTCAACAAGGTTTCTTTGTAAGCACCCCAAGTGCTGCTGGCTAGGACTTAAGATCCTTGTTCCAGGGCACCATCGACCAATTTGTTCAGGGAGAGTCTCATCTAAGCCATTTGGAAGAATTCCACTAAGTCAGATATGTAGACATTAAACCTATCACTGGCAACTCTGACAGCTATGGAATGGACCTTTTTAAAATATATTAGGTTTTTTTCATTCGAGCCCGATCTTCTCAAGAATAGCTTCAAAAGTCGGAACATTTGACTAATATTTTTTTGTTGTGAGTATAACCTTTATTTTAATTGCAAGTAAATATATTCAAAATATCGCGAAACAAATACGTATATCAAAATATTATAGTGGATTTTGAAGGAGGAGGTAATAGCTTAATTTTCATTAAAAAATAGTGTTTTAGCATGTTGTGGAATTCTAGTTACCTGCATATTTTCTTAGTGTAATGCCAATTCGATAATATACTTAAATTTGACCAAAGGTTTTAGTCGTGATGCCCAGCTGGGGAACAATTTTCCAAAGTAGGTAATGGGTTTAAGATTATTCTGTATTAAAATCAGCTGCCATCTAGTGCCAGACTATAAGAAGATGAAGAAATCTTCTTCCAAATTTGTCTTACGTTGCCGGTCCGTGCCTTCCAGGAAGAACGCTATAAGATCTATATTAAAAATTTTACCATTTTTCAGACAAAAATGTTGATTTTTTAACCCGCTAAATTGGTTGGATTTTATGTTGTTTTGAAAATTGATTTGTTTCCCCAAGCCTATTTTTGCATCATAAGATAATCGGGAACTTTGTTTGTGTCATTTTGTATTAACAGTATAAAACAATTCTTACCGTATACCCCCTCCAGAGGGGAAAGGGGGGAGAATGTGACGCTCGTTGTTTCTTAAAACACTCTTCGCGACAGCACAAAGCTGTAACCGGCGCATTGGCTTGGTTTTTACGCTCTAAATATTTTTGGCCACTTTCTCCATACAAGTGGATCCACTGTGCAGACGCCAAGATCTTGCAATCATCCGCATACATTACGATATTTTTCTGGATGGTGTAGAATTTCAGAAAAGTAGAATTTAAACAGTTCCGGGGAAATCAACCCGCCTTGGAAAATTCCCTGCGTCACGCTACGGGTCGTGGACATCTCATTTCTAAATTCTACAAACCACTGGAATAGTCGATTATCCAACGTTTCTAACACTGCTGGAGGAAAGCCTTAACTATAGGGTTGACTGTATCGAAGGCCTTCGATAGGTGAAAAGCCACCATGACTGTTCTGTCGCACGGCCTATTCTGGTTCAGTTCAATACTGATACGTGTGGAAATGACGTAATGCGTAATGCTGTTGAGGTGCTGTGCCTCTTTCGGAAATCATGCTCGTGTTGGGAAACTGGGAAACTGCTTCTAATCAAGGGGAGGGCAGAATACTTCGCGATTCTCTGCCTGGCCAACAGCGGAAAACTCTGCCAACTTCCCAGGCATCTGGCTGACTAACGATAAATTGAGGACCCTTATCAAATACTCCGGGTTCATCCAGTGGTTTAAGCATTCCCAATAAGATTCCGTGTCGAACAAACGCTTTAGATGATTTCGCGTTTCAGAAGGCACCACATCTGTTGGGAGAACTATTATACGGCGTAGCGCTTTATCACTATCGGGATGAATTATACGTTGCCGGTTATAGTTATATACGCACTTCTTCGGATCTGTCACTGTCATGCCGTTGAAAGTATCAGCCGTTCCATCATCCTTATTTCCCCTATCGAGTGATTTTATCGTTTCCCACAATTTACTCAATCCTGTACCAATGTTGTTGCATTATTTCAGGTGGTGTATCCACTTTTTCCGCGTTTCAGATGACATCTTCAACATAGCTCATTGAAAATTGTGGTGGTACCCCTTTGCGTAGCACACTCCTCTTCGTCCTGTAACTCTCGCAGTGCTCTTATAAATGGCGGGTTAAAATAAAACGCACACCTCTTTAGATATGTCACTGTCAAACCGTTGAAAGTAACAGTTGTTCTATCATCTTTTTTTTCCCGAATCCGAGAATGATTTAACCATTGGCCACAACTTACTTAATCCTGTACCAACTATGGCATTACTCGCCTACTTCAAGAGTATGTTTCCTAACTCTTGAGTCTTCATCACGCTCATTTTCTTGCCGTCTTGTTGTGAAGTGTGATATAATTTCGGGTATTCGACAAGCAGATGCGTTGTGAGCGACTACAATTGTCTCACCTACCCGATGATCTGAGTGAGTGGGCAGGACTCTGAAGCGGTGATTGGTAAATTCCCTAAGCCCTTGTCAATCAGCTTTTCCATGGTTCAGAAAAGTGCGACAGTCAGAAGATATGGAATCGGAGTGTCTTTTAACGGAGACGATGATAGGAAGCTGATCTGAACCAAGAGAAATGTCAGGTTGCCATTTCACGTTATTTATCACAATGATGATATCTTGCGATCTGTGACAATCTTCTCATATATTCGTAGCTTCGTCTTCGTTTTCCGTCCAAAATGTGGACAAATTATTACGAAGGCCAAATTTTGGACCAATTCGAGGGTCATCGTGCTCTCCTGCCTACACATATTGTCTCATAGGGGTTTTTTACGTCTTTCCGAACATTTTTGAACCTTTGCTGCGGTGGTACCGGATGGTGTGGACCCATATAACACATCTTCGAACTTAAACTATTTTTGGACCAAATATTACGAAAGCCGACTCCGTTAATTCATGCGATCCAGCCAGCCTTTGAAATATACTTTGGGTCTAAACCCATTTTTCGAAGAGGCACATTTTTCCCGTATGAAAGTGTTTGTACCCTCGTTAGCATAAATGCTGAGGGTATAAAAATTAAAATCAAAATTTGTACAAAGAAAAAAAGTCCTTTAGAAGTCTTAGTCGTTGCGGAACCTTTTTTCGCCGAGTCGAACTAAAACACGCGTTTTCGTTATCAAGACAATATTTCGCAGATAATACTGTCGTGAAATTTTTTTGCTTATAGCCCCAGTGTACATGCTGTCGACTGTGACCCCTCGAATTATGTGGTTGTTTGTGTTCGAAATTCTGCTACTATCGACCATGACATTCAACTCTGTTCTCACTTCTGCCTTCCATGTGGTGAACAGAGTGGCTGTAGATTTAGTGGCGGATATTTGCATATTTCTCGCATGGAAAAAATTGGTAAGACTAGTCAAATAGGAGTTCAGATTTTCACAAATGACTTCAGGGAAGGTGTCTGACGCACACAATGCCGTTCGAGGAAGCGTAATACAGTAGAGGTAGAAGTTAAACTGTTCCGGAGATATCACACCACCTTGGGAAATTCCCTGTTTCACGGGACTTGGACTTTTTTCCCGAATCGCATGTACGACTGTCGTCTGTACATATTATATATTACGCAACGTTTCAAATTTTGTCAGCTCGATGTCCTCAAACAGCGTGGAGTGCTTGACAGTATAAAAGGCTTTTGATAAGTCAAGCGCCACCATCACTATTCTATCACACGGCTTGCTCTGGTTGAGTCCGCCACTAATATATGTGAAAATGGCGTCAGCGCTGTTCTCGTGCTGTGCTACTTACGGAATCCATGCTGATGATCGGCAACTGGATAGCTATTTCTGATGCTGGGGCGACAATTCAATTCACCTTTTCTGGCATTCCTATCTGGCTTCAGTAGCAGGACCACCCTATTCCAATCTCCAGATTTCAAGAACGATGTGGGTGGCTAGTCCCAAATTTATAACTTTAGTGAGATACTCGACTCCCGGTACATCCAAATGTTTCACCATTACCATGGAAATTCCATCAGGGCCCAAAGCTTTGGATGATTTAGCGTTCCTGATGACATTCGCAACATCATCCATTGTAAATTGTAGTGGTTCATCCTCGGCAGGGAGAGATCTAATGCGACGTAGTACTCTTCACTTCAACCTTCCTGGTTGCTTGAAAAACTGCCAACTGAAATAACTTGCGCACTTCTTCGGATCAGTCAACGTTACGTCGCCACACGTGACTGAGATCCGACTGCTTCAGACTGCCCATAATTCACTTATTCCGGCCCCAATGATTCAAATCTTCAGATTATTTAACAACTTGTTGTGCTTATACTCTCCTATCAACATGTTACCTTTCAGTGTCAGCTCATTGACTCCAGGATCACTGGAGTTGGCACAACGAAGCTCATCATGCTGAATTGGGGCTAGCCTCTGCTGGCATGTTTGATCTCCCTTCGGGTATTCGGCCAGCAGGTATATGGCGAGCGGCTGCAGCAGTGATGATGTCTCGGAACGTTCTTTGTGCTGCCCGAATATTAGAAGGGTTGTGCAGATCTCTAAAGCGGTGATTAGTAAACTCTTTGAAACTAGGCTAATTGGATTTCCCATGAATGATAAAAGTACGGCATTCAGAGGTGATGAAATCGCTGCCGATGGAGACAATTTTGGGGATATGGTCTGATCCAAGAGAAAAGGCTGGTTGCCAGGTGACGTCATTTGTCAGACTAGGTGACACGATGGTTATGGCTGGCGAACTGTGACACAATCCGCTAATTCTGGTGGGGGTGTCCTCATTAACAGTGCAAAACGTACGGCACTATACCCCTCTGTTCGTTTTCGAGTTCCGAATGCCATAACTCATGATGAGCATTAAAATCGACCAAGACCATACGGTTATGACATTCCAAAAGCGGGCTACTATTGGATCTATAACCTGGAGTACAGCTGTTTATCGACGGAATGTATACGTTCAGCAACTCTACATTGGCAGTTCCATACCCGAATGCTACCCCCATACATTCCATGTACGGATCATTATAGCCAATCTCAAGCAAGATAGGTCTGTACTGAACAGACTGGTGCAGTAGGAAAGCTAGTCCCCCACCACCACCAACACCAGTTATGGTGCGATCCTTCCTCAGAAGGTTGTAACCATCACAAAGCTGTTAGCTACAGTTGAACACCTACATGTAACAGCTGTGTATATTGCTGTGGGATACTCGCTGGAAGATATTATGGCGCACCAGCCAGCCACATAACCTCATATTACAGTACTACGGGAAGCGTTGACATCTGATAAACGAGATTTTCTCTGTCCCGATACTGACCCAAGAGTTCGGAGCAGACATTTCGATGCCATGCTGAAAAAATTAACGAACACAAAAGCATAGTTATTGAGGTGACAGCTGTTGGTCAAAGATTTTTCCAAGTCAATCCGGGCGCATAGAATCGGCTGTAGTGGGATAACTCTCGAACGGAGTAATTAAATTGGTTAAAATTTTCTACACACGAATATTTCTTCCAATCTTAGTTTAAGTTTGAAGATGGATCCTATTGGTCCACATTATGCACCGATGACCGTAACTTTCAGATTTTAGTTATTTTGAAAGTTTAAACTCTATTTTCCATCCGAAGGTATACTATTCCTAAAATTTTGCGACGATAAAATAAAACAAGTAAAAAAGTTAAGTTAGCCTGGGCCGAACTTTTTATACCCTCCACCATAAAATGTCCTGATACTAAATATGGAATATTAATATACCCTCAGCCTTTCATACGGGCAAACTGTGCCTCATCGAAATAATGGTTTTAGACCCCAAGTATGTTTGGACGAAATGTGTTTCAGACAATTTGGAGTTGACTGAGCAATGTCCGTCCGTCAGTCTGACTGGCTGGCTGGTGCGCACGATAACTCTCGAACGGATGAACCGATTCGGTTCAAATTTTGGCTCTCGTAATATTTTGTCCAAACTTAGTTTAAGTTCGAAGATGAGCTATATCGGTCCACTCCTTCCGGTACCTCCCCCACAAAAGTTCCAAAATGTTCGGTTCAAAATTTGGCCTTCGTAATATTATATCAAAACATAGTTTAAATTCGAAGATGGACTATATCGGTCCACTCCTTCAGGTACATCCCCCACAAAACGTCAAAAATGTTGGGAAAAATTTTGCGCACGATAACCCTTGAAGGGAGCGACCGATGTAATCCATACCTTGGACATCCTAATATATCTACCAGATATAGATCAGGTTCGAATATGGACTTTATTTGTCTACTCCTTCTGGTACCTCTCACACAAAATTTCGGAAAAGTTCACTTTAAGACCTGCACTCGAATCATTTTGATTTTTGTTGAAGCGAGTTGCATTCGCTACCTCCATTACGATAGTAAAAGTTTTTTCAGGGGCAAGTCCATATTTCTTGGGAAAACAGCCCGAAAGGTGTACAAAACCCTATGTCACCATATGTGGCGGTCGGAGAGCACGATAACTCTCGAACTGTTCAACCGATTTGGTCCAACATTTGGTCTTCGTCATATTATATCCAAACATAGTTTCATGGGCAATACTGGTCCAGAACTTTTGGTACTTCTCCCCAATATTTAAAAACTGTCACTAAAATGCTAGGACGATATCACTTGAATGGGGCAACCAATTTGGTCCAAACTTCTAACATCTAAAATGGCCCATATCGGTCCTCCCTAAGGTTATCTGCCCTACAAAAGTTCAAAATTTGTGTCTTAGTGCAGTCAATTCCTAATCCACATTTTTGTCGGCAAGTTCAAATGTCCAAAAAACGGCCACAAAATTCTTAAGATACTTTAAATACATTCGATCTGTCCGGAGGTGAAAGCTTCGCTTCACATTGGCTGAGGGTATATACTTTCGGCAAAGCCGACTGACACTTCTTTACTTGTTTTCTTTCCTGTCCACAATATAAGGTGGAAATATTTTGTGACCACGGATACCTAACTAAGGTAAAAAAGGCATTTAAAAATGTATTCAATCGTGCGGCACCTTTATTTGGGGCTATATCAAAGTGTGGACCTATATGGAGAAGTTTTGTGACCACTGAGAACCTTAAGTGTCGAATCACAGACAGTTCGGATAACAAACGTGGCTGTACACCTCAAAAAAACTTAAAATCGGGTAGTAACTTTATATGTGTCTGTATCAAAACATGGACCAACGTTTATAATTTTTTGTGGAGAAGTTCTGTGACAATTGGGAAACTCAAACGTAAAATTACAGATAGTTCGGTGAAACCATATAGCTGAAATTGTCAAAATTCCTAAAATCGAAAGGTGCCGTTATATAGAGCTATACAAAAGCATGAAAATATGTAGACCATTTTTGGTAAAATGTCAAACTACAGGTAATTCGATCAAAAAATGGGGATAGAATCCCCAAAACACCTAATATCGGGAGGTACCTTTATATGGGGGCTTATACCCAAAACATAGACCTGTATTGACAATTTTCAGTGGAGAGGTGTTATGACCGCTAGGCACCTCTAACGGCAAGTTACCGCTAGTTCGTTTAATAATTGAAACTAAAATCCCCAACATACCGAAAATCGGGAGGTACCGTTATATGGGGGCTATAACAAAACAGGGGCCTATCGTGGCCATTTTTGATGGGGACGTCTTGTCACCACTGGAAACCTCAAATGTTAAAATATATATAGTGCGGTCAAATACCAAACATCGGCAGGTACCATCATATGGGGGCTATACCTAAACCTGGACCTATGCCATTGGAGAACATCCAACGTTAAATTACAGGTAATTCTGTCAAAAAGTGCAGCTAAAATTCTTAAAATACCGAAAATCGGGAGGTACCTTTATATGTTGCTATACCAAAATTTGGACCTATGCTGACAATTTTGGGTGGAGATGTTCCTCGAACACAGGGAATATCAAATATAAACCCTTTCAGTTAAATTAATTACTGCCCATGTCAAAACATTGCCAAATGTCGAATATATTCGACAAATGGACTGGGAGGGTTAAATTACACGTAATTCAGTCAAAAATGTAGCCAAAATCCTCAAAATACCGAAAGTCGGGAGGCACCGTTATACGGGACTATACCAAAATTTGGACCTATGCTGACAATTTTTGGTGGAGATGTTTGCGACCACTGGGAATATCAAAGGCTTAATAACGGTAATTCGGTCAAAAATGTAGCCAAAATCCTCAAAATACCGAAAATCGGGAGATACCGTTATATGGGGGCTATACCAAAATTTGGACCTATGTTAACAATTGTTGGTAGAGAGGTTTTGTGGCCATTGGGAACATCAAATGTTAAGGTACAGGTAACAATGTAAAATTGCAGGTAGTTCGGTCAAACAATTTAGCTTTAATCCACAAAATTCCGAAAATCGGGAGGTACCGTTATATCGGGGCTTTACTATGTTGATGACTTTGGAGGAGATGTTTTGTGAATACTAAGAACTTCAAATGTTAAATTGCAGGTAGTTCGGTAAAAAAATTACCTAACATCCCCAAAATACCGAAAATGGGGAGGTACTGTTATATGGGGGCTATACCAAAGCGTGGGCCGATATAGCCCATCTTAAAACTTGACCTGCCTATGGAAAAAGATACTCGGGTGCAAAAATAGCGCTCTAGCTCAATTATGGCGGATGCTAAAGTGATTACAACAGCCGGACAGAGGGACATGGCTACATCGTCTTAGAATTTCTGATCTAGAATATATGTACTCTATAGGGTCGCAAATGATTAGTTCGATGTGTTACAAATAGAACAAGTAAAAAAGTATCAGTCGGCTTTGCTGACAGAGATATAACCTCAGCCTATGTAGATTGAAATACTTTTTTCCCAAAAAAAGAAACGTATGTATTTACGGGGTTTTCAAAATTTTGGACGTATGAACCGAAAAAAAATGGATAGGATTAGAGCTCAAAAATTTGCGGGGATATCGATAGAAGGGCTTTTTTACCATACTAGCCCAAGAAAAACACAATATCGCTGTAAAAAGGCCACTAGGGAAACCTTCGTTAAAAATGCCCAAAGGATCTTCGAACAGACCCTTAACCACACAAAAATGTTGAATATTTGTGTGGGTGGTACCCCAAGAGTTGGACAGATAGGTCACAAATTTGAACATAAACTAAGTTTCGGCAATATTAAGGACCCAAAGTTTGGACAAAATCGGTTTGGTATGTCTATGAGATATCGCGCGTACCATTTTAGCGAATATTTTCGAATTTTGGCGGTGGAGGTACCGGAAGGAGTGGACCTATAAGCACCACCTTCGAATTTCATCAAATATTCGAAGAAATACTACGATATCCAATGTGTGGACGAACGCAGTATTCGACACGAGCTCTCCAGCCACTCCATATGGTGTCGTAGGGTTTTTTACAACTTCCGGGCTGTTTTCTCAAGAAGTGTGGACTTGTTTCTGAAAAAACTTATACTGTCGTAATTAAGGCAGCGAACGCAAGTTCTAACATTTTTGAACTTTTGTGGGGGAGGTACCTGAAGGAGTGGACCGATATGGCTTATCTTCGAAATTAAACTACGTCTGCACAAACTATTACGAAGGCCACATTTTGGACCGAATCGCAGATCCGTTCGAGGAATATTTTGCGCTCCAACTGCTACACACGGTGTCATAGGGGTTTTTGCACCTTTCAGGCTACAAGTGAATACAAGCGTTCGAAAGCAGCTCCTAAACTAAACTTTTCCAAAATTTTGTGTGGGAGGTACCCGAAGGAGTGGACTGATTGAGTCCACATTGGAACCTCATCTAAGTTTGGTAGAAATTGCACGATGTGCAAAGTATGGATTAAATCGGTTACTACCTTCAAGAGTTATCGTGCGCACAAATTTTCCGAACATTTTCGAACTTTTGTGAGGGAGATACCGGAAGGAGTGGACCGATATAACCCATCTTCGAACTTAAACTAAGTTTGGACAAAATATTACGAAAGCCAAATTTTTGACCTAATCTGTTGATCCGTTGTGCGCTCCAGCCAGACAGACGGACGGACATGGCTAAATCAACTCAAAATTGTCTGAAACACATTTCGTCCAAACATACTTGGGGTCTAAAACCATTATTTCGATGAGGCACATTTTGTCCGTATGAAAGTGTATATACCCCCGTTAGCATAAATCCTGAGGGTATAAAAACAAACTTAATCTACCCTCCATACTATGGTGAGGGTATAAAAAAGAATTGGAGAAAAATGTCTTCGCATCTGAACTCCCTGAAATATGAGTCAAGATTCAAATCCCTGATCGACATAATAAATAAACTAAAAAATTTCACTAATATTAAGATGTTTCAAAAACCAGGAGGCAATACCCTCTTGGTATATACCCAGCAAAATGTTCGATGCCAAAGATGCCATTCAATCATGGGTGAAAGTGATCCGGCATGTCATCTTTTTAGCATCTTCATCGATGAATTTTATATGAGCGTGGACCCCAAAAGATGCTATTCATTTTTGGATCCAAAGCATGTCATTTACACCAATGCTTTGATATGTCATTTTCACCAATGCTTTGGCATGTCATTTCCACCAATGCTTTGGCATGTCATTTTCACCAAACCTTTGCAATGACATTATCATTACGACAAGAGTTTTAACAACATTGGTTGTGATTTCGAGTCGCCGACAAAATCAATCCTATTGTAAATTATTAATCTTAAATATTTAGAAAAATTTGTATAAATAAAAACACAAAATTCATCTCTATTGGATCGATGGAATGGGTTCAAATGCGGATGAAAAGATCGGATCTTTCACGACATCCATTGCATGGGTTCCAATGCTGATGAAAAGATCCGATCTTTCACGACTTCCTTTGCATGGGTTCAAATGCTAATGAAAAGATCGGATCTTTCACGACTTCGTTTGAACCAATGCAAAAGATGCCATGAAATCACGTCATCGCATGGAACCCATTCCTCCAAATTTTGCTGGGATATAGACCATATCAACTCTAACGTGTGTATATTAAATTACCAAATTTCCACCGAAATTTCATCTACCTTCAGTTACTTATCGTCCAATTTAATGTGAGAACTAAATTGGATTTAATCCAATAACAAAACACACACAAAAACGAATGAAAAGAAGAAGCGACTTTTGTAAATAAGTCAAACTTATGAATTCCGCTTTGGCAATGATCAATGTGTGAAGTCAGCAACAACATCTGCACATCATGTAGAACAAAAGGCAGAAGAATAATGAGCGTCGTACGTCGCACGATAAACAGATGAAGTTAAAGCAGAAAAAAAAACATTTCAAAAGAAATACCGTTTGGAATTTCTAACGAAACAAGCATGCAAAGCACGCAACATTGTATAAATTACTGAACGACAGTCGGCCAGGCAGCTAGTGGGGTTGGAAAGCCGGCAGGCAGGCAGCCAGCCATTAATAGACAGTCGCTAGACAAGAAACAGAACAAACGTCTTTAGTTATAGTCGTCATAAAATATGAAAGACGCGCATGCGCATTCTCTGCTAGGAAGTGATAACGGGAGAGAAGGAAAGAACACACACGGTTTTTATGTCTAAATTTCATGAGTTAGAAGGAAAAAAAAACTGAAATAAAATTCAAATATCCATGAAAATATGCACTATTTTACTCATTAAACCTGACACAATTCAGAGATGAACTTGTGGCAAACGGGACTACATAGAGGGTCAGGAACACCTAACCCTAACACAACAGACAGACACTTGTGATATTCTAACGGATTTGCCAACGTCATGATGTGATGGAAAGAACAAAAATTCCTGGTAATTGAAATAAAAACTCTTGCAGGTTCGTTTTTAATTGTTGGCAATTAATAAACCCCTAAATAAAGCACAAACCAAACACCTTCCATGATTGGTTTCTTTTGTGTACCACCCGTCTAAATTGCGGAACAATAAACACTCATTTGCAATCACGCATTTCTCTCGTTCCGCATCATGTTTCATCTTCGTTTGCCGGGTAGCTAACAAAACATTCAATAAAGAAATGAAAATAAAATCATAATTTTAAATGCTTATAAATGTTTGGAAATCGTATGGAAGCAGAGCTCATCGAAAGCAAACTAAGTACCCATCCAAGCGTTTCACTTTTTCTTTCAAATGTAACTGTAATTTTCTATTTCTACTTCTTCTGCTTCTTGTTTTATTGAATGATAAAAATTGGAGAAATTTATGAACGATTTATTTGTAAATTTCAAACTGAAACGAAGTGAAATGAATTGAATTATGAGTGTGTCGAACAAAAGCTTCCTAATTAGTTATCAAAATAAATGCTTAAAAAATGAAAAACTTAAGAAACAAGCACAGCACAAAGAAAAAAGTTGAAGACGTAGAAAACAAACTTGGTTGCTATTTCTATTAGAATAACAATGTCATGAAAAGTGAACGAGAAGCCGCACAGTGCGAAATATGAGCACTTTAGTGGAACTTTACTAAAATTTTCCAAAAATGTTTTTATACTTGTGGGTAGTAAATTAATAAATTGTAGGGGACACATAGACCCGCGGTTTCCAATAGTCCCACTCATCGGTGGCGACCGTTTTTTTGTATTAGGTGGTTTTGCTACACTATTGGGTTTTCAGTGGGTAGAGAACATCTGTACTTTATATTGCCAATATCTGCATGCGCTTTGGTACCATTGTGGAGTACCCTTGATATAACATATTTTGTAAGTTTCAGTCACATTTTCTTATATATATGAATGTACTTAATCATTTTATGTCCTTAGTGGATACAAATTATCCGTGTGAAATACTAGCTGACCCGGGTCCGTGTTGCTAACCCGTTGTTTGTGTTCTTCTGGTAACCTATCTTTGGCTCTCGGCCGAGCTTTTTCAGTATGCAAATCCTACCTAAAGAACGCAAATATTGATACTTCCAGATATTATATTTATACCCTCAGCATTTATGCTAACGAGGGCAAAATGTGCCTCAACGAAATAATGGTTTTAGACGCCAAGTATATTTGGACGAAATCTGTTTCAGACAATTTAGAGTCGATTTAGCAATGTCCGTCCGTCTGTTTGTCTGGCTGGCTGGTGGGCACGATAACTCTCGAACGGATGAACCGATTTAGTCCAAAATTTGGCTTTCGTAATATTTTGTCCACTCCTTCTGGGACCTCCCCCACAAAAGTTCGAAGATGTTCGGAAAATTTGTGCGCACGAAAACTCTTGAAGAGAGTAACCGACTTGGTCCATACTTTGCACATTGTGAAATTTCTACCAGACTTAGATGAGGTACAAGCATGGACTCAATCGGTCCACTCCTTCGGGTACCTCCCATACAAAGATTCGGAAATGTTCAGTTTAGGACCTGCTCTCGACTCGCTTTGATTTTTATTGTAGCAATTTGTATTCACTGCCATTTATACGACGGTACAAGTTTCATTAGGGGCAATTGCATACTTCCGGAGAAAATAGCCTGAAAAGTGCAAAAAAAAACACTATGACACCGTGTGTATTGGTTGGAGCGCAAGATGACTCTCGAACGGATCAACCGATTTGGTCCACGGTTTGGCCGTCGTAATATTTTGTATAAACATAGTTTAAGTTCGAAGATAAGCCATATCGGTTCACCCCTTCAGGTACCTCCCCACAAAAGTTCAAAAATGTTCGGAAAAATTGTTGGCACGAGTTGCCGATGCAGGGAGTTACCGATTTGGTCCATACTTTACACATCCTAATATATCTACCAGATATGGATCAGGTTCGAAAATGGACTATATTTCTCCACTACTTCGGGTATCTATCACACACAATTACCGATAAGTGCACTTAAAGACCAGCTCTCGATTCATTTGCTGCTTAAATTACCACCGTAAAAGTTTTTTTCAGAGGCAAGCACATACTTCTAGAAAAAATAGTCCGAAAATGTAAATAAACTTCTATGGTACGCAGAAAAATTTATGTTAGAAATATGTTTTGATCCAAACAAATATATGTTTGGGACCGGTTGCAAACAAATATATGTTTGGATCCAAAAATAATATGTTTGGGTCCAAACAAATATATGTTTGCAACATTTTGTAACATATCACAATTTGATATGCTTGGGTAAAACATATTTTTATACCCTCCACCATAGTATGGAGGGTATATTAAGTTTGTTTTTCCGTTTGTAACGTATTGAAATACTCATTTGCGACCCTATAAAGTATATATATTCTTGATCAGGGTAAAATTCTGAGTCGATGTGTGCATGTCCGTCCGTCCGTCTGTGGTAGCATCCACAAAAATGGAGATAGGACGCTGAAATTTTGGGAAAATGTGTCTTTTGTTTGCAGGCAGGTCAAGTTCGATGATGGGCTATATCGGTCCACGTTTTGGTATAGCCCCCATATAACGGTACTCCCCGATTTACGGTATTTTGACGCTTTTAGCTACATTTTCAGACCGCTTTAGCTGTAATTTGACATTTAGGGTTCTCAAGTGTCAATAAACATATATAACGGTACCCACCCCCCCCCCCCCCTTTTACGGTATTTTGAAGTTTTTAGCTACATTTTCTGACCGATTTTGCTGTAATTTGACATTTAAATTACACATTTCTAGACCGAATTAGCTATAATTTGATATTCAGGGTTCTTAGTGACCAAAAAACTTATATTCGAAACAATTACTAACATTGGTTCATGTTTGGTATAGCCCCATATAACGGTTCCTCCCGATATTCGGTATTTTGAGAATTTTACCTACAAGTTTTAACCGAATTAGCTGCAATTTGAACATTTGAAGTTCTTAGTGGTCACCACACCTCTCCACCAAAAATTGTCAAGAAAGGTCGATGTATTGATAAAGGCTCCATATAACGGTACCTCCCGATTTAAGTCATTTGATGATTTTAGCTACAATATTAAATCGAACTAGCAGTAATTTGACATTTGAAGTTCTTAGTGGTCACAACACCTCTCCATCAAAAATTGTCAACATAGGTCCATGTTCGGATATAGCTCCCATATAACGGTACCTCCCGATTTTCAGAATTTGACAATTTTAGCTACAATTTTTAATCGAACTAACTGTAATTTGACATTTGAAGGTTGTAGTGGACACCACACACCTGCATCAACAATTTTCAACATAGCACCAATATAACGATATCTCCCGATTTTCGGTACTTTGAGGATTTTACTTAAAATGTTTAACCGAACGTAGGTCCATGTTTTGGTATAGCCCCAAAACAAACCTCCCGATTTTCCGGACCTTAGCTTTATTTTTCGGACGATCTTTCTGTAATTTGAAATTTAAGAGCCAACAAAAATTCTGCAACAAAAATTGTTAATTTAAGTTCATATTTTCGTATAGCCCACATATAGGGGTACCTCCGAACTAGCTGTTAATGACATTTGAAGTTCCTACGTTATGTATCGATTTTCGGTATTTTGCGGATTTTAGCTACAATTTTTAACCGAATTAGGAGTTATTTGGCATTAAAGGCTCCCATCAAAAACTGTCAACATAGGTCCATGTCTTATTATAACCCCTATATAACGGTACCTCCCAATTTCTAGCCCACTAAAAATTGTCAACATACATAGTTAGATATAGGCACCATAAAAAAGGGCCTCCCGAATGAAGCATTTTATGTATATTATCTGACATTTTAACGTACCCACTTAAAGTTGGGAACAGGAATGAAAACTAATTATTCCATTTTAGTTCAGAATATTTTATGGTGGAGGGTATGAAAAGTTCGGCCCGGCCGAACTTAACGCTTTTTTACTTGTTTTATGTTAGAACATGTTTTTCATGGATGGAGAGAGGATGTTTGTCAACGAGAGTAATAGCAGTGCTCTCGCGGCTGTGGAATGCTGTTTTATAATGAAGAGTTGTGTGTATTGTATAATAGAAGACGTAGAAGCGAAGAAGGGGACTTTGGTGGCATGTATGCGACAAACTCGTGTGTTTCTTGTTTTGTTGTTAACCAACTTAGTAGGCGAAGAAGAAAAGAAGAAATGATATGAATTATATTTTTTTCTTTCTTCAGTGTTTTAGATCATTGATGCTCAAAATAAAAAAGAGAGTAAAGTAGTGAGAGAATCACAAGAAAGTTTGTATCAGCATTCAGTGGTTGCTAGACTTGTGACCAGGTGTGGCGGGTGTGTGCGGTTTTGTTCAGTGTCCCCACTAAAATTATGCGTATATCCATGCACATGATTGTTATTCTCACATACGTTAACGTATATGGATGATCTTGGCTGTTTTAGATGCCTCTGTACAGTCAAGACGGTAAAGTTAGTGAATAAATCAGTGTTTTGTGTTTTCTTAAAGAAATTGTACTTTTTAGTAAATTAAATGCCCAATACATTTTATAATTGAATCGGAAAGTTGAATGGAATTATTTTATTGGACAAGGAAGAAATCGCAACATACCAAATAAAAATAAAATGTAATAGGACTTGAGAATAATATTATAAAAATAGAAAATTCACAATCAATTTTTAACAATGCTTGGAAAACTACTTTTCTTAAGTCTGCCTGAAAAGTATTTTGTTAATTGACATTTGTTGATAAATTAGTTTTTGTAGAAACTTCTTTTGTGATCTTTTAGTTTTTATGTAATTAAATGTACATATATCCGCGTTGTGTTAACAAATAAATAACCGTGTTGTGCTAAAATATAATTGCAATGCCAAAAAATATAAAAAGTGTTGAAAGACAAACAAGTCAATGAAGAAGTTCGGTTGAATTCTTAAAAACCAAAAAATTACGAATCCGAAGAAGTTTTCAGGATTGGTGACATAAATAGCGGTTGTGATGAAAGTAGAAGTGAATGCGAACAAAGCGAAAGTGATGAAAATTTGAATAATTCATTCATACATATGTTCCTATACACATCCTCTAATAGACACGGGAGATTTATCTCATATCAATCAGTGCACGCCGCTTCATATTGACTTAATTATACGGGACCAACTTGTTATCGCTGAATCCGAACGGAGTGTTTTACGACACCACTTGTATAAAAATTGTTCATGGTTGATCAGGAAATGTCGTCTACATTACCTGAGGGATATTTTGCCACCGTTGGAGAGTATGATGTTTTTGCCCGACCTGAGAATCGAAACCGTGCATACAGAGTGCAAGGCGCACAACTATTGCACAAGAACGGCTATATAAAGTAAGTTCAATTTACAAAATTAACTGAACAAATTATCACTAAATTTCTACTTTTCATAGATGCCGCAACTCCAACGACACATTCATTCAAGACGGTTCGCGAAAAATCGTATAAAGATGCGAAACAATTATAAAACCAAAAAAACGTAACTGTAAATATAATTATTTTAATTATATTATAGAGTAAAAACTTAAATCACTAATCAATTTAATTTAAATTAAAAAATAACAATGATAAAATACACTACACACTTTGTTAATTTATAACTAAATCTCAAAATATGAACTGAATTTATAAAATTTTAATAAAAAATTAAAAAAATATATGTAAGCTTCTTTTACTATTACAAGGGTAAGCTTAAGATAATATTAATTGCATAAGCTTGTTCTACAATTACAAGGGTAAGCTTATAAACAAGGGTTCCGTTTCGATTTTTCTACAATTATGACATAAGCTTTTAACAACTGATTTCTCAAGTCTTTTATAAGCTTAAGGCTTATGTTGGTAAGCTTATTATAATATAATTCTCAAGCTTTTTTGGTATGTTGGGTTAATATTGGTAATTACATACATACTTATGTATATTTGAAATATGGCATATCCATATTTATTTATTACATTACATAATCATTTGATTCTAGATGCCGATTCCCCGCTGATGATTTCAACTATGAGGACAATTTGTTTTATTTCACAACTAAGGAGAAGCGTTCAACTACGTTTCTATATATTTTCCTTTTTAAAAGTGTGACTATTTACAAATTATTTCAATCATATATTCAATCAAATCAATCAAACATATATTATGTTTGGGACTGTTGCAAACATATATATGTTTGCTGCAAAATATGTTTGGGACATATGTTAGAGAGGCCGTTTTTTTGCGTGTAGTGGCTGGAAACCACGATAACTCTCCAACAGATCAACCGATGTGGTCCAAAATTTGGCCTTCGTCATATTTTGTCATAGTTTTAGTTCGAAGATAGGCAACACCCGTCCACAACTTCCGGTACTTCCCCCCAATATTAAAAATATAACATAAATGGTAAGCAGGATATCTCTTGAACAGATTTTGTCCAAATTTAGCTTAACTTCTAAAATAGAGGTACTTTAGTGTACCTCCCACACAAAATTTCAACATTTGCGTCTAAGTGCAGTTTAAGGTCTGTTCGAAGATCATTTGGAAATATATACTGTTGCTGTTCGTTGTGGTCCTGTTTACAGCGATTTTATGTTTTCTGATCCAAAAGTTATACGATGATTCACTGAAATGACTAGTGGGCGCGATATCTATCGAAAAGATATGACCCCCAAAATAAGATCCACTTCCATAATGGACTATGTCGGTCCATTCCTTTATGTACCTCCTCAGCAACACTTTTGAATTTTAATCCTAATCTATATTTTCGTCGGCAAGTTCAAAAAAGGCCACAAAATATTGAAAATATCCTAAATATATTCGATCTGACCGTCGATGAAAGTTTCAATTCACATAGGCTGAGGGAATATCTCTGTCAGCAAAGCGGCCTGATACTTTTTATACCCTCAGCCTTTAGGCTAGAAGGGTATATGGCAAAAACCAAAAATTCTTTGCAATTCCATTTGAAAAAAATTAAAAACAATTTTTGCGAGTTAAGGAAAAAAATTCTGGTTTCAAACCTGTTCGCGTTCACAAAATTGGACGCAAATACAGCGGTTTTTATTCTCATATAAAGAAAAAATATTTAAAAATATCTTATTTGTGGTTATGAGAATATGTATGCATAAATCGTTAACAGCATTTCATATCTATTCGTAGATGTTTAAATAGCTACTAAAATTATTATTATTTTGGCGGAAAATCAATAATAAAAAATTTTTGATGTAAATCCAGGCATTGCGCATCGTATTATTTCATCCAGTCCAGTATGGGATTGAAATGTAGACTATATCGGTCCACTCCTTCGGATACCTCCCACACAAAATTCGGATTAAGTGAAGTTTAGGAGCTCCTCTCGCATCGTTTTGACTCTTTTTCAGTATATTGTTGGAGCGGCCTCATTTACAATGGTACATTTTTTCCGGAGTAAGTCAATACTTCCTAAGATAATGACCCAAAAGCTTCAAAACCCTGTCGGATATTGTGCAAGATAACTCTAAAACTTTTTCAAAAATTTCTTTCAAACTTATTTTAACATAATTTAATATTTTGAGTTTTTTATGAGGAAGTTTGGTTGCCAAAAATGTTTGGTATATATCAATGACTTGGTATAAGCCCACGTTACGGTACCTACAGATGTTAAAGCAAACTCGTGATATAAAATCAATATATTTTATACACGGCATAATTATTGTGTTTGGTTTGGTTTTGTTGTTTTTTTCTTGGTCAGTGGCTAAGGGTTTTTCTCCGTCAGCACAGCTGTGTGATTCGTACTTACTTGTTGATATTGAGAGCTTTTGGAGCGGTTTGTTGTAGTTCCCCTTGCAGAAAAAAAATAAATGCTGGATCGAGATCCAAATGTTATCATATATCAGATGGACTAACCTACGATTTCAGTGTATAATCTTGAGATTTTTGTCCTCCTCGACAAAGCTCTAATTTTTGCATTCTCTAGAAATCGCAATCTCTCACCACTGCACATCATCAGCGCACTAAATTTTAAATTAAAGATTTACTGCTTAACCCATTCGCTAAAAACAGTTTTTAAGCCGAATTTCCGAAACTACGACATATGCCTACAGTGAACTACGTTGGAAATTTCAGAATTCTGGTTTTACCCTTTCACTAACACAGAATTTGGTACGTTTTGTACCGTTCCAGTGCGAATTTCCAAACACCCAGCCCATACACAGTAACTCATATTCCAAATTCAAGTTTCTAGCTTCAGCGGTTTTGTCAAGAAGACGAATACGTTCGTAACACGGCCGTTATTCAAAATGACCAAAGAATTCACGTTTTACTACATACACTCGACTTAGGCTATTTTAAAAATGGAGCAAATCTACATTTTTCAATCGGCTCAAAATTTGGACTTTGAATTCTCAGAGGATATAAAATCTTAATTTAAAAAAATTTAACCTCTATTTTTGAAGATGAGATTTTGATGATTTTATCTACTTTTCCCAACTGAAGTAGCTGTAATTTCGGTATTTGTAGTATGAACGAATAGAAAAATCTTTATTCAACAATTTTTACTTAATGTGCACTTTTTGACGTAGCTGCTATATAGCGGAACATTTTTGAGGTATTTCATTTTCTCAAGTGGTAAAAAACTTCTTGTAAAGAATTGCTGCATAGTCACATCAAGTTTAACTACTTGATTTCAGAATATTGTTTAGAAACCGCCTTCGCGCTTGATTCCACCAACACCAAACTTAGAACAATTTTGTACTTTCCAACACAACCTTCATTACTCAGCTCACAGCGACCTCTGTACCAAATTTCTGAATTTGTACGCATTTCAAAAATCCTAATCTAACCAGAAGCACTGACCCTAATACAAAATTTAAGAATTCCAGTAATATCCCTTTATGAAATACCAAAATGGTACCAAAATTTAATTACTTTCGTACACATAGGTATACGTTTATAAAATTACCTCCTTATATCCACGCTATATCCCAACCGTGATTCTCATATCCAGCTCTACCTTTTCCCCTAAAACCAATACTATATTTAGTACTTTCTATATATATAAGTACGAATTTCCCAAACCCCTTCCTTATTTCTACTCTTCACGCAAACTGTTATTCTAATACCGAAAACTCCAGCTCTACCTCTTACACAATATCAACTTGTACCAAATTCTGTATTATTTAGTACTTTTCGTGTTCATATGGTACCTACATATTTCCACAACCATATCCATATCTCAACCCTACATAGCAAGAGTGACCTTTTAGTAATTTTCGTACACATAAGCACTAGTTTCCGAAATATTTTTCTTATGTCTATTTTACACAGCAACAGTGATCCTGAAACCAAAATTCATTTGAATTATACATTTTAGCAAATACCAAAAGGTACAAAATGTTGTACAATGTACAAGTACGTGGGGATATTCAAAACTTCCTTTATTCTCAATCCTACACCTTAATCCTAAACTCCAAAAGTTATTTTAATTTCAAATCCCAGGATTACAGCTCTGTTAGTTGTACCAAATTAAGTACCATTTAGTACCTTTGTACCCATATGTACGACCTATCTCCATATCTCAATCCTCTTCGTCCGTAAACTTAATTCCAAATCTCAGGATTCCAGCTTTATTCGATCACCCAAATCCAAATTGTACCAGATTTGGTACCATTAAATACTTTCTATCCATAAGTACGTAGTCCCAAAACAACCTCAGTCCCACACTTCACAGTAATAGTAATTCCAATTTTCGTTATTCTAGGTGTATCCGATCACCCAAATCCACATTGCACCGAATTTGGTACCACATAGTACTTTTCGTATCTATAAGTACGAATTTCCAAAACTTTCTCAATCCTACACTCCAACAGATTTCAGTTCTATCCGTTCTTCGGCATCTAAATTGTACCAAATTTAGTACCAGTTAGTACTTTTCGTACACATAAGGACAAATTTCCAATACTTTCTTAATCCTCCACTCTAACAGCAGCCTTTATTCCAAATTTTAGGATTCCAGCTCCATCCCATCACCGAAATTGTTCCAGATTTAGTACCATTTAGCACTTTTCGTACACATAAATACAAATTTCCAAAACTGCCTCAATCTCAAATCTCATTATTCCAGCTCTGTCCGTTCTCCCAAATCTAAATTGCACCAAATTTGGTACCATTTAATGCTTTTCGTACCCATAAGTACGAATTATCAAAACTTAAATTAAAATTGCTACTGGAGTGTAGAAATGTGGCTATTGGTGTAGATTGTGCCACTTCTTTTGACGTTTTCCTCTCGTATAACCTTTTCCAGCAGGATGTTGAAGAGATCACACGAAAGGCTGTCTCCCTGCCTGAAACCTCTTTTGGTACAAAACTCCTCAAAGAGGTTCTTTTCTATTTTAACTGAGGATCTCGTTTCAGTTAAAGTCATTTTACAAAGCCGAATGAGATTTTCGGGATACCAAATTCAGACATGGCTTGGAATACCTTTGAACGTAGTGGGCTGTCGAAGGCTACTTTATAATCGACAAAAAGATGGTAGGTGTCGATCTGCATCTCTTGGGTCTTTTCCAGGATTTGCCGCAGGGAAAATATCTGGTAAATGGTGGACTTGCCAGGTCTAAAGCCGCATTGGTTTGACCCAATTATCTCGTTGACCATGGGCTTTAGTCGTTCGGACAATATCCCTGACACGATCTTGTGGGCAATCGGGAGTAGACTTATGCCCATATAGTTAGAGCATATACAGTCTTATCTCCCTTCTTGTGGACGGGGCACAAGATACTCAGGTTCCAATCGTCGGGTACGCGTTCTTCCTGCCAGATGGTGCTAACTAGCTGATGAATACACCTTATCAGCGTGTCGCCTCCGGTTTTGAACAGCTCGGCTGCTAAGCCATCGGCTCCTGCTGCCTTATTATTCTTCAGCCAATTTTTTGCTTTCTGAAACTTTTTTAATTTACACTATGCATATACACATTCTGACACCGCAGCGTGATAGGAGACAGAAGAAATAAGAAGATACATGTCCCGGTGTTTTTTCTTATCACATTACGGACCCTCAAAGACCTGAGGCCTTGTTGTCAAAAGGGAAAATTTTGTGGGGCTCATAACTTCCAAATAGCTGAGAATTTGGGCTTACTCGTGGAAGCAAAGTTGTAGTTCTCGTCTTAAGGAATAATAATTGTGAACACATAAAATCCATTCAACCCCATATTCAAGGTCAAAATCATAAAGGTCAAATTTCCCTTATATTTTTTCTTGGATTTTAGGTTACAGATATCAAACCGATCAGAATTGAAGCAAACAACCATCTACAAAATTGTACCTTAGATCTCAATAAACAACTTTCTAGAATATACGAACTCTGTAGAAACGCTTCTTAAAGGTCAAAATAGTAATACAATTGCGATTTTATCCTCTTTTCTCAGTTTCTGCTCCATAGATACTAAACCGTTGAAAATTCAAGATAAGAATTAAATACATTATTGTAGCAAAAATATCAGTAAACAACTTTCTGGAACACACGAACTATCTATGAACGCTCCTTTATGATGAAAATAGCGAAAAACTTTTGAAAATATACAATTTTTGTACTTTTTTCTCCGATTCTGGTCCATAGATACAAAACCGTCCAAGATTTAAGGATACCGTCAACTACAAAATGTACCTATGATTTCAATGAACAACTTTTTAGAACATATGGAGTTTCTAGGAATGATTGTTTAACCTGCTTCTTTTCTGTGATTTGTGAGGAAGGTGCCTGAAGGCGTTATTCGATATTGAACTTCATAGGACTCGTTGTACGTTTGGAGGACATTTTACGATGTGCAAAATTTCGGCCCAATCGGATACTATAATTGAAAGTTATCGTGCTCATCAGTCATTTTGTGGCATTATCTCTTGGACACCAAGGACAAACGGTAACCTCATTTTAGAGTCCGCAAGTATAACTTGCGCAAGAAGAAATCAGAATTCAGATATATGTCCTTAAACTGCACATTTGCAAAAAATGACATTTTGTGGAAAGAACCTGAAATACTGGACCGATATATTTTATATTTTAAACTTATATCGGTTACTTCCTTCGAGAGTTATCGTGAGCATTCTTTTAACGAAAAATTTTGAAATTTTTGGGGAGGGTGCGTGTGGGTCAAAATTATTCCCTACCCTGCACTATAGGTAATTTGCCCAGTTTTTGAGGCAAAAAGTCGATTTTGCAACTTTTAATAATAATAATTTTTTAGTTGGCATTGAAAAAAGAACATGTCAAAATTTATTAATATGAATGATATTTTTCAAAATATCGTCATTATCGCGGTTTAAATTGCAGTCAAAGAGAGAATTTCGAAGAAGAACTAAAAATATATATATTGTAAGACATATTTCAATGTATTTAAAACCGCGGAAAAATAAACCAAATGTAAATATATGTAAAATGGAACAGACTGGTAATTGCGAGAGGAATTTATTTAATATATAATATAGCTTAAACATTATGGGTAGCGACCAAAAAACACAAAAAGTCAAAAATAAATATTTTATTTTTCTTAAACTCCCTTCATATAGACTTATACTAAATTGGCCGTGTTTGGCCGTGATTCTGCTATTGGGAATATCTTCAGCAAAGGGTTCTGAATCAACTACATAATTACCAAGGTGCGATTTTTTGCGTTTTTTGAGTTATATCACTTTTTGAAGGTGCCCTCCTTGCAGAAAAATATATATTTTTTAATTTTTTGTTTGGTAAAGGAAATATTAAATACGAAAAAGCATCCGATTTGACCTAAAAATACATTTTCTTTAAAGAAATATTCACCATGTGTTCTAAAAATGTACATACGTGTTGTGGTCAACATTTTTGTTAATTATAGCTGTAATAAGTTCTAACTAGGAATCATGATTGCGTGATTTATTTGGTCCTTTAAAAATATAATATTTATACAGATCTTTTCGCGAATAAATATTTTAAACATATCAATGTTTATAAAAATCTTTTGGCGGATCAGTACTTTAGTTCATTGTAACCGTTTTTCTTTTATTGTAACCGCTTTTATTGAGTTGGAACGGATAAAATAGGTAAAATGAGACTAGGGGGTAGGAAAAAGAAAAGTTGTTCGTTATATCCTGCGTTCGTTATAGACGTATTCGTCTGTAAAATTTTTATTAAAGCCTACTTTTAAATATCATATATTTAAATATTTGAAACAGTGCTTAAATTCGTCGCTATCCGCTTCTGCTTTAAAGAGGGTCTGAAAATCGTAACAAATTGTAACAAATTCTATTCGCGGGGTAACAGCTTTTGTTTGTTATAGTCGTGGTCGTTTTAAGAAGTTGAATGTGTGTACAAATATTAAGAAAAATTATTTGGAAACATAAAACTTTGTTCGCTATAAACGCAGTTTCTTATAACCGATGTTAGCTATATCCGAATTTTACGTTGTAATTCTTTGTTTTACCTTACTTTTGCATATAAAGCAATAAAAATGTATAAAAAGCCCACATATCCACCGCTATTAATTTTTGCCTCAAAAACAGGCCAAATTACCTATAGTGCCCTGTCCCTACATTTCTGCATGACCATATAAAGGGGCCCAGGTCGAAACCCCATTCGATAGGCAACTTTGGATTCGGAAAGGAAAACCTTAGATTTTTATATAAATCCCTTTCGTATGTCACTGGAATCTTACTTCCAGTTTATGTATTTCGAAACGAAAATGTGTGCGCATGAAAGACACCCAATCTTTAGTTTTTGAAATATAATTTCATTTGCTTTTGCTTCAAAACAAAAAACAAATTTGAAATACACACTCAAATTTGGTAGTTTTTCTTCCGCATTCGTTTTCTTATCGACATACATAAACAGGCCCATCATCGCCAATTTCACATATAAACGAAAAAACGCTAACTGTTTTTTACTACGCCATTTCTGTCAGCTATTAATGTTCAATATCTCATAATAACCTGATTTTCTGGGATATGTTTGTCAACGTTTAACCTTATTCGTTTCTTATTATTGTTTGATGTTTTTCTTTTGTGTTCTTCTTGTTGTTGTTATTCTTCTCAGATCATAATCCATTTAAAATCTCACTAAAGTCTATTTATCATTCCAATCGGGTATTGTTCGTTCTTCATAAACTGTACAAAGTAATAGCTGTCGCAACGACACACACACACAAACACATTGACCACAAACACATAAGCAATCAATGTGGACTACAACATGAAGCACAACGGTCTTTAGGTTGTCGGAACTTATGGCAGTTATTATTTCTATTATTGAGTTTACTACTCTGAGATGCAGGCATGCAATGCCAATGTCGGTAGGATGACCATTAACAGCTGCAGCCAGCTAGTTAGTCAGCAGTCAGTCAGCAACTATTACGGGCGCTCACTCACTAATCCATCTTTAGATTAACTTAATTTCTAATCATGGCCATTATTAAACATTTAAACATGTGCGTTTTATTATGTCGCACATGTGTCATATTCTACGAATAAATATTTGCCACACAACATGAACCGTTAATGGATGAAGAAGAAGAGTACATACATACATTTCGTGGAGAAGATTCTCACACGGTATGGTTGGCAATCGTTTGGTTTGGAACACCTTGGTTGTTGTTTTTTTTTTGTGGTCTAGTAAGGATGGGCAAGGCACGCATGCAGTCCCAGGCCATAAGTACACCAATGTGCCACTTCTCACTTCGCTCGCCCCTCCTCTCCACTCATGTTTTGTTCTATTACCAACAATGTTGTCTTTCCAATCATGGACGTTATCCAAATGGTCAATAAGTTACATTCAGCAGCAGTATCTGTATCTCTCTCTGTCATTGTTGTGTATATCACCCTCTTGGCCCCTTTAAGCCATTATGCCAGTAATAAACCTGTCTTGTCTTCTTCCTTACAGCCATCACAATGCGATTCAAATCGAATCAAATCACATTGGATTCCATTTAAGATCCGATGATGATGATGAGAGAGGGTCATGGTGGAGATGGAGTAACAAAATTGGTGTACTGCCAATAACGAATGTCACACAAAGCAATCTGTTGTTCGTCTGTCTGCAATCCGACTGTCTGCAATCACAGACGCAGGAAAGAATAAAAATCATTTGGCTCGATGACTGCTATTTGAGTTGCGTCGCCACCACCTCCTTCCTTCAGCACCACCTGGACTAAATGTGTGTCCTTAAAAGTCTATAAAAATGTATGAAATTGTAAAGAATTGTTGAACGACTAATGTCTGAAACTGGTGGTGAAATAACCATAAATGGTTATAATCGACTAGGAGTGGGACAAGTTATAAGGTAAACACAGCCATAGCCACGCTGGGATCAGGTGGTGGTAGTGGTGCTGGTGGTCAGGTTGATGACATCAAGGGAGTGCGGTATTTAATAACTGGAAGAGGTTCAATAACCTACAACTGGTTGCTTAGATTGTTGGCAATGTCATTGCATTCCGCATTGATATGTCAATCTAATGCTGATGAAAGCAGTTACAAAATGGCATTGTTTCCACACAAATCTTGCGGGTTAGATGCTGTTAGATGTGGTAGGGCAATTGATTTTGTGGAAATTTGGACTTTTCTATACAACAAACATGCATATTTTCAACAACGAATTTGCCAGATGGTGCAGGCTGATGAGGGTAGAATTGAGTCAATCTGCATAGATGGTGAATGTCGCCGTGATAAGCCCAAGCTGAACCAGCTTATAGGGCAAATCACACATGGTTAACCGTAAAGATTTGCGGCTGGGTTGTTTCATGAAAATAAATTATGATGCTCTGGCTAAAATTCTTTCTCAATATGAGTAGAACCCGCCGCATAATGCGTAGAAGGTGGATGATACCAAGGGACTGTTCTCATCGACAATACATGTTGAAGTCCAGAATTTATGTTGTCTTTTCTTTCAGGTGATATAAACCCACAGTGTCCCTCTTTAACACTCACATTAGTCGGTGATTATAACAAAAACACATTTTGCAGCCGCAGGAAAACCAACTGAAAATGATGACTGCTTAATTTCAGAGTATTTAAGCTAGCTAACCTATGTACAAGCGCAGATTGGTTGGTGTAACAATAAAAGACCCATTAGAGGGTCTTCTAACAATAGAAGATCCCTTTCAAAAGAAGGCCTCTTAAGGTGACCTTCTGTCAATAGCAATCTTCATTAGGAGAACTCTATCAATCGGAGATATCGCAAAAGGCATTAACAGATCTCAACTTTTAACTTTTTAAATTTTAATGTTTAATACCCTCAGCTTTTAAGCTAACGAGAGTATTAACACTGTGATACAAAAAAGTGGATGATCGAAATAATGGTTTTGGTGTCAAGTTAGGACGTCCATCAGTCAGTCTGTTGTTGTCGTAGAAATGGAAATATGTTCGCTTCTGGTTCCTTTGTATTCAGATTCAAAAGTTCTGCGCCCTGGATTGGCTGCATTCATAAAGAATCAAAAGACGGATGAGTGGGGTTAGATGGGATGTTAACCGTTCGTCTGTTGTTGTAGAAACCCAATATGCTATATTCGGTTCTGTTTCCTTTGTGTCCAGATTCAAAAGTCTTGCAACCTGTACGGGCTACTTTCATAAAGAATAAGGAGACAGGTGAGTGGGTTTAGCTTGACAGCTGAACAGACGTAGCGTATCGTGCTGTGCTAGACCATTTGCAGGGCATTAATATGAATTAAGCCGATAGCATCATCCGGATCTTTACTGGGATAAAACCACTAGTACTTACATTTGCATCTGATGTCCTTCTGCTGCGATGGATGAGTGGTAGACCTCGAGCATGGAATTCACAGAGTACCAAGCAGGCACTGCATCTACAACCAGATCTAGATTGTCTACGATCTAAACATGCTGTCGAACGTTAGTTGGTGGTCGGAATCAGGACACCATCGATCAAGATGTTCAGGCGGAGCCTTATACCAGCCGCCCAGGTGGCGAACAATTTGTATATTCCTCAGATGGAAGAACTTCGTATGTTCGTATGGCGAAGCTCTCTCTCCCAGTTACCAGGTGATCTTAAGGAATGGACAGGTCTCTGAAGCGGTGATTGGTAAATTTTTTCTGAGCCCTTGTCAATCAGCTTTTCCATGGTGCAGAAAAGTATGGCGGTCAGAGGTTATTAATTCGGGGGTCTGTTTACTAGAAGATGATTTGAGCCGAGGGAAATAACGACATCAATCACCGTGCAAAATATGGTGCTATCAATTTACTCGGTCAGCGCTGTACCCCTTTGGCCATTGCCTAGGATGGAATCCCAACTTTCATAATAAGCATTGAAGTCCCTTTTGCCCTCCAAAAGCGAACTTAGGATGTCAGGAGATGTGTCGATCTCTGTCTTGTCGCCAGTAACAAAGATTCGAGGCACTATTCCTTTTCATGATAAGAAGCAGTTTCCCAGTTGCCCAACATCAACATGGATTCCGGAAAATGCACAGCACCACAACAGAATTACACGACATATTCACACATTTCAGTCGAGAACCAGAACCGGCCGTGCGATCGAACAGTCATGGTGGCTCTTGACCTATCGAAGGCCTTCGATACCATCAACGGTGCCAAGTTCTTCGAGGATATAGAGAAGACTTTCCTCCAGCTGCGTTTGAAACGTTGGATAATCACTATATCTATGGACGCCGGTCGTTTGTAGAATTCAGAAATAAGAAGTCCAAAAACCGTAGTCCATACTTCCTAAGGAAATCGCACGAAATCTCTAAAAAACCCCTAGGGCCCAGATGTGAAGACGCTGGTGTGCACGAAAACAATCGGCTACTGTGTTGATCCAAATTTTGCATATCGTAATATTTCTGCGAATCTTTAATAGATTTCGAAGATAATCGCCATCTCAGAAATATCGGTTCACTGCCTCCGGTACCACCTTAAAAATATTCACTAAAATGATACGCATGGTACGATATAAGTTACTCCTTTTGGTTCAGTTTATAGCGATTTTTTGGTTTCGTGGGCAAGTCCATGTTTCATTATATAATGGTCCAAAGGCACTACATTATATTGTGACCAACTTAAATAACTGGTGGGCGCGATACACTCCGTTTCATTTCAATAGCACATTTAACATTTTCGTTTGTCACTTCATTTTAATTGACATTCGTCAAATATTCTGAGATATCTTTATATATCTTGTTTTGTACTCTTATGAAGTATCGTTCAACAAAAAGTGTTGCTTCGATAAAGTCCTGTTATATTTTTTTAATTTTCTTTCAATAAAACCCAAAATTCGAATGGTTTAAAGTGTTTCACTATAGTAGCTCATTCTTTAATAACTTGAGTACAACTGCAAATTTTGAATGTTACTGTTACGAATCTTTAAAATTAGAACGAATTAAAGCTATTTCATGTTTAAAACGCTAAAATTGGACAATCTATGGCTTTAATACTAGCGAAATAAGACCTTTTTAAATGGTTTTATTTAGCTCACCCCGTTTGTTTTATTATTAATTCTTGGGTCAAATTTAGTAATTCACATTTCACCCTCTTCCTGTCAACCGGTTAATCTGAAATTTTGTATACACTTTGGATTTTGGTGACAATACAATTATGTTTATTCATTATCATTATAAATTCAAGATGGCCGCCGCTACAAAATGGCGGATAACGTAGTTTTTATCAATCCCATCAATATGGGTATCAAATGAAAGGGCTCAACAAGCAGAATACAATACACTATAAAAAATTGAAATCCAAGATGGCGGCCGCTACAAAATGGCGGATAACGTAGGTTTTATCAATCCCATCAATATGGGTATCAAATAAAAGGGCTTGACAAGAAGAATACAGTGCACTATAAAACCTCAATATTTAAGATGGGCGCAGCCACTAAATGGCCTATAATTAAGATTTAAATTTAGAAATTGAATCTGTAATTTAGGTATCTGATTAATCCAGCCTGAATCCACCACCCAAGTCAAGATTTTTTATCGTGTTGAGGACTGTGTGGCGTTAGGGTGGCTAAAAATGATACGTCGTTAGCGGTACACCACCCAAGTTAAGGTGAAAGGTTAAAACACGCCGAGAACTGTATGGCATTAGGGTGGATAAAAATGATATGTCGTTAGCGTTTTCCCCTCAAGACTCAGGCGCATCTTGTTGTACATAGCCTTGCCCCTTTATTGGACCTCGTGGGAACAAAATGGTAAAAAACTATATAAAAAATACAAACACAAATAAAACAGAAACTGCAACACAACGTAAACGAAAAAAAAGCGAAAGAAAAGTATAAAGCAAAACGAGCTAAAGAAAGTGAAGGTGATAGAAATAGACGATTACAGAAACGACGGGAACAATTAGCGTCAAAAACACCTGAGCAATATGAGGCCAGGTTAAAAAAGCAACGTCAGCGATATACACAAATGACGGCGTCAGAAACGCCTGAAGAATATGAAGCCAGGTTAACAAAGCAACGTGAGCGATACACACAGATGATAGCGTCAGAAACGCCTGAAGAATATGAAGCCAGCTTAACAAAGCAACGGGAGCGATAGACACAGATGTGTGTTGCCTTTAATACTATCATGGGCTTCTACAATACATAAAACGCAGGCCAGCACTCTGGGTCACGCATAGGTGCGAAACTGTTTGAAGAAAGTCAAGCCTTCGTGGCTCTTAGTAGAGTAAGATCTTTGCAGGGACTACGTATAGAGGAGTTGGACTGCGAAACTGTTTGAAGAAAGTCAAGCCTTCGTGGCTCTTAGTAGAGTAAGATCTTTGCAGGGACTACGTATAGAGGAGTTGGACTGCAACAAACTAACGGGCAAGAAACCTTGCAATAATGAAGCACTAAATGAATTAAACAGAATGCGAAATAAAAACTAAAAACTAGAAAATAAAAATAGGTAAAAAAACTTTTTAAGTTAAACGGTTTTATGTTAAACATACATTGCAATGTTTAAGATAAATGTACTAAAAACCAAAAAATAATGAAATAGATACAGTCGTGGGAATTATAAACATATGCATAGACTAGACTAAAATAAAACCGTGGGGCACGTCAAAAACCGTTTAACTTAAAAAGTTTTTTTTACCTATTTTTATTAAGGCTGTGAACAGATAGTGCAAAATAACAGCCTGTTCATGTATGTCGACCGAAAGGTTTTTTGCGCTTCGGAAGTAGAAAAAAATCATTTGCTGTTCATGTAAACGCCTTCGAAACTACGCGGCCGACAAGCCATACGAAATAACACGTAAACGTACACTTTTCCATTAAATTTGGGTTTATGTATTTCGAAAGGACTGTCTCTTATAGAAAGAGAATGTCAAAATCACTCACTTGCTTTGTAGCTGTCGATTAAAACGTAAACTCGCGAATAACACCGAAAATCTTAAAACAAATTTATGCAACACATTCTTCAAACAAAATAAAAATTTTATAGACACGTTTTAATGGCGGTTGAAGAAATCAATAAAATGAAATAATTCAAAGTACCGACACATTTTATTTTTCAAACAAAACGAATCACACATATTCCAATGTTTGTATGTATATGTGGATTTTGTTTTCATTTCTCATTTGGCTCTCATTTATGGAACATAGTTGTACAAATGTACATTCAAATTAGTAGTATTTCGCATAGGATGCGTAACGGCAGACGCACGATAGTTTGCGAAATACATGAAAGAATTTTTAGACGGAAGTGAAGGTTTCCGTACGACATACATGAACAGGCGGTAAACTTGAACTTCTACTGAAATTTGGGTACATTTCTTGTTGAAACTTCAAACTAGTTGATCATTAAAATATTAGCTGATTGTTATTGCTCTGGGCCTGAGCCAACATACTGTAAAGAAAAAACCAGATCCTTCCCATACACACAATGAAAATAGGTTGAATTTATGTCGCAGACATAAACTGAAAAAAATCGAATATTTAGTACAGTAATAATTTGGTCCTTTCGATTCATGAGGTGGTCAGCTCGGAAATGTTGATGGTCTATTTAGTTCATCTCTTTCCAGAGATGCAAGAAGTGATATGTTTTGCCTCGGAAACCTGCAAATAATGATTACTTGCTTCGGGAAACGAATACTTGCTTTTCCTTATAATATGCATTATAGTTGCTTCAGAAAATCTAACCTCTTTTCTTTCTGTGTATGGGAAGGATCTGGTTTTTTCTTTATAGTATGTTGGCTCAGACCCAGAGCAATAACAATAATCTAATATTTTAATGATCTACTAATCTTAATGCCAACATTGGGCCTTATTATGGAATTAAACTTGAAATGGTTTTAAACTTGATATGGCTTTTATTCATTCCAGTTTTAAAGGTTCGTAACAGAAAATGAGTATGAATTCAAAAATAGGTTTTTTGTTTTGTTCAATATTTATTTTGAAAATTGTGAGAAATTCAGCTATATTTTTTGTGGGGTTTTTCAGACTTAAACCACTATAACTTAGCTATTTGTTAACCGATTTTAAAAAATAATAACTAGTTCGAAAGGTATTATTCGCTCCTTTAAAAGGAAGAAGGATCAATAGAAATCCGTTGTGCAAAAAAGAAGATATGTACGTTTAAATTTGATTTTCACTGCTTTTACGGTTATAAAAAAAATAAAACGAAGTGGTCCAAACGATCTAAAGACATTGTCGTTGTCCATGGATCCCAACACGATATAATTTTGCACCAGAACGCTTGAATATTGTTCTGGTCAACTTTTGTAGCACAGTGCCTTTTATCGACATTTTTCGAAAAGTTTGCACCTTCTCAAGGCCAAAACTGCCTGAAGGAGCGTTCCAATGCTTTTGCGATGTACTAGAGAGTTCTTAATTACTATCTTGGCTACCGATTTTTACCGTAGACCTATGCTCTAGTGGACTTTTTTGCTCAGTTCAATCCCAGGAATAAGAAACGCGAAGAGCTCAAAAAGGTTTTCAAATCGCCCCGGCCTAATGTCGATGCCACCACCTGGTCGATATGCATTGGTAAATACTTAAGAATCTTGACATGTTATGAATTTTATTCTTAATAAGGATTAACTACTAACAAGTATCAACAATATTAGGTATAGAATATCCCTACTAAGAGGGTTACCATATGGACCAAGGGGGTACCAGATCATATTACATGTAAACAAAGTCCTATATGTCCTAAACCGAGGAATATCCGGATACTAAGACGTTTTGTGAGTTTTTTTGTTCACCAGAATGGACTGCCATTAAATTCAATAAAAATTACCTTTAGAAGAACAATTTAATATATTTTGAAGTTTTTACTTTAATTACAAATACCTCTGCTTTTATTTGGTATATTAAAGACATATAAAATGCTAATCAAGAAGACCAGGAAAGCTTTCTATCAGTACCAAGTAGATGTCGCCAGTAGTTAAATATAAAATTAAATATTAATTATTTTGGTTTAGTTTGCCTTAAGTATATTGGTATAAAAGCCTTCACCTATCTGACTTTAATATCTCCCAAAAAGAAATGTTTACGAGTGGTGTAGGGTATCACATAGTCGGCTCCGTCCCGACTATAGCCTTTGCTCACTTGTTTACATATGTAAACAAGTAAAAAAATATCAGTCGGCTTCGCCAACAGAGATATTCCCTCAGTCTGTGTATATTGAAACAATTTTTTCTTAAAAAACTTATGTATTTAGGAGTTTTAAAAATTTTGATTAGGATTAAAGATCAGAAGTTTTTTCAGAATGGATCGACCTTGACAATTATGGAAGTAGATCTCCAGCCACTACATATGATAGGGGATTTTTACACCCTTCGGGCTGTTTGCTCAAGAAGTATGGACTTGCCCCTAAAAAAACTTTTGCCGTCGTAATTGAGGCAGCGAATGCAAGTTGCTTCAACAAAAATCAAAGTGATTCGATGTCAGGTCTTAAAGTGAACTTGTCCGAAATTTTGTGTGGGAGGTACCGGATGGAGTGGACAAATATAGTCCATATTTATACCTGACCAATATCTGGTAGATATATTAGGATATGTAAAGTATGGACCAATTCGGCCGCTCCCTTCAAGAGTTACCGTACGAACAATTTATCCGAACATTTTTGAACTTTTGTGGGGGAGGTACCTGAAGCAGTAGACCGATATGGCTTATCTTCGAACTTAAACTAAGTTTGGTCAAAATATTACGAAAGCCAAAATTTTAACCGAATCGGTTCATCCGTTCCTTCTGGCGCTCCAGCCAGACAGACAGTCCGACGGACATTGCTCAATCGACTCCAAATTGTCTGAAACACATTTCGTCCAAACATATGTACTTGGGGTCTAAAACCATTATTTCGATGAGGCACATTTTGCCCGTATGAAAGTGTATATGGCAAATAAAAAAATTCCTTTGCAATTCCATTTGAAAAAAATTAAAAAAAAATTTCGCGAGCTCATCTACGATTTTTGGTATAGAATTAAAGGAAAAAAATCTGGTTTCAAATCTGTTCGCGTTGACGAAATTAGCCGATGCGCGCAACAGTTATAGCGGTTTTTATCCTCTTATAAAGAAAAAATATTTTAAAATTTCTTATTTTTTGCATTGAGAAAATGTAAGCATATATCAGTAACTGCATTTGATATCCATACGTAGATGCACCAAAATTTCCAAAATGTGTTTTTATTTTCGCGGAAAATAAAAAAAAAAAAATAAAAAAATCTGGCAATAAATTTAAATTATACTAACTCAGAGTACGTATAAATCTCTAAAAACTAAATTAAAAATACGTACAAAAACTAGACGTAGGGGATGGAAGATACCAAGGAACGGTCCTGACCGGTTTTAACATGGCAAAGCCCAAGATTTATCTTGGTCCCTCTTTCATCTCAAGTGGACACTGACGTCCCCGTGGTGTCACCTGAGGAACTGCCTTTAACACCCGTTAAATGTAGTGAGCTAACATGTGCCGCGCGTTCACCCATAAGAACGTTAAAAACTTGGGTTTGGGCGTCGGGTTAGTAACCCTCCCCTAGAAAAAAAGCCTACTATGAAAAATCGAAAGAAAAGAAAAACAAACCCCTCTAAAGTTGACGAACCCCGCAAACGTTTTAAGGACCATGATCTGCGAATCTGCACCTGGAATGTTCGCACTCTTTATAGAGAAGGTGCAGTCTTCGCATTGGCAGACGTACTTGAAAAGTACAAGGCCGATATTACTGCCATACAGGAAATACGATGGATTGGGAAAGGCGTCACAACAACACCTAAAGGTGACGCACTGTATTATAGCTGCCATGACGTAAAGCATGAGTTTGGTTGCGGATTCGTAGTTAGTCGGAGACTAAAACATCTAGTATCCAGCTTCACCCCAGTGAATGAAAGACTTGCTGCAATTCGAATAAAAGCTGAATTCTTCAACATCAGCTTTATTTGCGCTCATGCTCCCACTGAAGAAAAGGACGAACAGACCAAAGATATATTTTACGAGCGCTTAGAAGAAACATATGACCGTTGCCCTGCCCATGACATTAAAATCATTCTAGGCGATTTTAATGCCAAAATTGGAAAGGAGAATATCTTTGGCCCAACAGTCGGGAAATTCAGTCTCCACAGTGAAACATCTGACAATGGTATGAGGCTGATAGACTTTGCAGCTGCAAAAAACATGGTAGTTAGCAGTACCAGATTTAATCATCTCGATATTCATAAGGGCACCTGGCTGTCCCCAGATCAAAGAACAAGTAATCAAATTGATCATGTTGTAATAGATGGAAGACATTCATCCAGCGTGTTGGATGTACGATCGTTCCGAGGCGCAAACATTGATTCGGACCACTATCTTGTTGCAGCAAAGGTACGTACCCGTCTAAACGTTGCAAATAAAGCACGAACAGACACAACGCGGAAGTTGGACATCGATAGGCTGCAAACACAACAGATAGCCACAGCATATTCCACTCAACTAGCCCAATTGCTTAACGCGAGCACTCCTTGTCCCGATAACATAACAACACAATGGCAAAATATTGCCCACTCCATGCAAACAGCCGCAAAATCCATACTTGGATTCCAGAGACCTCCACAAAGAAATTCATGGTATGACCAGGAGTGCCGTGCTGCCACCGAAGATAAAAATGCGGCATATAGAGCTACTTTACAATCAGTAGCAACGCGTAGCGCACGAGAGAGATATCGGGAGAAAAGGAGAGAAGAGAAACGTCTTTTCCGCAAGAAAAAGAGAGAAATGGAAAAGCGGGAGTGTGAAAAAATCGAGATGTACAGGAGCCAGAATGAAGTCCGAAAATTCTACCAAAGAGTGAAACATCAAACAGATGGCTTTGGTACAGGCACATCCTCCTGTAGAGACCAGCAAGGTAATCTGGTAACAGATACAGATAGCGTGCTCAGGATATGGAAGGAACATTTCTCCAATCTGCTGGTATCCAATAGTGGCGAAGACGATAATACCGCAGATCCAATCCCAGAAGATGGTATAGAATGTATACCACCCGGCCAAGATGAGGTAAAAACAGCAATCAACCGGCTGAAGAAGAATAAAGCAGCAGGAGCCGATGGCTTACCAGCCGACCTGTTTAAAACCGGAGGCGATGCGCTGATAAGGTGTATGCATCAGCTAGTTAGCACCATCTGGCAGGAAGAACGCGTACCCGACGATTGGAACCTGAGCATCCTATGTCCCGTCCACAAAAAAGGAGATAAGACTGTATGCTTCAACTATAGGGGCATAAGTCTACTCCCTATTGCCTATAAGATAGTGTCAGGGATACTGTGCGAACGAATAAAGCCTATGGTCAACGAGATAATTGGACCATACCAATGTGGCTTTAGACCTGGCAAGTCCACCATTGACCAGATATTTACCCTGCGGCAAATCCTAGAGAAGACCCAAGAGATGCAGATCGACACATTTCATCTTTTTGTCGATTATAAAGCTGCATTCGACAGTCCCCTCCTATCAAAGGTATTCCATGCAATGTCTGAATTTGGTATTCCCCCAAAGCTCATCCGGCTTTGTAAGATGACTCTAACTGATACTAGGTCCTCAGTTAAAATTGGAAAGAACCTCTCCGAAGAATTTTGTACCAAAAGAGGTTTCAGACAAGGAGACAGCCTTTCGTGTGACCTATTCAACATTTTGCTGGAAAAGGTAATACGAGATGCAAATGTCAAAAGAAATGGCACAATTTACACCAATAGCCACATGTTACTTGCCTATGCTGATGACATAGACATCATGGGACGATCAGTAAAGGAAGTAACTGATACCTTTAGGAAGGTCGAAGCAGAATCTGCGAAAGTGGGTCTGGCGGTAAACGGCGAAAAGACCAAATTGATGGTGTCGACGCGCAAAGCGTCCATAGAGCTCGGACCAACCGTAGAAGTTGGTACCTACAATTTTGAGGTAGTTAAAGACTTCGTCTACCTTGGCACTGCCATAAACACAACAAACAACATCAGTTGTGAAATAAGAAGAAGAATTGTATTGGCCAACAGATGCTACTATGGATTAAGTAAGCAATTTAAAAACAAAGCTACATCTCGTAAAACAAAAATAACACTATGCAAAACGCTGATACTACCCGTGCTAATGTATGGCTCCGAAGCATGGGTACTTGCGCAAGCAGATAAGGCAGTGCTTGGTGTGTTTGAGAGGAAAATTCTTCGAAAGATCTACGGGCCGATTTGCGTTGACGGTGAATATCGACGTCGTATGAACCACGAGCTATATAAGCTATACAAAGACATGCATATAGTTAAACGTATCGAGATCAGTGTTGCCGAATTTGACGATTTATCGTCATTTTGAAGATTTTTTGGCCTAAAATTGAAAAATGACGATTTGACGATTTTATGGTCCAAAATGACGATTTTTCACGTAATCCCGAATTGCATGAAATAAAACATGATAACTATATTTTGACCAGAATTTCACGAATGTCTTTAAGGAAAGCAATATTCCAAACTCGGTTTCATGAGCCATTTTAATGTTTTTAAACAATTTCGAGACGGATTGGCTTTATTTAGGCACATATCTGGAATAGAGGTATTTTCATAGTTTTTGCCTCATATTGGATTTACATCAGCTGAAAATTTTCATATAGGATTGTTAATGAATGAAAATCTTCCTTGAACATTTTTCGAGATATAATACTTCCGACCCATATCCTCTTAAGGCCGCCATCAGACCGTATGCTTTTTCACATATATGACATCAGCTGTTCTGTATATTAGTATACCCAAAGTGACAACATACATGTGAAAAACCAGATGGTCTGTTGGCCGCATTGATGAGAGTTTTTGTCGATTTTCGACTGCCCATCAACCAAATGTACGTGTACCGACAAACATGGACGGTCACACAGTCAAGCAAGCGATGTTTGAGCTAATCTGTCATTCAAAACTGGCAATGTGTACCCAGCTTTACCTTGCTGCATTACTGCAAATTAGAAAACCACGGGAAAACTATCATCTTCTGAAAGCTGTTTTATAGCGGTAACTAAGGGGTTACCTCGACTTGTCACTTTCAAACAACAACAAAAATATTGGCTTATTTTGAAGTACAGGTAGTGTAGAGTATGCCGCAAAAAAATTCAAGAAGGGAACAATTTCTTGAGATTTGTTTGTAGCATAGATACGTTTAACGCGTTTTTCTCGAAATGACATTTTTGAAGTCGGTGCCAACGATAGCTCGAAACCGAATTGACCGATCTTCACATGTTTTGGTGAGCTTATTAAATAAAGAAAAGACTTGCCCTTAAGCGAGACAGTTTTTAAAAAAAATTTTGCCAGATTTTTTGACAAAAAACAGTCAATTTTTTTTCGTTAAAATCGAAATTTTGACTTTGACAGTTAAACTTTTTATAAAAAAGTTTGTGTAAAATTCCTTTTCGCCTTAAGGCAAGATTAATAGGTTCTTAAAACGCTTACAAACATGTACGATTGGGTTATATTTATTGCCGTGGGTTGTATATTTTATGTTGTCAGTCTCATTGGCAAACCTATCGGCTAAAAAATCGCATTAAACGGTAACCAAACATAGTTTTGGATCATGATGACGATTTTTTGACGATTTTCCAAATTTTGTTGACGATTTGACGATTTTTTTGACGATTTTAGACCAAAAACTGTCGGCAACGCTGATCGAGATGCAACGATTGCGTTGGCTAGGCCATATCATGACAATGAGCGATGATGAACCCGCTAAAAAGGCGTATGAATACATGCCACATGGCGGTGCACGCAGAATCGGCTGGCCTAAGCTTCGATGGAGCACACAAGTGGATGAAGAAATGGAAAGGCGAGGTATTCCAAAAAGTCAAGCGAAAAACAGAGAGGAATGGAGATCTTTTCTTAGTTCGGTCTATGGAACAAATGTTCTGTAATGGGCCAACTAAGTAAGTAAGTACAAAAACTAGACAACTCGTAAAAAAAATGTGAAACCAAAATTATAAACATTGGCTTTATAAATTGCATATTATAACAACAACAAAAGAGAAACAACTCATTGTTGGAAAATATTGTTACAAATATATCACTGTGAACCGAAATTTTGGGGGGTGGAAAATTCCTTTTGGTGGTGAAAGCCCTTGATGAGTATATACAGAACCCCAAAGCTCAGATCCGCCGTGAGTCGAACTTTTGAGTTATGGCGTGATGAATTTTTCACTGGAGACCCTATAAGCCATCAGAAATTATCGTTATATCTTTGTTCGCTGTTTTGGGTTATTTTTGATATGACATGTCTTCAGTCAAATCTAATGAGGAACTTTTTCGTAGAACATGTCGATCTTCTAACTTGATTCCTTTAATGTCCTTTTCGTCCTTTATTTCAAGAACCGCAATAAAACTACCAGAAGATGTCAGTTTTCAGCTTCGACATAGTCTGCAAAAATGTTGCTCAGAAAAGTTTAGGTACGGCTCTCATTGACAACTTATCGATATTGTCGCGTTTTCATGGTCCTTCTTGCATTTACCATGTTTTTGTTAAAAAAAAAAAATAATAATCTGTGTTTTTGTTTATTCTGTATATTCCAACAACCAACAGAAAAACAAAATATAGTTTTTTTTCTGAACAAAAACAAGGTAAATGCAAAAAAGGACAATGAAAACGCGACAATGTCGATTAGTTGTCAATGAGAGCCGTACCTAAAATTTTCTGACCGACATTTTTGCATAATATGTCGAAGCTGAAAATGTCATATTGATGTACTTTTTTGCGGTTCTTGAAATAAAGGACGAAAAGGACATGGAAGCCAGAGAGTTAGAAGATCGAAATGTTCTACGAAAAAGATCCTCATTAGATTTGACTGAAGACATGTCATATCAAAAATAAGCCAAAACAACAGCGAACAAAGATATAACGATAATTTCTGATGGCTTATAGGGTCTCCAGTGAAAAATTCATCACGCCATAACTCAAAAGTTCGACTCACGGCGGATCTGCCCCTTGGGGTTCTGTATATACTCATCAAGGGCTTTCACCCATAAAATGAATTTTCCACCCCCCAGACCTCGAGCTCCATTTTGTTGCAAAGTGTATTTATTGGTTTGTTTCGAAAAATTAGAAAAAAATATTTGAGAGTTATCCAACTATTTCGCTAAAATCTAGTACATAAATTAAAGTATTCTGCTAAAACTTTATCAAAATATATGGTTTACCATCCTGAAAGCTTAACTGCTTACTCTGATAACTTATAAGGATAGGAAATTAAGAGTAATATTGAAATTACAAACATTCAAAAAATGTGGAAATTAAAAAGCCTATTATTCGCGAATTAGTTAAAATCAGTTGATGCGCATCCGATTTTGGATAAAGCGAATCAATCTTTTTCAATATTTATGCATATTTCGATGTTTCAGTCAGCGGCCATTGTGTGCCGCCAGTTGCATCATGCACTGCAAAAAACCTTAAAGTTGGTAAAAGTCGCGCAATGTGCATACGATTTTGATGCGCATCCGGTTTCAAATAGATTCATATATTTCAAATAGATTCTTCAAAAACCGCGAATGTGCCTCCACATTCAATTTTTGGCGAAATACCCATACTACTCGCGTATCTCTGTTTTTTTTTATGAAACGTGTTTTCGCAAATATTATAATCGGGAGTAGAGGATTCCATTTATGTAAAAAAATTTAAAGAAAATCGCGGTTTAGTGCGTGGATTTGTAAAAATATATTTTTGTTGATTTTCCGATTTTCAAGGTATCTATATCCGCGGTTTTAGTAGATGAATTCGATCGCGAAAGGCTTCATTAGAACCGCCTAAATTCACGCGGGTTTCAAAGGAAATTGAATGACAGCTGTAAATTTTACACGCAAAAAATATGTTTTGTAAGAAAATTCACGCATGAAATTTGGGCCTTTCGACTCCAATTACTAGGCTGCTGTAAGGAGCACACTCATGAGATATGCACCAAACGACGTAAAATCACGAGTTCAATAATCGTGTTATGAGTTTGGAATATTATATTCTTGCGCGTCCGGATTATTAAAAAAAAATCAAAAAACCCCGAAATTCCGGCTTCAAAATGTCAGCATAAATTTTAGGTGGATGCAGTGGATATATCGAAAAATCATACACAGCTATCTTATTGCCCTTGGAGTATTCTGTGATTCATTCTTTGGAAATAGGTCTACGAAATGTAAGGTTAAGCCAGAAATCGCATGGGAACATAAAAAACTTTTTGGCTTCAACCCATTTTTACCCATTTTTCTACATTGATGCCAACACAGCTTCCACGAAAATTAATTTTAATGGTCGACATTATGGGATCCCTCCTAAAACACTTCATTGTAACAAATTGTAGTCATACTTAATAGAATATGTGAACAGTTCGCGAATTATGAAAGGGTGAATCTCGGATTCATCGATTGCAAAACATTTTTGTTATTTACCATATACCCTCGTTAGCATAAATGCTGAGGGTATAAAAAGCATATCGTGTAATGTACACTCTTGTTTTAAACAATTATACACATAACTGGACAAATAAAACCCATTACTTAGCTTTCGGCACTTTTTGTGGTGTGGATTGGTTCAAATATAGGATTATCCATATGAATTAGAAGGAAATCCTTAGGATATACATATGCCTTCATTTACCTCGTGATATCATCGTCATTGCACTGCAATAAGCTGTAAAGTTATAAAATAGGCACTATTCAATCTGAATTATACACCAAAACAAAAAATTATGCTTCAAAATGCGATATAAATATGGGTTCCGAGCATAGAGACAAGAAAAATAAAAATTTTTACTTCATAGACATATGTCTATTTTTACTAACTTGATAATATTAATTAAATTTATGTTTTTTTACTAATAAGGAATTAATTTAAGATTAGGATCCTTTAAACATATTTTTACAACTTTTTATACGAACATTTTAATTAAGTTTACTACGAAATTATATGGGTCTGGCCAGACTCATGTGTTACGAATGTGACAAACAATATGGGTGTCCAACGAAGGGTTAAAAAATATCGACCAAGTATATCAGTAATCACCAAAAACGTTACATTGGCAACACTTATTCCATCCCAACCACACTCCCCTATCTTTCATACTCCCTAACGAATAAAATGTAAACAAACTTCCCCACAACAAGTGTTCCTAATTATTACAACTAATAACAACAACAATGAACACATTATGAAAAATATCAACTTATATACATACATATTTGATGAAAGTAAATAAATTATTGTCGTTTATTTTACTATTTGTAAACACTTTTGGCTTCATTAACCGAGACACTGGGCAAAAGCAAAATAACAACCACATCGCAAAATGAATTTTACAACACTCTACCAATTTGTAAATACACATTAAATTTTATTATATTTTTATACCCTCCACCATAGTATGGAGGGTATATTAAGTTTGTTTTTCCGTTTGTAACGCATTGAAATACTCATTTGCGACCCTTTAAAGTATATATATTCTTGATCAGGGTAAAATTCTAAGTCGATCTGAGCACGTCCGTCCGTCCGTCCGTCCGTCTGTGGTAATCACTCTAGCATCCACAAAAATAGAAATAGGACGCTGAAATTTTGGGAAAATGCGTCTTTTGTTTGCAGGCAGGTCAAGTTCGATGATGGGCTATATCGGTCCACGTTTTGGTATAGCCCCCATATAACGGTACCCCCCGATATACGGTATTTTGACGTTTTTAGCTACATTTTCAGACCGACTTGGCTATAACAAAATATATATAACAAAACTTGTGGACATAGGTCCACGTTTTGGTATAGCCCCCATATAACGGTACCCCCCGATTTGCGGTATTTTGACGTTTTTAGCTACATTTTGAGACCGATGTAGCTATAATTTGACATTTGGGGTTCTTAAAAGTCAATAAACTTATATAACAAAAGTTGTGGACATAGGTCCACATATTGGTATAGCCCCCATATAACGGTACCCCCCGATTTGCGGTATTTTGACGTTTTTAGCTACATTTTGAGACCGATGTAGCTATAATTTGACATTTGGGGTTCTTAAAAGTCAATAAACTTATATAACAAAAGTTGTGGACATAGGTCCACGTATTGGTATAGCCTCCATATAACGGTACCCCCCGATTTATGGTATTTTGACGGGTTTAGCTACATTTTCAGACCGATTTAGCTATAATTTGACATTTAGGGTTTTTAAGTGTAACTAAACTTATATAACAAAAGTTGTGGACATAGGTCCACATACTGGTATAGCCCCCATATAACGGTACCCCCCGATTTATGGTATTTTGACGGGTTTAGCTACATTCTCAGGTCGATTTAGCTATAATTTGACATCTAGGGTTCTTAAAAGTCAGTAAACTTATATAACAAAAGTTGTGGACATAGGTCCACGTATTGGTATAGCCCCCATATAACGGTACCCCCCGATTTACGGTATTTTGACGGGTTTAGCTACATTTTCAGACCGATTTAGCTATAATTTGACATTTAGGGTTTTTAAGTGTAACTAAACTTATATAACAAAAGTTGTGGACCTAGGTCCAAGTTTTGGTATAACCCCCATATAACGGTACCCCCGATTTACGGCATTTTGACTTTTTTATCTACATTTTCAGACCGATTTAGCTATCAATTGACATTTAGGGTTCTTAAATGTCAACAAACTTATATAACTAGTGGACATAGGTCCATGTTTTGGAATAGCCCCCATATAACGGTACCTCCCGATTTTCAGTAATTTGATGATTTTAGCTGCAATATTAAACCGAACAAGCAGTAATTTGACATTTGAAGTTCTTAGTGGTCACAACACCTCTCCATCAAAAATTGTCAGCATAGGTCCATGTTCGGATATAGCTCCCATGTAACGGTACCTCCCAATTTTCAGTAATTTGGCAATTTTAGCTACAATTTTTAACAGAACTAACTGTAATTTGACATTTGAAGGTTGTAGTGGTCACCACACATCTGCATCAACAATTTTCAACATAGCCCCAATATAACGATACTTCCCTATTTTCGGTACTTTGACGATTTTACTTAAAATGTTTAACCGAACGTAGGTCCATGTTTTTGTATAGCCCCAAAACAAACCCCCCGATTTTCCGTACCTTAGCTTTATTTTTTGGACGAACTTTCTGTAATTTGAAATTTAAAAGTCAACAAAAATTCTGCAAAAAAAATTGTTCATTTAAGTTCATATTTTCGTATAGCCCAGATACCTCCGAACTAGCTGTTAATGACATTTTAAGTTCCCACGTTATGTACCGATTTTCGATATTTTGAGGATTCTAGCTAAATTTTTTAACCGAATCAGGAGTTATTTGGCATTAAAGGCTCCCATCAAAAACTGTCAACATAAGCCCAGGTTTTATTATAACCCCTATATAACAGTACCTCCCAATTTCTAGCCCACCAAAAATTGTCAACAGTTATAGGCACCATAAAAAAGGGCCTCCCACTTTCATACGTGCAAAATGTGCCTCATCGAAATAATGGTTTTAGACCCCAAGTATGTTTGGACGAAATGTGTTTCAGACAATTTGCAGTTGTCTGTCTGTCTGGAGCGCACGATAACTCTCGAACGGAGCAAACGATTCGGTTCAAAATTTGGCTTTCGTAATATTTTGCCCAACCTTAGTTTAAGTTCGAAGATGGGTTATATCGGTCCACTCCTTCCGGTACCTCCCCCACAAAAGTTCGAAAATGTTCGGAAAATTTGTGCGAACGATAACTCTTGAAGGGAGTAACCGATTTGGCCCACACTTTGTACATCGTGAAAGTTCTACCAGACTTAGATGAAGTTTAAATATGGACTCAATCGATCCACTCCTTCGGGTACCTCCCACACAAAATTTCGGAAAACTTTAGTTTAAGACCTGCTCTGTATCGCTTTAATTTTTGTTGTAACAACTTGTATTCGCTCTCCCCCATACGACGGTAAAAGTTTCATAAGGGGCAAGGCCATACTTCATGCGAAAATAGCCTAAAAGTTGCAAAGAGCCCCAATGACACCGTGTGTAGTGGTTGGAGCGCAAGATGAATCTCGAACGGATCTGCCAATTCGGTCCAAAATTGGGCCATCGTAATATTTTGTCCAAACATAGTTTAAGTTCGAAGATAAACCATGTCGGTCCACTCCTTCAGGTACCTCCCTCACAAAAATGCAAAACTCTTCGGAAAAAATATGCGCACGAAAACTCTTGAAGGGAGTGACTGATGCAATCCATATTCTGCACATCCTAATATATCTACCTGATATAGATCAGGTTCGAATATGGACTTTATTTGTCCACTCCTTTGGGTACCTCCCACACAAAATGTCGGATAAATTCACTTTAAGACCTGCTCTCGAATCACTTTGATTTTTAATTAATTCTCTTTCGAGTTGAGCTGTTAGGCCTTGATTGATTTTTGTTGAAGCAATTTGCATTCGCTACCTCCATTACGACGACAAAAGTTTTTTCAGGACCTGGTCCATATTTCTTGGGAAAACATCCCGAAATATGTAAAAAGCCCTATGTCATCAAATGTGGCTCTCGAACTGTTCTACCGATTTGGTGCAGCATTTGGTCTTCGTCATATTTTATCCAAACTTAGTTTTATGGGGCAATACCGGTCCCCAACTTCCGGTACTTCTCCCCAATATTTAAAAATGTCACTAAAATTTTAGGACGATATCACTTGAATGGTGCAACCAATTTGGTCCAAACTTTGGATCTCCTAATATTTTGTCAAAATTTAGTTTAACTTCTAAAATTTCCCATATCGGTCCTCCCTAAGGTACCTCTCCCACAAAAGTTCAACATTTGTGTTAATTCCTAATCCACATTTTTGTCGGCAAGTTCAAATGTTGAAAAAGGGCCACAAAATTCTGAAGAGACGCTAAATACATTCTATCTGTCCATAGATGAAAGTTTCAATTCACATTGTCTGAGGGTATACCTCTGTCGGCAAAGCCGACTGGCACTTTTTTACTAGCTGATTGTCAAATCTGTCAAGTGCATTACCATTTAACTACCACTCTCATTGATTAAATTCTGCACATTTTTTTGTTTGGACGAAATCCGTGTCAAACAATTTTGAGTTGATTTATCCCTGTCTATCGACATGTTTCAAACCTTGCTGTCTGTCGACATGTTTCAACCTTGCACTTATATCAAGTTCAAATATGGTCCATATCGGTCCACTTCTTCGGATACCTCCCAAATAAAACCTCCAGATTTTCGCTAAAATGGTGCGTACGATAACTCTTGAAACAATTTGGTCCAGACTTTGCTCATTGTAATATTTCTTCAAGAAATATTGTGGACTATACCTTTTTCGAACAATAGAGTTTAAGGGCAAGTCTCAGATCGTATTGAAAATTTTTTTTAGAGCAAGTAGGTCTCGGGGTTGTAGTCGTGATAACAATGACTACCAGAATTAAAATTGCCACATGCCGTACACGGTGCTTTTGAAACAATTTTAAATGGAAGGTGCTTACACCTTGGAAGTTTTTGCGGATTCTGAAACTACAATGCTCGTAGATGAGAAAAATCAAAAAACAAAAAAAAATAGCCGGAGCGCTTTTTAAATAAATCGCGATTTAAGTTGACATTTTTAGGGGTTGTTTAGGTTTTCACGATTTTTCTTAGAAACCTCAAGTCCTATCAAATTAGGACTAAAGAAAATGTTGTAGCTATGAAAATTCTCTACAAGATCGACCTTTATGATATTTTCGTAGGTTTTACCATTTTTCGGATATTGAAGTTCAGATTCGGACAATGCATTGACTGTATCGCCCCCTTATAAAACAATGTCATGAAGGGTGCGCCTTAACTAACTTTTGATGAAAACCGCTTACGCAGGGGAAGTTTTTGTGAATTCTGAAACAGCAATGTTCGTAGATGAGAAAAATCCAAAAACAAGAAAAAATCGCTGTAGGGATTTTTAAATAAATTGCGGTCAAAATTCAAATTTTTAGGTTTTCACGATTTTGCTTAGAAACCTCAAGTCCAATCGAAATGGAGCTAAAGAAAATGTTGTATCTGTGAAAATTCTCTAGAGGATTGACCTTTATCATTTGTTTCCAGCCTGTACCATTTTTGAGATAAAGAAGCTCAGTTTACATGTTTAGATTTTTTGTTAGGGATTCGCGATTTTGCTTGAAACCGGTAAGTCTTATCGATGTGGGACCTGAGAAAATCTTAAAGCTGTGAAAATTCTCTGCAAGACTGGCTTAAGTAACTTATCCTAAGTTGTACCATTTTTTTAGATATATAAGTTTCAGTTGGGAATTTGCAGTCATGACGTTGTTTCATAAGGGGGCGATACAGAATTGAATTGAATTTGAATTGTCCCAATTTGAACTTCTATATCTCAAAAACGGTAAAACCGACGATAATACCATACATGCCAATCTTGTAGAAAATTTTCATAGCTACAACATTTTCTTTAGTTCCATTTTGATAGGACTTGCGGTTTGTAAGCAAAATCGTGAAAACCTAAACAACCTCTAAAAATGTCAACTTAAATCGCGATGTATTTAAAAAGCGCTCCGGCGATTTTTTTTGTTTTTTGATTTTTCCCATCTATGAACATTGTAGTTTCAGAATCCGCAAAAACTTCCAAGGTGTAAGCACCTTCCATTTAAAATTGTTTCAAAAGCACCGTGCGTAGTCTATCTTGGTTCAACTTTTGGGTCATCATGTCAGAAAGCATGGTCTGTCTCACGAAAAATGTTTTCGTTTTAATCAGAATGGTTTAATTAGGAAGAAATTTTAAAAACAATCCTCGAATAACCATATAACAGTACTTTCCGATATAGACCTACTTAGAACATGATATACGTTTCGGCCAAATCGGATACTCAACTCGTAAGTTATCGTGCTCATCAGTTATGTTAGTTTTTATACCCCCAGCGTTTATGATAACGAGGGTATATACACTTTCATACGGTCAAAATGTGCCTCAGCCTATTTTGTCCAAAATTTGACCTTCTTAATATTTTGCCGAAATTGTTTTTGTCGGTGCAATTCACACAGGCTGAGGGTATACCTCTGTCGGCCAAGCCGACTGGTTTAGAAATTTTGATGCATTATCTCAGGAAGTATAGAGTTACCCGAGGAAAAATATAGCGTGGTATTTGGCGCGTCCTAGACAACCTTATGAAAATAAATTCGAAACGATCCGAGACATTTCCCTAAATTAGACTTGTGCGAAAAATTTCAAACCTAATCGAGGATTTTTTTTGCGCACAATTTTTGTGAAAATGTTTGAGCTTTTGTGGAGGGAGGTACCGGAAGGAATGAACTGCTAAGTTCATAAACGTTTCAGGGAAACTAATCTGTAAATATTCACCTGAACTGTCGATAGAACCTTCAAACACGAGTTGGCAGCCGCTGGCCGAAGCACTTACAGTTTCGGCTCAATCTGGCTGCCACGGCTCTAGATTTTTTGAAGGCATTCGATACGGCGAGTTTACTTACTTTTGTTCCCATAACATGCCCAAAGGGACATATTGCCTGAATGATATGGAACCTACTTTTTGTCGCCGTCTCTGAACTGCGTGTCTTACTAGACCACTTGTAGAGATGTTTTTTCGTGGCTGAAATACTTGAAAAATGTAGGCCTGCGTTATATTGATAGCATTTGCTACCGTTGAAATGCTAATGTTCTGGTCCGAGTTTGAACCGCAGTCCTTCTGAGTGCAAGGCGGACATGTTTACCACTGTGCCTACCAAAGGACCTACTTAAGGGCATTATTGCCACCAGCCTCAAGCCTCGAAACGTCGGATCCTAAACCACGTCGGTGGACGCCAGTCTTATGTAGAGTTCAGGAATGGAAATCAAAGTCACACCAACTGGCGAGATCTTTCTGGAACTTTTCAATCACTACCTCTCTAGACTTCTACAACAACCGGACGGCATAAAATCCGTGTATTATTCGAATGATTGCACCATAAAGGGATATCTTAAGGCTCTTCGCCTACTGACAGGTATATACAGGAATTCTTCTATATAGAAAAAAGATATTCATTAGGGTTATGATTTTTTTACAACCTCGTATCCCTGTATGATATTTTAATGAGTTTTTACCTAAGATTGCATAAAGTCTTAATTAAAAAGTGATTCGATGAAAAAAAGCTTTCGCAAAAGGCCATTCATTCGTGCAACAGGAAATAATTTGTGGAGAATTTTTTTTTTCATTTCATAGAATTTTTTCAAAACAAAATTGTTTTTAAATTGTTTTGTGGGTAACCTTTTTTATAATAGAATGGAATTAATGTTATTATAGGCATTAATAGGCAAAAGTTCATTCATTCTCACTACAGGAAAGAATTTTTGAGAAAAAAAAAAAATGTCAAAAAGTCATAACCCTAATATTCAGAGCCCTTCAACAGGAAAAAGATCTCTAAAGGTCTTCATTCTATAGACGAAGGCCAGTTTCAATAGACAAAGGCATACATTCAGTCAGCATAAGACCTATGTATGTCTTTTTCTACAGACAGAAAACCATCATAGCTATTCCACCGACAGGAGACCTCAACAGGACTTCTACAGACGAAAGAGCTTCGCAGTTTAGCAACACACGGGTGATTTCTACAGGTTCTTCGTCTTTTGGCGGAGGTATTTTACAGAATGGTATTTATAGCCCTTCACCAGTAAGAAAATCTCTAAAGACCTTCTACCTCTAGCCGACGTCCTCCATACATTCATAGGTCTTCCACAGTCACAGGTTTGTTTGTATTGACGGTGGGCCCCAGAGATAGAAAACCGACCGTCAGAAGCATTAAACAGCCAGGAGCCCTCCACAAGTTCTACAACAGGAATGAGGTCTCGTAGTTATCTATTGGCAAAAGCCCCCAGAGATTGTCAACCGATATACAGAAGCTCTTAAACAGGCAGAAGGCCTGAGCAGGTCTTTCTTTAATAGGGGAAGTCACATATATATCTTTAACTGTCAGACGATATATTAAGGTCTTCGTCCATAGACGGAAGACACTATAAAGGTCTTCATCAGTCAGGAGACATCAACGGATCTTCTGCAGACGGAAGACGTTCGTAGTTCAACAACATTCAGGGGATCTCTAAAGGCTCTTCGTCTATAGACGAATGCCTCCTCTTATAGACGAAATGTCACCGTAGGTCTTCAAGCGACAGAAGGCCTATACAGGTTTTCTTCTATAGATGGAAGGCATTCATTGTCCTTAAAGAGGAATGCGGTCTCTAAAAGTCTTTCTTTTATAGACGTGGGCTTCCATAGATAGAAAGAAGGCCTTTATAGATCTTCCACAGACAGGAGAACTCATCGGTCTTTATCTATTGGCCGAAGGCCCCTGAGATTGTCAACCGACAGAGAGAAACCCTTAAAGATGTAGGAGAGCACCACTGAATCTTCTACAATAGATCTTTAACCGACGGAAGAACTCTTTAGGTATTTTTCTATAGAAGGAAGACCTTCCTAGTTCAACAACACACTGGGAATCTATAGAGGTCGATTGACGAAGATATTCTACAGATATTCCTCTATAGAAGAAAGAGATTACTAAAGGTCATCCTTCTATAGCCAAAGGCTTCCATAGATAGAAGGAAAACCATCATAGTTCTTCTATAGGCGGAAGGCCTTCGATAGATCTTTAACCCAAAGTAGGCCTCTTTAGATTTTGTTCTGCAGAGGTAAGACCTTTATAGTTCTTCAACAGATATTAGACCCCAACAGGACTTCTACAGACGGAAGAACATCGTAGTTCAACAACATACATGAAATTTCTACAGACTCTCCGCCTATTGATGAAGGTATTCTACTGGTATTCCTCTGTACAAGAAAGATATGCATAGCCCTTTAACAGTAATAAGATCTTTAAACGTCTTCCATCTATAGACGAAGGCCTCCAGAGATGGAAAGAAAACATTTATAGTTCATCTACAGACAGGAGATCTCATTAGGTTTTTTTCTATTGGCGGAAGGCCCCAGAGATTGCCAACCGACAGACGGAAGTACTTAAACAGGCAGGAGACCTCTATAGGTCCTTTTTCAATAGACGAAGGCATTCATACACCTTTAGCTGACAGAAAACCTCTTTAAGTTTTCTTCTCTAAGCGGAAGACCTTGATAGTTCTTCAACAGACGTGAGACCTCACAGGTTTTCGACAGACAAAGAGCTTCGTAGTTTGTCAACAGACAAGAGAAGTATTTCACAGGTATTCCTCTATAGAAGAAAGATATTCATAGACTTTGACCAGGAAAGAGATCTCTAAAGGTCTTCCTTCTATAGACGAAAGCCTCCGTAGATAGAAAGCTAATGCAGACAGGAGAAAACATCAACCTTTTCCTATTGGCGGAAATTCCCACTTGAAAAATTATCGTTAAAAAAATCCACGCTTAAAAAATTGTTAAAAAATCCACGCTTAAAAAATTATTGTTAAAAAATCCACGCTTAAAAAATTATTGTTAAAAAATCCACGCTTAAAAAATTATTGTTAAAAAATCCACGCTTAAAAAAATATTGTTAAAAAAATCCACGCTTAAAAAATTATTGTTAAAAAATCCACGCTTAAAAAATTATTGTTAAAAAAATCCACGCTTAAAAAAATATTGTTAAAAAAATCCACGCTTAAAAAATTATTGTTAAAAAAATCCACGCTTAAAAAATTATTGTTAAAGAAATCCACGCTTAAAAAATTATTGTTAAAAAAATCCACGCTTAAAAAATTATTGTTAAAAAAATCCACGCTTAAAAAATTATTGTTAAAAAAATCCACGCTTAAACAGATATTGTTAAAAAAAAATCCACGCTTAAAAAATTATTGTTAAAAAAATCCACGCTTAAAAAATTATTGTTAAAAAATCCACGCTTAAAAAATTACTGTTAAAAAAATCCACGCTTAAAAAATTATTGTTAAAAAATCCAGGCTTAAAAAATTACTGTTAAAAAAATCCAGGCTTAAAAAATTATTGTTAAAAAAAATCCACGCTTAAAAAATTATTGTTAAAAAAAAATCCACGCTTAAAAAATTATTGTTAAAAAATCCACGCTTAAAAAATTATTGTTAAAAAAATCCACGCTTAAAAAATTATTGTTAAAAAAATCCACGCTTAAAAAATTATTGGTAAAAATAATCCACGCTTAAAAAATTATTGTTAAAAAAATCCACGCTTAAAAAATTATTGTTAAAAAAATCCACGCTTAAAAAATTATTGTTAAAAAAATCCACGCTTAAAAAATTATTGTTAAAAAAATCCACGCTTAAAAAATTATTGTTAAAAAAATCCACGCTTAAAAAATTATTGTTAAAAAAATCCACGCTTAAAAAAGTATTGTTAAAAAAATCCACGCTTAAAAAATTATTGTTAAAAAAATCCACGCTTAAAAAATTATTGTTAAAAAAATCCACGCTTAAAAAATTATTGTTAAAAAATCCAGGCTTAAAAAATTACTGTTAAAAAAATCCAGGCTTAAAAAATTATTGTTAAAAAAAAATCCACGCTTAAAAAATTATTGTTAAAAAAAAATCCACGCTTAAAAAATTATTGTTAAAAAAAATCCACGCTTAAAAAATTATTGTTAAAAAAATCCACGCTTAAAAAATTATTGTTAAAAAAATCCACGCTTAAAAAATTATTGGTAAAAATAATCCACGCTTAAAAAATTATTGTTAAAAAAATCCACGCTTAAAAAATTATTGTTAAAAAAATCCACGCTTAAAAAATTATTGTTAAAAAAATCCACGCTTAAAAAATTATTGTTAAAAAAATCCACGCTTAAAAAATTATTGTTAAAAAAATCCACGCTTAAAAAATTATTGTTAAAAAAATCCACGCTTAAAAAATTATTGTTAAAAAAATCCACGCTTAAAAAATTATTGTTAAAAAAATCCACGCTTAAAAAATTATTGTTAAAAAAATCCACGCTTAAAAAATTATTGTTAAAAAAATCCACGCTTAAAAAATTATTGTTAAAAAATCCACGCTTAAAAAATTACTGTTAAAAAAATCCACGCTTAAAAAATTATTGTTAAAAAATCCAGGCTTAAAAAATTACTGTTAAAAAAATCCAGGCTTAAAAAATTATTGTTAAAAAAAAATCCACGCTTAAAAAATTATTGTTAAAAAAAATCCACGCTTAAAAAATTATTGTTAAAAAAAAAAATCCACGCTTAAAAAATTATTGTTAAAAAAATTCACGCTTAAAAAATTATTGTTAAAAAATCCACGCTTAAAAAATTATTGTTAAAAAAATCCCCGCTTAAATAATTATTGTTAAAAAAATCCACGCTTAAAAAATTATTGTTAAAAAAATCCACGCTTAAAAAATTATTGTTAAAAAAATCCACGCTTAAAAAATTATTGTTAAAAAAATCCACGCTTAAAAAATTATTGTTAAAAAAATCCACGCTTAAAAAATTATTGTTAAAAAAATCCACGCTTAAAAAATTATTGTTAAAAAAATCCACGCTTAAAAAATTATTGTTAAAAAAATCCACGCTTAAAAAATTATTGTTAAAAAAATCCACGCTTAAAAAATTATTGTTAAAAAAATCCACGCTTAAAAAATTATTATTAAAAAAATCCACGCTTAAAAAATTATTGTTAAAAAAATCCACGCTTAAAAAATTATTGTTAAAAAAATCCACGCTTAAAAAATTATTGTTAAAAAATCCACGCTTAAAAAATTATTGTTAAAAAAATCCACGCTTAAAAAATTATTGTTAAAAAAAATCCGCGCTTAAAAAATTATTGTTAAAAAATCCACGCTTAAAAAATTACTGTTAAAAAAATCCACGCTTAAAAAATTATTGTTAAAAAATCCAGGCTTACAAAATTACTGTTAAAAAAATCCAGGCTTAAAAAATTATTGTTAAAAAAAAAATCCACGCTTAAAAAATTACTGTTAAAAAAATCCAGGCTTAAAAAATTATTGTTAAAAAAAATCCACGCTTAAAAAATTATTGTTAAAAAAATCCACGCTTAAAAAATTATTGTTAAAAAAATCCACGCTTAAAAAATTATTGTTAAAAAAATACACACTTAAAAAATTATTGTTAAAAAATCCACGCTTAAAAAATTATTGTTAAAAAAATCCACGCTTAAACAATACACACTTGAAAAATAAATTCCTTGCAAAAGTATCCTTTAAAAAATACACGCTTGAACAAAATATTCCTTAAAAAATCCACGATTAAAAAAATTTTCCTTAAAAAATCCAGGCTTGAAAAAATATTCTTCATCCATCTTTTCCTATTGGCGGAATTGCCAGAGATTGTCAGCCAACAAACGGAAGTCCTTAAAGAGGTAGGAGACATCTACTGATCTTGAAGAGCCATGCGACCTCAACAGGTCTTCTACAGAGGGAAAACCTTCGTAGTTCATCAACAAACAGGTGACAGGTGACTTTTACAAGGCTTTTTCAATATACAGGAGAAATCCACAGGTCTTCAACAGACAGAAGACCTCTTGAGGTCTTTTCTGAAGACGAACGCCTCTATGAGTCTTTAAAGCAGAAGTCCTGTACAGTCCTTCAAAAATGTTCCTCTATAGCCGGAATGCGGACAGAATAGTTTCCATAGGAGAAAAGCATATATGGGTATTCAACCGATAGAAGATTTCTTTTGATATACACAAAAGACATCAGCATGTTTTCTTTAATAGTCATAGACACTTTAAATTGCAAGAATTACAAATGTAAACAAAAAATAATATGAATATATTTGCTGGGTTCGGCTTAGCTTTTTGCGCTAAGGTTTATTAAATAACAACTAAATTATTTGTTCGATATTTAAGCATTAAGCCTAAGTTACACTAATTATATTAATTACAACTAATTTCGAACAAAAACGCAATCAAACACGATTACAACGAACTTGATAAGGAAGTTTCTAATCTTTTTTTAAATGGAACATCAATTATTTTAGGAACTTTAGGTAAGATAAGATAACTGATAATAGACAGAAAGTTCGTTACAACCATCTTCAACTGTAACAAATATTTATTAACAAAAATTCTCCTAACAGAAATTCTAAATTTCGATTTTTTTTTCGTATTAACTAAATTCCGAACTTAACTAGTTGTTGCATGAATAACTTTTTTGTTTTTCTGGTATTTCTTTTCAGGCAGGAACCAGGACAAAAACAAGAGAACGACACTCGCTGCAGCCATACCCCAAAATGTAACATCACAATAATTGTAGAGTAAGACGCCAATAAAATTACTACCCAGTACAGCACCAAGACGTCCGATCATCATAATGAAGCACATACCCATGGCATTGATGTTGGTGGGGAAGAATTCCATAGATATGGTGGAAACCAAACCACCCACATTACCAATGCTCATTGTGAATGTAAGGAGTGTAACGATCAAATAGAAATTTGTTATCCAATGGAGTAGAGTGACACAGATGCAGGATACCACTATCCAAATAACTAAAAGAGAGGAAAAACAAATATGTCAGCATAATGGACATCTTGCAGTAGAGTGATCTTTCATAGCTTACGTATTAAGTTCTTTTTGCCAATGAGGTCAATGGTAAATGAAAAGAAGAGATAGAACACCGTAAAGGCAGCACCCACAAGGATAATAACCAGGAAGGGGAAAATATCTACAGTGCCATTACAAACATCACTTGATGATTGGGTATCATCATTCAGCAGACTCAAAGTATAACAGACCAAAGGATCTTCAGCAGTACTGGCAACCATTTCATTCAGCAGGGTAGGGAACCTGAAAACATGTTAGGATATAATAGATTAATACACAAGGTATTGGATAAAAAGGTTAATGAAAAAATATTCAATAAAAATTCACGCTTAAAAAATATTCATAAAAAATCCACGCTTGAAAAAGTATTCATTAAAAAATCCTCACTTAAAAAAATATTGCTTAAAAATTCCGCGCTTTAAAAAAATATTGTTTATAAAATCTGCACTTAAAAAAATGTTTAATAAAAATTCACGCTTAAAAAATATTCATAAAAAATCCACGCTTAAAAAAAATTTAATAAAAATTCACGCTTAAAAATATATTCATAAAAAATCCACGCTTGAAAAAAGTATTAACTAAAAAATCCTCTCTTGAAAAACTAATGCTCCAAAACACCGCGCTTTAAAAAAATAGTGCTTAAAAAATCCACTCTTTAAAAAAATTGCATAAAACTCCACGCTTAAAAAATATTCCTTAACAAATCTACGCTGAAAAAAGTATTCCTAAAAAAACTACGCATTAAAAAAAATTCTTAAAAAGTCTACGCTTAAAAAAAATTAATCCTTAAAAAATCCAAGTTAAAAAAAATATTCCTTAAAAATCCACGCTTGAAAAAAATTTCCTTAAAAACGCAAAGCTTGAACAATTTCCTTAAACAATCCATACTAGAAAAAATGTCCTTAAAAAATTCAAGCTTGGATAAAAATTTCATTAAAAACGCAAAGCTTGAAAAATTTCCTTAAACAATGTCCTTAAAACATTCAAGCTTGAAAAAATCCTTGAAAAACAACGCTTGAACAAATTCCTTAAATTATCCACGCTTGAATAAAAATTTCTTAAATTTCCTCCACTTGACAAAAAAAATCCACGCTTGAATAAAAATTTCTTAAATTTCCTCCACTTGACAAAAAAAATCCACGCTTGAAAAAAATATTCCTTAAAAATCCACGCTTGAAAAAATATTCCTTAAAAATCCACGCTTGAAAAAAATATTCCCTAAAAATCCACGCTTGAAAAAATATTTCTTAAAAATCCACGCTTGAAAAAAATATTCCCTAAAAATCCACGCTTGAAAAAATATTTCTTAAAAATCCACGCTTGAAAAAATATTCCTTAAAAATCCACGCTTGAAAAAAATATTCCCTAAAAATCCACGCTTGAAAAAATATTCCTTAAAAATCCACGCTTGAAAAAATATTTCTTAAAAATCCACGCTTGAAAAAATATTCCTTAAAAATCCACGCTTGAAAAAAATATTCCCTAAAAATCCACGCTTGAAAAAATATTCCTTAAAAATCCACGCTTGAAAAAAATATTCCCTAAAAATCCACGCTTGAAAAAATATTCCTTAAAAATCCACGCTTGAAAAAATATTCCTTAAAAATCCACGCTTGAAAAAATATTCCTTAAAAATCCACACTTGAAAAAATATCCCTTAAAAATCCACACTTGAAAAATATATTCCTTAAAAATCCACGCTTGAAAAAATATTCCTTAAAAATCCACGCTTGAAAAAATATTCCTTAAAAATCCACGCTTGAAAAAATATTCCTTAAAAATCCACGCTTGAAAAAATATTCGTTAAAAATCCACGCTTGAAAAAATATTCCTTAAAAATCCACGCTTGAAAAAAATATTCCTTAAAAATCCACGCTTGAAAAAAATATTCCTTAAAAATCCACGCTTGAAAAAAATATTCCTTAAAAATCCACGCTTGAAAAAAATACTCCTTAAAAATCCACGCTTAAAAAATTATTGTTAAAAAAATCCACGCTTAAAAAATTATTGTTAAAAAAATCCACGCTTAAAAAATTATTGTTAAAAAAATCCGCGCTTAAAAAATTATTGTTAAAAAATCCACGCTTAAAAAATTACTGTTAAAAAAATCCACGCTTAAAAAATTATTGTTAAAAAATCCACGCTTAAAAAATTACTGTTAAAAAAATCCAGGCTTAAAAAATTATTGTTAAAAAAAATCCACGCTTAAAAAATTATTGTTAAAAAAATCCACGCTTAAAAAATTATTGTTAAAAAAATCCACGCTTAAAAAATTATTGTTAAAAAAATACACACTTAAAAAATTATTGTTAAAAAATCCACGCTTAAAAAATTATTGTTAAAAAAATCCACGCTTAAACAATACACACTTGAAAAATAAATTCCTTGCAAAAGTATCCTTTAAAAAATACACGCTTGAACAAAATATTCCTTAAAAAATCCACGATTAAAAAAATTTTCCTTAAAAAATCCAGGCTTGAAAAAATATTCTTCATCCATCTTTTCCTATTGGCGGAATTGCCAGAGATTGTCAGCCAACAAACGGAAGTCCTTAAAGAGGTAGGAGACATCTACTGATCTTGAAGAGCCATGCGACCTCAACAGGTCTTCTACAGAGGGAAAACCTTCGTAGTTCATCAACAAACAGGTGGCAGGTGACTTTTACAAGGCTTTTTCAATATACAGGAGAAATCCACAGGTCTTCAACAGACAGAAGACCTCTTCAGGTCTTTTCTGAAGACGAACGCCTCTATGAGTCTTTAAAGCAGAAGTCCTGTACAGTCCTTCAAAAATGTTCCTCTATAGCCGGAATGCGGACAGAATAGTTTCCATAGGAGAAAAGCATATATGGGTATTCAACCGATAGAAGATTTCTTTTGATATATACAAAAGACATCAGCATGTTTTCTTTAATAGTCATAGACACTTTAAATTGCAAGAATTACAAATGTAAACAAAAAATAATATGAATATATTTGCTGGGTTCGGCTTAGCTTTTTGCGCTAAGGTTTATTAAATAACAACTAAATTATTTGTTCGATATTTAAGCATTAAGCCTAAGTTACACTAATTATATTAATTACAACTAATTTCGAACAAAAACGCAATCAAACACGATTACAACGAACTTGATAAGGAAGTTTCTAATCTTTTTTTAAATGGAACATCAATTATTTTAGGAACTTTAGGTAAGATAAGATAACTGATAATAGACAGAAAGTTCGTTACAACCATCTTCAACTGTAACAAATATTTATTAACAAAAATTCTCCTAACAGAAATCCTAAATTTCGATTTTTTTTCGTATTAACTAAATTCCGAATTTAACTTGTTGTTGCATGTATAACTTTTTTGTTTTTCTGGTATTTCTTTTCAGGCAGGAACCATGACAAAAACAAGAGAACGACACTCGCTGCAGCCATACCCCAAAATGTAACATCACAATAATTGTAGAGTAAGACGCCAATAAAATTACTACCCAGTACAGCACCAAGACGTCCGATCATCATAATGAAGCACATACCCATGGCATTGATGTTGGTGGGGAAGAATTCCATAGATATGGTGGAAACCAAACCACCCACATTACCAATGCTCATTGTGAATGTAAGGAGTGTAACGATCAAATAGAAATTTGTTATCCAATGGAGTAGAGTGACACAGATGCAGGATACCACTATCCAAATAACTAAAAGAGAGGAAAAACAAATATGTCAGCATAATGGACATCTTGCAGTAGAGTGATCTTTCATAGCTTACGTATTAAGTTCTTTTTGCCAATGAGGTCAATGGTAAATGAAAAGAAGAGATAGAACACCGTAAAGGCAGCACCCACGAGGATAATAACCAGGAAGGGGAAAATATCAACATTGCCATTACAAACATCACTAGATGATTGGGTATCATCATTCAGCAGACTCAAAGTATAACAGACCAAAGGATCTTCAGCAGTACTGGCAACCATTTCATTCAGCAGGGTAGGGAACCTGAAAACATGTTTCAATATAATATATTAATGCACAAGGTATTGATAAAAAGGTTAATGAAAAAATATTCAATAAAAATTCACGATTAAAAATATATTTACTTGAAAAAATATTGCTTCAAAAAACCGCGCTTTAAGAAAAAAATGTCTTAAAAATCCACCCTTTAAAAATATTTAATAAAAATTCACGTTTAAAAAAATTATTGCTGTTTGGGTACAAAAGTTTTTTGTTGAAAAATAACTTCGGTGGAGAATATCCACAAACAAGAAACAGGGGAACTGATGAGATCCAGTGGCGTGGACCGAAACTAGTCTTCCCTGCCTTACCCCTAAGCGAACAATGCCAAACTTTTTCCACTAATCAATTAGTTGTTTTAAAATAATAAAACAACAACAATGGGATAAAGCCAGACTATTAAAAAAAAAACAAAATTAAAATTAAAAAAAATATTCATAAAAAAATCCACGCTTGAAAAAAGTATTAATTTAAAAAGTCCTCACTTTAAAAAATAATGCTTCAGAAAACCGTTCTTTAAAAAATATTGCTTAAAAAATCCACGATTTAAAAAAATTGCATAAAACATCCACGCTTAAAAAAATATTCCTTAACAAATCTACGCTAAAAATTTTTTCTTTAAAAATCTACTCATAAAAAAATAATACTTAAAAAGTCTACGCTTAAAAAAAATAATCCTTAAGAAATCCATGTTTGAAAAAAAAATTTGCATAAAAATTCACGCTTGAAAAAGTGTCCTTAAAAAACAAAGTTTGCACAATTTCCAAAAAAATCCAAGCTTTAAAAAAAATTGCCTTTAAAAATTTAAGCTTGAAAAAAATTCTTAAAAAAAACAACGCTTGAACAAATTCCTTAAAAAATCCACGCTTGACATTCTTTAAACAATCCAAACTTGAAAAATGTCCATAAAAAATCCACGTTAAAAAATTATTCCTTAAAAAATCCACGCTTGACATTCTTTAAACAATCCAAACTTGAAAAATGTCCATAAAAAATCCACGTTAAAAAATTATTCCTTAAAAAATCCACGCTTGACATTCTTTAAACAATCCAAACTTGAAAAATGTCCTTATAAAATCCACGTTCAAAAAATATTCCTTAAAAAATCCTCGCTTAAAAAGGTTTTCCTTAAAAAAATCGATGCTTGACATTCTTTAAACAATCCAAACTTGAACAAATTTCCTTAAAAAATCCACGCTTAAAAAAGTTTTCCTTAAAAAATCCACGCTTGACATTCTTTAAACAATCCAAACTTGAACAAATTTCCTTAAAAAATCCACTTTCAAAAAAAAATATTCCTTAAAAAATCCACGCTTAAAAAAGTTTTCCTTAAAAAATCCACGCTTGACATTCTTTAAACAATCCAAACTTGAACAAATTTCCTTAAAAAATCCACTTTCAAAAAAAAATATTCCTTAAAAAATCCACGCTTAAAAAAGTTTTCCTTAAAAAATCCACGCTTGACATTCTTTAAACAATCCAAACTTGAACAAATTTCCTTAAAAAATCCACTTTCAAAAAAAAATATTCCTTAAAAAATCCACGCTTAAAAAAGTTTTCCTTAAAAAATCCACGCTTGACATTCCTTAAACAATCCAAACTTAAAAAAATTTCCTTAAAAAATCCACTTTCAAAAAAAATATTCCTTAAAAAATCCACGCTTAAAAAAGTTTTCCTTAAAAAATCCACGCTCAAAAAAGTTTTCCATAAAAAATCCACGCTTAAAAAAGTTTTCCTTAAAAAATCCACGTTCAAAAGAGTTTTCCGTAAAAAATCCACGCTTAAAAAAGTTTTCCTTAAAAAATCCTCGCTTAAAAAGGTTTTCCTTAAAAAATCTACATTTAAAAAAATATTCCTCAAAAAATCCACTCTTAAAAAAATTTACCTAAAAATTCCGCAAAAAAATATTCGTTAAAAATCCAGGCTTGAAAAAAATGTTCATTAAAAAATCTTCGCTTGAAAAAAAATTTACCTAAAAAAAATAACCCCTGAGGAAAAATTTTTTAAAAGATCCTTGCTTGAAAAAATGTTCGTTAAAAATTCACACGTGAGAAAATGTTTCTTAAAAAATCCAAGTTTGAAAAATAGTTTTCTTTAAAAATACAGGCTTGCAAAAAAGTTTCTAAAACCCATGTTTGAAAAAAAAATTTACTTAAAAAATCCACGTTTGAAAAATAGTTTTCTTAAAAAATTCAGGCTTGCAAAAAAGTTTCTAAACCCCATGTTTGAAAAAAATTTTCCTTAAAAAATCCAAGTTTAAAAAATAGTTTTCTTAAAAAATCCAGGTTTGAAAAAAGTTAAAAAAAATTATAATTAAAAAATCCACGTTTGAAAAAAAAATATAATTAAAAAATCCACGTTTGAAAAAAATTATAATTAAAAAATCCACGTTTGAAAAAAATTATAATTAAAAAATCCATGTTTGAAAAAAATTATAATTAAAAAATCCACGTTTGAAAAAAATTATAATTACAAAATCCACGTTTGAAAAAAATTATAATTAAAAAATCCACGTTTAAAAAAAATTATAATTAAAAAATCCACGTTTGAAAAAAAATATAATTAAAAAATCCACGTTTGAAAAAAATTATAATTAAAAAATCCACGTTTGAAAAAAAATATAATTAAAAAATCCACGTTTGAAAAAAATTAAAATTAAAAAATCCACGTTTGAAAAAAATTATAATTAAAAAATCCATGTTTGAAAAAAATTATAATTAAAACAAGTAAGAACAGACTATAGTCGGACGGGGCCGACCATGTGATACCCTATACCACTAAACGCGTCTTCTTGGGATAAAGTTATAAGATGTGCATTAGAAATTTTACCAATTTTCACACAAAAGTTTTGATCAATTTAACCCGCTAAATATTATCCGATCATACCGTTGACTTGCACGCTACTTCTTCACCTCAAACCAAAACTACGTTTAAAATTTCGCGCCGATCGGACTATTATTGCGACCTACAGAGCGGCTACAAAATCGAGCAAAAATTTTGTTTTTGGTCCATTTCATCCCTTTAACATTTCACGATCATCGCCAAAAACTAATCAGTTCTATTCTGGTCCAAACCCGACCTCCATACTAAATTTCGTGACAATCGGTCCATAATTGCGGCCTCTAGCTTGATTACAATTTTTAATGGACGGACAGACGGACGGACGGACGGACGGACACACATCGCTAAATCGCTTTATCTCGTCGAGATATGAAGTTTGGTATACCACATGAGGGGTCTACGACGAATATTTCGCGGCGTTACATGAATTTTTGGGAAAACAAACTTATTATACCCTTTTCCACATTGTGGTATAGGGTATAAAAATCCACGTTTGAAAAAAATTATAATTAAAAAATCCACGATTAAAAAAAATTATAATTAAAAAATCCACGTTTGAAAAAAATTATAATTAAAAAATCCACGTTTGAAAAAAATCCAAGTTTGAAAAATAATTTTCTTAAAAAATCCAAGTTTGAAAAATAGTTTTCTTAACAAATCCAAGTTTGAAAAATAGTTTTTTTTTTTTTTTAAAAAAAAAAATCCAATTTTGAAAAATAGTATCCAGGCTTGAAAAAAAGTTTCTATAATATCCTCTTGTTTGTATAATATCCTTGTTTGTATAATATCCTCTCCATCAGCTATAAACTTAAAAAGTGGAAAAGATTTTTTCTTAAAAAATCCACGTTTGAAAAAAATTATAATTAAAAAATCCACGTTTAAAAAATTTCGTTAAAAATCCACGCTTGAAAAAAATTTCCCTTAAAAAATCCAATGTTCCAAAAACATCCAAGTTTGAAAAAAATGATCCTTAAAAAATTCATAATTTAAAAAAAAAAATCTTAAAAAATCAGCGTTTGAAAAAAAATCAAGCTTGATAAAATATTGCTTACAAAATCCACACTTGAAAAAATATTGCTTAAAAAATTCACGGTTGAAAAATTATTCAATAAAAGATCTACGCTTAAAAAAATATTGCTTAAAAATCCACGCTTAAAAACATTCCTTAATCTACGCTTAAAAAATTATTCAATAAAAAATCTACACTTAAAAAATATTGCTTAAAAATCCACGCTTAAAAAAATATTCCTTAAAAATCCACGCTTAAAAAAATATTCCTTAAAAATCCACGCTTAAAAAAATATTCCTTGAAAAATCCACGCTTGAACAAATTTTGCTTAAACATTCACGCGAGAAAAAATATTCCTTAAAAATCCACGCTTAAAAAAATCCCTTAAAAATCCACGCTTGAAAATATATTCCTTAAAAATTCACACTTAAAAACTCCTTGAAAAATCCACGCTTGAAAAAATATTCCTTAAAAAATCCACACTTAAAAAATATTCCTTTAAAAATCCACGTTTTAAAAAAATAATCCTTACAAATCCTCGCTTAAAAAATGTTTCCTTAAGAAATCCACGTTCACAAAAATGTTCCCTAAAACTACACACATGAAAAAATATCCCTTAAAAAATCCACGCTTGAAAAATAATGCTTAAATTTATATTTTTGTATACTCACCACATGAATAGACCCTGAGCTATACAATAAATGGAAAATTGTATAAAACAGATGTTGATGGTATGCAAATATCTCTCCCTGGCAAAGAGAGGCTTTGTTTGAGACCAAATCATGTTCAAGGCATCCTTAACACCTCCAATATTGGCCAAATTGGCACCACCTGTTTGTGGTACAATGTGACGCACAGGATATTCCGTAGCAGGTTTTCCAGTATTTTCAACAAAAATCATACGTAGCGTTTTCAAGGCTTCCTCATTATCACCCTGGACCAAAATGTATTTCGGCGTCTCGGGTATGAAGAATAAACCGAATAAGGTCACAAGAGCCAAGACACAATTTGTGAGAATTAAAACACGCCATGATGAAAATTTCATACCCAGCACCATGGTGTCAATTTGTATGGGCAAAATAAAGGTGGCAATGGCTGTAGGGAAGGGAAGGCGAAGTTTGCAATAAGTTCACACAACAAATAACACATTTTACTTACTTGGCAGATACACCATTGCGAGGGGTAAAAATCCTGACAGCAACGTTACATGCCTTGTCCTGGTACGATTACTATGGAACTCTCCAGCCAAACTGAAAACACATGCCTGACCACCGGATATAAAGAAGCCACTTAAAAATCGGAACACAATTAGCATCCAAATGTTCACTGAGAATGCCGAGATGGCTGTGGATATGCAAGCGGATAAAAATGCGAAGCGGAGAGTTTTTATGCGTCCCCAAGTATCAGCCAAAAAGCCCATGGCATGAGAACTCAGGACAATTCCCAAAAATCCTGCCGAAGCCAACATGCCCTGTTGGGACACTGTTGATTCCAGGTCACACTTCAGTGAGGGCATAATAATGCTGACACACATAATCTCCACCATGACAGTCATAAAGCACAGGCCACCAACCAAAAGTAGCTTGTAGTGGAACTTTCCCATTGGCACCAAAGCAATGGCCTCTTCGAAGGTGTGTGAGGGCACAACATTACCATTGGCCTTCTTTTCACCTGTAACGAAAGAAAAAAAAAACAAACGATAAGCTCATAACTATCAATCAATTTCAATTCGAATCAAAATGGGGTTTTGAAAAATGTCAATCTTAATAAAAATTCAAAAAAGCTTAAATTGGTTTTCCGAAAGGCCAGTTAAATTAAAACTTTTGTCATATCATGTTGTCGAATAAAGCTGCGGAGCCAAATACACCTAACACGGATGGTGATCCGGCGGCAGGACCACCTCAAAATGACTCATCGGATTTTCTTGATTCTAAGTTATTTCGATGGATTTCAATATTTTTGTATTTGAGTGGCATTAGTGGCCTTGGCTGCGTCCTATCTTTGTATTATTTGGTGTTTTTCGATTCCAGCATGCCAGAAATGCATGTACGATTTCCCATTTCGGTCGATGGTGTACCATTGCAGAAGCTACAGGACATGAAACCATAAAACGGGAGGTAAGTAAAAAACAATAATTGTTTCAACCAACATCTGACCACAAGACGTGGTTTTGTTACGAATATTTTTTCAACCAACATCTGAACACAAGATTTGCTCTTTTTAAGAAATTTTTTCAACTAACATTTGACCACATGGCGTGCACTATATAAGAATATTTTTCAACCCACATCGGAACACAAGACGTGCACTTTTTAAGAATATTTTTTTTAACCAATATATCTAACCACAAGACGTGCACTTTTAAAGCATATTCTTTCAACTAACATCTGACCAGCTGGGCGTGCACTCTTTAAGAATATTTTTTCAAAGACATCGGATCACAAGACGTGCACTTTTTAAGAGTATTTTTCAACCAATATCTGACCAGAAGACGTGCACTTTTAAAGAATATTTTTTTTTCAACCAACATCTGAACACAAGACGTGCACTTTTTAAGAATATTCTTCAACCGACATCTGACCAGAAGACGTGCAATTTTTAAGAATATTTTTTAAACAATTATCTGACCACAAAGCGTGGATTTTTAACAATATTTTTTTAACCAAAAAACGTGGATTTTTTAACAATATTTTTTTAACCAAAACAAGTAAGATGGTATACCCGCAGCCTCTGACCACTGACTGACTAAACAAGGTGCTCTTGAATCAAATTTAAATGGAAGGGGCTTACACCTGGGAAGTTTTTGCGGATTCTGAAACTACAATGTTCATAGATGAGAAAAATCAAAAAACAAAAAAAAAAAAATCGCCGGAGCGCTTTTTAAATAAATCGCGATTCAAGTTGACATTTTTAGGGGTTGCTTAGGTTTTCACGATTTTGCTTACAAATGAGACTGAAGAAAATGTTGTAGATATGAAAATTCTCTACAAGATTGGCCTTTATAGTATTTTCGTACGCCTTTATAGTATTTCGTAAGATCTCCTCTTGGATAGTGTTGATTCTTTTTTAGAAAGTTGTCCTGGCGGCCCAATTTACAACGGTACAATTTATTTCCGGAGTATGTCCCTACTTCCTGATATAATGGTCCTAAAGCTACAAAAAAATTCTCTAGAGGATTGACTCTTATGATTTATTCCCAGGTTGTACCATTTTTGAGATAAAGCGGCTCAAGTTACATTTTTATACCCTACACCACTATGTGGTAAGGGGTATTATGTGTTAGTGCATTTGTATGTAACATACAAAAGGAAGCGAGATAGACCCATAGTTCTTTCTAGGGATATACATAGAATCACTTTCTGAGTCGATTTATGCATGTCCGTCCGTCCGTCCGTTCGCAACATACAGGTCGCATTTGTTGACCGATTTCGCTGAAAATTGGGGAATACCATTTTTTTAGCCGTCGGAAGATCAAGTTCGAAGATGGGATATATCGGTCCACGTTTTGGTATAGCCCCCATATAACGGTACCCCCCGATTTACGGTATTTTGACGTTTTCAGCTACATTTTCAGATCGATTTGGCTATAATTTGACATTTAGGGTTCTTAAGTGTCAATAAACTTATATAACAAAAGTTCTGGACATAGGTCCACGTTTTGGTATAGCCCCTATATAACGGTACCCCCCGATTTGCGGTATTTTGACGTTTTTAGCTACATTTTCAGACCGATATAGCTATAATTTGACATTTAGGGTTCGTAAGTGTCAATAAACTTATATAACAAAAGTTCTGGACATAGGTCCACGTTTTGGTATAGCCCCCATATAACGGTACCCTCCGATTTGCGGTATTTTGACGTTTTTAGCTACATTTTCAGACCGATATAGCTATAATTTGACATTTAGGGTTCTTAAATGTCAATAAACTTATGTATATAACAAAAGTTGTGGACATAGGTCCCCATATAACGGTACCCCCCGATTTACGGTATTTTCACAGTTTTAGATACATTTTCAGAGCGATTTAGCTATAATTTGACATTTAAAAAATTTTTTAACCGAATTAGGAGTTATTTGACATTAAAGGCTCCCGTCAAAAACTGTCAACATAGGCCCATGTTTTATTCTAACCCCTATATAACAGTACCTCCCAATTTCTAGCCCACCAAAAATAGTCAACATACATAGTTAGATATAGGCACCATAAAAAAGGGCCTCCCGAATGAAGCATAAATGTACATAAACATTATCTGACATTTTAACGTACCCACTTAAAGTTGGGGACAGGAATGAACAGTAATTATTCCATTTTAGTTCAGAATATTTTATGGTGGAGGGTATGAAAAGTTTGGCCCGGCCGAACTTAATGCTTTTTTACTTGTTTTTGTTAGGGTTTCGCGATTTTGCTTGAATATGGCAAGTCTTATCGATATGGAATCTGATCTTATGTAATTTTGCTAGGTTGTACCATTTTTGGATATATATAAGTTTATGTTGGGAAATTGCAGTCATGACATTGATTTACAAGGAGACTATCCCGTCAGTGAATTGTCCCAATTTTAACTTCTATATCTCAAAAAACGGTAATACCTACAAGAATTTCATAAAGAACAATCTTGTAAAAAAAAGTTCACAGCAAAAACAATTTCTTTTCTTCCATTTTGATAGGGCTTGCGGTCTCCAAGCAAAATCGTGAAAACCTAAAATAGCCTAAAAATGGGAACCTTGACCGCGATTTAATTAAAAAGCTCTCCGGCGATTATTTTGTGTTTTTTTTTTTGTATTTTTCTCACCTATAAACATAGTAGTTTCAGAACCCGTAAAAACTTCCCAGGTATAAGCTCCTTACATTTAAAGATGGTTCAAGAGCACCGTGCTAAGTTTGGAAGAATTTTTTGAAAAAGTTTTAGAGTTGTCATGGTTTTTGGAGCTTTAGGACCATTATCTCAGGAAGTAGGGACATACTCCGGAAATAAATTGTACCGTTGTAAATGGGGCCGCCCGGACAACTTTCTAAAAAAAGAAACAACACTAGCCGAGAGGAGATCTTAAGCTTCACTTTATCTGAATTTTGTGAGAGGGGTACTCGAAGGAGTTACCGATATAGTCCATATTCAAACCTGATACATAACTAAAGCAAATAAAATGTTGTGCAAAGTTTGGACCAATCAGGAACTCCCTCCGAGAATTATCTTGTGGAGTTGCTATTTTATTTGCTCTCAGGGTTTCTTAGAGAATTTGAAGCAATATCTCAGGAAGTATTGACTTGCGCCCGGAAAAAACGTACCATCGTAAAGGGATGAAACAAATTTCAAAACGTTCCGAGATGTGCTCTTTAACTTCAAATTTTCCGATATTGTCCATATTCGAATCCGATCTATATCTGGAAGGAACCACACGATGTGCAAAGTTTGGACCAAGTAATGGTTTTACAACCCAAGTATGTTTGGACAAAATGTGTTTCAGACAATTTGGAGTTGATTTAGCCATGTCCGTCCCTCTGTCTGGAGTGCACGATAACTCCCGAACGGATTCGGTCCAAAATTTGGCCTTCGTAATATTTTGTCCAAACTTAGTTTAAGATGGGTTATATCGGTCCACTCCTTCCGGTACCTCCCCCACAAAAGTTCGGAAATGTTCGGAAAATTAGTGCGCACGATAACTCTTCAAAGAAGTAACCGATTTGGTCCATACTTTGCACATCGTGAAATTTCTACCAGACTTAGATGAGGTTCCAATAGGAGTCAATCGCTCCACTCCTTCGGGTACATCCCACACAAAATTTCGGAAAAGTTCAGTTTAGGACCTACTCTCGAATCGCTTTGATGTTTGTTGTATCAACTTGTATTCACTGCCCCCCATACGACAGTATAAATATCATCAGGGGCAAGTCCAACTTTCTGAGAAAATAGACTGAAAGGTACAAAAAACCCCTATGACACCTTGTGTAGTGGTTGGAACGCAAGACAATTCTCGAACGGATCTGCCGATTCGGTCCAAAATTTGGCCTTCGTAATATTTTGTGCACACTTAGTTTAAGTTAGAAGGTAAGCCATATCGGTCCACTCCTTCCGGTACCTCCACCACAAAATTTCAAAAATATTCGGAAAAATTGTGCGCACGATAACTCTTGATGGGAGTAACCGATTTGGTCCATCATCCTCCACATCCATATTTGTCCACTCATTCGCGTACCTCCCAAACTAAATTTTTAATAAATTCACTTTAAGACCTGGTCTCGAATCACTTTGATTTTTGTTGAAGCAACTTGCATTCGCTGCCTCAATTACGACAGTAAAAGCTTTTTCATGAGAAAGTCCATACTTCTTGTAAAAACAGGCCGAAAGTTGTAAAAAAAAACCCTATGGCACCATATGTAATGGCTGGAGAGCTCGAACCGAATACTGCGTTCGTCCACACTTTCGATATTGTAATATTTCTTCGAATATTAGATGAAATTCGAAGGTGGTGCTATAGGTCCGCTCCTTTCGGTACCTCCCCCACAAAAGTTCGAAAATATTCGCTGAAATGGTTCGCGCGATTTCTCATGGGCGTAGCAACCGATTTGGTCCAAACTTTGGATCTCTAAATATTGTCGAAACTTAGGTTATGTTCAAATTTGGGCCCTATCTGTTCAATCCTTGTGGTACCACGCACACAAATGTTCAACATTTTTGTGGGGTTAAGGGTCTGTTCGAGGATCCTTTGGACATTTTTTCGTAGGCTAGTGCGATAAAAAAGCCCTACATGTCGATATCCCCGCAAATTTTTGAGCTTTAATCCTATCCTATCAGTTCCTACGCCCAAAATTTTGAAAACCCACCTAAACACATAATTTTTTTTTGGGACAAAAAGTATTTCAATCCGCACAGGCTGAGGGTATATCTCTGTCGGCAAAGCCGACTGATATTTTTTTACTTGTTACAGAATATTTTCCTTCAAACATCTGACCACAAAGCGTGGATTTTTTAAGAATATTTTTCCTTTAAACATCTGACAACAAAGCGTGGATTTTTTAACAATATTTTTTCAACCAACATCTGACCACAAAGCGAGGATTTTTTAAGAATATTTTTCCTTTAAACATCTGACCACAAAGCGAGGATTTCTTAAGAATATTTTTCCTTCAAACATCTGGCCTCAAAACGTGGATTTTTTAAGAATATTTTTCCTTCAAACATCTGACCACAAAGCGTGGATTTTTTAAGAATATTTTTCCTTCAAACATTTGACCACAAAGCGTGGATTTTTTAAGAATATTTTTATTTCAAACATCTGCCCACAAAGAGTGAATTTTTTAAGAATATTTTTCCTTCAAACATTTGACCACAAAGCGTGGATTTTTTAAGAATATTTTTCCTTCAAACATTTGACCACAAAGCGTGGATTTTTTAAGAATATTTTTCCTTCAAACATTTGACCACAAAGCGTGGATTTTTTAAGAATATTTTTCCTTCAAACATTTGACCACAAAGCCTGGATTTTTTAAGAATATTTTTCCTCCAAACATTTGACCACAAAGCGTGGATTTTTTAAGAATATTTTTCCTCCAAACATTTGACCACAAAGCGTGGATTTTTTAAGAATATTTTTCCTTCAAATATTAAGAGCATAACAATGCATAATTTTCTGTTGTAACTAAACGTTCACTCCAAAGCCACACAATGGCTTCCAAACATTGCCAAATGAGCACCACGCTTCACATTGAATTAACAGCTAAAAGGATTACAAATTATTTTCTACGCTAATTAAAATGTAAATCGAATTTGCTCAACAACAAAACCACCAACAACCAACAAACCACAACTTGCGAACATAATTTTCGAGAGGCAACAACTATTGTTGTTGTTACTGTTATTGTTGCCACTAAATGTATTTTCATTTATTCTGATTCAATTTGTAGTTTGGAATTTATGAGCTTCGCTTTGAAAGGGCAGGCGTATGTGTGTGGTTCTGTGTCTAGTTGTGCGTATATGGTCCAAACATGTGCTATATATTGGATTCTAGAATAAATTTTCAATGGCAACATATTTTGCCATTGCAATTTTTTCAGACTTTATGACTATTGACGTCCCCGGGTTATGTGTGTTTGGTCGGTCACGTTTATTTATTGTCGATTTTGCTGTTTCATAAACGGCTGTGACCCTCTCGACTGTTCGAATATCTCAATAATTGTGTGTTCACAAACAAAATGTTTAATATGCGATGGTTATGGCACAAAGCAAAGCAAACGACGCCACCTTCTTCAAACATCCATCCACCTACCATTGTCAACAGCAATAACAAACACAAATGTTATCATCATCATCATTAACAGCGTCAACAGAGGGTTCAAAAAGCCAGCCATTACGAAATAGCAAATAGAGAATCAAGCGAAAATGGCCCACAAAATGCAAATCAATGCAATTCAAGTCGATAGATAGACACTGATTTGATAATACCCTATATCAAAGAGGAATAGGCTATGGTTTATTTATAGTTTTTTCGTGGACAAGTCCATGCTTCTTGATATAATGACACAAGAGCTCTAAAAATTCGATGATGCCCAGCCAAAGAACCCGAAGCGACCACCACAGCAGCGGGGTCTTACGTACCGGATTGACCCGAAACCAAAAGTGTTTCGGCCAGCGGCTGCCAACCCAGCATTATATGCTGCTACAACAACAACCACAGGTTTTCTTTCGGATCTCTTCTAAAACAATAGTACCAGAGGAACTGCGAGTGGCAGTCATCGATAGAGCTGACTTTGAAGGAAAAATCAGTGACAATGGATGACTGCGTATCGAAGGTCGTATGCGTGACATTGTGTTCTCGGGTGATGGGGAACCTACCTAACACATGCAATTCCGTAGCGCAGAGTAGTCCGTCATCTTCATATGGTATCGTTATATTTTCTTACTATCGTAAAAAAGGGCTTGGCGAACTCTGGGAAAGGTGTCAACTTACTTACTTACTTAGCTGGCCCATTACAGAATATTTGTTCCATAGACCGAACTAAAAAAAGATCTCCAAATCTCCCTGTTTTTCGCTTCGCTTTCAGGAATACCGCGTCTTTTCATTTCTTCATCCACTTTTATGCTCCATCGAAGCTTAGGCCTCCCGATTCTGCGTACACCGCCATGTGGCATGTATTCATACGCCTTTTTAGCGGGTTCATCATCGCTCATTCTTATGGTATGGCCTAGCCAACGCAATCGTTGCATCTCGATACGTTTAACTATATTCATGTCTTTGTATAGCTGATATAGCTCGTGGTTCATACGACGTCGATATTCACCGTCAACGCTTGGCCAATACAATTCTTCTTCTTATTTCACTACTGATGTTGTTTGTTGCGTTTATGGCAGTGCCGAGGTAGACGAAGTCTTTAACTACCTCAAAATTATAGGTACCAACTTCCACAGTTGGACGCTTTGCGCGTCGACACCATCAATTTGGTCTTTTCGCTTCGACATTCCTAGAGGTATCAGTTACTTCCTTTACTGATCGTCCCATGATGTCTATGTCATCAGTATAAGCAAGTAACATGTGGCTATTGGTGTAAATTGTGCCTTTTCTTTTGACATTTGCATCTCGTATTACCTTTTCCAGCAAAATGTTGAATAGGTCACACGAAAGGCTGTCTCCTTGTCTGAAACCTCTTTTGGTACTGAACTGTTCGGAGAGGTTCTTTCCAATTTTAACTGAGGACCTAGTTTCAGTTAAAGTCATCTTACAAAGCCGGATAAGCTTTGGGTTTTCTCCAGGATTTGCCGCAGGGAAAAGATCAATGGTGGACTTGCCAGTTCTAAAGCCGCATTGGTATGGTCCAATTATCTCGTTGACCATAGGCTTTAGTCGTTCGCACATTATCCCAGACACGATCTTGTAGGCAATAGGGAGAAGACTTATGCCCCTATAGTTGGAGCATACAGTCTTATCTCCTTTCTTGTGGACGGGACACAGGATGCTCAGGTTCCAATCGTCGGTTACGCGTCCTTCCTGCCAGATGGTGCTAACTAGCTGATGCATACAGGTTGATTGCTGTTTTTACCTCATCTTGGCCGGGCGGTATACATTCTATACCTTCTTCTGGGATTGAATCTGTGGTATCATCGTCTTCGCCACTATTGGATACCAGCAGATTGGAGAAATGTTCCTTCCATATCCTGAGCACGCTATCTGTATCTGTTACCAGATTACCTTGCTGGTCTCTACAGAAGGATATGCCTGTACCAAAGCCATTTGTTTGATATTTCACTCTTTGGTAGAATTTTCGGACTTCATTCTGGCTCCTGTACATCTCGATTTTTTCACTCTCCCGCTTTTCCATTTCTCTATTTTTCTTGCGGAAAAGACGCTTCTCTTCTTACCTTTTCTCCCGATATCTCTCTCGTGCGCTACGCGTTGCTACTGATTATAAAGTAGCTCTATATGCCGCATTTTTCTCTCCGGTAGCAGCACGACACTCCTGGTCATACCATGGATTCCTTGGTGGTGGTCCCTGGTATCCAAGTTTGGATTTTGCGGCTGTTTGCATGGAGTGTGCAATACTTTGCCATTGGGATGATATGCTATTGGGGCGAGGAGTACTTTGATAAAGCAATTGGGCCAGTTGAGTGGAATATGCTGTGACTATCTGATGTAATTACAGCTTACCGATCTCCAACTTCCGTGTTTTGTCTGTTCCCAATTTGTTTGCTACATTTAATCTGGTACGTACCTTTGCTGCAACAAGGTAGTGGTCCGAGACCGTGTTTGCCCCTCGGAACAATCGTACATCCAACACACATATAACGAATACACCTCATATTAACGCAATGATACGGGATACCAAGTGTACGGAAGTTTTAAATGGCTGAACAAATCTGGAAATATCGGCTACACATAGCTGAAAGGTTTCTTTCCACTCTTGAAAATGTGATGTTGTCTGACCTGGCCTGGGAATGGAAACGAGAAAGTGTGGCAGGCGGGGTGCTTACACCTGCTACAACCTTACTTATAAGATTCTAAGACATATACCAAAAAGGCCACTTCATTGAGACGCTAACGGGTTAACAATTTCTATTTAGGCAATTTCCCGATGTATAGTGGTCGCTGCCATTGGCCAAAATTAAAAAAAAAAAAAAAAAACAAGTAAGAAAAGTCTATAGTCGGACGGAGCCGACCATGGGATACCCTATACCACTATCCCTGGACAATCGCTCTCCACGGAACTTCTTTTCAATGATTGTAAAAATTTAATTATCAAATATCAGAGATGTAATGTATAATACTTATGACCAAAACCAAAAAGTTATCTAGCATGACAAAGACATTTTTGTAGCAGGAAAGGAAAATTTAGTTCACACAAACTAAAATGTAATGAAACCCACTTATGTAGTACTACTACTTCCGTTGTTTAACCGCTACGTTATTGACATTTTTACCAATTTCACACAAAAGTTTCAGTTCATTTAACCCGCTAAGTATTATCTGATCTTCACGTTGGTTTGTACGCTTCTTCTTCATCATAAACTCAAACTTTGTTTACAATTTTGCGGGTTATTATTTTGACATACAGAGCCGCTACAAAATTGGTTAAAATTTTGTTTTTGGTCCATTTCATCCCCTGAACATTCACGATCATCACCAAAAACTAATCAATTCTATCCTGGCCCGAACACAATCTCCTTAAAAAATTTGTTGTTGAAGTTCAAATTGCCTTAAGCTTTTTTACAATTTTTAATGGACGGACACACGCCGCTAAATCGCTTTATCTCGTTGAGATATGAATTTTGGCATACCAAATAAGGGGTCTAGGACGAATATTTCGTGATGTTACATAAACTATTGGAGAGACAATATGTAGCATGGTATAAAAATGTGGTTCTCTACACAGAACCCATTATATATTAGGCAGTAGACCCGTTATCTAGCAAACACTTTATTGCAATTTACATCAGAGGAAAGGTCAGTTGTTTTTTTTTCCATATGTAGGTTACTTTGCGAAATATATATGTCCTCAAGGAATTAAAATATCGACCAAAAATAAAATTTTTATATTTTTCATACAAAAGTAATGGTCCATTTCACCCGCTAAAGAATATCAGATCATTCAAAATTGTAGGTATCTTTTTCGACCTAAACTCTTACCCGGTGCAAAATTTCGTGACTATTGATGTATAATTGCGACTTCTAGCGAGTTTATTATTACAATACAAACAAATAACGGAGTATATTGGGCTGTAACTCTGTTATCTGATCATGCACACCAACACAACTGGCATCAATTGAAAGGTCAAGCGTTCCACTTTCAAGTATATCTCACTTGTCCGGAATGTCACTTCCAGGAATTAAGATAAAAGCTGTATATTAAAAATTTTCACAACTTTCACACAAAAGTTTTGGTCCATTTAACCCTCTAAATATTATCCGATCGCCATCTCAAATTGCAAGCTTCTCCATTGTGATATACTCTTACCTTATTTAAAATTACGCGTTTATCGGACTATTATTGAGACCTACAGAGCCGCTAAAAAAGTGGATAAATATTATGTTTTTGGTCCATTTCACCCGCTAAATATTTCACGATCATCACCAATAAGAATAGGGATCTATTCTGATCTGAACCCGACCTCCATATAAAATTTGGTGACGATCGGTCCATAATTGCGGCCTGGAGCGTGTTTACAATGTATAATGGACAGACGGACGGACGGACGGACGGACGGACTGACGGACGGACACACATCTCAAAATCGCTTCATCTCGTCGAGATATGAAAAATGGTATACCACATTGAGGGTCTCCGACGAATATTTCGCGGTGTTACATGAATTTTTACCAAAACAAACTTATAATACCCTTTTCCACATTGTGGTATAGGGTATAATTAACGTAAAATTGTTGGTACCAAAGGTTAGGTGAAAGTAAAATATTAATGGTCTGTTTCTCTAAAACGATTCGAATTCAGATTCGTTCGAATTACTACCAAACTCCTGTTTTTTGTAGATTATATTTGTTTGATTGAAAATAAAAATTATTTAAATATTTTTCAAAAAAACAGAAATTTGAAAAATGAATTCTATATTGACCAAATTTAATTCGAATATTGAAAAACTATGTATTAACTTTATTTTTATGCAGTTTTGTGTTTGTTAATTTTTGAGATTCATTATTGAATACGTGTGTTTATATGTTTCCCCTCTTTCCCCCAACGATTTTTTTAAAGATCAGTAGTAGTCTAAATATTCTATTTTCAAAATATTAGCTGCATCTTTCTGCGTCTTTGGAATTTTTTCCCGAAATACTAAGGGTACATTTCAAGGTGTTTTTGTAATGTTTTCAAATGTGCAGGTGATACATTCCAGCTTTTTTAAATATGTAGGAGAGACATTCTGCGGTTCAGTTATATGAAGGATACGTCAAAATGTGGTCCTCAATGTAAAATTTCAAAAATGCAGCAATTTCGATTGATTATTACGGCTAGAACTCCTAAAAATGCCGAATATTGGGCGGTACGGATTTATGGGGACAACATTAAAGAGTGGACCTACAATTATCGACAATTTTCTGGGGGTATGTCGGCAATTTCGAATTAATAATTTATATAAAACCTTTAACATTTCGAAAATCGAGCGATACCATTATATGGGGACCTTATGAAAACCTTGACCCAATTCAAAATTTTTTTTGGCGAGAAGGGTTTCTAACACTGTGGAATACCGTATCGAAATTTTAGCCAATTTCATTGAAAGATGTGGTCAAGACCCCCAAAATGCCACAAATCGGGGGGTACCGTTCTATGGGGGCTATACCTAATGTTGGACCTATGTATAATTTTTTGCTTCTTTTTATTTGTGTTGCTAAACTAGCCTTTACTGAAATTTTCGTATTGATAACTGCACATACAAGTTCGACCACAGTGCGACACACTATGTCGCGAGTTCATAGAAGGAGTTGTTGTAGCTGCACCAATTTTGGTACACGTACCAATTATTGATATAGCCTCCATAGACCCCTACCTCCCTATTTTCAGTATTTTGAAAGTTTTAGTCATAATGACCGAAATTACTGAAATTCGGGGGTTAGTCTTCAGCAGAGTTATGAAACATTCCAACTGAGAATTTTGGGTGTAGCTCCACATTTTGATATAGCTCTCATAGAACGGTACCTCCCGATTATCGGCATTTTGAAGATTTTAGCCTCCTTATTACACCGAAATTGCTCAAATTTGGTATTTAGTCTTCGTAGGGGGCATAAAACTTTCACCTTGAAATTTGTCTGCATAGATCCACGCCTTCATATAGCCCCCATAGGACGGTACCTGATGATTTTCAGTATTTTTGAGGTTTTAGGCTGATTATCGCACCGAAATGGCTGAAAATTGGTATTAAGTTGGGGGCTTATAACTCTCCACCAGAAATCTGTCAGTATAAGTCTTTGTCTTCCTATAGCCCCCATACAACCGTACCTCCCCATTTTCGGTATTTCGAATGTTGTGGCCTCAATATCCACCCAAAATGACTGAAATTTGGTGTTCAGTCTTCATTTTTTGTGAGCTTATTGAATAAATCAAACTCTTGTCTTTATATATGGGAATTTTCCTTTAAAAACGTTTTTTGACCAATTAATCGTCAAAAACGGTAACCCCTGAGTCAGGTGGTCGCTGAAAAAGAGAAATAACATGTTCGTCTGCAAACCTCTGCAGCTGGAATCTTTATATGTTTGAAGTACTCACTTTTCACAACTCAAACAACAAATAATATCGATACACACTTTTATAAAATTTTTTTCCACTCCACTAATTTTAAAATTTGGTTCACAAAGTCGATGTAGTAAGTACCACAGACTTGGGTAGCTGTAAACACCATATGATCACTATTTACTTCCAAACAAAATTAAATACATTTTTATTACATCCAAAGCAATTTTAAAAATTTATTTTAGAACGACAAATTACTTTGAATATTAAAATTTTGGGGCATAATACAAGTTATAAATTTTAGTAAAATAAGGACAAAAATACATATTTCCAACAATTATCGGATTTGAACCTTCCCATGTACAAAACTAATTGACAAATCAATACCATAATTCAAATTCCTTCAAATTGAAAGGTTTAATATAAATTTTCACGAATAAATTTGTATTCCAAAGTACTTGATTTTGACCATTTTTGGCCACGGTCGTGACACTGTGCGACGTAACGCTGATACTCGTGTCTACTGTTTTATATACCTTTTTATACCCTCAGCCTTTAGGCTAGAACTCCTTCGGGTACCTCCCACACAAAATTTTGGAAAACTTCGCTCTGATTTTTGTTGTAGCAACCTGTATTCACTTCCCCCCATACGACGGTACAAGTTTCATCAGGGGCAAGTCCATACTTTCTGAGAAAATAGCCTGAAAGTTGCAAAAAAACCCCCCTATGACACCGTCGGTAGTGGTTGGAACGCAATATAACTTTCGAACGGATCCACCGATTCGGTCCAAAATGTGGCCTTCATAATATTTTGTGCAAACTTAGTTTAAGTTTGAAGATAAGCCATATCGGTCCACTCCTTCAGGTACCTTCCCCACAAAAGTTCAAAAATGTTTATAAAATTTGTGCGCGCCATAACTCTTGATGGCAGTGACCGATTTAGTCCATGCTTTACACATCCTAATATATCTACCAGATATAGATCAGGTTCGAAAATGAACTAAATTTGTCCACTCCTTCGGGTACCTCCCACACAAAATTTTGGATAAATTCGCTTTAAGACCTGCTCTTGAATCACTCTGGTTTTTGTTGAAGCAACATTCGCTGCCTCAATTACGAAAGTAAAAGTTTTCTTCTGGGGCAAGTTCATACTTCTTGAGAAAATAGTCCGAAGGTGTAAAAAACCCCTATGGCACCATATGTAGTGGCTCGAACCGAATACTGCGTTCGTCCACACGTTGGATATCCTAATATTTCTTCGAATATTAGATGAAATTCGAAGGTGGTGCTTATAGATCCACTCCTTCCGGTAACTCCCACACAAAAGTTCGAAAATATTCGCAATATCTCAGAAACGGAGCAACCGATTTGGTCCAAACTTTGGATAACGAAATATTTTGTCCAAACTTAGTTCATGTTCAAATTTGGGCCTTAACGGTCCAATCTTTGGGGTATCAACCACACAAATGTTCAACATTTTTGTTTGGTAAGGGTCCGTCCGAGAATCCTTTGGATATTTTTACCGGGGATTTCCTAGTGACCCTTTTTACAGCGATATTAAGTTTTTCGTAGGCTAGTATGGTACAAAAGCTCTATTTATCGATATGCCCCTGCAAATTTTTGAGCTTTAATCCAATCCAAATTTTTGTTGGTTCATACGCCCAAAATTTTGAAAACCCCACTGAATACATAATCTTTTTTTTTTTTTTTTTTTTTGGAAAAAAAAGTATTTCAATCCACACAGCCTGAGGGTATATATCTGTCGGCAAATACTTTTTTACTTGCATTTATGCTAACGAGGTATATACACTTTCATACGGGCAAAATGTGCCTCATCGAAATAATGGTTTTAGGCCCCAAGTATATTTGGACGAAATGTGTTTCAGACAATTTGGAGTCGATTGAGCAATGTCCTTCCGTCTGATTGTCTGGCTGGCTGGAGCGCACGATAACTCTCGAACGGATGAACCGATTCGGTTCAAATTTTACCTTTCTTAATATTTTGCCCAAACTTGGTTTAAGTTCGAAGATGGGCTATATCGGTCCACTCCTTCGGGTACCTCCCACACAAGATTTCGGAAAAGTTCAGTTTAGGGTCATCTCTTGAATCGCTCTGAAATTTGTCTTATCAACGTGTATTCACTGCCCTCCATACGACGGTACAAGTTTCATTAGGGGCAAGTCCATACTTCCTGAGAAAATAGACTGAAAGTTACAAAAAAAACCCCTATGACGCCATGTGTGGTGGTTTGAGCGCAAGCTTACTCGAACGAATCTGCCGATTCGGTCCAAAATGTGGCCTTAGTAAAATGTTGTTCAAACATAATTTAAGTTTGAAGACAAACCATATCGATCCACTCCTTCAGGTACCTCCCCCACAAAAGTTCAAAAATGTTCGGAAAATTTGTTCATACAGTAACTGTTGAAGTGAGTGGCCGTGTTGGTCCATACTTTTCACATCCTAATATATCTACTAAATATAGACAATGTTTATGTTTATGACAATGTTATTGACTATATTTGTCCACTCCATCCGGTACCTCCCACACAAAATTTCGGATAAGTCCACTTTAAGACCTGCTATGGAATCGCTTTGATTTTTGTTCAAGCGACTTGCATTCGCTGCCTCAATTACGATGGTAAACGTTTTTTCAGGGGCAAGTCCATATTTATTGATAAAACATCCCGAAGGGTGTAAAAACGCCCTATGGCACCATATGTAGTGGCTGGAGATCCACTTCTATAATGGTCAATGTAGATCCATTCCTTTTAGTATCTCCTCCGCAAAACTTTTGATCTCTTATCCTAATGAACATTTTTGTCAGTTCAAATTCCCAAAAATTTTGAAACCACCTAAATACATACGTTTTTCGGAAAAAAATGTTTCAATATATACAGGCTGGGGGTATATCTCTGTCGGCAAAGCCGACTGATACTTTTTTACTTGTTTTGATCCTCTTTCATAATCGCTCGATTTTCCTTGTAATTGTGGTATAATTATTTTAGCTTTCATAGGATCTTATCTTATTTCATTCTAGGTATCTTGATTTAAATGGTCCTCAAGTTTCAGGATTTCATTTTATTCGAAACAACAACCAATTCATACAACATCTTAAATTAAACGGAAATATTCTCATGCTAATTCTAACAACAATGTCGTTACAAATCCAACTAAGTAACACAAATCGTGTTGTGTTTTGTCTAAGCCATCTCGAAGTGCAGGCACGAACACAAAATACCCGCTTCTCAACAGGTAGGGAAGCCACCATGTCTTTCTTTTTCTTTCCGGAAAAACAAAAGCAAAAAAAAATGTTTTCGTTTTACAAAAACAACACCCTTTGAAAATGCATTTCTGGTCAATTAGAGAGAATAACGCCAAAAGCAACCGCAAAACTGTAAATGAGGAAATTGGAAAAAAATTAAAACACAAAATAATGGTCAGGAGAGACCTTTTTTTCTGCGGTAAACAATTCTCCAAATGTTGTTTACGACAATGGTTTATTAGTGGGGTGCAAGTAATTTTAAGTTTACGACAACACAAAGCAAGAAACCTTTGTGGCAGCAGCAATCGCCCATCTAGCTGGCTGAGAAAGAATAGAAAAGCTAAGCTAAGAAAATATTTCTAAGAAAACCAAATCAATATCAATTTTGCCAAGGAGGTGGACCTAGCCACTACTGGTGCTGGAGCTGCTGCTGATACTGCTTGCATTGCAACGGGTTAGTGTAATACGATAGTTTTTTCCTTTCAAATGTGAAGAAAAGTTTCGTTTAACCAAAAAAAGGGCATCAGCTTAAAAATATTTTATAAATTCTTAAAAAAATAAAACACCAACAAAATGCCTGATCCACCAGCAAAGGAAGAGAAAAAAGATGAAGAAATTCCAGTGCCAAAAAACGAAGATTTCTTAGAATCGAAAACGTTTCGCATCATATCCGTATTCCTGTACATGGGTGGCATTAGCGGCCTCGGCATGACACTGGCCATGTATTACCTCTTCATTTGGGATTCGAGTATGCCGCCCTTACCGGACATCAAGCACACACATCATAGTGGATAAAATGTGGACGAAATTTTTATTTTGTAATTTCCCATCACTCTCTTGTATCCTCGCTGTGAATCAACAATATCAACGATGTCAATGTAGGAGATAGAGATGTTGCTGCTGTTGTCAAAACAAAAACAACACCAACAACAACAACAGTTTGAACATCACAAATTCGCCTACAAATCGCCGATTAATTGAAACACTGATTGAATACCTGGATAAAATGTATTATCAGATTATGATGTGTCATGTTTGTTCTTGTGTTTGTATTTGTGTTTAAGTCTGTATTTTGTGTTTAATCCTTGTACAATATATATAAAAAAACAACTAACAAAAATCAAAGAAGAAATAAAAATAAAAATAATTAGATTTACTTGGAAAAGTGTTTGGTTTTTTTGGGTAAATTTATTTGTGGATTACACATTTTCGTTTGTCGCTGTTGTTGTCATTTAATCTATCATTGTTTTGTGTGACAAAAATTGAATATATTGTTAATCAGAAATTCTAGTGAATTGAATTTCTGTGTAATATAATACAAATAGTCCAAACACAAAGGATAATAATGTGCTAATAAAGGGTCACATCTACATTTTTGATGTCCTCCAATATCCATTTTTCATTAAAAATCCCTTTATATAAAGATTAATGATTCGCTTCCACAATGGAAAAAACAGTAAGGAAAAGACCAAAGTCGGACGGATTATGGTACATAGTACGGCTTATGAGAGAATTAACAAGTAAAAAAGTGTCAGTCGGCTTTGCCGACAGAGGTCTACCCTCAGCCAATGTGAATTGAAACTTTCATCTACGGACAGATAGAATGTATTTAGCGTCTCTTCAGAATGTTCTGACCCTTTTCAACATTTGAACTTGCCGACAAAAATGTGCATTAGGAATTAACACAAATGTTGAACTTTTGTGGGGGAGGTACCCTTAGGGAGGACCCATATGGGCCATTTTAGAAGGACCCAAATATTAGGTGATCCAAAGTTTGGACCAAATTGGTTGCACCGTTCAAGTGATATCGTCCTAACATTTCAGTCACATTTTTTAAATATTGGGGGAAGTTGGGGACCGGAGTGCCCCATGAAACTAAGTTTGGATAAAATATGACGAAGACCAAATTAACAGTTCGAGAGCCACATATGGTGACATAGGGCTTTTTACACCTTTCGGGATGTTTTCCCAAGAAATCTGGACCTGCCCTGAAAAAACATTTACCGCCGTCTCGCTTCAACAAAAATCAAAGTGATTCGAGAGCAGGTCTTAAAGTGAACTTATCCGAAATTTTGTGTGGGAAGTACCCAAAGAGTGGACAAATATAGTCCATATTCGAACCTGATCTATATCTGGTAGATATATTAGGATGTGCAGAGTATGGATTACATCAGTCACTCCCTTTAAGAGTTATCGCGTGCATATTTTTTCCGAAGATTTTTGAATTTTTGTGAGGGAGGTACCTGAAGGAATGGACCGACATGGTTTATCTTCGAACTTAAACTATATTTGGATAAAATATTACGAAGGCCAAATTTTGGACCGAATTGGCAGATCCGTTCGAGATTTATCTTGCGATCCAACCTCTACACACGGTGTCATAGGGGTTTTTTGCACCTTTCAGGCTATTTTCTCAGGAAGTATGGACTTGCCCCTTATGAAACTTGTACCGTCGTATGGTACAAGTTGTTACAACAAAAATCAAAGCGAGTCGAGGTCTTAAACTGAACTTTTCCGAAATTTTGTGTGGGAGGTACCCGAAGGAGTGGACCGATTGAGTCCATATTTAAACTTCATCTAAGTCTGGTAGAACTTTCAAAGTGTAGGCCAAACCCAAAACCCTACCTATATCACAGTGTGGTGTAGGGTATAACTACATTCTAAGATTTTTGTTTTCAAAAGCTCACCTTATAGTACATCTAGTGAAATTTTACTTTGTGGTCTGAGGGTTACTCTACAGTAAACACATAAGCACCTAATAATTAATTATCTAATCATCTTATAATTAAGATTTTATTTAATCTTATGTAAAAACTCATCAAAATATGATACAAGGATACGAGGGTGTAAAAAATTCATAACCCTAATAACACTTTCATACGGGCAAAATGTGCCTCATCGAAATTCGTTTTAGATAATTTGGAGTCAATTTTGTCATATCCGTCTGCCTGGCAGTCTGGTGCAGGATAACTCTTGTAGGGATCAGCCGATTCGATCGAAATTTTGGCCTACGTAATATTTTGGTCAAACTTAGTTCAAGTCCATATCGGTCCAAACCTTCCGGCATTTTCCCTCAAAAGTGCAAAAAATTTCATTAAAATCATAATCATAGAAAATAAAATCCACTTGCAAAATGGACTACGTGGATCCATTCCTTCAAGTACCTCTTCCCCAACACTTTTGACCTTTAATCCAAATATATATTTGGCGGCAAGTTTATACTTCCAAAAAGTGCCAAAAAATATGACAACCTCCTAAATACATAGTGACTGAGGAATAGGATTTTGTTTGCGTAGTCGGTATTCAATTCTATATTGTCAATAGGTTACAGTTTCAATTCGCACAGTCATATATCTGTCGGCAAAGCAAACTGATACTTGTTTACTTGTATTTCAAAAGATTTGGCCATTCACCATCACATACAACCACAGCTTCCATATGAGGCAAACGTTTGTCGGACGGACTATCATCGTCTCCAAACTATCTTAAACGGATTTCGTCCAACAAGTAATAAAGTATCAGTCGGCTTTGCCGACAGAGATATACCCTCAGCCAGTGCAAATTGAAACACTTTTTTCACAAAAAACTTATGTATTAACCGAAAAAAATGTTTTTGCGGAAAAGGTACTTAAAGGAATGGACCGACATAGACCATGGGGGTGCCCTAGGGGGTTTTTACGCCCATCGGGCTGTTTTCTCAAGAAGTATGGACTTGCCCCTGAAACAACTTTTACCATCGTAATTGAGGCAGCGAATGTAAGTTGCTTCAACAAAAATCAAAGTGATTCAATAGCAGGTCTTAGGGTGAACTTATCTAAAATTTTGTGTGGAAGGTACGGGATGGAGTGGACAAATATAGTCCATATTCGAACCTGATCTATATCTGGTAGATATTATAGTCCGGTCAAAATAGACATTGAAATAGCAAAAATTCCCACAAAGCTGAATTTTGGTGGAGAGCTAGGGTTTGCCATTAGAAGCAACGTCCTAAAAGTCCCCATCGATCCCATGTGTGCAAAAAAAAAATTATTCGGGGTCAAAGGTCAAAATTTAAGGGGTTTTAGGTTTTCGGATTCATTTTTTGAAAACGGTTGATCTAATCAAAAAGTGACTAAAGTAAATATTGTAGACAGAAAAATTATCTACAAGTTTGACCCTTATAATTTTTTTCTTAGAAGGAACCATTCTTGAGATATAGCTGTTCTAAAAAACACATGATTTTTATGCACTTATAAGGGAAATATGCACATATTCATACGAACCGGCTAAAATAAGAGAAGTAATCGGGTTTGTCCCCCAAAAAAAATATATATTTTCTTGAAGAGCGAAATTATAGCTATCTTCTAAAAAAAAATCCAACAAAATCGGAGTGTACTTAGTAGATACGGAATTATCTAACACATAGTGTCGTTACTTTAACCGGTTCGCCTCATAATGTACTTACGCGGCTAATTTTTTATTTGACCTTTAGATCGAGATATCTCGAAAATGGTAAGTCTTTTTTAAGAATCATAAAGACCAATCTTATAGACAATTATTGAATCTACAACTTTTACTTTAGCGGGCTTTTGCTAAGTATTACCGTTTTAGAGGAAAATTAAAAAAAAAACTGAATAATGCCTCCAAAAATGACTTTTGACCCCGAATAACTTGTTTTGCACACATGGGATCGATGAGGACTTTTAGGACGTTGCTTCTAATGGCCAACCCTAGCTCTCCACCAAAAATCAGCTTTGTGGGAATTTTTGTTATTTCCCCCTTATACTCATGTCTATTTTGACCGGACTATTTTGAGAATGTGGACCAAATCGGTCACTCCCATCAAGAGTTATCGTGCGCACAATTTTTCCGAATATTTTCGAACTTTTGTGTGGTAGGTACCTGAAGGAGTGGACCGATATGGCTTATCTACAAACTTAAAGTAAGTTTGGAAACAATATTAAGAAGACCAAATTTTGGCCGGAATCGGCATTTCCGTTCGAGAATTATCTGGCGCTTCCCCCCATAAACATGTTGTCATAGGGTTTGTTTTTCAACTTTCAGGCTATTTTTTCAGGAAGTATGGACTTGTCCCTGAGGAAACGTGTACCTTCGTATAGGGGACAGTGAATACAAAATGTTACAGCAAAAACCAAGGCCAGTCGAGACCAGGTCCTAAACTGAACTTTTCCGAAGTTTTGTGTGGGAGGTACCCGAAGGAGTGGACCGATTGAGTCCATATTGGAACCTCATATAAGTTTGGTAGAAATTACACGATGCGCAAAGTATAGACCAAATTGGTTATTCCCTACAAGAGTTATCGTGCGCACAAGTTTTGCGACAATTTCTGAACATTTGTGGGGGAGGTACCTGAAGGAGTGGACCTATATGGCCCATCTTCGAACTTAAATCGAATCTGGACAAAATATTTCGATACCCAAAATTTGAACCGAATCGATTGATCCGTTCGAGAGTTATCGTGCGCACCAGCCTGCCAGACAGACAGACGGACGGACATTGCTAGATCTACTCAAAATTGTCTGAAACGGATATCGTACAAACATACTTGGGGTCTAAAACCATTATTTCGATGAGGCACATTTTTGGTCGTATCAAAGTGTAAATACCCTCTTTATCCTAAATGCTGAGGGTATAAAAATTAAAGGAAATTGCCAAAGAAAAAAGTCGAAGGAGAACAGGCTACGCCACAAGAAAGGATCTGCCAAACTATCTATTCATATGTTTTAGGCAAAGACAGAAAATGTGATCCTCAACACCATTGACCTTGTGGTCTTCTACAAGAAGACCTTGTGAATTTCCACTATAAGAAGACCTTGTGGTCTTCTATAAGAGGACTTTGTGGTCTTCTATGGGAAGACCTTGTGGTCCTGTATAAGAAGACTTTGGGGTCTTCCATAAGAAGACCTTGTTGATACTATAAAAATACCTTGTGTTCTGCCATGAGAGACTGTGTGGTCGTCTATATGAAGAGCCTACAGTATTCTATAAGACGACCTTTTAGTCTTCCATAAGAAGACTTTTGTGATCTTCTAAAAGAAGGCACTGTGGGCTTCTATAAGAAGCCATCATAATCTTCCAACAGAAGACATTATATTATTCTATAAGAAGAAATTAGGTCGGCTATAAGAGGATTTTGTAGGATACCTTGTTGTTTTTTATTAGAAAACCGTCTGGTCTTCTTTACGAAACCTTTGTTGTCTTCTATAGGGGGACTTTGTGGTCTTCTATAAAAAGACCTTGTGATCCTGTATAAAAAGACCTTGAGGTCTTCTATGAGAAGCCATTATAATCTTCCACCAGAAGACATTATATTCTTCTATAAGAAGAAATTATGATCGGCTATAAGAAGACCTTGTAGACTTATATAAAGAGACTTTTCTGTTATAAAACTTTCTGGTCTTCCTTCTTAAGAAAACCTTGTGGTCTTCTTTAAGAAATCTTTGTTGTCTTCTATAAGAGACCTAGCAGTCTTTTATACGTAGACCTTGTAGTCTCCTATAAGAAAACCTTGTGCTCTTCTATAAGAAGAACTTGTGGTCTCCTGTAAGAGGATTTTGTAGTCTGCTATAAGAAGACCTTGTGATCTTCTATAAGAAGATTTTGTTGTCTTTTATAAGAAAACCTTTTAATCTTCTACAATAAGACCTCGTGGTCTTCTTCTATTAGAAAATCTTATGGTCTCACATAATACGTCCTTGTAGTCTTCTATAAATAGACTTTCATAAGAATGCCTTGTGGTCCTAACATCCATGATTTTGGCATGGTCCTAAATACTATAATGATGTTAGCTACTCCTTGTCTGACAGATATATATTCACTGGGCAATAGGCCTATGACTTATCCTGATGTCGTTAGTTTAGTTTAAAACACTAAAATACGTAATTTTACAAAGTCCGATCTGGGTTATCAATATTTTCCCTATATATGTATATACACCATAGATATTCCAAAAACAGTTTGGATCGAGCATATATAATCCCCTTAAAAAATATTATTTTGGAAAAACATCAACAAAATATATTTTGTGACCACATATAACGAAAATGTGAATAAAAACGGTAGAATATGGGCCTAAATCATATATAAAAAAGCGAAAGCTGCTGGAGATGTTGATTAGCATAGCTACAAATTTATTTTGTTCACAGACTCATAATAAAATTTGATTTGGAACATTTCTTCTTTTGACACAATTCCCAACAAATGAAGTATTTTAGGAGATTTTGACTCAGTATGGAATAAATTTTAATTAAGAGTCTAAAAGTTTAACAAATAATTTCTACCTAATTTTGTAACGTCATTTTCTTAACAAAGTATTTTACTTAGATATATATATTTACTTCTACTTTTAACACCTTTCGTCTAAAACTAAATTTCATGTTACTTTCATCCATCAACTCGAAAAAAAAAACAAAACAAATTTATTCAAAAAAAATATTAGGGTGTTTTGTTGACAAACTTTAAGCATATATTTTTTTGATATATATTGTAAATACATGTTTTTATATTGAACTTTGATGGAGAATATTTTTGTCTTTGACGTCTTCTATCTCAAATGAAGTTTTGTGAAACAAATCTTAATAAACTCAGATAAAGTACAACATTAACCCTAAAACGTGATTTTACTTTTGGCAGATTCCTGGCGTTTAGGTACGATTTAAAGTTTTGGTGTATTCGGGATCTATAGTACAATTTTATGACAAATAATTTTATAGAATATTGTGATCTGATACTATCACATTTTAAAGGAGTTTTTAAACGTTTTTGAAAAAAGGTGCCAAAAAGACCCCTTTTGTGTTTTTTAGAACAGCTAAATCTCAAGGTGCCTTCTAAAAAAACTATATAGGCCAAACTTGTAGATAATTTTTCTGTCTACAATATTTACTCTAGTCACGTCTTGATGAGACCATCCGTTTTCACAAAATAAATACGAAAACCTAAAACCCCTTAACATTTTACCTTTGACCCCGAATAACTTTTTTCGCACTCATGTAATCGATGGGGACTTTTAGGACGTTGCTTATAATGGCAAAGCCTAGCTCTTCACCAATATTCAGCCTTGTGGGAATCTTCGCTATTTCAATGTCTATTTTGACTGGGCTACTTTTATATGAAAACCCCTTAGCCTTTTATAGGAAACCCTTCTGACTTTCAATGTTAATCCAAGATTGATTTTAGTTTTCCTCTTAAAGCTCATTTCTCCATCTTTATCTCTATCTCTCTGAAAAACAGTGTTTAATTATCTGTTACCAACGTTTCATAATATAAAATACCTTACATTTGTTCTTTTCCTTGACTCGATGCAATTGACAATAAGTTGGAGGAGCTTTGGAGAACTTCTTTTTCTAAAAATATACCAACCATCGCGAATCATGATTTCACAAATGGTAAATAAACCAAATAAGATATACAACACATTTCAAAAGAAATGCCTACTTGCTATGCATCATGTAGAAGATTAGCTTTTCTTAATTTTTTTATAATACATTTACAGACATTATCTCAACTCTCACCTCCCTATACTCCAAGACTATGAACTCGGTCATTCATAATGAAGTTAGGACATCATCATATTACAACACATTTTTCAGAAACCTCTAAAGATTGGCAACCCAAATTAAAACCACATCGACCACTGTGATCCTCTAATTAAATCAATGATGAACAAAACAGTACTCTAGCGTCGATTACTCTTAATCGCAGCCATAATTGACACAAATACAATCAAAAATATACACATTGTTTTATAAATATTTTTAAACAATATGTAAATTTTACTATTTTAGAATACAATTAAAGTTTTAAAACATAAAATAAAATTAAGAAAAGCCAACAAAAATGCATTGTGAAATATTTAAGAGAAAATGTGTCAGATTCTCTTTGTGCATCCCTGAATTAAATGACCATTGTCAAACGAATTTCATTCAACAAAATTTTCCCAAAAGAGAAATGAACTATTCGCATATGAACTTTGTTTTAAGAGGTTTTTGGTCTACATTTGAATTGTTTTCCTTTCCCCTCCTACAGGTGTCAGCAACATTTAATACGCACCACCTTCCACCCAAACCCTCGGCACGCACACACCCTTCAAATAGATTAATTGACCATTGTTGCCAATTGTTAGCAAAGTAGCAATTTAAAGTCGATTTTTGTTTGGTTTTTTTTTGGCTTTATTACTCAATGGCCAGCTATAGGTATTTGCAAATACAAACAACAGCCGTCCGTGGAAGCTTATGTAACAAAAATTCCATAGTGGATTATAGAATTTTCCATTGGATTGGCAACAAGACCAAACAACAATACCCAGCTGACAACAACTGCAAAAAACCGCATGATATGGTATTGGCTTACAGATAGACTGGTCATTCAGCCAGCCAGCAAATTAATGATTGTAAAAATTCCAAAAAAGTGTTCTCCTGTTTCTGTGAGGGTGGTGGTTGAAGTATAGAGGTTTGTGTCGAAATGCCTAGCTGGTATCATCCTCGCAGTCATTGATGTTGTCATAACGAATTGGAAAGGTAAACATGATGTGTTGGCAGTTTTAAAAACGAATTAATCGGCTTTCATTTCCATTTGATTAAGTTACAGACACAACAACAATTGCTGTTATAGCCGTTGCTGTTGTTGTTGTTTTTTGATATGAAGGTAAGCCAGACCAGCTGTATAGACTTTGTTAACTGTCATTGGCCAGTAAAGCAATGGCAGTAAATGTCCATTAGTAGGTTTTTCGATCGAGAAGTAACGACAATTTTTCAAAGTCTTAAGAAGCGAAACAGAAAAAACGATTTCTTCGTTCATTTCAGACACTCGGTTAAGCTCAAATTTATTTTTCCCGCATTTTTTTAACAAAACAATTATTTACAAAAATTAAAAAAAAGAACGTTTTGTGAAAAATGCCCACCAACACAGTGTCCCTGAAAAAAGTGGTAAATATTATAACCCCAATCGAAGAGAATTTATCGGAGGCAACAAACACACCTGAAACCCGACCATCACCAAGTTCATCAGCCCGCTCATATTCCCCACCCCGTCGGCCGGTACAAAACGATGATGTTCTTTTTCCCGAACCAACATTCTCCGAAAGATTTATGCGTTATTTAATGGTGGGCATCTATTTGGGTGGTCTCAGCGGTTTGGGTTTCTTTTTGTCCATTTATTATATCTTCTTTTGGGATTCTCGCATGCCACCTGTCTATAAGCCAGCCAAAAAAGCCACAACAATATTTATGAAACCATAAAGAGAGAGAGAAAGATAGACAGAGGAGAAATGTTAATACCAATCAAACAAAAAACAGCAACAACAAGTAGCATCAAAGGAATATCAATCATCCTCATAATAATTATCATCATCGGCAGCAGTAGCGGCATAGCAGGTATGTTTAAGTTTATATTCTTTAAAGTTGTTTTTCTTCGAAGTTATCGATTTTTCATTGGCCGGATTTTGTTTGTTTTTTTTTTTTTTTTTTTTTTAATTTGACTTAAACCCCTTTTTTAATCGGTGGCACCAATTCCGTTTAACACACAAGGTTGCAAAGGGGCCAAAGGGTGTTAGAAATTGTAGCCCGAAATAAATTTGCCAATGGCAAATATGATTCTCATAGAAATATTTGTTCTTGAAGACATTTTTAAATAGAAAACTTATTTAATTTTCTAATGCGGAAAAATGCTGTGACAGATTTGCCTAAAGTGAAGTGTGTGTTCAAGGATTAAGTAGGTTAGGTTAGGTTGAGAAGAGGGGTGATTCAAAATCACCTCATGTCCTTAAAAGAAAGGGCATACACTTAAGCCACAAGAGGACTGTTGTGCGCTCTAATTTTATGTGTCCTGGAAGTTGTTGTTGTTTAAAATTTTTTATTAGTTTAGAAGTTCCGTCCCATCGATGTCCCTCAAGTTTTTGTACCCGATGTCCTTGATATGGTCGAGTCCTGTAATTATGTCGTTTCCCATTAGTTGAGTTCTCAAGTATGTGAAAGCCTGGCAGTGGCAGACATAGTGTTCCAACGTTTCGTCGTCCTCTCCACATGCCCTGCATTCACTATTCTCTGCACAGCCTATCCTGTGCAGATGCGCTTGTAGTTCTAGATGCCCTGTAAGGACACCAGTCAATCTACTGATATCCGTTTTACTCATCACTAGGAGGTCACTTGTTTTGTCCTGGTCTGGGTTTCCCCATAAGATTTTTGTAGTTCTTCCCTTTGTCTGATTATTCCATAGGTATACGTGAGCACTCTTTGCCCAAGCTTTTAGTTCTATACGAGCCGCCTTTAAAAGCTTGGCATTGTCTAGACTTACTGTAGGTACCTCCATGGAATGTTTTGCTAAGGAGTTTGCTACTTCGTTTCCCGTAATCCCTATGTGTCCTAATACCCATATAATGTTTACCGAACCACAATGGGAATAGTCGTTAATTGAATTTTTACACTCTAAGACAGTTTTCGATGTTGTTGCCTTACTTGTTACAGCTCGATCGTGTTATGATCCGGCAGCCGAAGGGAGATCCTCGTTTCCGTGTCTACGATATAAAGACCCAGTCCCGTTCTCCCCCCTAACACAGCCCCGTCCGTAAACCCGCAGCTTCCAGCGGGAATCTGTGCTAGGGTTCCATCGATCCACATATCTCCGTCCGGTATTAGAACGTCACACAGAGCTTCTTCACTTGATTCAGGTATCCGGTCCGACACTATTTTATTTATAGATTCACCCGTTGTGACCCGTAATATGCTTTGGTGGTATGTTTGGTGGTCTCTTTCGATCCACTCGCTCATCGCTTTCAGTCTTATAACCGCGATGGCTGCTTCATACCTTACCTGTATTTCTATCGGGAGGACAAATATAATTGTCTCTAAAGCCCTAGTTGGTGTAGTCCTCATCGCCCCTCTAATGCTTAGGCAGCACATTCTTTGGACTCTTTGCAATGTTTCCACATTGTATTTTTTGTCCATAGCTGTTCACCATATAACAGATGCGTAAGTAAGAATCGGTCTTATTACGCTTCTGTATAGCCAGTGTATCATTTTTCGATTAAATCCCCATTTTAAGCCTATAGCCCTTCTACAAGTTGACCCTTTCCTGAATATGGTCTTTCCATTTATGTTTCCGATCTAAAAATTACCCCCAGATATTTAACTGTTGGAAATATAGTTATTGTCTTATTCACGAAAACTGGTCCCTCGACAGAGCCCAATTTCGTTTTCCAGTGAAACGACATAACTCTGTTTTTTAGACCTCTTGGTCTAGTCCAGTTGTAAGCTATATTTAGAGTCTCTTCGGCTCTCCTACAAAGTAGATTTGGATTATTTCCCCTTAGAAGTATTATAACGTCGTCTGCATAACAGACTGGTTCAAATCCTTCCTTGGTTAAGGATTTGGATTCTTTCCCCTTAGAAGTATTATAACGTCGTCCGCATAACAGACTGGTTCAAATCCTTCCTTGGTTAAGGAACTTAGTAGACTATTTATGGTAGTGACCCACAGAAGCGGCGATAAAATCACCCCCTGTGGCGTTCCCTGCCATACTTTGTCTCTTTTTGTTACGTCATGTAGCGCGCAGCTTATCCATCTGTTCCTTAGCATGTCGTCTATCCAGTTCCTCAGCGTTCTGTCTACACGCAACTCGTCTAAGGAGTTGATCAGCGTTTCCGTGCTGACGTTGTCGAAAGCACCTTCTATGTCGATGCAAACCTATTGTAACGTCTACGGACCTCTTTGCCTTTGTTACGAATTACCCCTGTCATCCAGGGTTTTTTCGTAGGCAGACTTCCTTTCTCGTAGGGGACAACTATCTTCGAAAGACTTTACCAGGGATCAAGTAAGTGGAGACTCAAATAATTACAAGGCCACTTCAAAGCTTATTAGTAGAGAAATCTGATTATGTTAACTGATGAAAAACACTTTATTTATTTATTTATTTATTTATTTATTTATTTATTTATTTATTTATTTATTTATTTATTTATTTATTTATTTATTTATTTATTTATTTTTTTATTTATTTATTTATTTATTTATTTATTTATTTATTTATTTATTTATTTATTTATTTATTTATTTATTTATTTATTTATTTATTTATTTATTTATTTATTTATTTATTTATTTATTTATTTATTTATTTATTTATTTATTTATTTATTTATTTATTTATTTATTTATTTATTTATTTATTTATTTATTTATTTATTTATTTATTTATTTATTTATTTATTTATTTATTTATTTATTTATTTATTTATTTATTTATTTATTTATTTATTTATTTATTTATTTATTTATTTATTTATTTATTTATTTATTTATTTATTTATTTATTTATTTATTTATTTATTTATTTATTTATTTATTTATTTATTTATTTATTTATTTATTTATTTATTTATTTATTTATTTATTTATTTATTTATTTATTTATTTATTTATTTATTTATTTATTTATTTATTTATTTATTTATTTATTTATTTATTTATTTATTTATTTATTTATTTATTTATTTATTTATTTATTTATTTATTTATTTATTTATTTATTTATTTATTTATTTATTTATTTATTTATTTATTTATTTATTTATTTATTTATTTATTTATTTATTTATTTATTTATTTATTTATTTATTTATTTATTTATTTATTTATTTATTTATTTATTTATTTATTTATTTATTTATTTATTTATTTATTTATTTATTTATTTATTTATTTATTTATTTATTTATTTATTTATTTATTTATTTATTTATTTATTTATTTATTTATTTATTTATTTATTTATTTATTTATTTATTTATTTATTTATTTATTTATTTATTTATTTATTTATTTATTTATTTATTTATTTATTTATTTATTTATTTATTTATTTATTTATTTATTTATTTATTTATTTATTTATTTATTTATTTATTTATTTATTTATTTATTTATTTATTTATTTATTTATTTATTTATTTATTTATTTATTTATTTATTTATTTATTTATTTATTTATTTATTTATTTATTTATTTATTTATTTATTTATTTATTTATTTATTTATTTATTTATTTATTTATTTATTTATTTATTTATTTATTTATTTATTTATTTATTTATTTATTTATTTATTTATTTATTTATTTATTTATTTATTTATTTATTTATTTATTTATTTATTTATTTATTTATTTATTTATTTATTTATTTATTTATTTATTTATTTATTTATTTATTTATTTATTTATTTATTTATTTATTTATTTATTTATTTATTTATTTATTTATTTATTTATTTATTTATTTATTTATTTATTTATTTATTTATTTATTTATTTATTTATTTATTTATTTATTTATTTATTTATTTATTTATTTATTTATTTATTTATTTATTTATTTATTTATTTATTTAT